>NC_140463.1:36837882-37459271 GCF_051167445.1 Perissodus microlepis | reverse complement strand
GTGTTATGAATAAATCTTATTTTTTCGGTACCGGTACTAGTTTTATTTTGTTGCATTTATCCGCGACACCTTAAAGGCCGGTCCGTGAAAATATTGTCGGGCATAAACCGGTCCGTGGCGCAAAAAAGGTTGGAGACCGCTGGTGTATAGTGTAAAGCGCTTTGGTGTCCTTAGGACCAAGTAAAGCGCTATACAAATACGGACCATACCATAACATACATATTGTTGCACTGTCTTTGGTGAAGGCCCTAGCTAACCACTGCACCACCATGCCATCTCCCATAAGAATCCATTAACATTTTTAGTGTCCCAGTTATCTTTGAATGCTCGGCACTGGCCTGTAATGCTATGCTCTTAACCCACAGCTTTCAGATTTGGGTTGAAGGTGCTAAAAATATGAATTTACAATATACGAAAGATCACAGAGACGCCTATGTGTTTGGCCATTTTTTCAATTCCAGCCAACAATCAATGAATATTCACAAACAGGGTTAAAAAAAAGTCCCCCACATAAAAATCTGAGGCCCCTTCCAAGATCAACTCCAATTCAACAAGATGAGAGTTGAAATGTACTGTATTTGCTGTCGCTCAAAGTGAAGCTCGCACATGCTGAGTCATTTTGACAAACACATTCACAAATAAACTGAAACATTTCTTGTAAGAATAAACTGTAAAACTGCTTCTTCTCTTCCTATCTTCTTCTTCCAATATTATTTTTCTTTAGAGAAAAAATTCAGTCTGCTCAAAGCTGAATGTTAACTAATTATTTTTGTTATCTTTCACTATGGCTAGAGGCCCTATCAGACTTATATGCATGCAGTACAGATAAGGGCTTATTGGCAGAGAGAAGCGGACGTTTTTTAATCATAAATACAGGCTGCTCTGCTCATCAAAGTACCACTGTCTGTAGTTTGTCTAATCTGGTCTTTCCAAACTCACCCTACTTCCTCTGTTTTACCAACAAGATTTTATTCACCTACTACTCCCCTCACACTGTCACTGTTCTTCCATCTTGCTCAGTGTTTACATGTCTTTACCACAACAGATGCTTGTAAGTGAATTTGGCAACACTGATTTAAAGCCACCTCCTCAGAAATGACAGCTGTTATCCATAACCAGATTAGGATAATTTTGTGCGCATTCATGTTTTTCGGGGTGCTATTTAATTCAAGACACGCACAGGAAACTAATGGCTTCATAACTCATGGACAACTAAAATAGTGATTTAATTCTTCTAAAGGGCTTTCAAATAATACATGTTTTGTTTCACTCTTCTGTTGAAGAATGCATCCACTTTTATTTATTTATTTTTTACTTGTGTGCTATGTTGTGTTTTTGCTTCCTGTCTCAATTCTTTCCCTGCCCTTGTTATTTTTTGCTCCAACCACATTTATTTCACTTGTATTTGTTTATTTCTGTGTCCTGGGGCACAACGAGGTCTTGTATTAGAAAGTGAGGATATCTTTCTGTTATCTTGATCCATTTATCCTTACATCAAAGCAAGCAGTACTAGAAGCTGGCTATCAACTTGCTAAGTTAACCCAGGGTTTCTCCTATGCGTTTACATCTAAGAGGTGGCGTTGGCAGCATCTGACCAGTCAAAGTTATGGATAAGTCTGCTGGCAACAGAGCAGCAACAAAGGAAAATAAAATTATACTGTGGGGAAAACAGGAGGTTAAACGCATAACACAGACTGAAAGCAACAAAGCTGCTGCAGACAAAGCAGCACGATGAGTGTCTTTAACAGGAAAAGAACCTAAAAGTAGCATTGTGTTAAAAGTTTTGCATGAATGTATGTACGCTGCAAGCGCTGTGGTCAGTAAGACTGGAAAAGAGCAATTGGGCAAGTTAACTTACTTAATAGATTGTAACCATGTATTTCATTCAGTTAATGTTTCTAAAAGAGTTTCAGCTTTCGGTGTTTAAGAGCCTGAGAACAAATAAAGAATACAAATAAAATAAAGTGCATTCAAACACTGTAGGCTTATAGTCTATGTGCAAATTTGATATAATGTCAGCCAGCACAAACAGACATGCTGTTTTAGAAGGATGTATTATAGAACAACAAAGTTGCTGTATGTTGTTGGCATCCAACAGGAAAAAAAGCATCTAAGAATTTATATTTATTACTAATGCTCATCAAACACACACAAACACATTAGATGTGATTTAAAAAATACCCAAAACTTTAGACACTGCTACTCTAAGGCAGCGGTCCCCAACCCCCAGGCCACAGACCGGTGCCGGTCTGTGAGTCATTTGGTACCAGGCCGTGAGAGTTGAAACTCGGGTGTGAAATTTATGGTTTTCAGGGTTTTTAGTCATTATTTTTTTATCGTTTTTATCGTTAACTCGGTTTCCCCAGGTCTTTTCCCGTGTGTTATGAATAAATCTTCTTCTTTTTGGTACTTGTACAGGGTTTTTTTTGTATTTATCCACGACATCTTAAAGGCCGGTCCATGAAAATATTGTCGGACATACACCGGTCCGTGGCACAAAAAAGGTTGGAGACCACTGCTCTAAGGGATCTTCCAGGTGTGGGCGTCAGTATTTTTGGCGATTGGTCAGTAGATGGTGATATGCTGCTGATCACTAAATCACCTAATCTGTTCTGGAGCACTTAAGTTACCATGCAGAATAAATTACCATGGTGATATGGCTGAGTAAGCCCAGGGTTAACCTTAAAATTAGCTGGACACGAAATCCTGCTTCGTAGCACAGGCCTCAGGTCTCCTCTCCTTGCTTTTCCTCTAACGTCTCTGTGCTTATTTTCAAGACCCCGGTAAGTTAAGTGCACAACCTCACTAACGACAGGTACTATTTATTGTCAGGTGTCAGGCCGTGTTTAACGTCTTCTTAAATTCATTAAAAATTGTTTGATTTTCTATCAGCTGTTGGCCAGTTTCAGTATGAAAGCCCTGGTTTGGGGGCATCATGAAAACAAAAGTGTATCCTCTGAGGCTGGTCATAAAACTTAAAACACAGTTAACCTGCACTTAAAGCATTATCATTACAACACAGATCTTAACAGTATATGAGTTAGCGATGATGGCTCAGTGGAAGGAATGTTTTTTTCTTTTTTATGCACACGTCTTAGTTGTAATGTACATTCTCTACAGGATATTGACTTTAGGTGGAGTAGATTATTTCTCAGTTAAGTCATTAAAAATGATGACAGTGCTTTATTTTATTTCTCTTACACTATTACGGTTCTTTTATCCCACTCCTGGAGGGCATATGAATCAAACGACAGCATCAGTTGTTGACAAATCTGCATGAAGTTGCGGTCTGAAGGATGTATTTAGGATACAGTAATTCATTTTATTTTGCAAAATGTAGGATTAATAAAGAAAGCATCCTTTAAAACCTACATAGTCAGTTACTATCAGCCCATTTTTGTACATTTAAAACAAATGTTTTCATTAATTTTTCACCACATGCTTTTTTTAACTAACAATTAGTGTAAGGGATCGCTTAGAAATGAGAATAGCTTTGGTTTGCCTTAAAAAGCCTTAAAGGGGATGTGGGATGGTCCGTGATTTCTCCTGCTCCTGCTTTAGTTGTAGTTTAGACATTTCTGATATGAACTGTAGGCGCTGGTGGCAGGCCGGTAAGGCAGATAGGATGGAGCACTGTAAGCCTACACATCTCGGTGTGAAAGTCTGTCAGTGAGGCTGCGCGTTTTTTCTTTTCGGTGTGCTGATGCTGACATTGGGCAGAACAGCACTGAGGATGCAGACACTCTTCCTTGGCTTGCATGTGCACAGTGTCACTGTTGTCTTGCCAGCTGTCAGCCATGTTGTTGAATATAGTTTTCACAATATGCTGGTTTTTGCGAGGAGGTGACAGCTCCTGTCTCGTTTTACTCGTGGTTGTGAGCAGACCTGTCTTTTTGGCAATTAGCATGTTGGCCAGGGAGAGTGATGTAAAGAACTTATCCATGCTGACATTTTTCCCTTTTCCTGTGACACACATTCTATGAGATACATCATGATGTCTCACAAACGCCTGTGTATGTGAGCATATCTCTAATGTGCCTTTGTATTACTGGCTTTTTCTGTATTTTGTGCTTGTTTTTTTTTGTACATAAAAATGAGAACAAAATAAAAATGATGGATCACAACAGTCTTTCATTGTAGTACAATAGGGTATATCCCCAATAAGCAGCGGGCTTTGGTGTCTAAAGTTTGACACCTAATTTGTCTGTGATGCTGCTTCCTAACTGTAGTCAGTACTATATACTTGTACACAGTTTGTTCCAAGTAAATGTCATGTTAATTGTCTCTGATTTTAAAAAGCACTAACTTTGTTTTTGTCCTCGTCCAGTGTCTTCCCATTTAAATAGTGCAGGATGTCTACTGCTGTACATATTATACGCTCAACAAATGGGAAGAGTTCACAGTATGCTGCTATTTAACAAAACTGGAGTGGGGCTCAGCATGACAGGCTGGGTCAGATGCACATCATCCCACACGCATCATCTTATTTCTTTGTAAGCCCTTTGATACCGCTCGGTATCACCAAATGAAATCAATGTTTTATTGTTCGGGCTTTTCAACAGTGGCTGGCTTCGCTGAACATGACAAATCTCTCATAAGCTTCCTCTCAGTTTGTGTGATAAAGGTTCTATTAAAATGGCCTTTATTTTGTCTCCTGTGCCAAAACTGCCTTTGCTTTATTCCGCTGGCATAAACCTTGTGAAATGAAAAAGGTAAAAAATGACAGACACAACCTGGCGCTGACGTCTGGGATGACTTTGCTGGTGAGTGTTGTCACCTCTCGCTTCAAAATTCTGCTTCTGCAGCACTGTACTGCAGGGATGATGCGCTAATTTAGCTTACAACAATCACAAACTGTATGTAGATGTCGCTGTGCCTCCCTGTTGGTTTATGCCATAGTTTGCACTATGGCATTATTTGCTGAGTATAACGTTATGGCTGTTGCTTTTATTTTATTTTTATGAATTTATAATATTTGGATGAGAGACTGCTAAGCTCTCAGCAAATCCAAAGTAGGTTGGCTAGCAAGGTGCAGCCATAGACTGTATGGACACAAAAACGTGCTAATTAGTGCTAAGTAAGTTATACACTTACTACTTCAATAATTTTACCTTGCTAATACAGCGTTGGCCCCATTTTGCCTTCAGAACGCCTTTAATTCTTCATGGCATCGATTCAACAAAGTGCTGGAAACATTCATCAGAGATTTTGGTCCATTGTGACATGCTAGCACATGCTAGCGTCACACAGTTGCTGCAGATTTGTCAGTTGCGGATCCTGTTCAACCAAATCCCAAAGGTAGATTGAGATCTGGTGACTGTAAAGTCAATTTGAGTACAGAGTACTCATTGTTATAGTTCTGCTCTAAGTAGCCATCAGAAGATAGTTCACTGTGGTCAAAAGAGGATGGACATGGTTACCTACAATAATTGGTGATAAGTTGTTACTAAGGGCCAGAAATGTGCAAAGTCTTTAAGAGTCTTTAAGGGCCCAGTCACACAGTAACTCCTGAGGAAACCCCTGGGGAAAGATGTGTATTCCCCGACTGGCTGGTTCCTGGCAGTCGTTATGTAAAGTTGGTTGCTGCTCCAAATTCTTCCTTGTGACTGATTTGCTCATTGGCAAAATGTTGCAGGTGCCCGTGCTTTGCATACAATGCAAACTCTCACCAACTACTAGCCAACTGGTAGTAAAACTTAAAAGTTCAAAACGGGAAAGGGAAACCATTCACCTTGAAAGGAAAAGCTAAAGCTCAGCCAACATGTTTCAAAAGGCGTAACAACCAGTTTTTGCAGACAGCTCGGTATGTTACACAAACTACAGGCAACTGGAGGACTCTGCAAGTGATCAATGCAATAGATCTAGCCTAGCATAGCTTTAGTATAGCTTAATAAAACACAGTTGGTGGTGCCAGGGATTAGCAACATACTTTTTCTCATATCCTGTCATTACCCAGAAAATACCATATTAGAATAGAAAGATTAATTTCAAAATGAAAGTACTATAATGTTTGAAAAGCTATTTGGATGCTGTCAAACAAAAAGTGGTCAGAAGTTTTTGGGGGGGTTTGGAAACCTCCTGTAGTTCGGCAATAGTAATAGCAGCTATGATGGTGGTGATAGTGCATGAACTCCTGCTCACCTTTCTGGTTGTCGCTAAAAACCTATTCATTGGCAGCGGGCGCAGATAGGACGGACACACACTCTCACTCACTCTCATGCATGGCTCCCGTGGATCCGCTGGAATTGGTAATGACACAATCCATCTCTAACCTATTTCCAATTCAGCTCTGGGAAATGAGATAGGATGGTAATGGAATCTCATTGATCTGAGTTTGCTCTCATGTTTATGGTCCATAAGTATGAAAGTCACTTCTAATGTTCTTTCCCACACTGGATCTTTTTTGCATGCCATTACATCTATGTGAGGTTTCGGTCAGCATTAGAGTTGAGGGAAAAGTGCAAAATGATTTAATTTGGACTACCTTAAATTGTGTAATTTTAGAATTAATATTCAGCTAAAGGTAAAATGCTAACAAGCATGTGAGGTGTTTAAACACCCATAAGCTAGGACACATATATGACTTTTTATAGGTTTGTGATACAAAGTAAGATGATACAGAGCTAGCGCTAAAAGAGCTGATTGCAGTAAATCAAGTAAATCCCTTTAACTGGAATTGTGAGCAGTGGATAGCGGGAGCGCTGTAGTGTTGATTTTCCCCATGTTTGGGTCTTACATTTCAGGATGATGAAAAAGCTGCATAAATATGAAACAAAGTGAATATTTTGTTTGACTGCTGTATTTCAGATATTTTTTCCCTTTGGTGACAATCAACAAGTTCCACTGCTGTTTGCAGTGACAACAAGCAGCGACTCTGTGACAGCACAGGCAGATTGATCTTCATATTTTCCTTCCAGTATTACCACATCTAACGCAAATCCAATCAGAATATCTAAGCTTAGCATGAAAAGATGTATGAGTCATTTTGCATGGCATGCATTTCACCTGTAATGTAACATCGTAGGATTGCCAAAATGTCACGTCATTAAGACTGGTACTGTATTTTATTACTGCATTAAAATTAATAAGGAACTGGAAAATCCTTGACAACTGTATGCCATGGTGGTTGCTGATGTGATTTAAAATGCAGGTTGTAATCTTGACTTGGCAGGATGTTGCAGTGGTCAGCACACCAAGAAGGTCCTTGTTCAGCTCCACCAGCTTGAGTCTTGCTATGCCTGTGGTTATTGTGTCTCAGTACTCCGGCCTCCTTCTACAGGTAAGTGTTAGGTTATTTCTAACCTGTCCATAGGTGTGACTGTGACATCTCTACAATAGATGGGCAACCTGTCCAGATCGTACCCTGTCTTAAAATCTTTGGCAGCTAGGATAGGCTCCAGCACCGCTCCAGCCCTGAAATGGGTAAGCAGAAAGAAAATTGATGGTGGATGACTGTCGTTTAGTCTTCAGTGAATGCTAAATGTCAAATGGATAAATGCATACAAGTTAATACAAGTATGGAATAGAGCTAAGAAAAGTAGCATTCCCATGACCTACTTCAAAGAAGGTGCCATCAGAAGATGAGCCGGCCTTTCAGTCATAAAATCATGTGACTGCATGATAAGGAGAGCCCTATTACTTTGGATGTTTTAGCAGCTCCTCCGGATCATCCCAACCACCACACACACACACACACACACACACACACACACACACACACACACACACACACACACACACACAGTACCCTTACCTTATCTACCTCACCCTCAACTTGCTTCAGTCCAAAACTATTATGCTACAGTCCATTCACTAATTCCAGCCACTCTTTTACATATTCATCTGCTTCATATTCTTGGTGAATGTGATTGGGCTGACCGCGCAAGACCGCAGCAGTAATGCTTCCCATTGCATCACAAAGTATCAAGCGAAGTGTGAAATTAACTGATGAGATGACGTGTCTCGATTGTTCCCTGTACATAAGGAGTGAAAAGAATGGTCCGCATCAATCCGTGAAAGGTATAGACAGTATAGTCTGTATTAAATATGGTAAAAAACCTCTTTGAAAACCATGTGGATGCGATGCTGGCTCTGCAGTTTTATCCCATGGACATAATACTATAGTGGAAATGTATGAATACTGTCTGGTAGTCCATTTTTATTGCAGTGCCAGCTGGAAGTCACTCTATGTTGTGTTACGGGGAGTTGGTGTAGGCGTGTTTGTACATAGATTTCATTGTTTACCCCTCTGCGGCCACCTTTTGGCTGCTAGTTTGGTGATGTTTGGGCGACTATATTATATATTCCTTCCAACCCAGCACTGCAATAACAGCGCAGCACTTTGCAATGCTACGCGGCAACAGCATTACCCCAGAGAGCTGCATTAAACATAACAAATCCTAACCTGTTGACAGTTGTTTTGTTATGACAAATCAGTTTCACATTCTGCAGCGCAGTGTAATTTAAAATGTGCTGGCTGTGTGCTCCTGCCACTCAAATACACACACGCACACATGCACATCGTCCCTAGATAAGTACAATCTGTTGTCCTTTCGTGGTTCAAACCAATTTGTATACAAAAAGATAAGTGTGTTCAAATGGTCTCTATTGGCAGATTTGTCAGAATGGGAGGGGGGGGTACCCCAGAGATTCAAGGACAGATGAATATATCAGAAAATATACAGAAGCATGTGAAGACTGTAAAATTGATGAATTTACAGTAATTTTACACTTTGCAATTAAAGTCCAAAGCTGCTTTTCTATCTTATGTAGAATATCTGAGATGTGTTGCTAAAATTGCACTTCTTTTTTTGTATTAAAATATCTCTAAACGTCTTTACACTTATAGAAAGACACGTTTCACTGGTCCTGCCCACTTACAATCATACACGGCCCACAAGGTAAAATGAGTTTGATATCCCTGCTTTAACCTTCATCCATATGACAGCTATTCCTCAACTACTTTTCTATTTTATTTTATTTATCTTCTCTGTGACTAATGACTTGCTATATCTACTTAATATAAAAAAATCAATGATATAAGCTACTTTTGCACACATCACTGCATTATCCGTGGGATGAATCCGAACACCAGTCAAAAATCACAGCTCAAAATCCCGACGCCTGCATGACCTCCCGTTATTCAGTTAGACCTTGTTTAATGAAGATTGTTCCCATCTATACGCTACTGGCAAAGTCTTGTTGGCTGTTTTAACTGAGCTCATCGATCCTGTTATGTTTAAGGGGCAAAGGTTAATGTGTTGCCCGTCGATCTGAATCGGGCTTTTACATAACTCTGCAGGTAATGCGTTCAATAAAGCCCCGCAGGTGCCGCATGCACCTTTAGCTCATTTTAGCCTGATATGCTGTTTTGGATCCAGTGCATGGCTTCAGGGAATTCTGCTGCTGACTACATAGAGACTTCATACGCTCTAAGAAATGTACTGATGCGGCTGACATTTGTTGCACAAGGTTTCAAGCTGATTTGAGCCTTTTATAAATAACCAAGACTATTAATGAGGGGGGGGAGCTAATGAAAGAGAGGAATCACGAAGCAGAAGTGTTTCAGTGAATGTCTGACTATCCACTGTGAGTCAGTGCCAGACAACGACCTTATGAATAAATCCAGTCGAGGTGGGTAGGGTATAACAAGAGTATAACCAAGATCAGCCAGCGTTTGCAATATTTTATTCAAGTAAGGACACTTGGATATTGATGTGGACGGTTTCTATTCTTAGGTGAGGCATTCAGAAAAGCTTGTTTGCGGTCACGGCAAGAGCACAAGAGTTCTCTCCTCAGTGAATACTACTCATACTGCAAATACACACTCATTGCGCTGCGGTTTGTATGGACAAGACTGCCATTGCTGACCTGTGATGCTGAATCCTTGACTTACCAAAGCTGGATATTACACTTTAATGTGTTTTTTAGTGCTTCACTGGAGGATAAGCAATGCTGGTTTGAAATGATTTCCTGGATGGAAAATTAAACTGACCAACACCAAAACATCAAGCTGTAGGAAAACCTTTGAAACCGGCAAATCTAGTGAACAGATGACGGCACGGGATGTAAAAACTGTTATCACAGAAAACTAACTGTCAGGAATACAACATCAGATTGAGTTCTCTGTGGAGTCCTTTTCCCTATTACAGAAATGAATGGTTTCAATATCTGTGCAATGGTGTGTTAAGAACGAACGGAATATCATTAACAGGAAAAGAGGCTATTAAAACATTTTATTTCTCAGAAGACTTGGAAGTGAATCCTGCCACTGAGCAGAGCTACTTTTGTTTACAGAAGTCATGCCACATTCACACCCCAACAACTGATCATAATTGAGATTATCATATTAAGTACTTGCAGATTTCATTTCATTAATAGGTACCTTGGATGAACGAGCAGCCGAAATTCTTTTGAATATGGTAACTGAAATGCAGGTTTGATGCCAAGCCAGGTCGTTGTAAAGATGAGGTATGGACATAATCCTGTCGTTAAGTGATGACGTGACGAATCCTACTTCCGGGCCTAAAGTAGTCTGCGTTTAATATGGCTTTTGTGTTGTTAACATGTTTAATGTTTTGTATTTTCTTCTATTTAATCTCAAAAAGCTCCTAAAACAGTCAGGGATCACTGTTGACTTCCCTCGGCTTTTATTACCGCTAATCATTTATTTAAGCTCAGTTTTTGAAACCTTAGGATGTAACTACAGCCCAGCCCATGCAGCAGTATATGAATGACTAACCTCGTATTGTGGATGGATTATCTCAGTTCTTCTCCTGGCTGAAGTTTGGTCCTTTTACAGCATCCTGCCATGCGATTACATTTGTTCCTGACCACCGAGAACACTCACGTTAACTTTTATCGAGTGGAAAAAAAGTTAGCTTGTTTATATTATGCTAACATAGCTGTGTTGCTAGCGGTCACGTAGCACATCATTATATACCAGCTAGCCAAACTTCAGTAACCCTACAAACGTCACTGCTGTTTAGCTTTCTGTCTTCATTTATGTTGGAAGTGATAACAGAGCTGTACGTTTTAATTTGTTTCCAAAACCCCGCAGTCAGGACATGCTATATTGTATTTAGATAGAAGCTAGCGAGCTAACTTCCTGCTAACTTCTAACTCCGTTAAATGTCATAAATTCCGTTTTCATGGATGCCTGGATGTTAAACTCAATTGTTACACCTGGTAGAGCAGAACGCTGATCATTTCATTAAAGATCAGTAATGCCATAGTGATCGTTTGATATATGGACCTGCAGCGGAGTTTAGGCCCAGACACGGCAAGTGACGTCAGACTTAACGACCGGATTGGACCGACAACTGGTCAACAGTTACACTGCATATCTATATGCAGCTTGTGACGGTGCAATAGCTAATCTTCACCATACTGCAGGGCACATTAAGTTTGCTTTTAACATTTTTAGAACACGAGAACTTCTCTCATCCTCGTAGCTGAAGCTCTGAAAGTCTTTTCTTTATTTTTAAAATTTAAAAAAATTTTTTAATACAAACAAAAAAGCACTTCAAGAGAGCAAACCTCCACCAAGGCATCTTGTTCTCTGGGCAGTATTTACTTTTAAGGGAATAATATTATAATTTGTATATATTCATTTTGTACGTTAAGAAGGTTGTAGTGCCATAAAACAAGAAGAACACTTTTAAAACTCATTTTAACTTACATTTAAATACATAACAATTGGAAATTGTTATGTATTTAAATGGTTGTCATTTGTTACTGTAACATACATAATAAAGCAATCATAAAATAATGCAATACCCCCACAAAGTCATGGTTTGCAGTCTCAGTGATTCCCTGATTATATATTAGAACCTAACTAATAATTGTATAAGGGCTTTTTTGTGGCAATATATAATTTTTCATGTGTTTGAACCCCAAATTATTAAGAATAATATAATTTACTAAATAAATAATACATTTTAATTAGAAATAAACATTAATTTACTAAATAATTCTTAACATAAATTCAGCAAAATTTTGATATAAAATATAATACTGTATACATTTTTTAGTAATGTAGTGAAAACACAAAGCAATAGTAGAAAAAAACGTGGCTTGGGATGGTGAAGCACCCCTGTGCTCAGAGGGGGGAGCTTTGTTTCCACGTCATTTCCATATGTAGCTATCTCGAGTGTCTTGCTGAGTGTTCTCATGTTTTTAATATTGTCTTTCCTAAAGCCCCAAGATGCCATTCATATGCATATTTAGGGTTTAAGCTATAAAAATAGGTATTTTTGTGACCGCATCCAAAATTCACAGTTTTTCCCAGTTTGTGGGTGCTCTAGTATACTCAAAAACATAACCGCCTTGGCAGAGGTAAAAATGATGAACTCATGAATAACCTGGGTAACAGCAGGTATCTCCTTTGTTTTCAGGCAGTTAGAAATATTGAATCAGATCTTACACCGCTAACTTATTCTGACTTAAGATTTCTTACACATAAATAAACCCATGGCCAAATATGACTTTGAAAGGCTGTGTTTCTCTGGCTAACTTTAATGTTCATGTTTCTTTGATTACAAACTGTTAAACCATAATTGGCTTACCTGAAACCCTGATACGGATCCGGATCATCTCACTGCCTGCTCCTACTCCTTGTAGACTATAGTTGTGATTTAGTGTCTGCTTTGTGGTTAGCATTAGCTTTAAGAGCTGTTCTCTGAGAAACTGTAATTTATTATGGAGGGAAACTGTGAAATATTTTAAATACACTTGTTTCTACAATAATTAAGACTGGCTATGTATTTCATAGTGAACTTATGTAGGTGTAAGTTTCAAAAGTTTTAATGATCTGCTTTAATAGGATTTTTAAAGAGTACTGATCAAATTAATAAAGTCAACGTGCAAATTATATTAATCGTGAATTATTTAGCTTTTGTTTCCTGCACACGGGAACAATATTATTTATTATAATGAACTGCCATAACATGTAGTTGGTTAAGATTTTTATTATTTTTTTGCTGCTTGTGGGAGGGGAATGTTAAACCAAGAGAATCTGTAAAGCGGAATACATTATCATTTCGAGTAGGTGGTGAAAACCCCGTCTCTTACATTATTATGAGACACAGAAAAACACCTGTTGCTGAAATCAGCGAGGCTTGCAATTTAATTTTATCAGCCCACAAACAATCACTCATTAGGAAGCTGGAATGATGATAGAACCCAGTCAGCTGTGAAACTCTGCATTCGGGGGGCACAGCACATAACAAGAGAGTGCTTTTTTACATGGGGGAGGAACCCGTTTGGCTGAATCCTCTTTGGCAGGGCTGCCCTTGTGGCAGCAACACTGGTTATTCACAGCTAATGTCATGGTCTTTAATCTTTTTAATACCTAATGAAAAAAAAATGAAGCAAATATATGTCCAACATCAAAATTCCCAGAATAATTAACTTACTTACTATTTAATCAAACAAGCATTTGAAATGAACTCAGCAGGCCAACTGTTTTGCAGACAGATACGGGATAAATGCTTGGCTTTCCATTATTATGCACCTCCCAGATGGGATTTGCCTTTGGCTGATTGGCAGATGTTTAACAACTGGGGCCCAAGTTCAAATCTAATATAGCTGAAGCTTCTTTGTTGTTTAGTTTGTGAATAATAAAGAACACCTTTGATTCTAGCCCAGTGTGAAAGCTCGTTTTTATACTTTTGTATATGAATTAATCCAAAAACACAGTTTGGAAGACCTCTGGAAGTCTGCTGATGATCAGCTAATTGGCTTCGGGGTCTTGATCGGTTCTCCATATTGGACTGTTAGGATGGTGTTGATGAAATTACACATGTACTGCACCAGGTTACTTCTTTGATTTTAAAGAGACTTCAAGATGCACGTTAATCTGACATTTGACCTAAAATCATGAAAATGAATAGGTATTAACTATGATAATGGTAGCACTTTCTATTACAGCTCGGTAATAGAGGGGTAACAGTAGGGTAACAACGAGGAAACAAGATTATACAAATGTGGTAATTTAATAACCTAACGCTTCTTTAAGTTAATTTTAATAGGTTATCAATATGTTACCACTTTATTACAGAGCTGTATTTCAATATTATTACCCCCAGTTTTTGGGCTCTTATTATCCTATTAGATAGATTTCAGGGTAATATTACTCAACTGTAACCATTGTTGCTACCATGATATTCCTTGGATGTTACATGGTTATTACTTTGGTAATTGCATAGTAATAACCTAGAAATTACCATATTATTACAATCTTTTTCCCCCCTTGTTACCTTATTATTACCTCTGTATTACTGAGTGCTACCAGCACTATTAATCCATGGATAGTGGGAAAAAAACAACAGTGTGTCTTTCAGGTATCATTTAAATTATTGATTAGTGCTTGCAGTATTAAAATCATCCAACCCTCCCTTGACAAATAAATCCCTCCCCAGTGGGGCTCGCTCACTGTTTCAAAGTACAGCCTGCCTCAGTGTAATATCTTCCTGCTCTAGGCTCACTTGACACCCACAAAGAGACAGCTGCACGTCCTTTGAATCTGCTGAAAAACACAAGTACACACAAATACTAAAGCAGGGTCTGTCAGTTTCCCTTTAGTTACTTGTGACAGCAAAATAAATACATGAGCTCTCTGTAATCTGAGCAGGGCGACTTGCCTGATTTCTCCCTCAAACACACAAACATACACAGCCCGCCCTGAAACGAGTCTGCGTGGCTTTTTCGGTGAAAAGTGGAGTCAGACTCAGCAAACTGCATGGAACATTTAAACTGTTGATATTGTGGCTTTGAAGTGCTCTGGATGAAGTAGCAGAATGGAAAAACGAGATTTCATAATGAAAGTCGAATCAGTTATAGTTTCTATTAAACATGCTGTCGTTAAAAGAGAGTTAATGTATGAGCCACACGGCAGCTCTTGAATATTAGCAATGGAGGCTGGGAGCAGCTCTTTCAGCTCATTATTGTTGTTGTTAAGTTAACTACAATATCACAAATAGCGTAATCAATCCTCACCATTGGAAATTAAAATAAGTAATAGAACTTTAACCATTTAAGTTTATTTAATCACGTCGTCGCATTTACGGTAGATGAAAAGACACCCTCTTATCCTGCTGAGTTTTCAAAGTGAGTTGTTTGTTCGCTTATTTTCTGAATAAATAAACTGTATTCTAATGTGTCTGAAAAAATAATAACGCTGTAAAAAAGAAGTCCAGTGTCTAATTTTGAGAATATTTCCTGAGATGAGTTAAAAAAGGAACAAATCCTTAGTTGGGATTCTTTTATCACAGATTACTGGATCCATATAACGGTAGACAGTCATGTTGACTTTGGACTCGGTAAAACACAGTAGACCAACACCAGCAGATGACATGGCATTACATACTGACAAAACTTCACACTGGATTTCAAACATCTTGAATTCTGTGCTTCTCCACTCTTCTTCCCGACTCCAGGTCTCAATTTCTAAATTAAATGCAAAATTTACTGTAGCCTGGAAAGAGGATTTTGGACCACCGAATAACAGTACGGTTCTTTTTCCTCTTTACCCAAGGTAAGGTACTTCTGACGTTGTCTCTTGTAAAGGAGTGACTTTATTTTAATGCAACAGTTGTAGCTCCTTTTCTGAAGATATCTGTGCATATTGGCTCTTGGTGAACTGACTCCAGCCTCCTTCAGGTTCTTGAATTTACTTTTCTTGACATTCCCTTCAAGGCTCAAACCATCCCTATTTCTTGCGCACCTTTTGCTAACACTCCTTTCCCTTCTACTCAGCTTTCCATAAATCTGATTCAAAACAGCCACTCTTTTGTGTTTATGTGTTTATGATGGTCACGTACCGAGCCCAAGAAATACGCAGTATTTATGAAGAATAATCTGTTCAAACCCAAAATGAAATGTTCTAGTAATTTCAGTTTTTTGATTTTCATGAGCTGCAAGAGTTTGCCTTGAAATTCCACACACCGGCACAGTGGATTCTCTCAAATATTGATCAATTAAATTAAAAACAACATTGACAATATGAATTTAGCAAAAACACCTTAAGAGTGAGGAAGACTGAGGCTGGCAATTCAAGAACTGGTCAAATGTCAACTGTTTTAGTGGTTTGGTGTCACAATCAACACAAAACTACAAACAATTTCCTGTTTGTCCACATTCCATAAAGCGCCTTGAGTGCTCAGGTAGACTGAAAAAGCGCTGTATAAGAACCAGTCCATTTACCATTTACCATTTAAAGCATGGCAATATTTCTAATTTTAAAAAATGTAGGTTATTTTATCTTCAACACATGGACCTTTTGAGTCAAAAACCTCGGATCAAATTCCATCTACGATGCCGATCACAACAGCCGCTGTCTGACATCAAAAATCCATCGTATTTTCAATTGTCCCCGCCAATCATCACAAAAGAGGCAGCCTACAGTGTGGCTGCGTGGTGGTCGATTGAAAGTGTAATTTCTAGTAATATGAGCCCCAGCGGTCGAGAAGAAATTGCCTTGTCTAGATTTCTGAGCAAATGTGAAGTAAAAATGGATGCTCTATTCCAACTAAGTAAGATGGGAATTACAGTGGGCAAATAACGTTGCCCTGAGGTTAGGAAGGCCTCATTGGGCACACCATATGAGAAAGGGACACTTAAACTATGTGCTTTCTATTGCCTTCCCATACTTTTGACAGCATGTGCCCTCTCATCTCAAAATTAATTGCCAAATAATGTGCATTTGAAAGATGGTTTTACTTGACAGCAAAGGATAATATACCTTAGAATAAATATGTTAAAAGTAAAACAGCTACGATTGTCTGTAACTTAGGCTGGGCTGCTTGATTCATCCGTTTAAAAAACTACCAAACTACATCAGGGCAAGTTGTAAAACTTTCTACAAATCATTGAAAAAGGAAGAAAAATAGACATAAAACTGGAAGTTTCATCATTCAATATAACAAACAGTATTAAAAAGACATTTTCCTGATAAATAAAGTAAATTTAGCTGTACTTCAACCCAATATTTATTTGTGAGTTTTGTATAATAACATTTTCATGCTAATTCCTGCCGACGAATTGGGTTTGGTTGAGTTTTTAGTTGGTAAGATTAATCTGAACATTCCAAAGTCATTTAACAACCCAACTGCTTTCAGCAACCCCAAATGTGGTCTTTGCAGATTTCTTCACAAATGGCTGTTGTCAAAATAATGGCATTCAGATTAAGACTTTCCATTTGTTTCCATGAGTGAGGCTGTGGCTGAGCTAATAAATAGCAGTCAGATTCTCCTCTCCAAATGCTTCATTGCAGAGCGTGCGTTCTTGAAGAATTTGCCTGTGCCGTTTTCTTTATTGCTTCATATGTTTCTGTCGTTTTCGGAAAAAGGTATGTAGTGTGGTGGTATGACTCATCCACGGTATTGACAGTATTCTTGATTAAAATCTGAATTATGTAGTAACACTCATTACCTCATGTACGGCAGGTGGCTGGAGCAACTTGCATAAATCGAGGCTGAATAAAGGCAGCGCCGCTTAAGAGAAATAATATTCTTGTTTACTAGTTCAGTTCCAGCCTTTGAGAAATGTAACAGCAGGTAAAAATCTCTAAAGACTGAAGTGCTCTCTGCAGCTGGATCCACAAGAATATTTCACATGAATAAACAGGAAATCATCTCATTTCAGTTGGTGTAAGCCCCAGGAGTAGATTGAGCCAAAGCAACTAGTTACATGATTATACAAAAAATAAAACAAAAGTAGAGTAGAGAGGAAGTGGGGCTCTAGAGATCCATTTTCTGCTGCCTATTTGGATGTGAGCCTAAAGGGCAGTAATCTATGCAGTAACGCGCAGATCTTCATCTCTTCAGCCACCAACTCCAGCTCTCAAACACCGATGTATTTCCAGGCCAGCTGAGAGATATGTTTTCTACATGTTCTGGGTCTGGCCTAGGTCATCCTCCTGGCAGGACAAAGACCTCACCGAGGTGGCTTCCAGGGGGCGTTCCAGTCAGATGGCCAATTCACTTCAACTGACTCCTTTCAATGTGGAGGACTAACGGTTCTATTCTTAAGTCCTTAGCGCTTCACCAAATCTCTGGCTGAGCCTAAACACCCTTCAAGGAGACAAATTTCTGCCTATTGTGTAAATCAGCGGTCCCCAACCCCCGGGGCCTCGGACCGGTACCGGTCCGTGAGTCGTTTGGTACCGGGCCGCGAGAGTTGAGGCTCAGGTGTGAAATATATGGTTTTCAGGGTTTTTATAGGTTTTCAGCATTATTTTGTTATCGTTTTGATCATTAACTCGGTTTTCCTGGGTCATTTCACGTGTGTTATGAATAAATCTTCTTTTTTTTGGTACCGGTACTAGTTTTATTTTGTTGTATTTATCCGCGACACCTTAAAGGCCGGTCTGTGAAAATATTGTCGAGCATAAACTGGTCCGTGGCGCAAAAAAGGTTGGAGACCGCTGGTGTAAATGGTTAATAGACTTGTTCTTATATAGTGCTTTTCTACTCTACTTGAGCACTCAAAGCACTTTATTCAACATGCTTCGTTCAGCCATTTACACCAATCCATACAAGCGCTTTTTCTGTGCTTAAGTGCTCAAATGGATGCGTCAGAGAGCAGCTTGGGGTTAATATCCTGAGTTCGCGTGTTTGTGACACTGCCTCATATTTGCATGGGCTGTTAGAACGTGTATATTATGTATTGCCAGCTGTATTTTTGTGGCATGGTCTGCTTTAAGACTAAAAATTCTTTATCATTGTTTCAAAGTGCATTGTGCAAAATCAACAAAAGCAGGCAAAGGCCAAAAAATGTCCTATTTTTAAAAATGATTTGTGTGAGGAGTTAGTGGAAGACCATGTAACTCTGGGGCAACACGATCTATCCATTTAGTGGGAGGATGCCACAGTCCAAAGACTAACATCACTGTGATACAGCACTTGCCTAGTCTGTATGATATGATCCAAACAACTCTATCTTCTGGTTAAATTTGCAATGTTTCTATTATTTTCTATCCAAGGTTACTTTCAGACTGTTTAGTCACCGTCCAGAGGCTGAGTCTCGAGCCACAGGGCAGTGGTGTTGATTTATTTAACACTGAGCTGTGTGAATTTAGATTTATAGGTGTATTTATGAAATTAAAAACCTCTGAAATTCAAATAAAAATTGTCTTATCTAAAGGCGTCCACAGGCAAGACATTTCATGGGAAATTAAGGAAACAGGAAGTGAAGTATTATAATGACCTCAAGTCATATGTTCATGATTTATCATGGAGATTAGAATCATTAGCAGCGAGAGCAAGGACGGCGAGATATGCGGAGGAGCAAATGGTAAATTCCAGTCCAGCAAATGGAGCAGGGACACAATCATTTGAGAGAGATATCAAACAGGATCTGTTCTATCATGGAAAAACCTTAATATGTGTTATTCTTGGATGCTTTTTTTCCCCTAAAGTGACCAGCTGGATACATTTGAGATAAATTGTCTTAAAGTGCTTTCTTTCAACTGCCAAAACCCAGTCGCTAGATTGGAAAACATTTTGAAAATTGATAAAGTGCAGTTATTTCCCAGTGCAATGACCCTTTTCAAAAGAACATCTCCGGGTGTCCCTCTCAATTAACATTTGTCCTCCTGATACCAGTGACAAGTTGTCACCCAAGGGAAAAAAAGTTAGTAAAGGAAGAAAATGGTTCTGTCCTCGCTTGCCTCCAAGGATCAAAAAATGCTACAGACAGTTTTTTTCCCTTTTCATAGCAAACATACACACTTTCCCTCTCCCTGTCCTCTGCCAGATAGCCCTGAGGCTGCCAGAAGGGAAGCCATTGATTATTTAGCTCACAAGATTTACTTTGTGATGTTCTGAGTGAACATATAGCACGGGAAAAGACTATCTGACTAGAAAGATACATGTTTACCTCTTGGGTGCGATCCATTAAATATGGCGCTTTGATGGTGTCAGTGCGACGGACTCCACTCCATTTCTCCTCAAGTCAATCACAGCAGTGCAGACACAACAGCAGGGGACGCGCATTTCTCTTCTGGAGAGCTGGAGCTGGGATAAATTGTAGTTTAGTAAAATTATAAAGCTTTACAATAAGGCTTATCAACATGGGTAGGGACACAGTTGTTTTCCTTTTTTGTGTACTTTAACTGTGGACACTTGTATTATGAGCCGCAAGTCTGACAAGTACAGAGATTCATTGCATTGTTGCCACTAGAAGCTAGTTATTACTCCAGAAAAAGTATATATTTTTGAGCTTTTTCTGCTCTCAGCCATTACACAACGAAGACTAATTGATCCCTGCAGATGGCAGACAAGGCAATAGGTTATAAAGCCCAGCCACTTTGCTTTCTCACAACTTGCTATCACTTTCCTCCCAAAGTGCCATCAGCGGGCACTGGAGGAAAAAAAAAAATCGGGACATAATTTGAGGCAATACATCTTTGTAGACGGCTACTTCTGTCATCTTAAGTGGACAAAGGCAGAAGAAGAAAACACCAAGAGCCAGTTGTGAGATTCAGACTGAGAGCAGCTCTCTTAGAGCCATTGTGAAAATGTGCAGTGAAGAATAGGAGGCAACACGTGAAAGCAGCTTTATAAAGCTTTTAACAACTGACTTCTTAAAATTGTGGTTATCTACCACGGTCGCCTAAAACAAGCCTCTGAATGACTTGTAAAGCATACGCAGGACATTATGTTAAGTATTATGGGAGTCACTCATTTTCTTCTTTTGCAATAATTGTTGCGTATGTTCATGACAGCCCAGAATTCATCTCGTGTCTGAAATGTTAAAAGTGAAACGGGGACAAAGTAAGCACGTGTTTAATTAGTACTTTCCTCACTCCGGCTGATTAAAATCGTCGGGGTGTTGGCAGTCAGCTGACGCATTATCAACATTTCTTGTGAGAACTTCATTTCATACTTTTTTACGGACCAGCTGATAAGGGTTTGATTTTCAAAGATGACTTAATGATAGGATGGGATGATGGGTAGAGGGGGAGCGAGAGAGAGAAAGAAAGACGTTTCCCTGGAGATGGAGACTTCTGGTTATCACACAGAAAAATGTAATTGAGATGAGGACTCTGTATAGATGTCAAGTTCCCAACACACAGCTTTTTCCTCCCTATCATCTGCATGTAGGGACATGTCCATCTTGTCACAAAAAATACTCAAGGAGATGAAAGGATGCTTGAACACTTTGTTACTTGTCACCTGGTATAAACCTTATACATCTTTTGAGCTTTTATTACTAGTAGTTGGTGAATAAAGGGTATTTGCATCAAATCGCTGCATATGACTATATGCCACTGGTGTCTCCTTGGGTATTAGTGAGACCCATCTCACGCCCACTACATGCACGGCTGTAAAGGAACCCTTGATGCGACATTTAAACATGCTGTGTAAGCATCATATTTCAAAGTGCAGGGTTAAAGGGGATAATCTTTCATTTAAACCACAATGTTTTCCTTAACCTTATAACCGAGACGTTTTTGGCACCCAATCCAAATAGCAGTCTCCTGGCTGGCAAACTTGTGATTTAGTGCACCTCCACCCCTACATCTTCCAAATGTTGACTTTGTCGCTCTTTAGGCTGTTATCTCTCGGCAGCCGAGGCTAAGGTACACCTTGTGTATACACTGTTACCACTGTTGGGGTAAAACAAAAAAGTAACGTCTTACACTTTTTTAATAAAAGTACATTATGTATTTAGTCTATGTGGAATGTAAATCAATACAGTACTCGTTACATTGCTTTTGTGCTATTGTGTGGCGTTGTCTGAGAGGGGAAAAAAACCTTTTTGTAAAGATATACCCAATATCTTAATTATACTGTTTAAATACAGTATAACACAAGCCAACAGAAAAGATGTGAACCAGCTCAAAGAGCATTTGACAGAAGAATGTGCCCACTGCAAAAACAGGTCAGGGTAGGAATGGAGGGTATCCAAGCAACAAGCTTTAAAAGTGTATTGGGTCAAAATTCCATTGCTGCTAGCTTAGTGTTAGCGTGCTATCTTTACAGATCCAAATAGTGGATCTGCTGTTTCCAACCAATAAAAATCCGTGAATGTTCATATCTACACTCACAAAAAGCTTTTTGTATTTTTGTATTTTATTTCTCTATAAGCCCAATACCCAGATAACTTATGAACTGATTTAATGCAAGTAACAACATCATCTTTGTTTACTAGCTATGATTACTAGAACTAACTCGTTTAAAGAGTTTTTAGTAGTAGTTTTTATAACTTTGAGCAAAAACCCGCCCTGCAGCATCTTTTTTTAAAAATTTAAATTCCATCAACAAATTCGACCACGGATTCAAATTTTGGGTGACCATCAGGTTGACATAAAATGAATGCAAACCAAAAACGTAACATGACATTCACAGTGGGACAATGAAAAGAACAAAATATATAGGAGAATCAAAAGAATTGTGATTTACATATGTTAATAATTGCTCTATGTTTGACAATGTTCATGCAACTTGTCCTTAGGTTAAGAGGTGGGCCAATCTCAACGATCATCTCAAATAAAGAGGAGATAGTGTATGTATATATGTCTGTATGTACCCTATGATCATTGTAGTAAAAATACCAAAACAAACACAAAGCTTTAAATGAATGCAAACCTCTTACTGATAAATCTGGAATTAATACCTTTAACCTTGTTAAGTGGACTTTGTAAGTTTTTAAAATAGGGTGATTTGCTCTAGCAGGACAATATTGCAACAAGACACCAACACCAAACGACTCCATGTGTTGACGCAGCATCTAACAAATTGGCATTATGTGACCCCCTGGGATGCGAACACACGGAGACCCACGTTTTACTGGCAGGCAGCCAGGCCGTGTGCTACACGCTACTGTTTTCTGCATTTCCTGTCGCTCTCGCTCGTAATATTTTGTTTTCTCTCACTCTGTCTCTACCCAACCTTGCAATGCAATTACGTACATCTCCCATTGCTGTATATAAAAGCATTTCCATAGTAACCAAATTCCTTCCATAAGGACAATATGACTTAAGGGCTGCCATAATTGTAGGTTGTGGTTGCTAACTGCTTTGGCTCTCTGTGTGTGATTTTTCATATAAAATTGCACCTCTTTTTGTCTGAGGTAAGTACTTGGCTTTTTAACTGTAGGGGGAAAAAAACGCTATGGGTTTTACGGATCTATCGAGCATCCATACGCTCATGCAGAAACCTAGTTATAGAACACAGCAGGAGGAATATTACTGTGTTTTTACAGACTGCAGAGTTTAAACTAGGGCGGTTGTTGCCTCCTTCCTTTGAACATAGATCCTAATGTTTAAAAAGGCCAACAGTTTGCTAGTGTATCTGTAAGATAAGTTCTTTGTGTCGCGGCCAAAGGAGGCTAAAACACTGGTCTTTTATACAGAGAGTAGAAAATGTTACAGCAGGTTAGATACTAATGAGACCAACTAGCTCAGGGTTTCAACACAGGAGTCTGTTTTTCCAAGTTTAGCTTAAAAGGATAAAGTATGGAATTTGCTTCTTTTTTTTCATACTTTCAAAGAACACTATCAAGACCGGGCTCTGAAAAGGCGCTCAGCTGCTGGAACGGCAGCTACAATACAGAGCAGCAGCCCTGTGCTGTTGAACTCAGATAATTCAGCCACAGCCCGCCTCCCCTCCCTCCATGTTTCTCATCCTTTTCCTTCCTCCCTCCCGCTCCATTTCTCTCTCCATCCCGCTCTCTCCCTCTCACCCGTGCTGTCTCCCTCTTTCTTTGAGCAAGGCCTTGGAGGGTTCTGCAATTACTTTTGGGGCCGTTCAGAAAAGGGGATCACTCCAGTGAAATAAATCGCTCCATAACAGCTGCGGTGAAATGTCGCTAATTGCCGATTGATTTGAAGCAGAGGCAGCAGATATCTGCAATGCAGAGCCGCATCTGCCGCACTCTCCTCATCATTCCCCTCTCTGATTATCTATTGTTCGGGCTGTTTACTTTGTAGTGATGAGTGGTAAATGGCAGGTTAAGGAAGCTAAGGGGGCCAGACACCAAATTGGGTCCCTCTCAAAAAGACGGAGTGTAAAATTAGACATAATTAACACTCCCCTTAGGCAGATTCTCCAAACCTCACAGAGATGGCAGAGATGCAAATTAGCTGTAAAGATACACACTTTATATACAAAAACAGTGATTAAGCTGCCTTTAGTGTACAGAGGCTACAGCCTGTCTTGATTGAGAGCAAATTAACCATTGAGCAACTCATTTTGGTTTTCAGGACTCTGGATGTTTTGTTGCATTAAGCACCATGCCAACAGAGAAAAAAGGAAACGGCACAAAGTTAAAAGCTTTGCTTTTGTAATCAGAGTGAAAAAGCTCCACTCTTTTTATTTCCATTTTTGAAAATAAAAAAAGAAGACAGAAAAGAAGAAGCAAACACGTCCCTGCTAGGAGCTGAATGTGCTTTTCAGAACCTGGCTGATTCGACCAGATATGAAAAGTGACAAACTCACTGTGTACCTGACTCAAAGAGCAGCTGACACATATATAAACCAGCTGTATAATTGGTATGCTGTACACTTGAAACTTCGCAGTGTTTACTTACTACTTTATTTGATACAATAAGTGTTTTCTTGCTGATCTTCGCTGTTCTACAGTGACGTCCGATCTCTTTTAAATTTGTTGCAAAGCATATCTTGCACATTTTCTAGTCCGACCTGTCAAATACAGAGAAGATAGTAGGCGTTATCTCTCAGTCCAACTTGGGAAACATAAAGCTTCTAGTAAAAAATTAGAAAACTGAACACATAAATAAATCTGAGACACAATTAAGCTGTAAGTGTAACCAATTCTTGACATACTCTCTTTCAGTAACACAACAGAAGATCTATTTTTCCTTGTACTTGGTCCATCAGCAAAAAAAAAATACTTTGATGTGGGGTCGAAACAAATCATGTACCGCATATATACTGTAAATGCTGCTCTTGCCGCTTGAGTAGTGGTTGAATAAGTGGTGAGTACATGAGTCTTGCTTTGTGCTATGCCAAACAGAACTGCAGTGGCAACTGCTGGATACTCAAGACATGGACATGCTTCAGTTACTGTAAATCGAATCAAACCTACAAATGTATAAGCGTACATTTTAAAGGCCTAAAGTTTGATAACGCTGTCAACACTGGATGCTGTATTTCATGAGATATTTATTTACCGTCTACAAACAGAGTGTAGAGGAAGGAACAGGAACATAAAACAGGTTTAGACCAGAAATAGCGTGATTGGGGGGAAAATACAAATGCACATGATCCTGATCATTAATACAAATGCATGTTCTCTGGCTGATTTGTCATCTTCAACTTGTGAACCATAAAAAGGCGAAGAAGCACAGCCAGTAACTGCTGAGGCTATAAACAACATTTTCCTAGTTGACATTAAATAGATTAAATCTTATGCTTAATAATGAGGTGTGGAAGTACTTATAAATAGATTAAATCCATCTAAAGTTGATTGGCAAATGTTATCAGTCTCAAAGTGTTGATTATACATTAACATTTTTATATTGAAATTCTATCATAAAAAACGTATTTTATTAAGAGAGCTCATAATAGAGTGCATTGTGGATGGTGGCCCCCTGTGGAACAGATTGTCTTTTCACAGCAGGTGGACTGCCATTTGCTGCAAACTCTTGGAACTGACATCATTACACCTCAATTTTGTGATTCATGTTTGTTCGTAGGCGGCGAAATGTCTTATTTCCACCGAATTGGATACTGTTTCCCCAAAAGGTTTTGTTTTTTTTGTGATCATTTTTATGATTCTCATTGTCATCAGCATTTAGAGCATAATGTCGCCTCTGCGATGACTTAGGCAAAGAGGGATCGCTTCTGTTTGAGCGAAGAAGTGTGTTTGAGCAGAGGGAAAAAAACGCAGCGAAACAAAAAAACAATATGTTGGCGCTTCTCACTGTGACAGACTGTGGGTACACGTCCCACAGCTACTTCAAAAATAACATAATTCCTACAATCCTGCTTGACAATTAGATGAAATTATGACAATTATAATAAGTGAGAGGTTTTGTGTTTTGTATTATGATGTGGGCAGGTGTGTACCTTCGAAGGAGAAAAAACAAAACAACAACTTTTAAACCAAAGTAGTCGCACACTCTTGCTAAAGACATTGCCACTGAGACCGTAGCGTCAGCTGATTCTGTCGTGCATGATCGTTCCCTGTTCTCTAACGTCACGTTTACATTAAAAAATGGTAAACTCTTGTAAACATTCATGGAAATAAGTAAGTAAATTTGGGTTTTTTGTAAGGTTTTTTTTTTTTTTCAGTTGCAACTAATATATTTACTACATGGCTGTAAACAGACACCCACTTACACAATAATCTCTTTATAGAGTCTTTACGAATTTTTTAGCTCTAAATTCTAATTCATTTGTTGCCTGTTGCAGTGTCAGCATCATAAACTCCAAAATACCACAGCTTACATGGAACGTGAGTTAGCTTGGTAGGCTAGTTGATTGACCAGTGAGGTGGAATGCAAGTTTTGAGTTACTACTGCAGTAAAGTTTTTATTTTCTATCAAGAAACAATTTTTCGTTAGTTTTAGTCTTTTTGATGAAGAGAAAGTAGAAAAAAATACTATGCAAACAAAATGCAAACCTAATCAATCTACCAACAACACTTAGATGGCATTCAAGACGTTGTGCTAATGGCCTTGGTGTAGGTTCAGCTTTTATTTTGGAACTATTTTTTAACCACTATCAGAACCTGAGAAAATAACGTTTATTTAATGTTAAAATGAAGTAATAATGGATTGTATTTATATAGCACTTTTCGAGACCCTGAAAGCACTTTGCAATTCTAGTATTCAGTCACTCAGACTGACAGAAGCGAGGCTGTCCCTCTAGTCCAGCGGTCCCCAACCTTTTTTGCGCCACGGACCAGTTTATGCCCGACATTATTTTCACGGACCGGCCTTTAAGGTGTCGCGGATAAATACAACAAAATAAAACTAGTACCGGTACCGAAAAAAAGAAGATTTATTTATAACACACGTGAAAAGACAGAGGAAAACCGAGTTAACGATAAAAAAATAACGCTGAAAACCATACATTTCACATCTGAGCCTCAACTCTCGCGGCCCGGTACCAAACGACTCACGGACCCGAGGCCTGGGGACCGCTGCTCTAGTCAACACCAGTAGGGTGAAGTGTCTTGCCCAAGGACACAACGACCAAGACAGACAGAGCTGGGGACTGAACCGGCAACCTCCGGTTACAAGATGAGCTTCCCAACCCCCTGAACCATGGTTGCCCACAAGTAGTCGTACTGGTAGTACCTGAGTACTGGGAAAACCCTTCATGCAGGCCTGACTCTGGCTATATATGATTGTTGTCATTTTCTCTGTATTACAGTTGGGTCTTCACCTTACAGTATAAAGGGAATTCAGGTGACCGTTGGTGTGATTTGGCACTATATTAAAAAATGTTATTGTTGCTTTTGACCTCACCCCAACCAGTCGCGGCAGATGGTTTCTTCCTGTTAAAAGGGAGTTTTTCCTTCCCACTGTCGCCAAAGTGCTTGCTCATAGGGGGTCATATGATTGTAGAGTTTTTCCCTGTATGTATTATTGTAGGGTCTACCTTACGTTATAAAGCGCCTTGAGGCGACTGTTACTGTGATTTGGCGCTTTATAAATAAAACTGAAGTGATTAGAGCCAGAACACATTTTTCCCAATATTTTGAAGAAATAATATTCATTTGCTGTAGTTAATCATGGTTGACATACTGCTGAAGTCCTGTAGCTACTCAGTCATCTTTTTTAGTGTTTGTTTTAATATTAATTGAGGGTCCAAAAATGATGAGGCGCCCACATCAGTTTAAAAATTATTCAGTGAAATTAAATTTGAAAGTGGAATTTTGATTTAATTTCAGCAATCGCTATCTGGGACTGCTCTCAGTGTTTAAGCTAAGCTAACCGTCTTCTGGCTGCTATCTTCAACAAGAAATCAAATAAACACATTTTCCAAAGATTGATTTATTCTATTAAAATTTAAAATGTGGCACAAATGAAGCAAGCTGAACTAAATGAGCATTTGTCTTGAAATGGACGTTTTTTTCACTCAAGCTTTAAACTACCCAACACAAAGCAAACACTGAGTTTCTTTTTGCCACCCTGGCACACAATGATTCATGTTTTCTTTGCTGCCAAAGCTGCCGCGGATCCAAGTTTGATCCCACACAGCTTCTCCCATTACGTAAGCGTGTCCCCAACCCCTGGCCAAGTCCGAGGACAGTGTGGTCAGGCAATAATAGTCTCTCACATAACCAAAGTGCTATGATGTCAACATAATCACATTGTTTGTACAGTAACCACTATTTGGAGAGGTGCAGTGTTAGGTTAGTCCTTCCCTGTTTACGAGACTCTCTGTGTGAGGAAAGTGAATGATGGCACGCTATATCCTGCATGCATCCAAATGTGTCCTGCTGTTCCGCGCTGAATAGTTTCACACACACAGCCCCTCCACCAATCATCGCTAATGGCCTCATGGTGAATTTTCTATGTGTTTCATCTCTCACAAATAGGCTAATTTTAGACCACCCACAAAGTGTACACACAGGCACCCACGAAACCAAAATATTCATCAGACATGATGCAATGCAACCGCAGAAGTGAACAAGAAATGTGGGAATTCATTCACACAATATTCCCAAGGCCCAAGTCTCACCCTTTACAATCTTAAGCCTGACACTCTAATGGCTCACGAGAGGCAGAGCCACTGAGTTGGCGCACCGCTTATGAGAAAAAGACAAACGTCCTGCGGAGACCATTGAGATTGGAGCTCCTGTTTTCATTACTTTGGTTTATCGGCTCAATAGTCACCCCCTTTCTCCCGGTGCTAACTGTCCCCTTGATTTGCTCTTCTCGTGCCGGCACCTGAAACAATTCATTAAAAATGAATGAGAAGAAGCAAAACACAGAGGGCTGAGAGATGAGAGGTAGCAGTAGACAGGAAGAGAGAGCAAAATAACACCTGCAGTCTGAGTACAGGTAAAGATTATTTAAGCTATTCACAAAAATCTCTCTCAGCATAGATCCTGTTCTATAGCTTGTTCTGAAATTTGACATTTCTATCATTTTTATGCCTTTCTAATGATTTTATACGACGCGTGCGGATTCAAGAGGAAGGAAGGTATTAAGACCCACGTCTACAGCTGAAGGCAAACCTAACTTATCATTCCCACAGCTGTTTCTGCCATTGAACGTGTGTTCTTTCTCTAAATTGAGAACGACTCTCAAGTACATTTTCAGAGAGGGGCAATCACAGCTTTCAAGTGACATAATTTCTCCAGTTAGTTCATAACTTCCCTTTCTGTCAAAAGAGCCCATGCTTAATAGTTCCACAATGATTTTTTTATGCTTATGTACCATTAAGAAATCACTGTGGGTGTTTTGAGAATTTATGGTTACATGTAAGTGCTATTCCACTCTGCCTTTGAAGTTAGCTTTTCATGTTGTTGAGCTCCTGAACTCGATGTAGCAGAAAATGTTTACTTTTGAAATGGCCAGTTGTTGATTTTGTGTGATGCTTTCTCCTAATTGTGCTTTGTCTCGTTTCCCACTAGGAAACCTTGAAAGCCACCACCAGACAAGCTTTTCCAGTGTCGTGCGAACTCTCGATGAAACATTTTCTTTGCTCTTTAACTTTGATCATACATACATGAATAGTTAAGGAAAACACATATGGTTATTTTAGCGACACTAAGTCAGCAGTAGAAAAACAAAATCCTCTGTCTTTACATGAATAAGCCTGCAATTTTATGTCAGCACAACTCAGATCTGTTTTTGTTTTGTTTATCTTTCCCCATTTGCATCATTATGAGGAAGAAAAAAATCCATAGTAGGGTTTGAATAGCTCTGTAATGAGGAGGAGGAATCAATCATCCTTTCAAAGTAGGCCCACTGCAGCAATGAGAATATAAATTCATGCTCATAAATTCTACACTTTTAGGTCCCCACATCCTTCTTAATGTCTCTAGAGTTTACAGCGGCCTTGTGTGTGATACTCCACTGTAGATGGTTTGCTTGATTTATGGCTGGTTTTTTCCCTTCTCACTGGAAGGTAATGGTAGAGATGTCCAAGTTAGCCTCCCATGAGTGAGCTATAAAAGTGCTGTAATTACCGTGTTAATTTTGGGCCGAGCACAAAAAGATGTTCTGCCGATCCATCCAACTATCAATCTACCTATCATCTCAGCATTTGTTGTTTGGCGTGTCTGCACCATTATTACATATGTCACATAATTGGGCATAATTAAAAGGAAGTGCAAGTACTGTAATTAATGTCAGTTGTCAAGCACCAAAAGGCAGGAAGAGGATAAGATTTTTCAGAAGCTGGAGCTCAAAGACCTCTGAAATGAAGGCATTTCTGACTGACAGGTTCTAAACTTGGCACACAACATGAATGATGATGCAGATATTATTTGGACTTGGGTGTAGATATGCACTTAACTTGTGTTTTAAACATGCTGGGATTAAAAAAAAACAAAGGAAATGCCAAAGTAACAAAACATGTAGTTTCTACAGTGTCACTTCCAAAGACTTTTGATGTTCCTCATGTAACATTACGAGTTATCTGCCAGATACAGCGCTCCCTGGAGGTTGTAGCCTCTTTGTAGGTGTAATCAGCTGCAATAAAGCTGCTGTAACAAAAACATAATCACCACGATCGTCACATATTCAGAATAGATGTTGTTAGTGGTCACATGCTAATGGTTGAAGCATCCTATTGGCCTCTTACCTTTTTTAAAGCAGGCATCTTGATCATGGGATAGCTGATAGTTTACAACACACTTGCTTAAATTTGTGATGGATCCTGGAATTATGGAAACCATAATTTACTAAATGAATTTGCTACATTCAGTGTGACCTGAAACTAGTATATCATAAAGTGACCATTAAAAAGAATCCAGGTTTAATGAACTTCCATACTGGCCCCAGTTAAAGTAATAATAATTAACAATAACGGATTGCATTTATATAGCGCTTTTCGGGGCCCTCAAAGCGCAGTACAATTCCACTATTCATTCACACACTGGTGGAGGCAGCTACAGTTGTAGCCACAGCTGCCCTGGGGCAGACTGATAGAAGCGAGGCTGCCATATCGCACCATCGGCCCCTTTGGCCATCACCGGTAGGTGAAGTGTCTTGCCCAAGGACACAACAACCGAGACTGTCCAAGCCAGGGCTCGAACCGGCAACCTTCCGGTTACAAGACAAACTGCCAACTCTTTGAGCCACGATCGCCCCAGTGCACAGTTTTACCACAGAAATTATTAAAGTTAGTCTGATTTCTTAATTAGGAGATTTTTGTTTTATGTGATTCACCTGTTTCAATATTATTAAGCTTGAAGTCACGCATGATTAGGGGCACGGTTGTCTTTGAATCACAGGTTATCCAGGTTACTGGTCTTCTAGGCCTCACTCATCTATTTAACCTTGTTTGATAACTATCGTCAGTGGTGACAGTCTCAATACTCCACATGTTTTAGTGGGTAGATCATCTTTTATGGTGTCTAGTGGTTTTTATTTGCCATTTCTTTTGGAAAAAAAGACCAAAAAAAACTGTCTTTTGGATGAGGTGACCATTTACAAACCTTCTAACACTAGTTTTCCTGTCATAGGTTTCCAGACAGTGTGCATGGCACTATATCAAAAACAGTACTTGAATGCTAATAGTTTGTAAGACCTGTGCCTTTTTTGGTCAGCTTCTTCAGAATCAAAAGACCAAAATGAAGTAATAACTAATTTGCTTACTTTATAGCCGTCATGTTGGTGTCAAAGTTGGTGCTGCAAAAGTTGTGTGCTGACTATGAGTCAAGGGTGCCACAACATTTATTTCACATATATGTGCTATATACTTTTGATAACATTTCAGCACACAGAGAAATATGCAACATGCACTGTACATTAACCACAATTCGTTTCTCACTATTAATCATACGTCCGTGGAAGCCTACAGACTTCCATGTCTAAATTTCTGAATTTAAAACACCTGTATAAAAAAATACGTCTAAGACCTAGACTTAGAAACACTGTAACCTTAACACAGAGAAAGAGCAACCTAAGAGAAAGCTCGGTCATTTGTTGTGTTCTCTTTTTGATTAAAATCAACATAACAGCATTATATGCAGCAGACGCAACCGTATCCTAAACAGAGAGGTTCTGGTGAGTGTTAAAGTATTTGACCATTCAGAGCAAGGTTACACGTGGCACTGAAATACTAAAATAGCTCAAATAAAATAAGAAAAGAAAAGAAAAGAAAACATATGGTGCCCATTATTTGTATTCATGCCCATGACCTGTAGGAGGCCAAAGAAAATAGGAAGGCTTGAAGCACGCAGTTCAAGGAATACCGTAAGAAGGGAACAAGCAGCAGGAAGTCAGTTTAATGTGGAACGTGCTGTCATCACCGTTCGGTTTGTTTTATTTACTTATTAGTTTTCTTTAAACTGCATTTGACCCTTACCGCCATGCAAGTTGTGGAAAAACAACTTCACTTAGCTGGGTTCAAAAGTTTCAAGATTTTCTTTGCGAACAGCTAAGAGAGAGCTAATATTTTTAATGTACATCTTCCAGCAAAAGTCTGGGGGCTGATAATCCAGTGTTTGATGATAATATTTGGATTCGACAGGCCAGTGAAGATCAAACCACATAAATAAAATCCACATTGAATAACATGACTTCATTGAGATTTTATTACCCTAAACTCGTGGTTTATACGACGCTTGATGGGTGGCATTTTACTGTATTCAGGTGCAGAGAATTAGACAGGGGGGTTAACACTGGAGCCAGACTTTACCTCCTTTTAACATTAGTTATATCGGCGTGTTGCTGTGTGCAGTCAGGATTCCCTGTGGAGCGGAGCCAGGCATCAGAATGATACTGACATTGCTTTCCCACATCATTTTTGACCCGGAGCTCCCTGCCACATTCAGTTTGTGAGTACAATGCTGGATAGCGCTTTTTATTGTAATATGAAGCAGCCTCTGCAGCCGATCAAGTGGTGACCTAATGCAGGGAAAGAAGAGGCAACGTCCTTTTTGAAAAAAATAAAAAAAAAACACATCCCACATGGGATCTATTTCCTCTCAACATTAATAATACTCTGGAGCATTAAGGCATGCAGCTAAAGCAGATGTATTCTTCCTCAGGCTGATTCAACTTGTAAGCGTTTCCTTTCTCAACCCCCCGCCCCCCAGACCTGAGGCGAAGCATGATTACCCGATTTTAATGAGATTTTTAATGTGATTTTTTTTTTTCAATTCCTTCAAGACAATCCGGCTCTCTGTTATGTACATATAATGGTTAATGTTTGCAGTTTGATGGTATGCAAAAAACGAGCTAATGTTGACATTCTTCCTTCTGATGCTTTTTCTCTTTGATGGGGTAGGTTTGACTTCCCCAAGTTCTGCTTTCTACTTTTCTTTTCGTGTGTTGTTAATAATTAACCTGGGACTTTTCCATCACTTTGCTGCACTGGTAATTAATCAGTGCAAATACGAACAGGTTGCACATCACAGAAGACAGATGTATGATCATTAATTTGAGCCACAATTGTCTAGTGCAGAGCCAGTGGCATAGGTTATAATCTTATGTCATTTGATTGTGCTTGAATCAGATTTATCATACTAACTTTACTAATACTGTTGAACTATAATAACAAACAAAAAATTCTCTTCTCTTTCTAAAACTATCATAGCTCAGTATCCAAGAATAAGTAAAACTCTCTTGTGTTTATTAAGCACCAAAAACATTAAAGAACTTAAACCTGGAATTGTAGAAAGGGGAACACCTGTGGTTACTGCTGAGGACAGCATTTCTCAACTTCTCCCAGCAGTGTGGATGTTATTACTCGTGTTTCACCCTCGAGAGTTTGCTCACTTAACTGCAGGAAACATTTTCTTGAGTGCATCTAAACTATAGAGGGGTCTGCTTGTATACCCCGTTTAAAAAAAAGAAAAAGGTACGTGCTCAGAAGTTTAACAGTCAGAGAAAATTCCTCAGACGTATGATAGTAAATAATGTTGGTAAAAGTCCAGAAAATCTTCTGTGTATTAAACTGACAAATTAAAGTGTTTTGTTAACCAGTCTAAGTGATTCCCAGACGATTGAAGTTACAGCCACTTTGTAAAAATGCATATAATCCAAACGGTTTCTTTTTTTCTGAACTTATTCACATAACCAAATGAAGTTGTACGCGTGGAGTGGTGAAAAAGAGCTGGACTCTGTACACATCTACTCCTTCCAGAGGGGTGCACCAGATGCTGACAATCAAATGCCTTTGATGAACTGATCGCCTGAGCACCTGTAAGAAAGAAGTTTTGGCAGTTTGCTGCTCTGGATAATCAGGTGTGTTAACACAACCCCACGGAGGAAAGACATCAGCTTCTTGATATTGAAGGAGTAATTTTTGCTGCCTATCAATATGGCAGCTGTTTAAAGTCCACTATTTTCAAGCAGGAATGATCATTCCCAAGTGGAAACATTCTAGCAAGTTGGGGTCACACAGGTGGTTGAGGGGTGATGACTGGGATTGTTTTGCAGTCATCGAGTCAACCATGAACTGCTCTGTACTGTATACCAAAGTATTCTGGGGTCAAATGTGAGGCAGTCTGTCTGACAACTAAAGCTCGGCCAATATCAGTCAGCAGGACAGTGTTTCCAAGCACGGCAGCAAATCTACAACACAGTGGCTGAGAAAGAAAAGGATCGAGGTGCAAGTCCAGATGGTGCGGAGTCAGGAGAGAGCCAAAATTCCTCCACAGTGATGTGAGAGACAGACGAAGTACAGAAATACAGAAAACAGTTGATCGTGGATCCACATGCTATTGAAACGTGAACTGTAATTTCTCACTGAACTACACATAAAATGTTCTTTTTCCCATGCCTTTAAGTAGATTATGTCCTTAAAAACCAAATTGGAAAATATTGCATATTGTTTAATGCATTAGAGCCTGGCTGTAGGAAGCATGTGTTCAGAGATGCTCGACAGTCCAGCCCATTTCTGTTTTCTCAAATCTAGCACAAACTGGGACTTAAGGATAAAATTGGTCAAAGGTAAAGGTCACTGTGGCAATGTGTCCATCCACTTCCTGTGAACACAACACATTAAGAAATTGGGGTATTTCCAGATTTATTTTTGCAGAATTTCCTACAAAAACCCAATAAGATAAAATCATGGCACGGGAGAAAGGTCAAAAATCAGTTTCTCTGTACTTACAGTGCAAAGATGTGGCTACAGAAGCTAAAACAAAACCGCTGTCTTAAAACTAAAATTCCATGTTTGCGTGAAGTGAATCCTTGTGCAATGATGCCTGCTGCACTGCCAAATTTTGGGGGTTTTTTTTGTGGTTACAAGTTTGCTCAGAGGTTAGCCTTTCTTAACTGTACTTGCTCCCACTTTCGCTCTCCTCTTTCTTTCCCAGTCTCCATTCCTCGACAATGGGGTCACGGCTCAGTATTAAGCACGTGTCATCCCAAATAACGGTGAGAGACGACAGACCTTTGGCTTCCCGTTCACATACTCGGCTTACATTTGGACTAGACCATGACATCACTGAGGCAAACTGCCTAGTTTCCGTGCCGGATTTGTCCTCCCTTTCAGTTTACCTTTGTTTCCCACTACTAAGACAGCAGCTGTTCTCGGTCCTTTTTTGAATGAAACCCAGGATTTCCTGTATTTCTTTTTAGACTGATGGTCACCATATGCTTGGACAACAGCCAGAGCAATAACAGTCACAGGATTTGAATTTATTTTCTTGAGATACTTCATCCATCAGCTAGTGATGTTCGATTCGTGAACGAATCGTTCAATACTCGAGAATCACTTTACTGACTCGTGAATCATGATTCACAAGCCCAACTGACTCACTGACTCATCCCTATTGCTGTTAGCAAACTAATTCCATTAGTAGAAATATATCTAGCTTATAATTAAAATTGTGGGGGAAAAAAACAACAGCCAGTTTCGTAACAAAAGCATTTCTGCTCTGAACTGGAAGAAAAAACCCTGAGTAGAAGCTCACATCAAGAAAATAGCTCCTCGGTTCAGAGTAGCATTGCGCTGCTAACATGCTAACAACACATTTGAGCTACTCACCCCCTCCCTTCCTGTGCTGAATCGTAAGCATAAGCGAATCACTCAGGACTCGCTCCTCCCTCCTGTGCTGAATCATAGAGTGAACGAATCACTCACTCACTCACTAACCCCCTCCCTCCTGTGCTGAATCAAAGAGCGAACGAATCACTCAGGACTCACTAACCCCCTCCCTCCTGTGCTGAATCAAAGAGCGAACGAATCACTCAGGACTCACTAACCCCCTCCCTCCTGTGCTGAATCATAGAGCGAGTGAACGAATCACTCACTCACCCCCTCCCTCCTGACTCACAGCTTCTTCTTCTTCTTGGTTGGCAACCAATGTTAAGGCGCATTACCGCCCCCTGGCTCACAGCGCAGTGGACATTTAGATGAGAAAATATATATTTGACACACTTAAGGAATATATTATTAAAATACAAATAAACAAAATAAATGTTTATTAAGCAATTTTGATAGGAAATTGCTTAATTTTAGAAATGTTTTTGCTCTTTTTTCTCTATAAAATAGTTGTTGTTGTTTTTTTTTTTTTTGAATCATTCATCTTAGCAGTGGGATTTACATGAAAAGGGAAACAAATTAAGTTTGAGTGAAAATGTAAAATTTTTGCACTCTCTGGTCAACTGACTCAGTGAATCAAATGACTCAAAAAACCCGATTCACTTTGGTGAGTGACTCATTAACACTCGATTCAGTAAAAAGAATCAAATTTACCATCACTACCATCAGCTCTAAAGTGGCGAGATCGAGCAGGTGCTAAAAGCACACCAAGACGGAATACGTCGTGCCGTAAGCCTGAATAAACAAAAGTCTGTCATAAATACAGGACTCAGTGTCACCCCATTAGCAGGTCATTTAATATTAATCTTTAAAGAGAAAGCTCGGGGTATAATACGGGTATTTTGTGCTCACATTAACTTTTTAATTAGATATTTTATTAAAATCCACTCTGTCCTATTATTTACAGTTTTATCTGCTCTAATTTCTACTCATGTAAATTGAGTTGCTGTTTTTTTTCCCTCTCTTTTTACTCTCAATCAAAGATGTAACAACAAGCTATGCCGTAACACTGTAATAACCATATAAAAATGTTAAACACACAACTTTGGTTAAGATTTTTTTTTGGTTAAGTCTAAAAATGAACTAGTTACATTACTGTGGTGGTGAAAATGAAGTTTAACAAACTGGTAAACAGTACTGTAATACTGTAAATACTGTGTATCCGGTCGTTAAGTGATGACGTGACGAATCCTACTTCTGGGCCTAAAGTAGTCTGCGTTTAATATGGCTTTTGTGTTGTTAACATGTTTAATGTTTTGTATTTTCTTCTATTTAATCTCAAAAAGCTCCTAAAACAGTCAGTGATCACTGTTGACCTCCCTCGGCTTTTATTACCGCTAATCATTTATTTAAGCTCAGTTTTTAAAACCAATCCTTGCAGCAGTATATGAATGACTAACCTCATATTGTGGATGGATTATCTCAGTTGTTCTCCTGGCTGAAGTTTGGTCCTTTTACAGCATCCTACCATGCGATTACATTTGTTCCTGACCACCGAGAACACTCACGTTAACTTTTATCGAGTGGAAAAAAAGTTAGCTTGTTTATATTATGCTAACATAGCTGTGTCGCTAGCGGTCACGTAGCACATCATTATATACCAGCTAGCCAAACTTCAGTAACCCTACAAACGTCACTGCTGTTTAGTTTTCTATCTTCATTTATGTTGGAAGTGATAACAGAGCTGTACGTTTTAATTTGTTTCCAAAACCCCGCAGTCAGGACATGCTATATTGTATTTAGATAGAAGCTAGCGAGCTAACTTCCTGCTAACTTCTAACTCCGTTAAATGTCATAAATTCCGTTTTCATGGATGCCTGGATGTTAAACTCAATTGTTACACCTGGTAGAGCAGAACGCTGATCATTTCATTAAAGATGAAAGACTTTAGACAGTTTTTCAACTCTCAGTAATGCCATAGTGATCGTTTGATATATGGACCTGCAGCGGAGTTTAGGCCCAGACACGGCTAGTGACGTCAGACTTAACGACCGGATTGTTTAAAGTAGAACAGTATTTTAAAAAGTTGTAAATGATTTCTGCACTGCTGGTTTCAAAGGCCTTATAAAGTGAGTATGTTTAGGGTCTTGCATGTCTGGATACAAGGTGATTGCAAAGATCACGTGGTGGGAAGCAACCGGTCTCCAAGCAATCATGGTCCGACTTGGACAGACAGATGGCAACACATTGTAATCTCACGGCTCACAATAATAATTATATTTTAGCGTTACAAATATTGTTTTGATTAAAGAGCACGTGCACGTTGGTGAACCAAGCATCACAGAAACATAAAAAATGATTTGGGTAATTATCAGTGCTGTTAATTTTGCATTGGTTGGCGGGCTAATAGATTTGTTAAGCACTGTAATGCCAAAGTTTGCGAGAGTCAGAAAGGAGGCAGGGATGTGACAAGGATTGTGACTCCCCAGCCACAAATTTGACGTGTATACAGAGGACGAGTTTTCTTCTCTGCAGCTTGGAGACACTGAAGCATGGAAAAAAGAAAAGTCTCCAAAGCAGACTCACTGTTTCTACTCCACTAACCCTAATTCCTTGCTCATATGTAAGATATATGTACATACCATGCAGCAGTACACAGTAAGCCTTTGGGTGACAGTGAATTATTCTTAATTCTCGCTGAGGAATCTGTATACAATAAGCAGGTTTAGGTGCGTGGGGTTTTTCAACCCTATAAACTGTTTTTTTTTTCCCACCACAGAGGATTTCCGGGAGCTGTCGTCGTAGCTCTGAGACAGCTCTGAATTTATCTGCAGGCTGTCGCTGGAATTAACACAGATAAGGTGAAAATATGACAAAAGTTTGGGAGTGTAGTCGAAAGGCAGCTCTCTGAATGCCTCATTATATTAAAGAGTAAGAGGGGGGTACACTGTATCTTTAATGGGTCGCATTTGGAGGCTTAGAGTTTGGACGACACCCACAGCCAATTATATCTGCACTCCGGCCAAGCTTAATCAGCACCCCAAGCTCTTTGGGCTTATACATTAAATACTATAACACACTATAAAAAATGTTTGTCATGACACAGTTTTCAATTCCTTTTTTTGTGTTTCTTGTGAAGGAAGACCCTAGTTGTTGGACTATTTTTTTTTTGCCTTTGTTTCTCTTATGTTAACAACTCCAGGCACTCCAGGGTTTTAATGGTAGCAATAAAACGAGTGTCAAGTTAAAGGGCGAAAGCTTTCCACTTCAAATAGCAAATCCAATGTCCCATTCCCGGTATTTATTGCCATTACGCTGCCGTTCAAATTCATGAGTCCCGGCGATCGTTTGTAAAGTTTGAGGAGAAAAACAAATGTAAATCTTGAAATATTTACATTTAATTTTAAGTGCAGGTCCTCCTGCTGCCTGATCATCCACTCAAATAATTAGAAAACTATTTGAATGTGTAAGGCTCACAGCAAAGAAGGCAGATTGTCAATGTTTCTCCTGAGGGGAGTTTGTGGTGTGTTTTCCTAAGCGTATAATCCAAACATCCTTTCTGCTGTACGTTGCCTGCTTGTACTAGATAAATAACAGTCTTGTTTGAAACCTCCAGCATTTTGCTCTCGCTCATATGTACATCACAGCACATGACAAAATCACTTCCTCTCGACGTATTTGTGCGAACTTTACCCATGACCTTTAATTTGAAATATTTTCTATGGCTTTTCTCCCACGAAGACAGAGACGTCTTCTGAGCAGCGCTTCGCAAAGGCAGCTCTGCAGAAGAGTGGTTTATTTTTAAATATGAAATAGTTGCCCTGACTCCAAATGTGACAGATGCCGTTGGGTATTCAGTGAGGCTTTTTACTGCGCAGCTTTACAAAGACTGACTCTTCCTACAGCTACCATGGTACTTTTATAGATACTTCTGGAAACACTTAACTGACTCATCTGTTCTGCGAGTAACATAATCCAATATCTGGGTGGAATAGCTACTGTAATCTTCACGGTGTTACACTAAGAAGACATGACATCACTTTCAAGTTCTCATTGTCAGCAATAATTCACTTCCTAAAAGATCAACGGATAGCTCTTGTTCATGATAACATGACTTTGTTGTATATTTCATACATATACATATACACTAGTTACTGTAATATATGTCTATTTTAAAGGCAGGATAATATCTTCCTGGAGCAAAGCAACAGACACATTTTTCTCAAAGAAGGCATTTCTTAATCCATATTATATATCTCTCATCCCTCAGATGGTGTGTTGGGAGGAGGAGGAATTGCCAAAAAAATCTATAAAATCAAATCCTATTAAAGCGCAATAAACAAGAAGACACTAATCCATCCCACGCGTGCCTCTGCCAACTCTCAGCCCGGCTCTCTTGGTAAGACACTGGCTACAGTTGTACTGAGTATTTACCACTCACTCGCCCACTCTTTCTCATCAGTGTAAATTAACTGTAATTTAGGCGCTAACGCACTGCAAAGTGGGCTTGATGCTCTCAGATAGGGCTACTAGATGGGCTTGATTTTGAGTGTGGCACCGTTGGACGTTGTCTGACTTTGATCAACTCTGTTGTGCTTTGGAACACAAGAGCGCAAAAGCCATCGGTTTATTTTAGGATGCGGGCAGATGAAAACAGCATTTGTATGTGTTTGATGGTGAGCGGGTGCGAAAGCAGGTAAAATAATGTTTTATTCAATATCGTGTGATTGCAGCAGAGGGTGATGGCTCGGGCAACTTCTGTTGGAATTTCTTTGACACCAGGATGAGCTGACGTGTGGTGCAGAAGGACTCGCAGAGGTCTTGGCCTCGACAGCTGCCCCTTTTAGTGACGTCACTGTTGGTTGCAGAGTCCCTACGGCAGCATTTAAGGCTGACCTCATCTTCAGGATCTCATGAGTCAGCAATATTAAATTGCTAGCCGGTCCTCCAATGGGGTAACCCCACTGTGGACATGAGCAGAGCTGCCAATTCCATCTCATACACATTAAGTAAATTGACTTCATCAGAAACACTCCAGGCTGTATTGGATGACATCATACCTATGCTTAGGTTATTTCCTCAAGCTCAGGAGGATGCAAATTTGACTGACCGTACAGTGATGACTGATGTTGGTGGAGCCACATATCTTTCATTTTTTTTCTAATTGCAGATATTTTATAGTTTGGTCACACGTCTACATAAGCATTATATAGATGCCGCAGACCAGTCTAGATAATTGCATCTGTCGTGTCTTAAATGGCTTTGCACAATATCTTTTATTGACTTTTAAATTATTGTCGCTGATGATGGCATTGATTCACCTTTCTGAATCTGCAGAGATGCCACATGAACTCCATTAAGGAAACCTATAGAAATGTTAGTTGTTATTCAACACGATCTTCTGTATTATGAACTCTCACTGCAGCAAACTGCCCTGTTATTTCTGCTCAGCTGGAAATAAGAAGGGGAAAGTTTCTGTTTGGCTCACATGTGCAAAAGAGAACGTCAGATTTGTCCGCTTGGCTTTACTGGTTGCTTGGACTGAGATACTGCACCGTACCTGCCTGTGCTCTGCTAAAGCCAGACTAATATTGATGGGCTCCTATGCACTCAGCTAATTCAGTAAGCATGGTGTTTTTTTCTCAAGTAAACCATCTGTGACCAAGAGGAATATTTCACCAGAGAGCACGTGAAATAGACAACAGTCAAGTTTGCCAACAGAAAGGCATTAATCACAGATGATGAAATTTGCCACTAGCAGATACAGCAGCTCATGATATCCCCATAACCATAAGGTGGCCGGTTTTTTTCTTTGTTTTTCAACATGTAAAACATGTTCAGATGATGGGAAACAGCTAATTAAACAGTGTAGTGTAAATCCTTTACAGTTGCCAATAATAAAGCATCTTTCTGAAGCCCCTTCTGGGGGGGGGCTCTGTTTTAATATGGCAAACTTTAAGACTGTACAGTGCTGTGAAAAAACATTTTTCCACTACGTTTTTCCTATTTGTCACAGTTCCAAACATCAAACAAATGTAATAATAGACAACGATAACCGAGTGAATACAAAATGCAGTTTTAAAATGACACTTTCATTTCAAGGAGCAAAAAAAACTATCCAAACCTACCTGGGCCTCAGTGAAAAGGTAATTGCCCCCTTTGTTAAGTCATTAATTAACTATAATGAAGCACAGATGTTTGAATCACAAAATCAATTAAATATAACATGTTGGACAAAGAGAAGTAGACAACAATATAAAGAAACAGCTGAGAAGCAAAGTCACTGACATCTATCAGTCTGGAAAGGGTTACAGAGCCGTTTCTAAGGTTTTGGGATTCTACTGAATCACGGTGAGGGCTATTATCAACAAATGGAGAAAAATTGGAACTGTGGGGAACCTTCCCAGGAGTGGTCAACTCATCCAGGAAGTTACAAAGAACTCAGAACAATCTCTAAAGAACTGCAGGTCAGAGTTCATGATTCAACACTAACAAAGAGACTGGGGAAAAATGTCCTCCATGGGGAAGATTCAAGGAAAAAAACACTGCTGACCAAAAAGAACATAAAGAAGACATCTTGATGATCCCCGGGACTAAGAATCTGAGGACTAACGAGATGAAAGACTATGTTTTTTCAGAGGACTGACGCCTGTTACGTCTGATGTGAAACTAACAGCGTTTCATAAAAGAACCTCATGCCAGCTGTCAAACATGGTGGTGGTAGCATAATGGTCTGTGGCTGCTGTGGTGGCATTCGGGACCTGCACGATTAAACCATAAATTCTGCTCTCTACCAGTAACCCCTATAAGTGTGTGTCTGCTTAGCTCACGGGCTAGCAGGTGATCAAGTGACACAAGGCTAAATTCTAGCAACCTAGGTTCAAATCCAACCCAAGGTTCTTTGCCTTTTGCTTTCCTGTCCGATCTTTACTATTTATTGAAGGCAAACACCCTCCCCCCCAACCAAAAAAAGACTCCTGAAGGCAAATGCCCAACCTGAAGCTCAAGTACTTGGCTTTTGTAGCAAGATAAGGACCGAAAATACAGCAGCAAGTCCAGCTCTGAAAGTTTTTGGAGTGACCTAGACAAAGTTCAGATTTAAATCAGGCTGAGATGCTTTGACATGACCCTAAAAAGACTCTTGATGCTGAGAAACCCTACAGTGTGGCTGAATTCAAACAATTCTGTAAAAAGAAAGACTCATATCAGTTATCACAAATGCTTGTAGTTTTTGCTACTGAGTAATTAGGCCCGGTATGTCTGGATACATTTTTTCTCCTAAAAAAAATTTAATAATTCTTTTAAATCTGCATTTTGTATTTACTCAGCTTGTCTGATGTTAGATAAATAGATTTAAAAAATCAGGAAGGGGGCAAATACTTTTCCACAGCACTACAGCTCATTTGAAGAATCGGTTATCTTTGGCAATGAGCTGGTAGAAGCAAATCTAATTCTGAAAAAAAGATGTCTGTGAAGGTTCTCAGTCATCCAGGTCATCGTAGTCAAAGGAAAAAAAGATATATACCATCTAGTTCTGCATCCGTGAAACTAAAAGCTAAAAAGTAGAGTGTAACAATGTGCTGGTATTGGCTGGAAAAAAAGAGGGGGGAAGTGTTGTTATGATGTGCAGGATACAGCTAACTTTTTCTTTCTCCTACAAATCTGGTAAAGTCATTAAAGCATTCTTTTCTCCTGCATATGCTGTGAAAATGTTGAGTGAGACTTGTTTAAGGTAGTCATTTGGTTCATGCCTTGACAAGGCAATAATAGCTCTTGTACATACCCGCAATGTGTTGCTCGGCGGTATGGCTCCAGTGCAGCTTGTATGATTTTATTTCCTTCTCTGAGGTTCAGCATTAATTCACTGTTATCACTGTCACACTGACACATTTCAATTGCCGTGACAATTACAATGATAGAAGCAGAGACAGGTGGCAAGAAATATGGTATCATTCAGCTCACACCACCTTAATGTCAGGTGTTAGAAAAGGCCAACGTATGTGTTGATCAGTTTGTTCACAAGTTTCCAAATTAATTTAACCGATCAAAACTGGTCCTGTGTTTAATTTACCACTGAGTTAACTTCAAAAAACTCCACCATTCACCTGTAGTGAGTGCACTCAGGTAGTAAAGTTACTCCGGACCAGATGTGTCCTTGAGTTTTTCCTTATCTGCGTTCAGTTGAGTATTCAGTTATCAGTTGACTGTTTACCTCAGCTGTCAGTGTTGGGTGAGAATCCTGTAAAAATTTGTAGAAGAAGTCTGTGAAGCTTACTTCTGTCCAATGAAACTGATACGGACATGAGTTGTTGTCATGAAGTTTTCTGTATGTTTTTGTCACTGTTAGCTGCTGTTAGCCTGCATTAGTGAAACTGTCTTTAAAGTGAATGCAACACTTGGTAAATAAACTGTTATATGACGTCTAATCAAGCTGTTCATTTGGGGGAAAGTGTGACTTTTAGAACAATCAAGCCTAGTGCTAGCTAGCATAACTTTAGCTCATAACCAGCTAATGTTGCTGTTTAGCCAGCTTGTCAGCTTTCCAAGAAGGGAGGGTTGCATGTCTAATCTGAAAAGGAGAAGCTTTTTCCCACCCTGTAGGTTGTGAGTTATATTAACTATACAACCCTAGCTCTCAAAATCCATTTTTTGAGATTGTCCTTAATCAATTGTAGATCCATGGCGGTGTTGCCTAGCCATAGCATCGATTGTTTTGTTGCATCTAAAAAAAGATACACATGGACATTTTAATGAGGTTAAAACGTGATTTTAATTGAAGGGGGATTTTAATGTAATGGCTCAGTAATGACTGGAGCCAACAGCTTCCAACCCGCTGTCTCAGCATTACAATTCAACTAGATGGTAAGTTTTCCAATAACCATCACCGTACGCTAGCGTCCATACTCACACTCACAAACACTCACATACAATCAAATGAGGCCTGCAATGATAGCCAAATTTATCATCATCACTGCGAAGAGTGAAGCTTCTGCTATACCCAGACATTAACCCACACGCATCCGCAATTTTCTCAGGCTGACACTTCAATTAGGCTAATCCTGCCTGCATACAAAATGCTGCACTTCTTCTCTCTGAACCAGCAATGCTGGATACATGCCATATTCCTGTGCTTTCTCTCCTGCTCTGCATCACAAGTAGAGGAGCTTTATTCAGTGATGGAGGAGAGAATCCGGAATGATCGGTTCCACTTCCAGGCAGAAGCACGGAGAGGGAAGATGCAGGGAAGCAGAGATAGAGAAACAGAGCGGAGGAAGGATGAAGGGAAAGTGGTAGGCGGGTGAGGGAGGCCAGAAAGACTAAGTATCACTGCTATATGTCTCCTGCATCCATATATTCCACTGGAAAATGGAAGATATGGCGTAAGGAACAACTCAAGGGTGTGTCCATAGAGGCATCTACTGTCCTCAGTTGCTGTTAAGCACTTAAAAGAACTGCAAGAATAACACAGCCTTAATTACAAAGCCAGAAAAACCTGAAAATATGATCAACAATCCTCCCAGACAATGATAATGTCACTGCAATGCATTATTATTTGTGCTTGTGTGATTAAGCTGTGGTTATACTTGATTGCACCTGAAATTTGTTGATTTTTTTGAGAGACATAACACATGTTAATCTTGAGGCATTATTGATTACTGTGTGCAAAAAATGTCCAACTATGCTTGATATGGAAGTAAAAAAAAACTCAGTGTAACAGGAAAAAAAAAGTTTTCCTAGGAAAAAAAATAGTTTGCTCAGGTTCACTTCTGTAATTGCCTGCTCCGATGCCTGATTTTCAAAATTAACTCAGTCATCTTAAAGTTGGGAGTGTGGGTTTTTTACCATTTACCTGGATGACTGCTGATTGCAAGGCACTGCAACCTTGGATTTTGTGTGTATGTGTGTGTGTCAGAGAGACTGATTTGACTGAAACATATCATGCAGCATTATAACATGAATGGCAGTGGGTACGGCCGTGACGTTATGAACGCTAACGAGAAATGGCCCGAGAAGATGTCACAGAAGGAATCAGGAGCAGTTTGAGGAAGTTCCACAAATATGTCCGTCCGAGTTAGATCAACTGCTGTCATGTGTAGGCTTGGTCAAGACAGTGGGGGAAAATGGGAGACATATTTTGGGAGGGAATAAATTGACTTGTGAACACAGCTGCTGTGCCATCATTTTTAAAGTTTAAATAAGGTGAATTCAAGTTGAGGTCTGCAAAAGGATGTGTATTCCATCATTTTATTTTCTTTCTTTTTTTTTTTTTTGTTATTCTCAATATACAGAAGTCATTAACACCATCCTCACCCACCAGGATTGGGATGATTTCTTGTGGCATGCAGTAATCAATATGACAAAATGATCACCACCTTACAGAGCAACTCAAATGGTCAAAACACATGGAGGCTGAATGCTTTTGTTCTGTTTCACCTGTCACTCTATAATATCAAGTTTTCGAATCCATCTCCACGATATGGACACTTCACCCCACATCCTTCTTCTTTTAGGCCTTCCACCACTCCCTTCCTGGCATCGCTCCTCCCTGAGGTGCTACTCTAGGACATCTAGACTACCAGTGGAAATACAGTAGTTAATCTCTGCTAGTTAAATGCTCTTGTATTGCCTCGAGCAGTAGCAGTCAACCGTCCACTCTTTTGTGTTTTACATTTTCTCTGGGGAATTTGCTCAGCCTGTTCTAAAGTGTTATATATGGAAACAAAGCAAACATTTTTCAGTCCTGTTATGGTATCTGTACTATTCTTCTGCCTGCTTCCTTATGCACAAAGGGTGACCCCAGTGGAAGGAGCCACATGTATTTGATTTGACATAGAGCTTGACTGATATATTGGCGAATAGAATAGAATAGAATAGAATAGAATAGAATAGAATAGAATAGAAAACTTTATTTGTCAATTCCTTCAAATGTACTTGCCATACAAAGGAATTGAAATTACGTTTCACACTGTCCCATGCGTATACATTGACAACAATAAAGTGCAGATGCACAACAAAAAAAACAGCCCTAACAATAAGGTAATATTGAATGGGGACCTAAAAATAAATAAAATAAAGTGTTCCAACATTAGCTATTATATTAGCTAGTTGCCAATCTGTCAGCATTGGGATTATTAACAGGGGTAGGTGGAAATTTAAAAAGTAACACTGTTAATGTCACACAGTGGAAATTTGTGTTTTTTTGTTTTATCAATCTGTGTATTGGTACATAGTGTTGATTTTATTTGCATGATTTTATTGTGATATTTATACTGCATGGTTTTATCCTCATATTTATATTATGTGTGTTAATGTTGTACCATATTCCTTTAATCCACTGTGGACTAAACAGACAATTGTAGGCACCTGTGAGGTGGGGGCGATCCCCAAGGTGGCCTATCAGCCGCCAGGTTGACCTGTTAAAGGGGATAGTGAGCGCAGAGACAAGGAAAGCGACGCACGAAAGGTGAGCAGGAGAAAAAGGAACGCGTGCAAGCCCGCACGTGTGTGGAAGGAACTGCTGCCTGACTGTGGGGTGCCGCAAGTCGTTCGGCGATCCAGTCCCAACGGCAGGAACGGCAACAGTGGGTGGCGATGCCCGCAATGCACAACAGGGCAGGGATGCCCTTCTGCCTGCATCTGACGGTGAGACGAGGGAGGCCGTGTTCAGGTGTGGAGTGGGGCGGGACTGTGCGGCGACGCGCTGTCCGGATGAGACAGGTCTGCGACAGGAGCCTCCTCCCTGGTCTGCTGCTGGCGAGTTTTACCATACCGGAAGAGAAGTTCCCCTCCTGTCTCTTTCAGATAAGGACCATTCGCCCATGTGTGGCTGGACTGTGGGATTATGGGACTGTGGGAGGGTAATTTTAGCATATGGAAAACATGTTTTAGCCTTGTTTTAATAGTGTATAGTTAGTTCTGCCGGCAGGGTTTTTAGCGGGTTGCAACACTATTTTTATTGTATAGCGGGGATTTTAGCTTGTATTTGGGGTTCTGGCTGTGTTTTTTTTTTTTTTTTTTTTTTTTTTTTTTTTTATGGAAATAAATGGTGTGTTTAAAGCCGGCTTAGCTTCTGTGCTCCGAGCGCTGACCCACTCACTCCCTTTCCGCTTGTATGTATACAAACGTGGTGGTGAAGATTTAGGTCCACCAGTTTAGCGGCTACATTAACACTGCACAGCAAGAAGGTCCTGAGTTTGGCTCCATCATCCGGTTGGGGCCTTTCTGGAGTTTGCATGTTCTGACAATATGCATGGGTCCTCCCCGGGCTCTCCGTCTTCCTCCCTTCTAAATTGCCCATAGATGTGGGTGTGAGTGCGTATGATTGTGTCCAGGGTATACCTGCCTCTCGCCCTATGGTAGCTGGGCTTAAAGACCCCACGACCCTGTTAAGGATAAGTGGAAGAGAATGGATGGATGAATAGAAAAAGAAGAAGTGGGAGAAACACCCTTTAACCGTGTTATGTGTGTTGATGTTGCATGATTCACCCACCAGAGGGGGTTCCCAAGATGTGTATTACTAACAAAATGCGAACGAGTGATGCAGTACTTGTTGTGACAGTAAAAACAGGGTTGTTTCAACCTTCATTGTCATATTTTTAAATCACAAATTTTGGCCTTAAAAGTCCTTCATGTTGAAGATTTGTACACCTGACACAACCCTCCCAGGGATACATGCCTGCTCTCAGGGATCTTTTGCAGTGGCGTCACCCACTACACTACACTTACACTTCCAACTGTGCTAAACTGATTAAAAGTCATTTCAGCTACAAGTCGGTTTATTTTTTTGCAGTTTTGCGACATTAATGACATTAATTATCAGTGAAATAGTTTCATTGTTTTCTGTACGATCCTGTTCTCCTTGTGTCACATTTTTAACAAACTAGACCCAAATTTTCATGACTTGTGAAACTAATTTCTGCAGTATTTTCTGCGCTCATTAGCAACCACCTATTGAGTCACCACTTTTGATCACCACGCACAGTAGGCTCACAGATGAAGGTGCTTCTGAATGTTTTTTTCTTTTTGAAATGACAACAATCTCCATGCTTTAGCAACTTCAAGGGGAATCCAACCTTACTAAAGTAAAAACTGGAATGTGCCGCGCACTGTAATGAAGGCCAGCAACTCTTAGCCTTGCCCTGCAGTACTCGATATGCAGTGCAAAAAAGAAACTATGATAACAGCTGAACTAGATTAAAGGTTGACTCAGTAATCCTATTGAAACCGCATTTTTAATCGGTGCTTTTTGTTCACTATTCAGTGTGCTCAAAATCTATGATAAACGGACTGAAAATACATTGAAAATACTTTTGAAAGTGAAAAACAGCAGCATTTTGATTCTGAAGCGCAGCATGTAGCTGAAGTTGCACAACCTTGACTTTTCTAGCAAGTGCCTCTTCCGTTGGCTCCAGTGTTCGGCAATATCGCTGACTGACTCTGTAAACCTTTATAGGACAGCATGACAGTTTCATATTATCCCTGATATAGCTTTGTCTAATGTCAAAAGCAAAGCTATTGTGAAAAAGACATTGGGAAGAAGATGGACAACGTGAAAGCCTTGTTGTGTACGAGGAGCCCCCTAAAAGCACTTATAAATGGGAAAAAAAATAGGTCCCTCAAGCGGAACTGTCTTCACTATCAGCGGAAATTATATACTCCCTGACAGTGAAATGACTACCAGCTGGTGAAGGGAAAAAAATGAGGGGGAAACATCTAATTTTATGACTGCTTTTAATGACATCCCATTCCCCCACCTCCAACCCCTCGCCCCACTGTGGATTGCTCAAGACCACACTAAGCTGTAATAATGCATTCAAGTTTGAACTTCTTCCACGTTTCTCTATTATATGCAGTAAGCTGAATTTTCCTATTACAGTGAGTTAGTCACAGCCACTTTCAGTTAGCGGAGCTGCCATATGCACAGCGGAAGGGTTTTATCATCAGAAATGTATTATGTAAGATTGACTCTAGGGTGCAAAAGGGGGGGCAAAAAAAGAAACCCCTGTTATCAGCTCCCGCGTCTGAAACGGAAGGATCCTGTGGAGGGTGGTGGTCAAAGGTTTAGAACCATTCAAATGGGCCAAGAGTGTTGATGCGTCCTGTTTACCTTTGTGTTAATGGATTTGTTTGCGGCCCAAACCAACCCTTCCACCCCCCCGTCTCGAAGGAATATTGAGGGCTTAGCTCCATTCACTTTCTGCTGCCCTGGCCATTTATTTTGATTAGGGAATGAAGTCCTCCACCCGGCCCTACCCCGAATAATTGACACTGTGTCCTCCTAGGTCAAGAAAAATATACCCTTAGTACTTATCCCCTTGGTGAAGTGGCAGTGTATGAAAAGATTGTGGCTGAGCACTGAACTGAAAGTGTATTATTGCTTTAGGTTGCAACAAAAAAAAGGAAAAAAAAAAACTGTCGGGGAGCTCGTAAATTATATTTCCGGCTCTTTTTTTCCCCCCACGCTTGACAGGATAATTGATGTGAGCTGTGAACTTCAAATTGGCTTCAACTAGCCTATATATTATATATTTTTCTTTTGTTGTCAGGAAGATCTAAAGTCACTCAGATGTTGACGGTTTAAATAAAGGACGTTGGAGAAAATAGATGAAATATGTTAAAATATTTCTTATGCTGGGCCTTGGTGCAGCTCCTCGGGTCATTTTTTCTGAAGCAAGCACTCTTTCCTCTTCCTTTCAGCAAGCTTTCTTCTGATTGGCTGCCCCTCATAAACACAAACAGTAGGTGGGAGGAGCTTCTGAGGTGACCACATTGGGCATATCCTCTCACATTTATACCACACCAGAGCCGAGAGAAGAAAAAAGCTAACTTTTGTGTGCATGGTGATTACGTGTACATATCCTGACCTCATTATTTGAAACCGCTACTGTAAGAGAAGAATGCGTAATATGCTCCCTTTATATTTTTTTCAGCTTATGTACAAGCTGCTAACAGCAAGTCTAGAATTAACTCACTGATTAAAAATCAGAGTTTTTGCCTAATCCCTTTCACTTCCTTCCTTCTACATTGAGACATTAGTTCCTAAAACAGCACTGATGCATGTCCACTCCCTCGTGAAGCCAACTAGGAATCAGCAGTGCAGGCAGAGAGAAAAGGGGAAGCAGATGGCTGGCCTACAGAGGTTCTGATCGCAGGGATATTGGCAAGATGCTGAGCTGGAGAAATTAACCTTCAGAGGTTTATACACTGCGGCAACTGTTGGCTCAGGCTGGATTGCTCCCTGGCCCTCATCTCACTACCGCTCCTGTTTTTCCAGTCAACCTTTTCACTGAAGTTGTCTCTTCCTTATCGGTCTCGATTTTAATCAATTAACTCCCTGTTTTCTCTGTTTGCTTGCTTTTTTTCTCACTTTGTCACTCAGTAGAAGAAACTTAATCTGATAATATCTTTTCACTGAGATAGCTAGCAATAATTTACACTTCAAAAACAAACAAAAATTTGCAATCACACCGATAGCTGCAGCCTTTTATTTGTCTTCCTTTCCTTTCGTTCCTGCCGCAGTCGTAACTAAAGGTCAAACCTTCCGTCTGCCTCTGAAGTAGCTCTAATATGATGTGCGCATGAAGTCAAAGCCTTGGCAGCGGCGTCAACTCTTTTCTGGATTCGTTGTTGTTGATCTGGGAGCTGGCTTGATTGAGGATCCCCATATGGATCGTCGTCATCAGTCTGCTGCGGGGCATGCTGCCTGTCTAGCTGCTGCAAAACAACACTCTCCACCATTCTGCCGGCAAAAGGCCCCATAGCTGTGTTTCATTTGTAGCACACAGTCACTCCACTTGGTCTACATTGTACCTTTAGTTCATTGAAGCCAAGAATCCAGCAAGTACGATGTCTGTTTGCTCAGCTGTGTAGCTTCCAAGTTTAATATTGGTTTAATATTAGCTTTGCTGGAAGCCAGCAGCAACAGTGAAGTAGTATAGCTCTGACCTTAACAAGTGTATAAAATCTCTGTTACGGTTTGGTAATCGACGTTGTACTAACAGAAACGATATGTAAAGTATAAAGTGACTTTAGTTTAATAGGGTAATCAGTGAGTACTTGGAAATCATTCCAAGTTACAGGCAGCAGTGCTCCATTTAAATTCACTGTGATCTTTCTGTTTGGCTATTTTTAACATGTCAAAGAAACTACTTTAAAGTGCTGTAGAAAGGGCTTAAAAGATGAAACGAAGACCTATCAGTTATTAATAAAAAATAATAAAACACCCAAAGATGTTGAATCAAAGAATGTGGAAAAGTGCAAATGTGTTCATTGCCAAATCTCATCAATGAATGAGATAAGAAACTGAAACAATCCAGACACACATAAAGGAAGAGGTGGAAGAAAAAACATCCAGAGTTTTTATATTTTACTATTTGAGTCCCCTTCAGATTCAGAAAATAAGTTCTGTGCATCATTACTAATATTAAAATGGAAAAATATTAATTGAACAGTGTTTCACCTTCAGGGCAAACATTTGGAAATGTTTTGCACTTGATAACTAGCATTGTGAGACAAAAATCAAATATTTTGTAAATGAAACATTTTCCCTAAGTAAATAGCCAAATCATGACTGGCTCTATATCACAGTTATTTCCAGTGTTGGGTAAGTTACTTTAAATTAGTAACTTAGTTACATTACTAGTTACTTCTCTCAAAAGTAACTCAGTTACTTCAAGTTACTCGTTACTTTCAAAGTAACTAGTTACTAGGGAAAGTAACTTTGGTTTTACTCAGAATTCTCTTGTTAATGTGTTGCTCCCATAACTTTGCCAGTCTTCTAGCTTGCTTACTTGCCACAAGTGCACTGTGCCACCTACCAATAGAGAGGAAAAGATAATGTGCATATTTCCACGAGAGAAATCCCACGCCTGGACCGTCATTGACCGCTGCCATGATTCTAGCCTACGTCACAGCGTCATGTGCGCCTTTTACATCCAACACAAAAACTGCAGTCGTGGTGCTTTCGATTGTACTCAGAACTCAGAAATTCTGCCTTCTGAATAGGAAGATGTAGGCAACACCAGACTGCAGATGAGCTGCATACATGGCTGGACTGGGACAGAAAATTGGCCGGGGCATTTTGACTGCCCGCCATTATAGGAAAAATCATAAAGCCTTTGAATGAAAATAAACACTGTTGTGACAGTGATGTACACTGTTCTGATGGTATATATGCATCAGTCTATCAATCGTTTGTTGTAAGATTCAGATAATTATTTTTTAAAAGCGAGACATTTTAAATGAGAATAAGAAAGAAAAGTATTTCTTTGTGCCCCCCTTTCCCTGTTAATGCCCTACCTGCCCCCCTGGCAACACTTTGCTAGACCCGCCCCTGCACAGTTACCAGCTGTCAGCTACCTAAAAAAGGATCCTGGTGTTATTTGTCTCTCAGAAACAGTTCATAACTTCCCTTCAACTCATTCATGTCACCTAAAAGGTAAACCTGTTTCTCCATCACCTGCTCAGCTCTGATGATTCAGTAAGGACATCTCCTGGTTTCATCTTCATGTTTCCCTCTCACCACATATCCAAACCATATCATGACCAGCAGCTTTTTTGCAGCTGTGGCTCCAGCAAACATCAGCTGATACTAGAAATTAATATTAAATAAATTCTAACAACAGCTGATCAAGCTTAAACGTGCTGCTGTTGTTTAACGCGACATCGGCTGGTTTCCTCTTTCGGCGCAAAGTGAGCGATAAACAAACAAGAGAGCCGATCAGCTGATCATTGATCAGTTTTAATGATTGAAGTAGAAACAGGAGAGGGAGGGGGGAGAATGAAAGAAGAAGAGGCAGCTGTGCAGCAAAGACACAGAATAAATCCAGCTTTGTGCCTTTTTCATTGTAGCTGAATTACGGGACAAACTGTTCCTTTTCACCTCAATAAGAAACGCGTAATATTTTCTCTGAATACCAGACGGGACGGTTGGCAACTCTAATAACTTATGAACAAAATAAAGTTCAACATCATTAACTTCATAGCACCCACCCAGCTGTATAGAAACCCCGTCATGCTAGCTAGCACGCAGTACGGAAAAAGTCAGAATAACGAAAATAAACTCCACCTAAACTTGGTTTATATCTGACCCAGAGAGACTGCAGGTCATAACTTCTTACCTGAAGTTCAGTTCACACTTGGACCGGCGGCCGCCTCGGGTCTCTTTTCCTTCTGCGTCCCTTTTCCTTCATCCACCTGCTGGCTTCCACCACTTGCTAATGTTACTGAATCTGTGGAAGCTCCGCGATAGCCACCACACGAAGTAACGAGTAACGAGCCTATCTAAATCCCAGTAACGACTAACGCGTTCCTGATTTTGGCATAATAACTAGTTACCGTGCTCGTTACCACAATAATAACGTAGTTACTGTAACGCGTTACTTAATAACGCGTTAGTCCCAACGCTGGTTATTTCTGAACTCTGTCTTTTTTCTTAACCATTTATCCAACCAGGGCCGCAGGCAGGCTGGCAGCTATCCCAGCTGACAGTAGGTTCACCCCAGACAGGTTATTTCGAAGCCAATGTAATTGTTCTTCAAAAGATTTCTTAAAATCTTGCTCTGCCACATATATCATTTTTTTGTTGCTTCGTCAGTAATCATGTTCACTTATTTCTACTGTACACTATATTCTATTTCATATTGCCATTGAGTGGACATGAATGTTTTCACAGAGCATCAAAAACAACAGCTCATAATTGTGCTCCATCCATCCATTTTCTTCCCTTATCTGGCTCCAGGTAACAGGAAGTCTAAGCAGAGAGACTCAGACATTCCTGTCCCCAGCCACCCTAATAATAATAATAATAACACCAGAACAGACCTCTACCTCCCAAACCACCTCTTCCACCTCTTCCGGAGGCCACCAAGATCTTCCCAATCCAGCCAAGGAATACAATCTCTTTAGCGTGTGCTGTGTTTGCTCACCTAAGATGCACGCAGGAGGTGTCCTGGTCAAATGAATGAGCCTCAACCTTTCTTTACCTTTAAATACGAAGGAGTAGAGGCTCTACTCCAAGCCTCTCCTCCTTATCTCTAAGGGAGAGCACAACCACCGTTTGGAAGAAGCTAATTTCTATCACAGGGATTTGCAGTCTTATTATTTTAGTCACTACCCAGAGCTAGTCCATGACTTGGAATAAGAACTCCACCCTCTCTTCTGACTGACGACCATGGTTTCAGACTTGCAGCCGAGGGTTCCAAAAGAGTCCAAAAGAGCTGCATTGTCTCTGGAGAACAAACACATGATCCTGAGGTCAATAAAGTGGTAAAAACGTCCCAACTGGCTGTATCTTGAAATTCTGTCCATAAAAAGTATGAACACAATCAGGGCAGCCCTGATGGATACAAACTCTTAAACTCTCAAACCTCACCTGACCTCAAAGCAAGGTCTCACTACAGTTGTACAGGAACTGAATGGCCTATAGCATTGGACCCATCAACTTGTACTCCCCAATCACTCCTCACACGATGTCCAGAGGAACCTGGTCGAATGCCTTCCAAAAAACACACATAGAATGGTTGGGCAAACTCCTGTGTAGTTTTGCACAACCATGAGACAGACTCTTCTCTCCAGCACCCTGACATAGACCTTCCCAGTGAGGATGAGGAATTGGAGTATACCTCCAATTCTTCCTTCTTAAAAACCCTCAGCAAAGAGAGTAGACGCCTGTACCATGAACTTTAGTTTACCCTTGGGGTGTTTAAGGTTACAAATGTAGCTCACTTCTTTTTGGGGGTACGCCACCATGGTTACTCATGCTGAAGACCAAACAGGGTAAGATAAGATAAGATAAGATAACTCTTTATTGTCATTGCACAGTCATACATAGTACAGTAGTACAATGAAATTGGAAAAACTGTCCTACGTCGGCACTACATATAACACGACACGATATGACACATCACAACGCAACAAACAACACAACACAGTATATTAACTTAGTATAAAAAAGACGAATAAGTGTATGTGTGTTGCACACTGTTATTATTGCACATTAATTATTATTGCACCTTGTTATAAATATAAATATTATTATTGTTATTGTTTTAAACATTGTTACCTCCCCCCTAAAAAAGTCCAGGGAGGTAGCCAGTCAGGTCAGCTATTTGCATTGATCAGGGCTATTGCCCTGTTGTAAAAGCTGTCCTTGAGTCTATTTGTTCGGGACCTCAGCAGCCTGAACCTCCTGCCAGACGGCAGCAGCTTAAACACCCGGTGTCCTGGGTGTGTGCAGTCCCGTAGGATGCTGCGTGCCCTCTTGAGACAGCGAGTGCTGTACAGGTCCTTCAGGGAGGGAAGAGGATGTCCAATGATTTTTTTGGGCCATATTGATGACCCTCTGGAGTGCCTTTCTGTGTGCTGTGGTGCAGCTGGAGAACCACACACCGATGCAATATGTCAGCACACTTTGAATGGAGCAGCGGTAGAAGACGGTCAGCAGCTCCTTCTTCAGGTCCATTTTTCTGAGGATTCTCAGAAAGTGGAGACGCTGTTGGGCCTTCTTTAAGACCGCAGAGGTGTTAGAGCTCCATTGGAGGTCTGTGTCTATGTGCACACCCAGAACCTTGAAACTGGAGACCCTTTCCACGCACTCCCCGTTGATGCTGACAGGCTGCAGCTCGGACTTCCTCCTTCTGAAGTCAACTACCAGTTCTTTTGTCTTGGTGGTATCGAGTTTTGTTTGAGCTGAAAGCAGCATGTGCTAAACTACTGCCCACTGATCAGTCAATCCTCTGGAAAATATAGTCACCGTTCATCTAAAGTCTTTGTCGTTTCTTTACAAACATCAATAAGAAATTCAGGTTCTTAAGAGCAGCAAGATTAACACTTACGACTTAAGACTGCAGCAGAAAGAATCAGGCAATCTTTTCAACAGGAATACTTTTATTTAAAAAACACGTTAATAGAACTGAATAAATAAGTCAGTAAATATGATCAGATTTTGCAGTCTGCAATATTTTTGGCAAGTTTTCCCTCCTGGCTTTAAATAGACTTCATTAATGTAACATTTTTACAGTCATAATTACCACTGCACACAACATGCCCACACATTCATACGATGTTAATATGCATACTGTGAAGCACTGTCTTGTTTTGTTTTATTCAATCACACTCACTAACACAGCACTACTCTGGCTGCTGCAAAGCCTTCTTTCAGTTGCTCCCTTTAAAGGTTACCACGTGGGTCTTGCGCCTCCATCTCATCCTATCCTTAGCATCCTCCTCTGTCACACAAACCCTCTGCATGTCCTCCTTCACCACATCCATCAATCTTTTCTCTGGTCTTCCGCTTTTTCCACGTACATCCTTTGTCCAATATAGTCACATTCCCTCCTCTGGCCCAGTGCTGTCTCCAACCTTCTCACCCTAAGCTGCTCTTCTGAGATATCAATTTCTACCTCATTTCTCATCTTTTTAAGTTACTTTTGCTCGTAAGACATCCTGCTAGCAGACCTCTTTGTGATTAGCCCTACTCTGCAGCCACAGACAGGGAGGCGGGGTAAAGAGGGTTGCCAAAATGGTGCTCCATTTGATATATTGAATTGGGGATCAAATTTGCATCAAACCAGAACACCGAGATTTAAAAGCCAGTGGTTTTTGGCAAAGGGTTGAAGAAGCTAAAGTGTCTTTTTGCACCTCATTTGCACCTGCGGAACCTATATTTGAGAACTTAGCAATCCACAGCAATGTTCATATGAAAATAGATGCAGAACGTAGCTGCCAAAGTGCACATTACTGAAAACCACAGGAAGATGAGTCACAAAATGCACGAGTTGATGAAGTGGTAACAGGTGATTGTTTATCAGCACGGGGAAGGAGCTTCGAGAACAGTCAGCGTCTGAGTTCTTGATCGAACTGAAGTGACAATATAATTGAATTCTTTTAACACTCAATTATGTAGTGTTGCTGCAGTAGAATTAGGCACAGACGGCCTTTTCTTCTTTCAGAATTGAGAGAATTAAAAGAAATGTCTTTCTTAAATCCCGCTCAGTACTGCTGACAACAAAGCCACGCAGCATTTGGACATGTTTCATCAAATTTAGGATGTTGAAAATAAAGCACCAGGGGACTGAGGCAAGCTGTCGTCGTTGAATGTGTGTGTGTGTGTGTTGGAGTGGGGTGGTGGGTGGGTGTAAATGAGAAATGACTTGTGCAAAGTGTTGTGACTGGCTGGTTGGTTTCATAATTCTCCAAAAACTGCTGAGAGACGGAGTCGGAACATCTGCTCGACACATCTGAAGTGCAGTCTCCGGTGAAAAATAAAATCTGATGACAGTAGAAGTTCCTTATTTTGTTGTACTCTTGACTAGTGTGAAGCAGACATCTGCACTGGCACGATTGCCCAAGAAGTTTGGGGATTCGTTTTAGCCAATTTCCACGAAATTGTCAGAAACAAGGTGAAGCGATAATCGCTCTCGCTGTGCAGTAATCTGCGATCGTTTCCCCCGCATGTCATGTGAACTTTTGCGTGCATGGTAATATAATACTCAAGCATTCAGAGCGTTCGGTTTGTTCAAGCTTTCATAATGTTGTCTCTAGTCTTGGCAGTGTTTTTCCTCCATAGGGAGTAATGTTCTAAGCATATGTGGGGGTAGCAAGGCTGAAATTAATGTAAATTTATGTGATTCCAATGCTTCATAACGCAGCAGAAAACATCCGAGCGCAGTAAACAACATCCTGTACATTATTCGTGTTGAGTTTTCAGGTGCGATTTGTAAAAACAAAGAGCGGAAGGCAACGTGTCACTCCTGTGGAAATCACTGCCGCACATCCGCTCTGCATTTCTTGTAGTATATCATTGTTTTTGACACATAATATACAGCGCGATTTTCTCTTTAAGACAGGTGCTTGTTATTTGTTGCATTCCAACTCTGCTGTGATCTGACACGTGGACGAAGGCTTTGTTAAGTTTGTTATCAGAAAACACGTTCAGTAGTAAACTTGGGAGTAATGTTTCTCCAGCTCACCGCCAAAGCTGACGGCATCTGTCATTTGCTATCATGTGGAATGATGTTTTCTAATTGAGCGCATGGAGAGCTTCCTGAGTAACTTCTCCCAGCAAGCAGTTATTGACTGTGCTCCCCAGTTGTCAAGTAGTTTAATACTGTTTTAAAAGCTCTTTTTAGTTCCCGCACTTGCTCTTGCTTCAGGTTATTAACATTTTATTGTACTTGTGACATTCTAATTGATGGAGGAACATCCGCTAATGTTATTGTGACTAATAAGTAGTCTAATTATAAATAGATTTTGTGTAGTAAGACTTTAATTAATTCGCAGTGACTCAGTGAAGTTACTGCAGGTAATTATTCTGTCTGTAATAGAACATTTGTGTCCAATTGTTACCAGTAAAACCATATTATGTGCACTTAAATGAATAGCTACTTTTTTGGTTGCTACTTTTATGCGTTTGCGTTTATTTTGGTCATTTAGGCTTCAGCCTTCTGTTAGTATCTACACAGGATGCGTTTAGGCTCAGTGCATTAGCAGGTCGCCTGTAATTGTGGCTCTTTCTAGAGCTCCATACATAATCCACAAAGTCATACATTTACATTTTAAGCCTGGAAATATGCTAAGCTTGGGACCCCTCCGCATATAAAGTGAATAAATATTTGGGACTCTTATGTGGATTTAATGCATTTCTGCAATTTTACTGACTTTCAACATGCCTTTGCTTTATCATGTTGGGAAATGTCATCCAGGATAGAACAATGTCCAGCACGCACATTCAACCCGACTGATGATTAAAACTGTCCTATTAGGTTTGATGCAGAGTAGCAGATATCCAATATATACTTTAACATCATATAATATATTGTCAAAAACATAGATTCTCAAATTTTATTCGTGATATATGGATATCACGTGTTATTAAAGAGTTCCAGCATTTAAAATCTATATAGCACCAATTCATAACAACAAAGAAACCCCAACAATCACACAACTCCCTATGAACGAGCACTTTGGCGATTGCGGGAAGGAAAAACTCCTTTTCAACAGGAAGAAACTTGCAGCAACCAAGATTGTTGCACAGGAGGAAACATGTCACCAAACAACTGGTAGGTCTAAATTGGTTCGACTGCATTCATTCTCCAACAGATTGGTGAAGGTTTGCAACTAATTGCTCTGTACTTTATAAATTCAGACAGATTGCCAACACATTGCAATCAACCAGTTGGTCTGTGTTGAAGTGCACAACTTTCTTCAGTGTGTCTCTTTGCAATAGGGGACCCAACTCAACTTGTTGCCAACAGGAAGTATTTTGATTATATTCTTATGTAAAAGTGAGGTTGCTGAGCAACACTGCTGTTCTGCAGCAACTGCATCACTATTACTGGAAGGATTTCTGCTTCAAATCTATGAAGTTCTGGCTGGACTCTGAATTTAAGTAACTAATGCAAATGTAAGTAGTTCATTTCTCTGCATGGAGATGGTGACAAATATTATATTCACCATTTATCACCATCACAGATTGAATGCAACTGCAATCCAAACATAAACTGACTTAGCTGCATTGCCATTTAATGCATGTGGTTCCAGATCTGTTTCCTGCCTTAAAAGCAACCTTTTTTAAGGCAACGAGATTGCAAGCTTATTGCACACAGTCACAGTAATTTTGATTGTACCTTGTTTTCCCCAGTGTGACTGCAGCATTAGGTAGCCAGGGTCTCATACATCACAAATCTAAAATAGCAATCTTGTCTCTCCTCAGCTCACCGTTTCACCACGTGTGCCACCTTTGCTCCCACTCCTCTCCGTGTGTCACAGTGAAACAAACACACACAGAGCAGAGATGCTTTGTTTAGCTTTTGTACACAAGCCACTGTGGAGCTTTTGATGTATCCCATGACTTGCTTGATCTATCAGAACAGCACTCTGTATGTACTATGGGACTTGCAGATTTTCAGAATAGTGAAACATACACCTGGATAGTGTGGACCAATGTGGATCTCCCTCTATGCAAGCAAGGCGCAGAAGGATGAAGCAAGGATTAATTTGTATTTTCATGGATATATGGACGCTAAATGAGCCAAAGGTAAAAACCATTTAAACATTTAAAGGGATTATAACCTAATAAAAAAACCCTAGTAAATATGTAAATTTGATGAAGAGGAAAGTGTTTTTTAGACATTTAATCAATGCCATAATAGACTTTAAGTTCACAGACACTTAAACAATAGATTAAATGCATAAACTTGGAGCAAAAACCTCAACGTAGCAACAGGGAGCTGCATTTTTTTTTTTTAAATGACCGAATTGAGGTTTTAATTCTGAGTAATAGTACCATTCCACCGTGTTACTAGGGTGAACAAAGTCTGCGTTAAAAAACAAAGCAGCTTCGAAAACATCGCACTTCATTCGTCAAAGGTTCCCCCGATGATTCATTGTGGCTGACATCAGTGACAGAAAAACCAGAGCGATGGAAATCTATTCAAATGTGGTGAGGCTCAATTTCCCCTTTCATGAGAGAACTGTGGATAATATGTTGGACCCAGACCAGTAGGGGGTAAAATAGCTTCATCAGTCTTTTCAAGTCAAAGTGAGGTGGAGGGAAACAAGTGAAACGCCGATGCATAACACTGACATTTTTTAATAGAATTCATTTATAACAAATGGAACTCGTGTCAGCAAAGAACTGGTTTTCGTACAGACTTCTTCCGCCACCAATGTAACCTAAGTAAGAAAATAAAAAGCACTCCTTTCATTCAGAGAAAGAAACATTTTACGCTAACAACTAATCAGAGGTAATTGTATGATCTTTTTAACAAGCCATTTTTTTCTTTTTTTTTTTACAATTTCATTATTTAATTTTCAGTCTATGCATCCAGACGAGAGATAGATAGAGAGAGCAGAGAACACAACGTTTATTTCTGTTAATGACACTCCAAGCTTGAATGGCAAAGCCACGAGAACAGATGGTCGGGGGGACAGATTGTTCTGAAGTCATCTGCTGGAGTAACCATGGCATCAGAATGGATGCTCTTTTTGCCACAAACTTTTTTTTTTTGTCTTTTTCAAGAGTTGATACCATTTTGTGTTATTTACATACACACAAAGTGAACGTTTAAGGAGATTTTTTTTTCTTTTTATAGATGGGTTCAAGTAATATATTATTGGGTTTAGAATCAATAGGGCAGTGCATAGTACAAAGATAGAGAAAGTGCAAGTCTTCCTACCAGGCCAGCTTTGGCCGTTCTGCAACGTTTAACCATGCATATGAAAACCAAAAGAAAACAAATCGATAAAAAAAAGGGGAAAAAAACACAACGTGTTCTGAGATTAACATAATGTAACATTAGCCACCATGAGGTTAAATAATAGCACTTTTATATCTCAAAACTATGACAAAAGTAATCAGTTAAGCAGACACAAATATAACACATAGCTGCTTCAGTTAACAAGGGAAAGAAAGCACCTGGAATGCACATCCACAAAGCCATCAGAGAGGGTACTGAGAAGTTATAGATGCTGCTCCACATGAAGACTGAAACATAACCCAGATAAACCCCCTGTCTCCAACTGCTGTGCCAGAAAAAGAAAAGAAAAGGGGGGCTTGAAACACCGTTTAGGATTGTCAGGATAACATAAATGATGTTTTGTTTGCAGTTTGTATTTCTCTACATATAAAGTAAAAACCTAAGGCATGAAGAAGAAACCCTTCGGTGACGACCTGTGCACTGGGCTTTTTTTTTTTTTTTGGCCTGATCGTTTTTTATTTAAAATCTAAACAATGTTGGGAAATGTGACTGTAAATGGTAAAGAATCGGTTAACCTTAGGTTGGGCCTTAAGACATGATGGATATTATCCTGTTTAGTTCTGACGCCAGTCTCTTCCCTGTTTAAAACCTGTCTGGTAATTGTTCGCAATGTTGCCCGTTTTCTATAAAGGCCAGTAGGCCAGTATACATGTAGTATATATAGATATATACTGTTTTCCTCTAATTCGCTAATTCGCTTCACAGCCACAATAAGGCCACTGAAAATGACACGTATGACCTTTGAAACGTTCTTATTTGCATATATATAATCTCATCATGTGACAAATGAATACTAAAGGTAAATAAACTGTACATTTACACTAAATGCCTCGATTACTCAAAGGATACATTGACATGTTAAATGAAACATTATAAAAACAGGCATAAATATAAGGCACTCTAAATGCAAAATGAAAGAAATGTCCTCACCACCGAACGCTTCGAAGAACCACAACAAAGTGACGTCTTTGTACCTTGCCCTATTGCGTGGAACGTGAGTGCGGCTGCGCGACCCCTCTGTCTCTGAATACAAAGTGTACGAGAGCTCGGAAAAAAACGCCCTGACCGGCACCGGGGCGTTCCCACTCCCACGCCTCGCTCGCGGGGGGAAACGACAATGTCAATGAGTGAACAACATATCCACGTAAAACCCCTATCTAAACACACACATATTTATTGCACAAGAAAAGATGCACTGAATCAGAATACAGTTTTGTCCTACTGATGTGCATTCCAGTGAAAAATCTCTTCATTTCCCCCACAGCACACAAACTCTCAATTTAAAAGATTTCATAGATGATCCATATTTCATTTACATTTTCACTCATAAATTATGTACTTTATCAATATATTTAGAATGTTATTTACTTTAATATATATATCTATGTATATATATTTATATATCTCACATATTTGACAATCTATACCATATATTTATATAGTCGTGTATGTCATCGAATTCATCAGGTTCTCTCTTATCATTGGAACATGGAAGAACTAAGATAATCGGTAGCAGCAACTTCATACTTTGCTCATCCCTGTTGATTCCACAAAGCCCCAGTTTATCTCATGGGAGTAATTAAGTTACCATGTAGGTGATCATGGACAGAAAAAACAAAACCAACAGAGGAAAAGAATCAATTGTTTTAGAAAAAAAACAACAGAAAAATCAAGACCAAAAAATAACTCTTTAACAAAGTTACATTTTGGTTGTGTGAATTCTGTTCTGTGGACTAAGTGCAACAAAATGCACGGGGGTAAAAATAAAAAGCAAAGAGACCCTCTGCAAAACAGCACATACTGTACGTTAGAACAGTTCTACAGCTTTGAGAAAAAAATAATGAACCTTTACGTAAATACATTTTATCACTTTTTCCCCAAGCGATAAATTTGTGTAAAAAAAGGAAATTCACACAGTTCAAAAAAAGCACATCAGCTGTATAATAAAGTACTAAAAAACTAAATCAATAATTTGTATTTATTTCATAGCTCATTTACCCTCTTCCCCAAAATTTAGATGATGAACATTGTGACAGAAAACGGGGCTATTTATTCATTGTTACTTTAAGTCTGTCCTGCTCTTGTGGACCAAGCATTGTCTTCTTTTGTGATGGGTTGTCTGTGTGTACTTGATTGTGAAACAGATTTTTTTTCTTCTTTACAATGTGCATTGAGTTTTTTTTCCCTCCCCCGCAATACTGTGTTCTTCCGATGCCTCTCGTAATGGTTCATAATCACTGATGCATTTCTGACGATGTCATTATTGTTCATTTACTTTTTTGTTGTGTTGGTTTCGTTCAGTTTTATGAGCCCCAAAATGAATCCTTGAAGCAAGAGAAAAGGTAATTCCGTGTAATGCTTCAACAGTCAGGATTCCCTCACTCTGAGTCAAGGCGAGGTTTTTATCGGGGTTGGGGAAATACTTGGTCCTCCTGGGAATCATTTTTTTTTTTTTTTTTTCGTTTTTTGACAAGTCATGTCGCACATCCAACATGTAATGAGTTGTTAGCAAGGAGTTAAGGAGTACTTTCTCAAGCAGGACTTTATGGCTCAGAAGAGAGGCTCACTGGGTTTTCTTTTTCCAAAGGGCCCTCTGCTTTTATCTTCCAATACTGGGTCTTTTACGTTGCATAGTGATCAAAGCTTCCCAAGTACTCCAAGCCAGCTCTGTAGCAGAACTGGTATTGATCCTGGAAACAAAGAAGAAAAGATGGTTACATAGAATCATGTTCGCTACATTTTCCATTTCAGCCAACCAAGAAATTGTCTGTACTGTAGATGCAATTCATTTTTTCCAAAAATAAACACAAACTACATTCTCAAAGCTTGAAATTTGTATGCTGGTCAGTTGAAATGGAGAAGTGGAGAACTGCTCCACTACTAAATTAATCATAGTCTTTAACAGAGCGTCGCTTTAGTTCATCTGTTTGGCTAAAGAGGCTGCTTGGAATCTATCCAGACCTTTCAGGCAATTGGAGCTAACTGTCAAATTAGTAACATAGTAGCTAGTTACAGTCAAACACCTATAGTACAGTATGTAAGTTGGGCTTTTCCTAGAGTGTGAAAGTACACCAATAACAAAGGATGGGGATGGAGGCAGCTCACCTCTGTCTGCACCATAGCTGGTCTTTGCGTCCGTAACATTTTCACTGTCTGAAAGATGTCTACTACGCCCTCATATCTCATTCGTTCCAAGACGATGCTGAGGGTGATGAAAACTCCGGTTCTACCGACGCCCGCGCTGTGGAAAAGAGATCAAGACGGCAAAGAGGTCAATGCTCCTGGCCAGAACCTTAATGAACCTACAAGTAGTGGTTTTTTTTTTCTCCGTGAATGGAAATTGCTAATTTCATCATAATTTATCCCCTAATGTGAATATGTTCTTGCACGTTTTTTTGCCTTCTGAAAAGACAAAGATGGTTTGGTGCATTATCCTGGTCACTTACCTACAGTGGACCGAGATAGGGCCATCTTGGCCGAACTGCTCTTTTGTTTTATGTACTTGGCCGATGAAATCAATGAACCCCTCTCCTGATTTTGGCACTCCTTGTTCAGGCCAGTCTGTGAACTGAAACTGCCTTACTGTCCGTGACTGCCCATCCTGGGAGAGAAATAATGTAGAAAAACGATCATGACAATGAGAATTGAAGCTAGGAATGTAGCTGAAGGTATTTTGCAGGTAGCCCAGTTCATTCCATGATCGTTGTTACAGTGCAATCGTGAAATCTTGAAGAAAGGCGGTTGCGCAGATGCCAAGAGTAAAGCATCAGAGAAAACGTTTTGTTATTAAACAAGACTGTAATTTTACCTGAATGTATTTAACATGAACACTAAAGATGCTAATTCCTTTGATGTGCTACCCTTGACAGGGTGCTTGGAGAATCGACTTTGAGGATGTGCATTACTTAAGTGATGTTGTATCCCCTTGATAAGGAAAGCAATCCCATTGATGAGACAGTGTAACATACTCTACAAAGAAGGGAGTCTGTGCCATTTATCTGTGTAAGCCTTTGATGGAATTAAAAACTCTGGCAGCTCAGTGCTGCCGGCACCACATTTGTTTTTTTTAAACACATTGACATGTGTCATAATTTCCATATATTTATATTTCTTCTCATGTTACACTTAAGGCCATAATGGTGTTGTAAACAAATATTTGATACAATGCCAAAATTGGAGCAAATTACTGCTGCTGCAGAAAAAAATCTAGTTAATTACAGTTCATCATCCAGCGTGTTCAACCCCATTAGTCAAATCTCCTTTCTTGGTAAATAAAATCATGTGATTAACAAATTGCATTATGGGATTTGAGACATTAAAATAACCTATTGTGTGCTCAAACACTCACTCGGTTCTTTCTAAATTGTCTACACCTGCACCTCTCTGTAATCCACTCAGTGTCCTCCATGACCCTTGGGTAGGTCACAACCCAGACGTGGAGAAACAATAGCACTAGTCTAAACTGTAAACAGCACTGATCTGAAGCAATACATTCCCACAACCTTTGATCTTTAAACCGTGTTTTATGAAACAGTGTCTGCTTACCCTGGCATCAGTCACTTTGAACTCTCTCAGGATATACTGGGGCATGTTATACTCGGCCATGGGGTCCACCACAAAGTACTGGTATCTGGCCGACCTTTCTGCTGGCCAGTACTGGTGGCACTTTTCCTGTGGGAAGTGAAAATAGAATACCACAGTGAGCCACAACATTCTCTTCACAGACTAGCTTCATTGTGTTCGTTCCCAGAAATGTCTGTCTTTCAATTCACACTGTATCTGCTCTTTGAAAGCTTTTCTTCCCAGTTCCTGAATCTAAGTATAGCTGTTTTCACACATGCACTGCAGCCCTGAACTTTTTCTAGACTTCTTTAACCCGGCGGAGCTGCACGTGAGGACAGGATGCAGTCGGACCGGAAAATAACCTGTCTTTAACCTGCCGTCTCCCTAGAACCAAGTCTATATAATGTCTGTTTGTGTCAATATGAGAATGGCACAGGTAACAGCTAGGTCACCACTGCTTGCCCCTACGTCTTAGCTCCTACGTTCTCTAAACTTAAACCAAACAGAGTATTTCCAAGAGGACAGCACTGCTAAAGTGGACTATACAGCTTATTGTATTTCATTTCTTTCAAAGATTGCCAGAAGAAAAGAATAGCAAAACAGTGTTTCCGTACCCTGCCCATTTCTCTAAGCTTGGTTAGCATTACAACAATAGTAGAGTTATGCTCCCAGAGCATCCTCCAAAAGTCCTCCGTGGTCTCTGCCAGTGGTCCCTGTGTTGCAATGTAGGCTTTCTGTTGCCTGCGGAAATGAATCACATGACAAAGGGGGGAAATAATCAGCGCGGACGCATATCTGAATGTTACATGGAACTACGTTTGCACTGACGTGAAGCCTTGTGTTGATTCACTTTCATTTTAGTGCTTACCTGTACCCATCAATGAAACTGGCATTGATGTAGTCAGAGCCCTCAACTCCTCGAATGGGCTGTAGACACACTCGTGTGGACTCGTATGGCATTATGTTAACAAGGCGGTTCTTGAACTTGTTGCAGGGGAGATTGGCACTGATGAATCGTGATGTATGGGCTTTAGTGTTAGCTAAACGCTGCAGGGGAAAAAAGGAGGAAAAAAAAGAGATACCCTTGAGTGTATGGGTATCAGGTAAGAACAATGGCATTCAGATGTTTCTGTATTTCCCCGGTGACAGATTGTGTTTGACAACAAAGGTATGTTGCGAGCGATAAAGATCTGAGCAGTCTAGCGAATTACACACCTTGAAAGCGGTGAAAAAGAATCAAAAGTATAATATGCTGCACACAGCTGGGTCATGTAACCATAAAGTATGGAAATGGCATCAAAGTGATTATTATCACAGCTTGCCCTTTGCCCGTGTTATGATGAAAAGACAGGGAAATGGATACACCAGGAAGATTTAAGTAGTCAGAAGAGCAGTGTAATCTGACCTGTTTATAATCTCTTGGTTGAATCAGCATCCATCAAAGAGAACGAAAGTAGGCGCGTGACAAGCAAGGCAATAGCATATATACAGCAACGCTGGTGGAGCCTTTCATTGTAAATGCAGAGTATATTGCTCAAGTTCTTCTGGCAACTGCTCTGTGGTGGGGAAAACCTGTGTTTGCCGTTTTCATGTAAACCAAGACCCCTGTTTTTGAAGGAAATGGAGCTATGGAAGGGGGAGCCAGAAAGGGGGGAAATTTATCCTATGTCATGTTACACAAGTGAGTCAACTAACTGGAATAGAGAGGAAACCACAGGCCCCTTGCTGTCTAGTGGGGCCTAATAGCGGCTGGAAAATAGTTTGGGAGTTGTATTGAGAATGGGAAAAAATGACTCCTTGGTGTGAAGTGGGGTACGGGATGCCAGTGGGGCGCAGGTAAATTCTAAATACTTTCAAATAACTTCATCAGGTGTGGTTTGAAAATACAATATACGATAAAACTGTCTTTAGCATTATTTATCTTAATCAGCCCTTGACCCAAGCCATTTTGCTCAGTGCTTATCCTTTGGTAAAGAGTTAAGATACCTTGAACTCAAGTTCCATGCCGGTGACATTCTCTCCACCCTCTATCTGGGTCAGTTTCTGGATGTAGGCGTATAGGTTTCTGGCGGGCACTTCGGTGGTGCCGCAGTTGACGGCCTCCTGGAGCGCGTCATGTATGAAGACATACTGGTCCTCTGTCTGCACCATGTAGTTGCGCTGGGCACGCATTAGCGTGACGTGCCCGTAGATATCCACGGTCTTCTCGTGCTTGATACGTTCAAGCATGGCATCAATCACGATGAAGCAACCTGTGCGTCCCACGCCGGCACTGGAGCCACAAAGGAGACAGAGATGGAAGGATGGAAGATGGTTATTCATTTATGAAATAACGCTTTAGACTTTATTCAGATGACAGAGTTTTATGGCAAACTCCCACCAGGGTCTATAACCTCATGTTTTTATGAGTTATATCATGCTGATGTTGGCATCACAAGCTTTTTATAAAGCCGGGATAAAGCCACCATGACATCACCCACTGGTCTGCGGACTGGTTTTGAAACCTTGAAACATTTTGGCTGTCACCAGTTAGTTGTTAGAAACCATATGCCACGAGTCATGGGTTGATATGACTGACACACTCATTAGTGACATAAGCGCCTTGTCAATTAGATCTCCCCACCGCTGAATTATACTCTGGTTCATCACTTTTGAGACCAAATGTTTTTAAGCTAACATCATGCAGTACTAAATGACACTTGAAACCAGAAACTGAGACCACAATTTCATCAAGCGCTTACAAAGTTATTAAACTGACTGATATTGGATTTTTTTAGCCCGATATTGGTATTTGAAAATGTAAAAACCCATTACAAAAAAAGCCGATACTTTTTTTGTTTTAGTAGTTATTTATTTGTTTGTTTATGCTCTGCTAAGATCGCCTAGTCGTTGTGTCTGTGGCGTTCCAAAAACAAGCGCTGCCAAGTAAGAAATTGCATAGTGCCCTCTGGTGGAAAAACTGTGCAATGTCAACACTCATATTATGTTAGAGGAGTGTTTTTCCATGTCTACTTTAGTTTAGCTTTACTTAGTTAGCCTAGTTTTCATTTATCGGCTGTTATAAATGCCGATATTGACAGATTAGAAAATAGCTATTGTTGGCTGCTACTTGATGAGTATTAAAGTGAGTAGCCAGGTGAATTTTTATCCAATGACGCATATGCAACTGGATTTAGAAAGAATGCAGGTTTAGGTCATTTTGATCTGCATCAGCCCAGTGGAAGGAGAAGTGTCTTGTCCAAACAAGGACAGGGAGCTTGAATAAGTTCCCTTCTTCCGGTGATGAGGCCAAAAGGTAAACTCTCTTTGCCAAGTTTTCCACTGTAGGATGGACCATTTGGCTTGGAGTGTAATTAAATCTGAAGTGGCACTATGTGGAGAAGAGGGCCCGGTACTCACAGCCTTGAGCAAGCTCAACACTGGCTTTGCAATCCAGTCCTTCTCCTTTGGACCCCACCTGCACTCTTCAACCCATCAGGACTAATAACTTACGCAACAGCAACATTTAACCTTCATCTCGCAAATGAGAAAAGTGCCACTAGAACAAATGTGAACACAAATGTGGCTCCGGAGTCGCAAATTTCACGTGAACATTTTTTATTAATGTGCCGGACAACTTCTGAGAAGTGCAGCTGACTACAATTAATGCCATTAGATTAGTACTGTGCACCTAAATGGAATAAGAGCTTTAGAAGAGGCACTGAAAGCCAGGTCTCCTCATTAAGATTCACACAGGTACATTTGTGCATTAGTGAGCAAAATGCACATGTGGAAAAAAGACATCCTGCCAAAGACAAAAATGTTTTACTGTTTCACTTTGACCTCTCCTTGCAGGCCAGCTTGAGACACGCTCTGTAGATGTAGCGCGTTGGCAGTCTGCTGACGAATGCTCACCCCTGCACATTACATGTTTTAATATTGCATGGTTCAGCACAAAGATGTTTTCTGATGACAATTTATTTACCGCGGGGCGACGGGGTGGTGTTAAATCTTGTTCGTTAACTCTCCTCCCACCTCCCGCAAAGCTCGGCATTGACAAGACAAGTCCTTGCACTTGGCACTCCAAAGTAAATAGGTTATTCAATTCATTAAGCTGACATGCCTACGAGGTGTGAACCATGCTCTTGTGCCTCCTCGTGATGAAGCATTTGTTTTTCATTTGCTCTGAGGAACAGGGAAAGGCTTGAGAAGGAAAACTCAAGAGGGAGTAAAGTCAGTCCCCGGGGGCCAAGTCTGGTTAATGTGCCATGCTGCACTGGAACTGTGCTGCAAATGGAATAAAGACACGTATGGGAGTCATTGGCTTTAACAAATGATCTGATGATCACTTTCAAAATGGCTGACATTGGCTGAATGAGACTGAACTTTTTATTTCTTTCCTGACAAAACTCTTCACACCTTTAGGGCAGAAGGGAAAAAGAGTCAGTATGAGTGAGTGAGAGAGAGAATTGGGCTGCAAAGAAATGTGAAATGTGTCTCAGGGTTATTTGAAGAATGAATCACTTCCAGGTCTGAGAACACCTCAGCTCCTGGCCATGGGATATAGAAACAAGTCGAGATTTTTCCCTCTACCCCAGCTGTTTCCAATCTGAAGGCATTTTACAGTGCAGACTTGAATGTGGGAGAGTGATGACCTGCAAGAGAGTAAGTGACAGAGTGACAGCAGAGAGCTAGAGAGAAGGAGACGGAGGACGACGGGGAGCGCAAGGGCGTTGAGAGCGAAGGCAGACTTGTTTTAGCTAGAGATTCTCCTCGTTTGTCTCATAAGCATCTGGAATTGCTATTAATTAAAAAAACAAGCAATGCTAGGAAAGTGTAATATTTCTTTATTGACAGGTGTGTGTGTGTATTCGGGGTGAGACGGTGCAGAAAGCTGTCGGTACATTTGGCAGTTGAAGGAGAGCTGGCGTACTGACTGCACTAATGACCTGACACTGCCTTTTCAACCAGTCAAAACCAGCTGCTCTGGACGTCGATACACATTAAGTGTCAGACTAATATTCTTTCCAGGAGTTTAGGGAATAAGGGATGGGAAAGAAAGTTCAGCGTGAAATACAGCTGCAACGAGTCCTGTGAAGATAAAGCGTGAGCAGCAGTGAAAGCAATTACATATGTATTGTTAAAAAATCTCTGGCTGTCAGCTAACCTGTCACCATTTTGCTACTCTGCCTATAAAACATGCACACATAAAGCGCAGCTCACCAGGACCGCTGCACTGCTGTTAATGGGGTCGATAATCATTTCAGTCGCGTGCGTGCGCGAACACTTGGAAATGTGGAAAGTAAATCAAAGAGAAAAAGAACGCGTTGCTTACTCGGGGAGTATGGAAGGTTGGTCTTTTAAACACAACCCACTGGCTAGTGTTGACTGTCCACTGGGTTGGCTATAATCCAAACCATTTGTATAACTGTACTGGAATCACTGGGAGACACAGCTATAGCTTGAAGGAAAATAGAGGACAAAGGAGCAACGTTGCTTAACCTAACAGCACCACTGACATTTCATTATGTCTTCAGTCTTTAACACTGGCTTCTCTATCGTCAAAGAATTACTAGCTTTAAAAACCAGTACTGGTATTAGAGTATGACTCCGACCAGATGTGGTGTGGAGGAAAAGCACTGCTACACTGAGCGTTATAAGTCTCTGACCACATGAATGCCACTGGGTGCAGTTAGGTGTGGACTGTTTTGTTTTCGCCACGCCCTGCGGCTGTAACACCTCGTCACAACTGCACAGCCTGTGGTCACCACTAGTAGGCAACGCTGACAAAGTTGGTTGCCTGGTTTTTTACTATGAAAACGAGAAGCTTTTCAAGGCAAGCCTCAGACTTGTGCTATCGATACAGCAATTGCAGTTTGTTATATGGCCACTTGAGGCTTGCCCTAAAAATCAGTCATTTATCATTTATTATTGACCCCACGGATGTTGTAAAACATGGATGTAGCCACTAAGCGACCTCTGCAAACAGTATCCTTCTGATTTGATGGCCTCATTCATTCAATTTGGGTCATACTGAATCAAAAATAAAGTCTGTTATGGTCATACCATGTTTCAAAATGGGGGATTAGCTGTGGTATGAAAAAGCACCCTCATTGGCTAACGACTTATATTGCCAATAAGCAATAAGTGTGTTGTTTCACAGACAGACCCATCATCACTTATCACATCTGGGGGGTTTTGTAACCAAGATGGCGGCGGCACAACTCAAGGCTTCAAAACTGGAAAGCAGTGGGAGACTTCATGGTAGCTATGTCCACCTTTTAAAGTTCTGAAATTACTTTAAAATTATTTTGAATATATATACAGTTGCTTATTTAAATAATTTACTATGAAATTTATAAAAATTAATCTTTCCATTGAACTTTTTTTGTGATTTTCTCCCTTCTATGGAGCTAAAAGAGGCCACCCAAACACATGAAATATCAATGGAAAGCCCAGGATGTCCTCTATTTAGGACATCAGGACTTTGTGTGGTAGCTCAAATAAGTCAAAAGATACAGACCATAAACAAATGTCCATTACAGAGGACATAAATGAATAGGCTGGTTCTGAGGAGGATATTTATATCACACATTGGCCTTAAAATTTTGCATATGAGCGGGTAGCATTAGCAATTTATAGCCAACAGCCTGTGTTGTTTCCGGTTTTTGAATAAAGCTTTCTTGGAAATGCCTCACTTTCTCTTGTATTTTGATTAGAGTGAAGTGTTAAGATTGGATGGACCCCATGGGGTTCTCTGGTTTTTGGGTGGGCCGCAGTACTCTGACACTGGGAATCTTTACAGCGTGGTAAAAAAGGAGGAAGGAAATGGTTTGGCTGTTACTTGTAACTGTGAGTTGTTCTTAAAGTTTCCCTTCTGAGTCACTGGGAGAGGCCAGAGATCACTGTGACATTTAATCATGTCCTTTTGACCTCTTCTGAAACCTCACAATGCCTGACTAGCCCTTTAGCTACAAGAGCAAAACAGCCCCTGACCTGTGGGTTACTGAAAACAGCAGGACCTAGGAAAGCAAGAGGCACGCTATAATGTCCCCGGAAGAAAATTCCTCTAGTCTTACCTTGTGACAAGTGTTCGCTCGGCAGTGGAAAACAGATGAATGTATTTTGATTGATACTCTTAAATACTCCTGCGGGGGGACGCATTAGCTACCCACTAAACCCATATTAATGATGTTTCATAAGCAAGCGCGACAAAAAAGAGTGCTCCCTGTAGTGGACATTTCTTAGCCTAACTGCTTTATACAACAGAGGTATAGCTTACGAGCATGAATGCATTTTGCAGCGTCTGTATGGATTCATCTAGAATCCGAGAATGTGAGCGACAGGAGGAGAGAGAAACGTGCTTCTAATTAGCGACTCGTGAGGGAGGAAATCCTGTGCAGTTGATTTTTAAAAGTTCTAAACCCTCTCATTTAAGCTCCTATTCATTCCCTTACACAAAAATAAATAAAAAAAAATCAAAAGACTTTGATTGCTTGTTTTTTATGCCTTTATGGTCTTTACATAAGGCGCCTGAGCACATGCAAGCTGATTTTTTTTTTTTTTGGGGTGCACCAACTAATCAGTCGACTGCTCCGTAGACTGCACCATGCTGTCAGTTGTGGATTTTTTTCCCCAAGGCTTTTATTTTGGCCTCTTTTCATGTGCGTAAACAGCTTCAAGAAAACAAAAACCTGCACAAACTAAAGGAGAAAATATATCTTTTTTAAAGTATATCTGCTAAACTGCTTTTTCTCTTTTTTAGTGAGTGAAAAAATGTATTGGAAGTAAGTAAATATAAAAGATAGCTCTATTTAAAACTGTAAAACAGAAAGTTAGCTTTATAGGATTTGGAGCTGGGGCATGACTGTATCTGATAGGGTGCCAGAGGAATTAAAAACTCCCATCTGCACGGTGACATTAATTCCTGCATTCTGCTTCACCGTAAAAAAAAGAAAGAAAAAAGTCAGGGTTTTCAATTGGAAGCGATTCGCCAACTAGCACTAATTAACTTCAGCATGTGGTAATTCTAATTCTTCAGTAATCCCCCTACCCTTTTTGTCGCTTTCTGACAAAAGTTTGTATCTGTTACACTCGCTATCGCTGCTTCTTAATTTCGACTCCCCCCCCTCCTCCTTCTGTCACTTTTCTTTTTCTTCTTCTGTGCAGCGCCTCTGATGACTTCCTGAGTTAAGGGAAGCCAGAAGTCTGTGTTATATCTTTGTGCTCTCTGCTGGGAGTCTGGCCTCTTATGTCGCTGAGGGAAGTGAAGTTGGCATGAAAGTTATTTGTTTCAGATGCAATAACCCAGGGGATGAGCCAAGGACTTGTGGGCTGCAGATGCGCGACATGTTAGCGGTGTAGCGAGGAAGACGACAGGTCTGCGCGTAGCTTTGTGTCACCGCGTGGGAGGAGATGTTTAAGTTTGCTGAGGGCAATGACACCAGTACACTTTGTTCTGCGATGTTGAAAACACCTTCTGATTTAAAGTGCTTTCTGTGAAAGCTGGTGGGCTGGATTATTTTCTTTATTTTTGGTTTTTCAGATGGGAGGAACAACAGTTTACATCCTATCAAACAGTCGTCCTTTCACTGATAGTTCATGTCTAATTTCTCTTTCAAGTGTTAGTCCAAAAAGAACTCAAACGTACACCTCTAAATAACCAAGAATATGTTGTGTTTTTGCCATATGTATTCATATATTCATTACAGCAAATGGAGAGAAGAAAATCAATTTCATGCTTCAGGATGTTTTTGCGAAGCCGTGTTGTTTTTTACCTGCAGTGTACCACCATGGGCCCTGCATCTGGAGGATTGCAGGCTTTCACCCGTCTCAGGAAGGCCAGGAATGGAGTGGGGTGCTCGGGTACCCCGTGGTCTGGCCAGGCCGTGAACTGGAACTGCCTCACCTCCCTCTTCTCACTGGAGCCATTCTGAATGTTAACACGGAGAAAAGCTCAGTGACCGAACACAGCTTACATCAAATGATTTGACCTGCAGATGCTGCGCAATACTGCAAATCCTGGTATCGATCTGATACCGAGTAAAAATAGGGCCAGTATTGCAGATATCAATGTTTTTAAGTTACAAAGGCAGCTTATGTAGAGCAGTGTGTCATGACATATGAGATGACACCTTTCAGCTTTTCATGTATTTTAAAACTGTGTTTTTTTAGCCCTGGAATGTAAATGTGCACTTTGGGTCAGCGTCTGTTGTTTAATTGTGCTATAGGCTATAAATAAAATAAGGAATTTAGAGGACAGAAGCAAAGTATCGATCCTGTTACACTAGTATCGATCTGACACCAACATCGATGCTATATTTGCATAGATCTTCCCTCTACTGTGAGGTTTAAAGCGCTACTATACAGCATACAACAGAAATACTCACTTTAAAAAGTGCAAACGTCCTGACACAGTATGTGGCCAGCTCTACCGTGTCCAGCAGGGTCACTTGGATTAGACCGTATGTCTCCGTCCCTCTTGTAGGCCAGTACTGGTCACACTTTACCTGTAGTGGAGAGAAATATCGCATTAGGCGAGGAGTCAATAAAACCTTTATGTATTTGGTGTTTGTTCACAAAGCATGAAGGCTCTTTACAGCAATTCTCTGCATCTCAGTTACACACTCAGTACAAGTGCACCAAGTCAAATAAAGGCCAAATAAATGCCCAAATTCCCTTTATTCTTGCTGACTAGGTTTGATTTTCTAATCAATGAAATAGCTTGAGATATTTGTAGTGAACCAACAGGGCTATTAATTGTCCTGACGTACTCCATAATTACAAAGGTAAGCACGGTGTCCACTCATATTATCGTCTTAGCTTTATTGCTATTTGAGTGTACTCTTGTTTCACAGTAAACGGCCAATAAAACATTGTATTGCAATACTGCTTAGCTGACAAAGAGAAGAACTATTGGCTTTGGGGGAAGGAAAAGCTGGGTTCCAGTGCAACTGTTTTTCTTCAGATTGCCCCCTAGCACTGATGTGGTTTTCGGACACATGCTTCACCAACATATCCTGCTGTAGGATTCTCTGCCACTGATTAATATTACAATTGAACAGCACTCTGGAATCATCAGGTTTTTAACCAGCCGCTAATTCAATTTCCCAAGCATCTGTTATAACATTAACATAAAGCGCAATGAAGTGTCTGTGACACCGGGAGTAATGTAATGATTCATAATATTGTTTACTTGCAAATAGTCGAGCTTTAGATATGCAAAACATATAAAGGCAGCATGAGTGAATGAGTTCACTGATTAATATGAAAGACGTGCACTTTTAGCAGCAACAAAAGAACAATATTTGCAACAAATGTCAAACAATATAGGCAGATTTGAGGGTGGGGGTGGTCTCCCAGCAAACAGCATAGTAATGTGCTTACATAGCACTGCTTCTATAGGCCAATGCAGACACCTGGGCTCTTATTTGCTTTGCAGATTGTGTGAATGCTCAGTGAAACCCGCTCTCTCGATTGAGTCCACACTCCTGTTAACACTAGAGCGGGCTCTTAAAAAGAGGCATAGAAGTGTGAAGGTCAGTAGCTGATGGAGTCCAAGGAAGCTTTCATATGCTCAGTCGAATATGGCAAGACGTTTGGGGTAGGGGGAGGGGGGGATAATAGCTTTTGACTGTGTCAACCTTAAAGAACTAGTGTGTACTGCGGGGAGATGTGGCTTTACGGTCTGTCCTTTTTTTTTACCACGGATTGTAATCCGGCGCCTTAAGCAGTATGAGGCCGATGAAGTAAGTCTGGATACTAATCAGTCAGGACTGTAAGACAAGAGTGTGTGTGTGGATCGAGGATATCAGTGGGTAACAGAATTCTGCTTGGCTGCTTCTTGTAGTGAATAAATACATAAAAACTGTCCCAGAGGAGACAGGACAGTGTCCCAATTAACATTATCCCTGCCAGTGACGAAATATTCCTGCAATCAGGGATTCCGGTGCATCAGTGGTTACAATCTAACAGTGTGCTGCTTCTTTTTATATATGTGGAGCTAAAATATTCTGGGAAGCCTTAAATGATTGATGATTCATGAGTCACTAGCAAAACAATTCTCTGGTGGGAAAAATGTTAAACGGTGTCACGAAAAAAGTCATCATGATTTTATAGATGCTGATGAAAGAATATCGGTGAACTCTAGCACAGGCTTTAAAAATGATTCTTAAAGCTTTACCCTGGACCGCTCTTCTAGTTTGGTCATCATGACGATGGTGGCACTCCTCTGCTCCCAGATCATCCTCCAGAAGTCCCCAAACGTCTCGGGTAAAGAACCCTGGGTGGCGATGTAGGCGTTCTGCTTCCTGTAGCCATCGATGTAGTTGGAATTAATGTAGTCGCTGCCAGGGATACCTGTACAAAAAGTTTACAGTGGGTGAAAATGGATTAAAATTTCAACTTTTGTTTTGTTTGTCAAGCTCGATGTGAGGCAGACCTTAAATGTCACACAACAGTGGCATTTGTGGCTAGGTAAATTGGTCCAGGCGTTTATTATCCCTACAGTTTATTGGAGGTAATTCTCCCCCAAACAGTGTTCGCACAATGCCACGTTATCGTCCGTGGGTCCTAAATTTATGCCAGTAAAGCCACTGTTGTTTTGTATTAAAAAAAAAAAAAAGCACAGCAGTCAGTTTTGGAACCAGTGTTACAGCCCAAAAGGATTTGTATTTGCTATCAACAACACATTTAAATCAACAGCTCCACCCCCCCACCCACCCCTCAGCCCCATATGTGCAACTGAGTTACAGATAAAGCTCGGTCCCTAGAAGTCTATCACCTCACACGGAGAAAAACAAACCAACAAAAAACTCGCAAAACAATTTCCCCCCACCGCTCCTCACTCCTCCTTTCCTTTGCTTATATTAAATGAAAGGCACAGCAGCCTTTTCGAATCCAGGGGAAAGAGACAGAGCTGACAGCTAGTCAATGCTTTAGGACTGGCAGTTTAGGGGCTTCGTGCACACATGGTCGACCAAGATAAGTCTCATCTGCATGGGCGCCACGTCTCAGAGAATCCCCTCACTCCAACTGCTTCCTCTCCCCCCCCCATCTCTCTCAGACTCCCTTTTACTCCCAGGTAACTTATTCAACAGAAAAAAAGGGAAAGAAAATGGAATATGAACACATTCAAAAACCCACACACATTATTTTTATTTATCTTTTCCCCAAAACTGTCCACCGCCCGCTCATTTTGCTGTTGAAGCTGTCCACACAGCCAGGCGGTTGTGCATTTCTGTGATGGACAAGGGATAAGTACAATTAAGCCCAGTGTGTATTCAATTTGAAAAGGGGGGGGAGAGAAAAAGCAAAAAAGGAGACATCACTGTGGTTTAATGAGAATGAAGCAAGTTGTTTAATGCACATTTGCAAATGGATTTTGCCTTTGTGCTTTCTGTCAGTCAGGATTTGTCTAAATTCAACCATTTTCTCTGTAAATAGTAAGAAATAAACATTGCCACGGTGTTGTTCCGGCACTCAGTCGTCAGGGAAAGGCAAAGTAATCTCAGAGAGCTTTTAAAGTACAACACTGTAATTACTGTATTAATGAGGAATAGTCACTACCAGTCGTGGTATAGTCAAGTTCAAACAGGTTAACGTGTATAACGTTTCCGTTAAATTTCGATTCCCGAGCTCGCTTATTACAGAACGTGTGCGTCCGGAGAAGTTTTCTCGTGAGAGTTCCACTTAATTTTCTTAATAAACGACCTCTTTGTCGGTCAGGCGGCGACGAAATCAAGAGCAGAGTATTTTTATTACTTGCGACAGCTTCCGCGCTTGAAATAGATCAATGGAAAAACTAGTGAGCTCATTCATAACTTTGCTATTGCGAAATAACAGAGCTGATGGGAAATGGAGCGCAGATCTTTTAGTTAGTCTGTTATTTTTTTTTTAAATTAACTTTCCAATTTTACATTTTTATTCAGTTACATGTACAAATACCCGACACGAAGTCACGCAGACGTCTCGGTTTGAATTAACACCGGTGCCTCCTCGCAGTGGCTGCACTGACAAATATGTCAAACTCACTAAAAGACTTAAATTAAAGGTAATTCCTGTAGTTTATCTGCATATTTTAAAAATATGGTTTCACGAGCACGCAATGACACCACTATGGAGTAAACGCGACTTTCGGGTTTGATCTAAAACTTTTCTAAAACGCTAAAGTGAAAGGAAGAAAAAGTTTTAGGTTCCAGTTTAGTCTTGCGAGTGTATGCTATGTACGGTCAGGCGGACGGTCAAGAGTCAGCGAAAGTGGAGCAAATTCAGTGACGTCACCGCAATTAAAGGGCCGCCTGTTTGCCAAAGATTCGGTTGATCCGTCCCCCCACATCAGTGAATTCCGTCTTCAGACTCTGATGTGAAATCCCAAATCCCTTTTATTCAAAGAACTCAAAGTAAACAATAGACACATTGCTTGCCGAAAGGCTTTGTTTAAGCTTTAGCAGGAATAGAGGAAGTCCCTCATGTCCCCCTGGCTGAGAACTACTCACTTTCCGCAGCACAAAGTCTCCAATGTGGTTGTACAGATGTGTTTATACGTCTGGCTAATGGAGCTCCATCAGTGCTCAAGCTGTGTGCTGTTTCTGAGAGACTTGCGAAAAGAAGTGTGGATGTGGGGGGCTCTATAAGGCTGTTTCTATCTGTTGTTGTCACATTATCCATTTACTAATTTGTTTATTTGCCTTTCCCCCCCCCGAGAGCAGTTCAGTGGAAATGCTTAATTAATAGCTGTATGTGAAGTTGTGTTTAATCCAATAAAGTGGTGAAGGAGTCGGCACTTAACTGTCCATTTCAAAATGTGCTTTCATTCATTAGAAACTCGTGAGCAACGCGTCTTTAACGTAGCGAGCAGCGTACTGGTGGGGTTCAAATCGAGCCTGTAATGGGCTCAAGTTCGACTCTGAAAGTACAAAATCATGAATGAGTCCTTTCCGTATAACTCTGCACTAAATCAGCACCAGCAATCTTGTGGGTTGTTGTGAGTTTGTCGAGTTCGACTAGGTTAAAAAAGGCACAAAAAAAGTCACGCTTGTGTGTGTATGCTGGATTCAGCGTGTAAATTCTGCTTAAAAACAGGCCTCGGCTTAATGCAAAATGTAACCCTGAAGTGTAATAAAGCAGCAAAGGAACAAATGCCGGTGAAACACACTTGTATCCCTAACTGTGGGTCATTGTTTGGTTTCATTTGAATGCTTGCTTCAGCATTTTAAGACAGAAGTGCCTTTTTCTTTCTTTCTTTCTTTCTTTCTTTCTTTCTCCCGAGGCCATTTTTTTCCCTTTTCTTTGCAAGAACCTGGGGTATCAAAACAAATAAGCAGGCTGCCATGCTCGTGAAGGAATATAATTTAAAAGTACAGTCTGGTTGCACTCCCAAGGTCCCAAAGATGAGGCTGCACCGGCTATCTGCAGAATCGATACAGCAGTTAGGAGCGAGGATGTAGGTGGGCGACATACCGTCAATAGCTGAGAGCAAGACCCTGGAGTGGTCGTAGGCTATCACGTTGGCATATCTGTTCTTTGGTTTGTTGACCTCTAGGTTGGAGTGCTCCCATGTGAACTGCTGGCCAGGGTCGATGGACTGTAAGAGAGAAGATATTTGTTTTGTGACTGCAGTGAAACTATTTTTGCTCCGTTTGGCACGTAAAACAAGATTGAATTTCACTCTTTGGCGATTCCTAGCGCGTGTTGTCAGAATGCCCACTGAAAAATGCATTTCACCTCACAATGGGTGAAAATGAAAATCATATCTATTACATTATACGGGTGTTTAAATAAACCACTTTAAGAGTGTGCTTGGGACTCGAGGTCACGTCTGCTGCTGTTGTTAGACCGGGGATGCTGAAAGGTTGAAGGATACTGTTTTAACATCATGTGTGTGGAGTACAGTACAACACCCACTCTGCATACACAAAGATATGAAGTTGGTGAGTCCATAGATCAGTCTTACCCACACATTTAATCTCCCACACTTGATTTGGGTACTACTACCCAATAGCTTTTTTAGAAAGTGGGGTGTCTACACACACTGGACACAAAGTTCACTCTTTTGCTGTGCAAATGTTAAAACAGAAATGTGGGAAAACTATTTGAACTATGTGTTGTTTTTGGCATGAAATAACCTCTAGATATAAAAGATTAGATTAACAAAATAATGCATTCTGAATTGGTCACAGAGGAAATTGCTTGTGTTCACATCAGCTTTTCTTATTTGATTAGCAGGATTTTATGGCTCATAGTAGAGCGCTACACTTGAGACTAGTTCAGTTTTGATATCCAGGCCCTCCTTCAGATTTGTTAAGCAGGGCTTGATAACGGTCCCGCGTTGCAGAGAAATGAACTATAAAATGTAATATCACAAAGGGAAAACATAAAGACGTGATAGATAGAGTTTCATTTCGCATTAACAGGAAAATATTTTTCCTGTGCTATTAATGATTTTTGGTTTTTTGAGTTAATCTCCAGTGAAGGCGACGGAAGACCAAGTGCAAAATAGCAAAATATGAGAATGATCGTACTTTTTTGATCATCTGTGTCATCAATAAGATCAAAATCTGGCATTTTGGTGCAATTTATTGCTCATAGTTTCTTTATCTTTAACAAGTATAAACATATAAGCAGTTTAGGGTTAAACAAACATTACACGGATGATGCAGAGGTGTGTATGATTAACTTGGGTGTTTTCATTTATTTTACATTTAAGCCCAATGGGAATTTATTTTAAGACTGAGTTCTTTGTATGTAGAAATCACCTAAGCAGAAATATGTGGGAGACAAACCGCAGGCTTAGCCTGATATTTTATCAAAATATGTTGAAACAGTGGGCTGCAACATTGCTCATAATAGGAATCTTTATTTCATTGTGCTCGCAAAATTGCTTTCCACTGCTCTCGAATAAGCACTATGAAATTGGAATTCAATGTACTTAAGCTGCAATAATGATTGGGCAGCTTGGCAGGCACCCATACAGTGACCTCATAGATTTTGGAGTTGTTCAAGGACCTGCAGAGAGAAATTGGCAGAGAAAAGGTGACCGTTCATATCTCGTACAGAAAGCACCTCTTGCTTGCATGTATTTTGAGGTACCATGAGTGTTCTGCCAGTGTAATTTCATCTACATGGCAATACGCAGGTAACAATTACAACTGCCTGAATACAGTCAGCAGGTAAGGGAAACGAAGGCCTGATTGCATGACACTTGTTCATTAATGCACTTTTATCCTGATGATTGTCATGGTCAGTATGCATAGGTGACTAGCAGTTACTGAACCATAGGTCTTAATGTTTAGATGGGAGTGTTTCCCATAGCATTGATACATGCACATATACAAGGAGACACACAGCTATGGCTTCTATTAACATGTTCTTATCATTAACTTTGTTTAGGCATCTCTCTGCAAATACGTTCATTGTTACGTACTTAATTGTGGCCTGCTATGCTCCACAGTCTGACTCCAACTACAACGTATAAACTGCAGCTAGCGATGGTAGTCCATGCTGCTCTGTAACCTCGGTGATCTTGGTGGAGTCGCACATGAGCCAGTTTTCCATGACTCCATGTTCTGGTGAGAGTAGCTCTGCAGCTCACAGCAGAGCAGAGCAGAGCCAGCACTGCTAGCTGCAGTCCAAAACAGTGGAGTTGGAGTTTGTCTGACTGAGGATGATGAAATCTGATGAGTCAGCTGAAGACTAGAGACACCCCTTCAGCCCTGTTCATTATAAATTAATATTGGGTGACAAAATGAACCACCAAATACAGGACATCATTTATATACCAGGTTGTCCTGCCCAAGTAGAGTCAGCGTATGAGAAACAATCGAGTTCTAGAGAATAAGCAATGCTAAACATCTGTCTATACATTTGTTTGCCCCATCCAACATATTTCTCTTGTAAGGTGTAGTGCTATATTTTAAAACCTTTTAGTATCTATTTTCCCACCCCCTTAGATACTGGAAGCACCAACAGCATAATTTTTAATGATGAGAGTTCACCTTTAAATCATAAAATGATATATATATTTTAGTCATGTAGGCTTACTTTATAGCATACACTTGTCAAAGCGGAAAAAAGCACAGGTGTTACTAATGAAATTAATAACCCATTCAGCTGCCTCGGGAAGCAATGTCACTGAGCCAGCAGGCACAATAGCAGGGTCCTGGAACTAGAAATGGAATGTGCCATTATTAGTGTTATTAATTATACCTGTGTTGACATGTCAAACAGCCTAAAGCCTTAGTTTGGTGATGAAAGTAGTTGCCAACACCCCTACCGGCAAGCCAGCCACCAAACACATGCAGCTAAATATCATTAATTTAATATTAATTAAGTAAATTTATGTGATTTGGCCAACACTCCCCCCAAAAAGTTGTAGTTTAAGCAGCTGACTCACACTCACAGAGCTCAATCAACATTAGGAATTTTCCGACACTCACCTCGTACTCCTGTGAAAACTTGAGGTTATCGTTGGCTTTCAGGCGCTCCAGATGATCCGCTAATTCCATGACAGGGATTGGAGGGTGGCTGGCCATACCTGCCAATCACATTGGACCCAAGGTCAGTCCCCAAGTCTTTTGAGAGGGCATCGCCCAAGCACAAGCAAACGGTGAATCATTAGATAAGCGGCATGTGGTTACAACAGGGAAAATGGAAGAGCGGATCGTTGTTAGGCTAGTTTGTTCACTCAAAGCAGTGACCATGCTGGTAAAGAGAATATGGGCACAGAAGCCAATGAGGAGTCACCGAGCACACTTTGCCCCCACTGGGACCTCTCCCTACTGAGAGAGAAGAACGTTATTCACGCTGCAGTGGACAGTTAGCATGACATTAAAGCACAGACACGAACGAACATCCCAAAACAAACAGAACGAAACAAAACGAAAAGACATTCAATGTTAGGCCAGATGTTGACGTCTGCTTTGAGTGATGACATGGTTTCAAGGCTGTCATTTCAAACTCCGCCTCCTGTGATGATATAGGGTTAACATAAGATGGATTAGATGGGGATGGAGATACAAGGCTTGGCAGAAAAAAAAAGAAAAGAAAGGAGTTAAAGCTGAAAAAAAATATTCCAAAAACAAGTCGTGTCAAATGTGTAATCGAGACCAACTAACTTGACAAATGGAGGTTACTGGGGTGACTGGGCGCACCTGAACCTGTGGAGGAAACGGCGGTGGAATTAAATATATTGCAGACGTCAGAGCAATGTGATGACTATTGTCTTTACAAAGAGAAGGTAGAAATTGAAATGTGACAAGAGGGAGCTGCATGATTATGTGTTTTCTAAATGGGACATTCATTAGTAACATACAAATCACCATGCTAGAAGCTTTGCTATGCCACCATGCTTATTTCATGGAAATAAGAAAGCATACGGGGAACTGAAAATCCCAGAATCGCAAATCACTGCGACCGCTTTATTTGCCACTGTTTTTACACTTGACCGCCGGCATTGTAATGTATCAGCTGATTCTCGATCCCCCCTCAAACTCTGCTTTTGTGTCTCACAGGTGGCCTTTGTTGTTGGTGAGACGACACCGGCTTATGACGATAGCTAGACCAAGCATTCAATCCCAGCTTGTCCAATAATGTCCTTTTTAAAACAAGCCTTTGGAAGCGGCACGTTTTTCGACTTGCAGGGTTTGTTGTGGGGTTTCACACATTTATCCAAACTATAATCTCTTTCTCTTTATGGTATCGAAAACTAAGAAGCATAAAGCAAGTAAAAAGCAAAAATGAAATCAAGCAACACAGAGTCCAAAATGAGATACAAACCGCTATCTCCTGGCAGGCTAACTTATGTCAGTACCATACTCTGCAAATGAGAGCATCGTCATTGCTTAAGATCCAGTGTTGCTGCAACCAGTGCATCAAGAAATCAATGCAAAATAACAGCAGATAACTAACTTTATTAAAGCTGATACTTTTGCCCTGCTGATATATATCGCCTGATATTACCTGTTTGCAGATACACCGATGTCGCCATTTATAACAGCTGATGAATGAAAGTTAAAAAACTATAGAAGAGATTGGAGAAGCACCCTATTAACTATGTGGATAGCCTGTCCACCACAGAGCAACCTCTCTGTTGGCTACACTACTGAAAAGGGACTTTTTCCTTCCCACTGTTGCCAAGTGCTAGCTCATAGTCTGCCATCTGATTGTTGGGGTTTTCTCTCTATTACTGTGGGGCCTTTACCTTACAATATAACACACCTTCAGGGGAATGGTATTGTGAATCGCTGCTATATAAATACAACTGATATGAACTGAAACGCTACAAACAACCCGCTAATCTGAGCAGTTTAGAAGAGCATAAAGGAGTAGCTTTTTGTGATAGTACAACAAGATTATTTTTAAGCTGCAGTGTCACACTATCTTAGCAAGAACTCATCAATACACAGATGAAACGTTAGGGGATCTGCTTATATTTTATGTGTCTGAAAGAAAAAGAATATCGGCAGATTTTTGCCTCACCAAGTGTCTTAAAAGTCCTGTCACTTTTGCTCTAGTGTTTGATGCTCTGGGGTGAGAACGTATTGAACGTACTACTTGGAGGCTTGGCAGTATAATAGCAATGCAATAGTCTGTGTGTAGGTGTCAGTGTATTTAAGAGCTTAGATAAAGGGAAAAAGATGAAAGAAAATTCAACAAGGCTCCTTTTTGTTTACGGTGTCAACATCTGGACTATGGCAAAAGATCTCCGCTTTAAGAATTTATGTGCCATCATGACACACCAGCTGGGTGTTAGTCTGTCTCTGCAGAGGTGATATCTCATTTTGGTTTCTGGCACAAGTGGGCATTAGCTAATGGAAGCTGCAGCGTTTTCCCACCCACTCTCGCGTCCCTCTGAAAGACGGCAAAGGCTGTTTCTATTGCAACCCACTACTCAAAATCCATTTCCACCACTGGGGGACAATGAAAGTACCTTTTCCAACACACTGTCGCTCAAACATCAAGCGTCCTTAAGATGAAAATGTCCATTGACGGGGTAAAGAGCTGAGAGAGAGTAGGGGAGAGAGGTGGTCTAATGTAGAAGCTGCTTCAGGACTTGAGAGAAAGTGGTCAGGTGGTAGGAAAAAGAAATGTTTGGCCCTTTTTGAGCCAAGATACCAGCTCTCAAAAAGGCTGTTTGGGGGGAAAAGTGATGGCTTGAGAGGTGAGCGAAATAGTGGAAGGATAGTTGAGATCACTCTGAGCCAAAAGGAAAAATACCCCTCTGCTGGGATGAAACACTCTGTAATGGCCCCTAAAATCATTGAAGAGCATTCATAAATATGCATAATCTTTAGCAAAAATGAGCCTGCGGGGATAATTCATCCTCCTTTCATACTAGCCGACCTGAAAAATATGGCTTTGATATTACAAAATTATTGGCAGTCTCTGAACACCTGTCCCAAAGCAGCGAGTGCCAGAGGAACTCAAACGGCAGTCAAGTGTGCCACTCTTGGTCAGCATGGAGGCAAAGATGCATGCCACCTTTCCAGGCGATAAATGGACTGTGACTCCTGTCTTTTCCCGAGGCGAGAAACGGCCGCACGACTGAGCCACGGCGCGACCGCTCACCTCAGCACTAAAGGTCGGCGCGAGTAAACATCGCTGTTTACAGCTCGTCACCGCTTTCGTATCCCTATGGCCTGCATACCGAATGAAACACACGGACGTTCTGTATTTTGCTCAACTTCCGCGATGTTCCTTGTTCTAACAGGACTACACCGCTACAGAGTGACAGGTCTGGATGACCTGGATAACCCAGGTGCAGAGGAAGATGACAGATGTCACGAAACTGTGAGGCTCGCATTTCTGCCTCTCCATTTCCTCCCTGAGAAATGTCTCCAGGGAGGCCCGTGTCAGCGCTGACCCTCTGTGTCTTCTCAAGCACCTGTCCATCATCTACCTGCAAACTGCTCACACAGTCTGTGCCACACTGCAAAGATGATGTGTTTTTTACAGTGAGGTCATAATAGGCTAGCTCAATTAATTAAAGCAAGCACTCAGTACTGACATCCTCAGTCTTAAATTAACACCACACCAAGACGACAACATGTGGCATCGTTCGGGATACTTACCGGGTGTTTGGAAGTTGAGACGTCGCAGCTCAACTGGATCAGTGGGATGATGAAGCGGCATTTCCTTGCTGTTGGGGAGACTACCTTTTCTAGCTTCAGACTCAGCTCGTTTTCTGTGGAGCAAATTGTCAATTTTAATTAATTCCGGGAGATCATTTGACTAATTTGTACTCAAAACTCTTAATTGTTATTGTGTAACCTCAAAGCTTGCCTCGCGGTCTCATGAATAATGAAGGCACATATGTAATTAAGGAAGTGACAGGGCTACATTCTCGTAGTACATAGGGCTATAAGAGGTAGGCAAAATGACATCACGTTATAGTATAAAGCCATCAAGTACAATACGCCCTTAGACAGTAAATACTACCTTTAGCAAAACCTTTTGTTCACTTTTCACTACTAATGTCAGGCGAAGGTTTGGATACAACTTTTTAGTAATTTGGAAGCTGTAGCTGGGGTTGGTATTAAGAGTGCATTACATTATATATTGATAGTGTTTTTTGTTTCAGAGAAAACTTGCTCCACTCCCTTTTTAGTTTTGTTAGATTTTCGAATCAAGTGCCACTTTCACAGATGTAAATGTAGTTCATTCTTTAAAAAAGAAGCAAGTTAGGGGGCCATGTTGCACCACGAATACAAAGTTAATTAGCAGTTTGAAAGGTCTCCTCCTATCAAACACAGCAGATGTAAGCAACATGCTTCCCAGGTCATTTCAACTCCAAATGAGAGACAGCAGTTTCTATAGGTTTAGGTATCATATGCACAGCAAGGACGAGGGGGGGAAAAAAGGGTTTTGAAAGGAATTAGGTCTTTATCTATTTCTTTCTCACTCTTACCTGTCCGGCTTGCTGCTCCATTGGTGAGCAAGAAAAGAAATATCAACAAAACATTAGGTGGTAAGACCGTTGACTTTGTATACTGGAGAATGCCATAAACTTTTCCTTAGAATAAGTAAATGGCTGGCTTGCATGAGAGACAAACGATACCAATCATATCTCAGTTTTTGCTTCGCGTGCGAGATTAGTGATGCTTCACTTCAGAGATTATGCTCAATTATGCAGCCTTGGGGCTCTTTGTTTCAAATGCTACAGTTTCCCAGGTGCATCCAAGATTTGTACATTGTATCTCTGCTATTTCAAGCAGTTTCAGCTGATTGCTTCTTGTTCGAGCATAAAAGTCATCTCTTGACTCTTAATTGCTGTGTCTGCCTTCTCCTGCCTACCACTGTTGCATTTATTAAAGTCACGACGTCGGCACGTTCAAGTGGGATCAGGATCTCGGATGAATGTGTGCAAGTCAAGCACATAAGAGCGTTCAAATTTGTTTTATTTAAAACAAAATGATCGCGCTCTATTGATTTGGCAGTCCGATCATCCTGTCGTCCCCCCCTGCGAGATCGCTAATAATGATAACATCAGCGGGGGTGGATGTGCTCTCGTTAAGACTGAGATATCCACTCTCTGTAATGTATACGGTACGCTGTGGCCCAAGCACACGAAAACAGAGTAGTAGTACTGCTGCAAGTCAGAGAGAGCAATAAATGAGCATCTCTGCAAACGCAGTAACGTTAAGCACCAATTTAAAAATCAAACAAACACAAATGAACACTGCCCTTCTGTTCTATGTGTTAAATGCCCACATGAAACTACAGTGAGGCAGATTAATGTAATATGACTCTAACAATAATGATAACACTGATTTAAAGCACTGATGAGGATACCTTGCTTGCGATCGCACCGCAACCCTAGTTGGCCCTGACTTCTGTTTCTCTCTGCTCGTCATACCCACGCCCTTTCCTATAGCTCAGCAGAACATGCTTGTTTCCATTTGTTTTGCACAGGAGGCGACTTTTGTCACATAAAAATTGATCTTGACAAGAGAAATATATGCTGGTTATGCACTAAATGTTCCCTAATGTGGCAGTGACACTGGCTGGGTAATCGATGTGTAAATCTGCCTGCCACGAATGGAAAAACCAAAGCCAGCCGCATATGCAGTCCATGCTCACTTTCAAGTCACCTTTGTATTATCTCAAATTTTATATGAACGAATGCCAAGGACAATAAAATGCAAGAGCCAGATAAAGCTGTACCTCTAAACCTCTTTACATTACACTGATAGTATTGATGGATTTTTTTTTTTTTGTCTTCGGTATTGGTACTGTTATGTGATTTGGGCTTGTGCTGACTCTTCAGTTACTAATCTTACCCTTCCAAAATTAAACCTTGAGGACTACTGTTAAATTCTGCTTAGGCCTGGACATTTGATTGAATGAACACTGCAGAAAATCTGCCTTATGTAAAAGGTGAGAAGGGACAAGATAGCAAAGTGTGTAGATGTGTAAGTGTGCACCTTCAATATGTGCCTGTCCCGGCAAAACAGGAGGGCAGCATAAGGTCAAAGCCTGGATCAAGAGCTGAGTCCCCCCTCCTGTGGAATAGGTAGTGGGATAAAGGAAGAGGCTGGGAAGCTATCCCAGGCCCCAGGGCCTTTCAAAGGCTGCACACACACATGCGGTGACATGCAGCAGATAGTCAAAGCTCTCCCCTCCTACGCTTGACTGATGAGCAGTGACAGCACGAGGTCTGACTACCACTAGGGGGTTTTAGGCAAAAAAAAAAAAAAGAGGCTGTTTTGATTCAGTGTGAAAATGCACTACAGCAAGTGTTTTTTTTTTACAGTGTTACATGGGTTTAAGAGTGTGTGTTTGTGCGTGCAGGGGGCGGAGGGACGTGTCTGATTAACTTTCAGTCAACGCACGTGTCTGTTTGAAGGATCGTGGGCGACTGCACTTCATGCCTTGACAGCTTGGGTAGCTGCATTCTTGAATTCACTTACAAGAGATTAAAAGTGTGTGAGTGTGTGTGTGTGTGTGTGTGTGTGTGTGTGTGTGTGTGTGCGCGCGTGCGCTTTGACAGTCACGGCTTGTCTGAAGATCAATGCACCTTATGGTTTTAGCTACATTCTTACATTTAGCATCTGCACTCAAATGTGCTAACTGCACATTCATGTGTGGGGTTTTTAAAATACATTTAAATACTTATTGGTAACACTTGAATGCTCGGTGACTATAGATGACATGAATTTAAAGTGCACGTATGCGGTCTAAGTAGTAAAGTGTGTGTACATTAGTGCATTGTTTTATACTGTCTCCTTTGCAGTCAATGTGCACTAGCACAGAAATAGAGTTCAATGACTTCCCACCTACACTGAAGGGGAAAAAAATACATGGCTCTTTATTGGCTTTGTATTATACATTTTTAAAGTATGCAGCTGGTATTTCCATTGGAATGTGGAGTTTAAAGCTACGGCTAACTGCCTTAGCTAATCACAGACATTTGCTAAGAAACACATCCCTAACATTAGCTGTTTAACAGCTAACTACATACAGAGATATGGCGCCAGAAGTTAGGCCAACCCCTTTAGCGGGCGTTGGTATCAGAGTCTGACGTGTTTGCGTGTTAGTGTGTCTTTTCACGCGAAGCTAGCTGTATATTCTGAATTGGATTCTCATGCTTGTGCTCCCCTGTGTGTTAATTAGCTTTTTAAATCCTCACCTCTTGTAAAGGAGGATGGCAATGACGATGCATATGATGAAGACAACAGCTAGCACAGGCCCCACCACCCAGATGAGGCCCTCCTCCTCATCGATGATTGGCTGGGGATCGATGTCGGCTGAAACGACCGAGTCCGAGTAGGGGCTGGTAGCATACATAATCTGAGCCAGGGAAAAACAAATTAAAGGTAAATGTTCTGAAATACGTGCCATTTTTAAAAAAAAAAAAAGGAAAAGTTTGTCCAGTTTTCTGTGTATCATTTCGACATCAAAAGTGTTGGTGGATACAACAGACCCAATGTAAACGCTTTCCAGGGTGTCAAATGTGCTACACGCAGTCTGATACCCTCTTATATCCGGATTTAACAGATTGTTTTGTTTCCGCTTCTTTTTACTCTAACTCTCGTTGGTTAAAAAAAAGTGTTAGGGGGTGTTAAAAATAACATTTATCCACGGAGTGGTCTCTAACACGCTCCATGTGTGGGTAAGGACCTTCTCACTTTTCTCTGATGCCAAATGACACCTCATGCGTGTCTTTTAGATGCCAGCAGCTTTGACAAAGCGTCAGTATTTGACGCCCTGGGAATGAGAGCGGGCTAGTACATCTAGACCTATTTTTGGGTGCCTGAGGTATTTAAAGCAGCACTGCAAACCTTCAGTTAACATACGGACACTGCAGAGCATATCTTGGCAAAGACAGGCATGACCAACAATACATATTAAAAGCCAATTCAAAGTTTTTCTGTGTAGTTCCTTCTAAGCCGGACTTTGACCAATCAGAATTATCTTTAGTATCTCTCCTATACTGGAGCCTTGATTGAACTATTCCACAGTCCAAGTGAAGATTAAAAAAAAAAGGTCCAGTGGGAAGAAAATATATGCTTCAGTGGGCAAATTAGAGATTTCCCTCCGTCCGTCATTATCGTTTTTTCTCTACCTGAACTCAGGGTTAGTGGAGAGAGTGTGAGGCAGCACTATAGACCCTGCAGCTCATCAACTCCATCATCTTGCCTGCAGCTGCCTAATCATGCAGCTTTCTGGTCTTCAGTACAGACAGACAAATGCACACACACACTAGCTGCAGCAGCGAAGATAAGGCGGACCGCGCACTGCATGCAATTAAAGAGGAGCTCTGTTATCGAGGTGTTCTCGCGATCAGCTAAGGTCTTAAGGGGCTTCTCTCCCTAAAGCAGCAAGGGTCAGCTTCTTCTGGCTGCAGCTTTAAGTTTTAAAGTCCAACACCTCAAAAGGACTCAGAGTAACACATCTGACCAGAAGCCAGCTCCAATCCTCAGCCAGGACGCGGCACGTTTAACCTCCTCTGCTTACCAACACGGACAGCTGCTTTTTATTTTTTTATTTTAAGAACAAAGAATGTGAAATCACTAGCAAGGGGCTTCCTAACGGGAAGAAAACTTATACTCGAGTATCACGGGGTAGACTTACATTCTCGGACATCTCCAGAACAGCAAGCACAAAGAAGATGTATTCCTGGCCATTCTGAAGTTGCTTGTTCTCAAAGTCCCCATAGATCTTGCCATCTCCCAGGGTGAACTGTTTGGGCAGGTCTTTGAAGTAAGCGGCGATATAGGCTTTGGGTTCTGCCTGCCTCTGGAAACGAAGGCCCCTGCTCGTTCGGTTTATCTCCTTCAGCAGCTACAGTGAGGAGTGAGAAGCAGACAGTTGATAACACACAGGCACACGTTCCAGTACACACATGAAAACAAATCCACACAAACCAAATATCTCTATCTAGATTTTTTTCTTCTTCTTCTTCTTCTTTTCCCCTGATCGCTGAGCTGAAAACGCTGATTGCAAAAAAAAAAAAAGGCCGGAACATTACAAGAAAAGATCAATGACTTATTTCGTGTTTTTTTGGACTACAAAAGATTGTCAGATTAAAAGATTGTGTGGATTTCCAGCATATAAAACAGCTGAGGATTATCCAACAGCTTCAAACAGTAAAAAAGACACCAAATTAATTCAAAACTTACACAGCTCAATTATTCTTCTCTTGCTGATAGCATCAGAAAGATTTTTTGATGAAATATGGAGACAAATAGAAGAGAAGAGTTTTCTGTGTTTGACGACTACTGTTATGCGTTTTTAATTCTTTGCCTTCAGTTCGAATGAAAGATGTGTAGAGCTGGATTATATATATTGAGATTAAATTAGCGACATGTTCAAATTCACGTTTAATTTGTGCTTTATTTGTTTGCCGTTTTTCCCTCCTCCGTTGCCTCCTTGGGCGATTCGTTTTAGCGCTTGTGACTCTAATAGGCTGAAGGACTGTGCCCTTCGTACGAGCCATCAGATTTTAAATTTCTGGTACAAAGCGCGGATGATAATTATGCTAATCGGGCCTGGCTAGTTGTTTCGTCGTCTGAATGCATATCCACGGCCTGTGCGTGTGTGCGTGCGCGGCTGTCATTCACTTTAGAGAGGGTGCGCTCATTGTGTGTGCTCTGTTTTGGCTGCGGGGCTGTTGGTGCTGCCCGATAATGTCTTCAATCATCTCTCCTGTCAACACAGCTAAATCTAGCTGCCCTTGGGAAAAGTTGTGAAAAGGTGAGTGCCAATATTGACAAACAAATAAATTCTGACAGAGGGGTGACTTTTGGCCAATCGGTCAAGGCTACAGACACATCGGCACGAGCTGGAAAGCCGATACCAGATGAGACACCGCGTGTTTTTCTTTCAGCCTTCCAGACACGTGCGACATCTCAAGATTTAAAAATTGAGGTATAATTATCAAGATTCGATTTGCGAGTGCTATTCTTTGCCAGCCTGCTTTCAGCCAGCGATGTTATTCCTCGAATTGAAACATTTGCTTACACATACATCAATGCATAGCCCAGACCCCCCCTCACCCCCCTCGAATTATCCCGACTGGCTAAATATAAAAGTTGTCAAGTGTTTTGCGGATATGCAGGTAGCCTAGCTTTGCCTGGAATGAGAAGAGACATGAAGGCCTGATGCAGCTCTTCAGGTAATTACCACAGACATAAAGAGGAGGAGGAGGAGGTGGGGATAGGGGTTTGAGTTTGCAGTGCACTTGATGGCTACTTTATGTTCTCATTTCCATATGAACAGTGCTCTCTGCAGCTATTTGCGTCAATCAGCGGGACTCATCTGCTGTTCTCCCAGCCCCTTATTTTTTTTCCTAGTTTGAAGGAAAAGACGTGTGTGGGCTGCATGTGCGCAAAGTTTATAGGGCTCGTTATGAAGCTGAGTATAATAAGGAGATAAAAAGAAAAAAAAATTATAGCCATTATAACCAATTATGACAATTAAAACCAGATCATCCTTTTCAGCATACCTCCTCCAAATTCATCTCGTCAGGACTATCCCAGGGTTTGAAAAACTTGCCGGTGCGCTGCTTCTTCAGAGGTACCACCACGATATAATAACCCCTGGAAAATATAAAGTGTTATATAAATACAAATAGTTCTGGACTGGGTGGAGTCAGTGGAATAAACAACACGGCAAGAAGAGCCACGGCAACGGCTCCTTCAGTGTCTGTCCGTATTAGAAAGCGTAGTCTGCTGACCAGAAAACAGTGCAAAGAGACTAAAATCATGCTTTTAGCAAGTTACATGATCTCTTATCATCTGATCAGGGATTTCTTTTCTGCATTAATTCAAGCATGTTCATTGAAGTCAGGCAATATGGTTATACCTCGGTTAGGCCCCCTGTGGGCTAATTAGGAGAGCTCAGCAAAGCGAGATGGGTTTTTCATCTCTTCATCGGGGTGGCAACAGAGATAACGACCTCCTGCCAGATTTGGGCTTCCTGGTTTGGGCGCTGCTCTAGCTAGCATTAGCCAGGATAGCAGTGTGGCCAGCTAATGGGAAACTAATTAGCTTAAGCTCTGGCGTGGGAGATAGTGGTCCAAATGTAACCACCGATTTAAAAAGGAATAAAGAAAACCCCAAGATGGGTTTGGAGCTTCAGTCTGCAATCGGATGTGATCCTTGGCCTTCTGACAACCCTGGGCTTTGTTGAAAGGCTGTAAGAGACTTTATAGGGCTTAGAGGAGTGTGCTTAAATGAGCCGGGGTGCTCCACTGTGTAATGACTCAGGTGAAGTGGATATTACACTGAAATGCAGGGATGAATATAAATGACTGTTTTGGAAGAATTACCCCTGACAAGGTCAGCTATCAAGTTAACTTGTTTATTTCCATTCACAGAGCAACAGTAGGAAATACAAATCAGTAATGTGGATGGGGGAAACGAGTTAAATATCCAACAAGACACATTTTGATATACTACCCAGGTCAGGAAATTCAGAGTTGACTCAGGAACGCTGCTCCAAGCTAATCTGTTGACTTATGTTGTTATTATGTGTTTGACTGCATAGCTGCAATGGATGTATTGTATCTCACTGATGGAGCTCAATTCGGGACTGAAAACAATACTTCTGATCTATGCAGCACTAATGAATCAAAAAAATAAAAGGAAAACACATGCGCACGTTTTTTTTCTGCTTACCTTACTCTCTCAGAAGTCTCCACTGCAGGTAGCTCCACAGTCACCATACCGTCTGAGTTGGTCTTGTCGACCAAATAGGGTTTGGTGCGGAGGACGTCCGGGGCCGTCATGGTGGACACGCGGTGCTGAAGACCTCCCGCGCTGTTGCCGCGATTGGTCAAGAGGAAAGAGTACTGAGTTTCAGGCTGAAGACCCGTGATTAGCTTCTGGGTTAACTTCCCATCGACCTCCACACTCTGCCCGTTATCGTAGAGGATCTGTAAAAGGATCATTCACTTGAGGTTTCATGTAGAATACCACATGATTTCTCATGTAGTGTACATTGCAAGTATTTACAAGGCTTTTTGTTGCGTGCATATGAAAGTGCCATACTGAGCTAGGCAATGCTCACAGTGAAAGGTTGAGCAGGGTTGTAGGTGTCTGGAATTTCCCATGTCAGCAGCACCGACGACTTCATGGCAGCTTTCACGTGAAAATTTTTTGCAAACACTGCTAAAAGAAAGGGGGAGCACGTGATTTAGACACAAAACATCCTCTCGCTCTCTTTTTTAAAACAAATCTACCGACAGAGGTCCCACATCGTTGCTTACCTGATGCCTTCTTTAAAACCAGGCTGAAAGCAGCAGTACTACTCTGAACTCAACACTATCCTCTTACCTTCTTACCCACCAGCTCTTAAAATTAATGACTGACCTTTGCTTAACTGACAAGACAAAGAGACGTACATACTTACTCCACGTGCATTTCTTAAATGACTGTTAGATTAAAGAGACTAATGATAGGGCAGTATGTCAGAACCAAAGTCTTCGGGTTGACTCCGTACTTTGACAACTTCTGCCTTTTGAGGTTTTTAGGGAAGTGATTGGAAAGGGCAGAGCAGGGAAAGGTCGGCTTGTTATTGTTATTTTTTTTTAAAGGGAAAGGCCTAAAAAAAATTCAGGGACTGGTCCTACCTTGATCCACAGGCTGTGTCCTGAATTGGACACTTGGGCTATAGGGACCAGCGCCCTTGCTGGTGAAGGCACACATTTTAATATCATAAGTAGTATCGGCCCTAAGGCCATCCAGGATGACTGTCGACTCCGGGGCAGTGATGAAGAGTTCTGAGGGACTGCGCGGGCTGTTGATGTCCTTGTACTGCAGAGCGTACTTCACTATTTGCCCGTTTCGTTCTGCCAGCAGCACAGGTTGCCAGCTAACCTGAATGGTGGAGGTGGTGGCGCCCTCCGCTTTAATGTTCTGAGGGTAGCCGCTTGGAACGTCCTCGTTTGTGGTCACTTCTTTGACCGTTTCTTCACCAAAGCCCACCTTGTTGCGCGCCGATAGGCGAAAAGTGTAAGAGGCTCCCTTGTGGATCTCTTTGGTTGTGTAGTGGTTCTCTCTCTCTGCGAACTCGATAACAGTCAGCGGATCCACATCTTTACGGCCAAAGCGGAGACGATAGCCTTGCAGGGGCCCGTGAGTTATTGCTGGGGGATTCCACTGGAGGAGAGCTGTGCCCATGTTGGTTGTACTGACCTTAAGCCAAGGTTTTTCAGGAACTAATAGCAGCAATGGAGAAAGGGACAAGTTAGAAATATTTGTAGCACACAGGCATTCAGTGTTAGTCAATCTACAATCAGCTATGTCTGTCTTTAGTGTGGCATGACGCCGTACAAGAGGCGTTTCCTGTTTTTTTGTTTTGTCTGTTTACGTTACTACAATAAAAGTGCCTTCAGCTTTGCCATGTCATACCAGTGGGTAAGACTTATTGTTTCTTAATGAGACAGTAATTAGCTGTATTCGTGCTCACTGACAAGTGTAAATAATGCTTAGGATATTACATAATAGTTAGACTGTTATTAGATGCAATACTATAGCATTGCAAAGTGGAGATGTGTCAGCAGTGATGGTTCTGTTACCTGCACCAGTGGTGGTGATCAGCTTGGGCTTGCTGCGTGCACCGTCGCCCTTTGTCGTGAAGGCTGCGACAGTAACAGAATACGTGGTCTCAGCCTGCAGTTCTGTGATGATCATTTCCTGCGAAGACACAAGTCTTGAGTTGCAGGATGCTCATGTGTTATTATGCAGATGCAAGCAAACAGAAGTGGGATGTGATATTAAAATAACCTTCACGAACACATCCCTTTAGCATATGTGAGGCAGCACGCTAAACAGCTGGCCAAAGATGCAGATCGAGAATCCCAGCTGTAGCCAAGCAACAACACAATCAGGAACAACCTTTCTTTCCAATATTTCCAGTGTTTATTATCTTGACTTCACTGTCAGATAAACAGCTCTTTGCAAATCATCTCTCCCTCCTCGCTGACAGGAAGAGACCCTACTGAGCGCAGCAGCAGTTGGCTGGGGGTGTGACCGGGCTGTTCGCCCAGCGAGATTTACCCCTTTGGTGATGGTGGCAACTTTTCTGTCTGTAGAAGGTGAATTGTGCTTGATCAGCAGCTTCTTTTAAGCCTAGTCGAGTTTTTATCAGAAGTTTAACCATTTCCAAACATACTACACGTGACTATTTATCCATTTGCACATGAGTAAACCACAATAATTCAAAGCGCCAACACAGTTCGACATCTTCAAGTTAAAAAGTCACCAAAAATAAACTAAAACGTCACCCCCAACCAGATGGCTGCACCTCCCTGAGCCTGGTTCTGCCAGAGGTTTCTTCCTGTTAAAAGGGAGTTTTTCTTTCCCACTGTTGCCAAGTGCTTTCTCTGAGGGGTTGTTTGATTGTTGGGGTTTTCTCTGTATTTTCTCTGTATTATTATTTGACCTGGTTTTGACATGCTGCATCACATATACTTCAACTCTAGGCATGTGTGATTTGACAGGGATCACAGTGAAAAGCTTTACGTAATAAATAACTACAAAAGTTCAAATTTTATTTCATGTTATATTTTGTTCATCAGCACTTGCAGTTTTTTAAGCTTCAGATGAGCTTCCTTTCTGCAGTTAATAAAGATGAAATAACGCTCAACCTATTAGTTATATGTACGTATGTACATATGTACGGTCATGCAGAGGGTGACAGCAGGAGAAAACATTTGTATTTCGTGAAGTTGAGCTACTCACATGATCAGTTGTATCATCATATTCCCACTGATTTTGAGATCAGAACATGGAGAGAAAAAGAGACAACAAATAAGGCATAGACACTAATCACTGGAAATAAAATGCACACACACACACACACAGTGTTTGTCTACAGCCACTAAATAAATTAAATACAATTTTTTCATAGAATATTTACAGCAAAAGCAGAAATGATCATCCATATACAGATAAACAAGCTTGTGTGTCCAACTGAATTCTCATTAGTGGCAAAACAAGTTACAACTAAGCTGAATAAATAATCAGGCTTACATAATAATAGTTTGCAATTGTGAGTGAGAAAAACATTATGTGTCTCAGATGCGGTGGCTGGCTGAGGGTGGGGTGGGGGTGTTGTACCTGGGCATCATCAATCAGGATGTCCTTGATGGCTGGCTGTCCTGTGGGCTCCCCATTAACCATCCTGACATAGTGCACCTGGTACCCTCGGATCTGACCGTGCTGCTTGGTGGGCATCGGTGAGCGCCAGATCACTTTAATTGATGAGGAGTTGACAGCCTCCACCTCAACTTTACGAGGTGGCCCGCTAGGAACTGGAGGAACACCATGGGATAGAAGAAAAAAGGTGAAAATTATAGAGAACCCCTTCACCCCCTTTTTTTTTCTCTCTCTTTTTTTTTGAATCTCGCCCAAAGCCGTAGCGCAAAATGCTGCAGTGACCAAAAAAATAAAAAATAAAAATCACAAAAGTGCAGCAAACTGCAACAAGCACTGCATGACATCAATATTTCAACAATGGTAAGGAGGGGGGGTAAAAACCAACCGCAAAAACAGGTCTGACAACTGACCTAATGTCGAAACATTAAAAATGGGTAGAGTGGATTTTAAAAACATGGAATAAAAATGCCTTTTTGCCAAAATAGAAAAGTGGAGCCAAAGGAGGCTTCAAGAGTTTCGACTGCTTGAAGCACGGCAAGAATTTTGGCTATGGAGCAAGGAGAAAAAAAATGGGTTAAAAATGACTGTATCACATGACGAGAGACAAAAAAAAATCTTTTTAAAAAATGGCCTTCAAAAAAAAAAAAAAAAAAAAAAAAAATCTTCCACCTTTTGTTTTGCCCACTGTCCTCAATTTGTCAAGTTCTCAAAAAAAAAAAGAAAAAAGTGAAAAATATGATGACATTCGGTAAAAGTTTCAAAAATGACAGTTGGGACTGGAAGTTTGGAGGCCTTCTGCTGAAAATGCCATACCATGTGTTGAAATTGAGCAGCGTACGGGGTGGGGGATATAAAAAAGCCAAAAAATTGTGCTTTTTGCAAAGTGAGTTTCTTTTCTTTTAAAAAAGCATTGTCCAAAAATAGGGTTAAAAGTACTGAGTGTCGACAGTCATATTAGAAGCAGGCAGAGAGGGTAGAAGAGAAGAGGGAGGTTTGTAGATATAGGCAAGGCTGTTAGTATTTGACAGGGTAGGTTAAGAAGGGTAGACTGGAATTGCAGCTGGAGCTTTGTTTTAGCGAACACATACCATCCTCCTCTGTGCGGATGACCTGCGGCAGGCTCTCCGGTCCTGCTCCAACATCTGTATGAGCAGTGACAGTCACACGGTACTCTGTCCATTTTTCCAAGTTTTCCAAAAGGTACTGGGTGCTTTCTGGAGGGATGTTGACGATTTGACGAGTAGTCGTGTCCTCTCCTTCGGTCGCAGCGTACTGGATGGCGTATTGCGTTATGATCCCGTTTTGTAATTCGACAGGTGGTGGCCGCCAACTTACCAGGATGTTGGTGGAGCTGGGGCTATAGCACTTGACTTCCTGAGGTGGGCCCGAGGGTTCTGGTTGTCGGGTTGGATTTGGAGCAGGTTTTTTGTTTTTTGGGGTTTGGTTTTGGTGGGTTTTGGTGAGGCCATTCATTGGGTTGGATTTGGGTTTTTTTTTTGATTTTGTGTTTTGAAAGGAGTTTCAGTTTTTTGTTTTGTTCGGGGTGATGATGGTAGAATTGACCAAACCAAGGGAAAAAAAGAAGAGGGAAATAAAATGATAAAAAAAAAATGAGGCAAAAGCACAAGGACACGTGGGTAAATCAAAAACATTTCAAATCAGTGAAACGTGGAATACACAAATAAAGGCAAAATGAAAGGTAACGACAAACACAAAAGTGTACCAACTCGTGATGAATGGATGGTGGTGACTGGGAAAATTAAATGGACTGATTTACCATATGTAACCTACCTTTGTCATGAACAACAAAAATTTTATAAAAACAAAGAAGACAAAAATCACATATTCTAATATTCTTAGATCCCGTAAATATGAAAGAAAAAAAAAAAAAGCTACACCTACTTCAGATGACATTTAAGTTAAACCATTTTAAAACAGACTAAGAAAAATTTGGCAAGCAGTTACCATCAATCCAAAAACATAAAGGTTGATGCTGTAACTATTTTTAAAAATAGAAAACAAATATATTGTGTTTGTCACCAACCTTTCCGAAGCCTGTTGGTTTGTGGTAAAAGCCTGATTGTACAACAGAGAACTTCCCAAGGAGACATGACTGATTTATTAGATTCTGATAACATTGGCATGCACTGTTTTTTCCAAGTTAACTACATCATTTACTACATCATCTGAGCCGAGTTAGAACTTGTGATCTTTTATACCTACCTGATCCCTGCCCTTGTCTGTCAAAGCCCTCAGATTTAGGTCAGATACACAGAAGTTTCCTCTTCTTTTTAACAACATTCATTTATTTTTCTATAAGAAATCTAAGGCTGGTAATTCTCTGCATTTCCAATTTTTGTTTTTACCCCCCTCCCCCAATTTTAACCAGCTGCATAAATCTGAGGTCTTTCGGGTGAACATGTCCCTAACTACAAAGGCAGTACTCGCTTTGAGCTTTCTATGATATTGAAACTCATGAACGCTCTTCGTTCAAATCTGAATTGAGTATTAAGGTGAGAGTTCTTGAAGAAAATGGAAAAAAAAGTTGCTTTGGTTCTCTCCGTTGTAGCCACATAGAAAGCTCAGACAGACTCCAAAACATTTCTATTCTCTTATTTTTTGGCTGACATGCAATTTCAGGAGACAAGGCTTCCTAAAGGCCAGCTATGCCCTTTCATTTAGGAGAAAAAAAGGAGACACAGATGTGGGCATTCACATAAATAATTCAAGGCTTTATCATTCATTTACGTCTGTTTTTGCACAACAAAGGTGGAGAGCCCGCAGTTTTTTTTATAACCTCGTCTCCTGACTTTACAGGAAAGCCCCGGGTACACCGCCCATGCAACCTTTTCAAAGGGGGAGGGGGATACAGCATGGTCAGGTAGATTTTGTTACACTGATTTTCCATTTTAAGTGTTTACAGCTTTGCTATTTTCAAATGCATCAAACATTTAAAGGGGGAAAAAATCTTATTTGGTTTATCTGTGCTCAGAAGGACCTTTCTGACATTTTTGTCACATCTTCGATTTTTTATTTTATTTTTTTTTGCGGCCCACATAAAACTTTGAATGCATTTGAAAATGTGTTCCTTCCCAGATAGTTTCAACCCTGTCAGATAAGGAAGAAGACCTACGTGTCTGTGGAGTTTCTGCAGAGATTTCATTGGTGTAAGCTCCAACTCCGTGTTTACTTCGGGCAGCCAGCCGAAAAGTGTAAGTAGTGAAGGGCTTCAAGTCCTTCAGTAGGTACGTTGTTGTCGGCTCAAAGCTGACTCGTTTCTGGGAGGAAAGGGTGGCATTGTCACTTTGTGTATAAGATTCGTTAAACTACAGCAGAACAGAAAGAAAATCAAACGATAGGTTTTACTAAGACAGCTTTAATTTGAGCTATTGTCTCACTAAAGTCACAGATTTTACCAATAACAGTTATATCCATAGTTAAACCTCTGAAATAAACAATATCTTAGAAGTGGAACAGTGGAACAACTTCATATTCATGCATTTACTTGGTAAGGATAGATCAACTATGCAGACTAATAACATGATAAGTAGGCAAATAATAATATTATTAAACACAATAATCCCAAAAATGGTTAGAACCTTATTAATGTGTTAAGGAGCATTATGGACTCTTAAGTCTTAACAAAATAGCTTAATATTAGAAAGTAATTACCTCCTCTTTGTCATCTCTCTTTCTGTATAAAAGCTCGTATCCTGTCACTTGATTTTCTTGTCCGGTTTGCGTCTGAGCGTTCCACGACAGCAAAATGCTCGTTTCTGATTTGGCTTCTCCTTTGAAGTCGGTTGGTTGGGACGGAACTGAAATTAGAGTGAAGAGATGAATTCATTACTCGTCATGTCTTGCACTCTCCACTCTCATCCGAATCACGCGTGCACACACACGCCACTTGGCGGTTGAGTTATTGCGATAGTCTTCACAGGACTTTTTCGTGAGACATAAACAACGAGGCATTTGAATCGCTCCTTCTCACTTAAGATTACTGGCTAAACATGTTTTTCACACTCAAAATTTTCATTGCGGGGTTAATAGTAACGATACTTTTTAGCAGCCTTTTTCCGGTTTTGTATTTTCATTCATTGTCACTTTGGCGTTTTTTTTTTCTTAATGATTTAAAAACAAACCCACCTCCGGTCTTTGCAATGATTTGAAGATCTGGAGAAAGAGGCCCATCACCCACTGAAGTGTAGGCTAAAATTTTGATATAGTAGGTCTTATTTGGGATGAGGCCCTGAATGGTGGCAATATTAGACCCCCGGACGATCTGCTTCTCCCAGTGGTTGGGGTGCTGGCTGGGATCCATGGTGTAGTAGACTCGGTAGCCCGTGATCTGTCCGTTGGCCTCCTCTGGCTCATCCCACTGGATGAACGCTGTGGTGGCGCTCATCATGTGACCTCGGACCTGCCTCGGTGCGGTGCTGGGTGCCTGCTCAGCAGTTTTGGCCTCAATGCTCTCGCTGGGTGGCCCTCGGCCGATGTTGTTTACCGCCACCACCCGAAACTCATAGTCGGAGTAGGGGCTGAGGCCCCCGACGCTGTACCTAGTGGTGGCTACGCCATCAATCTCTTTGTACAACTCATCCGAGTACTTGGACTTGTGCTGGATGATGTAGTAGGAAATTGGTTCAGGGTTGCCAGAGTCCCAAGCCAATGTTATGCTTGTGGCTGTGCGCTCTTCCACTACAGGAATACCAGGAGCCTTGGGCAACGCTGTGATGATAATTATGGAATGAATATTAATAAAAATGCAAAACACACAAAAGTCACATATTGGTAGAGGAATTTATTTTACATGCCGTAGAGACTTTATTTTAATTTGTTGATGGTTGACTTTTATTTATAACTTTCATTTACCAGACCGCTGCACACGAAAGTGATGAGCCACAGTGTATGTGGAGTCATAAGAGACTGTGTTGTGCGTATTCGATTAGGTGGGTGGATAGTCTTAATATTACTTTAGTTTTCCTAGTTTACAGTCGTGTAAAAAAAAAGAAGAAGAAAAAAGCGACATATCATCTAATGAGTGAGATTTAAGGCTTGTACACTCCACGTTCGGCATTTCGGAGCGATGTTGTCGTTAATCTTGGGTTTCCCAGTGTTTATCACTTTAATAATTAAACAGGTAAATTTATTACTTTAATTCCCCACACTGTGGCACATGGCAAAAAGATATCAGGGCAATAGATTGTCTTTATACACCATCTGAAGTATGCTTTTGGGGGAGCTCCTGCCAGAGGGTTATATTGTGACTAATATCTCTGTGTTATGTCTTGGAAAAACAAAGCTGAATGTCTGTGTGCGTGGCTCTGTCCCCGGTGTGCTCGTAAACATGGCGGCACCAATCGGGGGTATCTTTCTGACACACTGCAGTGTAGATATGATTACGCACAGATAAGTACCATGTCTACACCAAAGTATACTCACTATGTTTCACCCTCTAACATGCCCCCTCCTTTCTTACAAATTGCTCGCAGAAATGGTGCGCTTTTGGCGCTGTAGCTCTCCAGCTGAGAGATAAGCACTTCACTATATTCTCAGCCTGGCATCTAATGCACCGAGGCTGGTGCCAGGGCTTGTCTAAAGCTTTAAGGAATCCTCTACAGATGACTTATCGTGGCAGTGTGAGGTAAATAAGTTCCTTTAAAGCACTGCCAGTAGTCGCTGCTCGGATAGATTACTAACAAATATTAGCTGCAAACTGGAGACATACTGTATTTTGAAGTAAATACACACTCTAAGAAAAGCTCTTGAACTGAACTATTAATACATTTGCCTCTAGCATTGACATTTCTATGAAAATTACAGTCTTTAATTACAGTATTAGAAGAAGAATTAAAGGCACATGTACCTTTCACTGTTATCTGTGCCGCAGCCTCTATCACCCCGAGGGTTGACATGGCTACACATGTGTAATTGGCCGATTGCCGTACGTCCGTAAGCTCCAAGACGTTACGTCCAATGGGCATATCGTCTTCCGGCGTAAGATCCTCAGCTCCCATCATCCACTTGACATATGGCATGGGGGAGCCCACAGCTACACATGTGATATTGACACTGCCGCCTGGCATGATCTCATTGTCTGTAGGTGGAATGGAGAATCGCGGTGGCACCCGTCGCACTAAAAAAAGACAAAAAAATAGCATTAAAACCAGGCAGAATCTGGGGAAACCTTTACAGAAAAACGGCATTCACCCCAAAAAGAAGAAAAAATTATTTAATGAGAATATTAACAGACTCTTAAATGTTTAATAGTGTCAAATTCTGTAAGATTTCTCCATTTATGAATGTTCTCATGCGATCCGAGACTTCGATTAAGTGGCGAATGGATTAACAACAACACAAGCACCATGCACAAAAAACTGCATCACCATCAGTACAGATGTACAGAACTGCACAAAGTGCTGGAGAGTCGACAGCACTCCACAGTTGTATGCAAACAAACAACTTTCAGGCTGCAAACTTCCAGCTGATGTGAGACAATGTGCCGCATCACATTCTCACATCACATGGACATGTAGGTCATACACTTAAAGGCTTCACGCGCGACAAACGGCAAAAGTGTCTCGTGTTTTTAAGGTCACTACAATGCACTGTTAACAATGCTATAAAGATGGCTAAAAAGGTAACTGACTTTAGACTGTGGATCTGTGCTATACACCTCAGATAAATGTGAAATTTATTAAGAGGAGTAGTTATACTGCCGCTCAAAGCATGAATAATTACAGTTAGTGATCCTACAATTCAATCCATGCCTGGGAACGAATCAAAATCATTTATGATGCTAATTCAAACTGTTTTCAGTATGACTATACGCCTCTCAGTACATTTTGACAGAAAGGGCTAAGAAACGTCATTCAGTTTGACAGCTGTGAAATGATGTGCCATGTTAGGGATTTATAGGAAAGGATTCAATCCTAAAAGGAGGGTAACACACTTAAAGATGGATGCATCTGCAGGGTTCGAACAATGCATTGGTGCAGCCAACTTATCGGTCAATATCAGCTATTGGCTCTTATATCGGTATCAGCATATATAATGATGTTGCATAATTTGTCCACTAGAGGGAACTCTGCAAACAATCAGCAGATTAAAGACTTCTTCTAAAAAATAAAAGCTTATTAAATAAAAACTACTAACAAGGAGTGATAAATAAGTAGGCATAAGCAAATGTTACAGAAATCTGTCTGAAAGAAAAGTATCAGCCGATATACTGTAGGGTTAAATCATCAAATATCGGCATTGTATCTGCTTGGGATCTGGGAGGGAATATCCCCTTGAAATGCTCAATGTAATGTTACTTTTTTTCTTCACTAATACAATGAAACTAACGAAACTAGTTTTGCAGCACATCAATAATGCACTATAATGTGCTATTCCTGCAAAAATGTGATACATTTCACTCTTACGGCAACTCTTTTTAAAAATATTGTTAGATTAAATTACTCTTAATTGTGCAGGTTTGCTCCAATAAAAGATGAATGTTAATGTGTGACGCCGGTAACACATGAATGGTATCGAGGCCTTCTGGAGGAGAGCAAGAATCAATCATGCATACAAGAATAATGTTGGCTTTAGGAGGCCACCACATGAGGGAGTCTAGGGAAAGGGGGCTGCGGGGGCAAAAGAAGCAGTAACAGGGTCAGAGGGAAGACATTGTGTCACTCGGTGTAAATGGAGAGGTTAGCCTGACACTGTTACACTGCTCTAACTGCGGCTAGCACAAGCTAAGGGAGAACAGAGAGCCACAAAAGAAGATAACATCATCTTAGCGCTCAGGTTTATCCAGGGGACGTAGGCACAAAGGAAATGAGGCTGGTGCTACCAGGTGCTGTTGTACAACTTCTAGCAAGGATTGAAATAAAACGTAAAGTCAGTGTTACTGCTCATGGAATTCAAAATAGATTACTCAATAAATTATTTAGCAAACCTGGAAGAAATAAATGAAAGAATAAATCACTTCTAAAGATTGGAATATTTGCAGTTACACTTACGCTGAGTCTAAGCTAGTTACTTGTGCTATATTTGACTAGAACTCAGACGTGCTCTTGCAGCTGCCTGCTACTAATTCACAAAGCCCATTCTGTTGAACAGGCGGCAGCTCTCCAGACAGGAAATCTAGGGGAACTGCTTGCATTATTAAATACAACGTTTCTCTCACTCAATATTTAATTAATATCCAATTGGATCACGCTCCCCACAGACATAATATTATCCTGCTCATTTGAATATCATTACATTTGTCAAGTCTTGTGGATAACGCTCTAAATACATCATTCTTTCATGACTTCCTGCACAGAAACATCCTCATCTGAGGAAGTGGATCATCTCTAAGGGCAGGATTGTTTTTAGAGCTTGATGCCTGCCTTTGGTTCCAATTACAACAAAAGGTGGATTTCGCTTAAAGATGCTCTTATCTGTGACAGACTTCTGTTAGAGGGAAGTTTTTGTGTAGACTAAGGCTTAAACTCTTGTATGCAGAGAAACATTTGACATCCATGTGAATGGAGGTGGTTTTAGTTCTAAGCACCGATAAATGAAAGACAGCGATCTTCCTAATGCTGTTTGTCATTTAGCCCCGTTCTTTTCTTTCTTGTTTTTAACCACCTTACCCTATTCCCCTGCTGTGCTGTTAGTCATCAGAGAAACCAAGCAGGAACACTGACAGGGTAGGAGCTGGGGGAAAGGGGTGGCTAGTCCAAACATTAACAGGTGACCATGCAAATAGACCGTCGGACAGATGCAAATATCATTCCTAAAACCCCACCTCAAGATGCAAAACATGCACCACCTATTGGACAGTCAAGCAAGGACCAGAGGCATTCTCAATGGGAACATGGACACTGAATGTACAGCAGAGAAAAATAATATTCAAAGAAGCAAAAATTTTTTTAAAAAAGGCTAAAGTAACACATCAGTTTTTTTATTTTAAATGTCTCTAAAATGTAGCTAAAAATAATAAAAAAAACACTTGTTTCTGTTGTGTTCAAAAAGTAAAAAACACACCAACCTTCTCGCAGCTCTGAGGGATGTGGGGAATTTGATGCAGAACAAAATGAAATAAGGAAAGGAGAAAAACAAGGGAAACACAGAGAGTAAAAAGGCCATGTTTTAGGTGTTCAGATGCTACTTGAACAATTAGAAGGACCTTCTGTTTGGAGGGCACAGGAAGCTGCTTGCACCCAAGAGCACCAATGTTACCAAGCAAAGTCTTAACCTGTCTAATTTCAATCCTCCTAAATAAGAAGAAAAAAAAATTTGTCTGCTCAAGTCATGTGGTTAGCTTCAAATATAGTAAATATTAATGAAAGTTGATTACATAGCTTATAAAAAAATACTTTGAAACTATAATTAATGAATGCTACCCATAGGACTAAAGAGCACTGTATATATATATACATAAATATATATATATATATATATATGTATATATATAGGTCCTAACATGGAAGGTTTCTAGATTACTGGAGCAAAAACAGTGGGTTTTGTATATAAAAGGAAAAAAAGCTTTGCATACTAAGTGCAATAAGAAGTAAGTAAGAAGAGTTAGACCAATGAGCTTTATCTTTCAGAGGCTGTGCAGCTGTGACTGTTTTCTTTTGTCAGCTAATTTCATCTTTATTGCAGGATAACAAAATTCACAACTGTTACATAATGAAATATTATATTCCAGTTTAAACTCTTGAATTTGGTGTTTTAACATATTCATCGTCAGCAGCAAAGGTAATGGGATTAAAGGTGTCCTTCCATTGTTGACCAGTGGGTAGAAAAAGGAGCTGTTTACTGCTGGGAAAAAAAAAGTCAGGGCTGATGGAGGGGAGGGAGGACGTCCGCCTCCAACAGTTAGGTTTCAAAAGCAATTAGTAGATAAAAACAGCAAGCAGTGTTAGATTCAGGATAATCGAGAGAAAAGGGCCAGAAACATGTAAAAGAGCACTTTAGGTTCAAATCAGTGCAGGTAAGTCAAGTGCAAAAACAAAAAAACAAACCAATACAAAACCTAAACTTAACAAATCAAGCATACTTACAATAGAGTCACACGATGTGGCCCCTGCAGACTTTATTGGCTAATTTTAAAAATTCCTCTTGAATCGTAAAGAGAAAGTTAATGTAATGTTTGACAGAAGCATGCTGGTGGTGCTTAACGCGCGCTTCCTACCTCTGACATATAGGTTTGCTGGGGCAGAGTAGCGGGTTCCATCGTTGTTGGTCGCCACGCATTCATACTTCCCCTGGTCAGACTCTTCGCTCTGCTCTATCTGGAGGGCTCCTGGTTGGGAATAGCAAACGGGGTAGCAAAGTATATTTGGTTAAAGCTATGTCGTTAGCATCAAGTTCACAAGCAAAAAAGAACCAAACAAAAAAAACAACAAACAAAAAAGCAACGGGCTCGTTTGACCTCATGGAGGTCAACGTCAGCACCCTTCATTTCTAGATTTCTTTGTCCTTCTAAGCATCAGTAGATCAGTGAAATGAACCTTATAATTGATCGATATCCAATTAAATGTATGAATAAAATGTTTATAAACTATATAAATTATATTCGATCATTTATTGTCACAGCCTGATCCACTGGCTGAGGTGAAATCGAGACTGTGCCACTGCACTGTAAGTGAGGCAAAACACTGCGATACAAATAGTTTCCTTCAAGAAGCCTAAAGTAGCAACACGAGAAAAGAAAGGAAAAAAAACACATCGTCAACCAAATCCAAAGGGAAAAAAAAAGAAAAATAACACCAAACTCAGTCGCTAATATATTTACCCTCTTGATCATCTCTCAAAAAAAAAAAAGAGAAGCTTTTTTACCTATAGGCTCTAACAAGACACTCATCCTAACGCCAATGGAAAAAAAAATGTCACTTTGAAAAATAGGGGCAAGCCCGTCAATGTACAACATATCACTGGACTGGTCAATATGGGGATGAGTGATACTACTTCAGGGAAACATGGATCAAACAAAAGAGGTTTACAGTATAAGAAAGCAGCATAACAAGGGAAGACAATTGAACAAAAGAATTTTAGGTATGAACTTTAGCATATTCAATCACAAATCAGGTGTATTATTCTGCCTGCAGAATAATTTGGGACTTCATTTAAGTGAAGTGACTTTTCAAAAAAAATGCAGCTCGTACCAAAAAATTGAAAAATGCTGCTGAGACATCTGGAAAAAATGTAATTGAACGTATTATGCAAGGCAAAAGCACCATATAACCCTCTGTAACAAAAGTTTTGACATGCAAATCTTAGCGAAGAAATGTATGTCGACACAACTTACAACCTTCTGACAACCCTTAGCTGAAAAATAAAATGCAATTGTATTAGAAGACAAAATTCAAAATACCGGCCTGAGCCGACAAGAAGGTAACCAGCCACTGCTTTAGCTTGTGAAAGCTACAAAAGACACCCATAAAAATCCACCAATGGGATCAGCAGTGTGGTGTCACATGACCCAGGGAAAAATGGCTTTATGCATCAACAACTCTCCGGCTCCATGTCACACGGCAAAAATGAGCCAATCGGGTCCTCGCCAGACTCTACTTGTTTGCCTTCCCAAACCCTGAAGAAAAAAAGTCAAAAAGTAAAATAGTCTCCAAACCCAAGAAAAGTAAGAAAAATAGGTGAAAGAGAAAAAAAGCACCGTAGAAACTTTATCAAAAAAGTGGTTGTTTGGGCTTTTTTGTAGAGGTACAGGAGAGGAAAGCAAATAGAAGAAATGGAAAAAAAAATAGTTTGCAAAGATAGAAAGAATTCTTTGGGAGAAAAAAGCAGAGGAGAGGCAATGTTGTCGTCAGCACGCCTGCGTGATTCCACAGCATCTGTGCATATTTTTAGTGCTGAACAAGAACAGCTAAGGGGGAAAAATGCTTGGTTGTTTTAGTTGGACAAAAAGAGGGACACATGATTCGCTATGGCCAAAAAGAAAACAAAAATGAAACGTAAAAAAATAGAGTTCAAAAAAATAATTGTCATTGGATATGCTTATTCGAGCCAGGGCAAGCATATCGCAACTGAGCTAAACGGGCTCTTAAAACGAGAACACAAAGAGTAAATAAAGCGTAGACAGAAAAATGAAATACGAACGTAGTCAACGAAACAGGACAAATAAGAAGGAAGGTCCATATGAACGAAATGGGATTCGGTCTTGGTAAACAGGACAGAAATGGAGGTGATTCAAGTGAATGGATGGATTGACAGCAAGAATGAATTTGTATTATTTTCATTCTGTGAACGTCAGTTCAGCACTCTTACCTCTTATTGGTGTACCACCTGGGTGGATAATATGAATGCAAATAAGATTAGAAAGAAGAAGCATTAGTACGTGTAGATAGAGGCTGGGGGCTTTGGAAGAAGAATCAAATTAGATTTAACAGGGTACGTAAATAAAGGTACTACAGGAAAAGAGAAAGGAGAGAGAAAGAGAATAAGAACTTTTTTTTTCTGTACTCTACTGGCAAAGAAAGACAGGATTCATCATAGAAAAATCACTGGTCAGAGAGACACATTGGTGTACCACGGGGAAGTGCCATTTTGGAAGTGGCAATGGCTTCTGAAGACCATCTACTGAAGGGAAAGACTTTCAGGACTTTGTGGTGTGTAAGCTTGAGAGCAGAGATACTTAAAGAAAAAAAAGTGTGATCCCTTTGCTTGACCTGAGCTAAGAAGAGCTGGTCACCTCTCTAAAGGTTCTTTAAATTTCCATGCCTAAGATGTGCTGGTGTTAAAAGATTAAGTGAGTAAGCGGTGGGTCAGTAAGTGAGTTACAAACATGTGAGGACAGATCATTATCCAGGTCAGTATATGACAATGCTAAGCTAAACTTTGGATAACCGCCAGATTGGGTGACGCTACAGCTGGTAGTGACAGGACACCGTGGGGTGAGGGGAGAGTGTATGTGCCTCTAGTAGTAGCCCTGAGACTAAACTATCTGTTAGTAAAATGCATGCCATGCATTTTAATAGTTGTTGGAACATGGAAATTAGTGGAGGTGATGTGCGCTTTAGAGCTAAGCACTTACCAAAGGATTCTGTAGATTTAAAAATATAGAGAGAAGAAAGACAGCATAAGAATATGATTATATTCTTTAGGTAAGTTTAGTTAACAAGGTTTTGTTAATGCTTTATAAACTCTGAGTTGCACGTTAGCAAAAAGGATTAATGCTACACAGTTCTGTTGAAAACAAGTAGGCAAAGAGGTAAGGTTAACACGATGATTTAACAAAGAACAGCTGTGAAATCTGTGAAGACAGGGGGTCAAACACACAAGACTTAAAATTTAAGTAGTTAGGTTAATGCGCTGTTATTAGCTGCTAAATAAAGTTACAGGCTATATGTATGTATAAGTTCTATATTGCAATATTAAAATCAAACTTGAATATATATATATATATATATATAATGAGTATATTGGGGTGTGTCACAGGCAAAAAAAGCAAAGCTGGCATCTAAACATTAAAGCAAGGACTGCTAAAGTCAATGAATCAAGGGGCTGGGGGGAGAGGGAAAAGCTTTACGAAGTTTTACGCACTACTGTGGCTGAATAGTCTCCAAAATTAAATGTATTTCTTAAAAGTAAAAGGCCTTAAAAACAGCAAATATCTACCCAAATTAGTTTAAGATACCTTTTGGAAAGTAGAATTTAGACAAAAGTACATTCATTTGATTTTTTGGGGGAGGGAGCGTGTTTTCCTGTTTTAAAAGTATGCGCACTCCGTTGCAGATTCTGAATGAAGCCGAATGTTGAATATTAATTGTTAAAAGAAAAGACATAAGAACATGAAGAAAATGGTTCTAAAAAATTCTGCACCAATGCAGTGGAAAGGAAATCAACAGAAAACAGCAAAAGAATTCATTGTAAAAAAGTCACAGCAGTGAGCAATGAGGGCAGAAGTTGGGGCAGAAGCCAGCAAACACAGAGGGAGGGGGGAACAATCCCAACAGCCCATGACAACACTGGAAGACAAAGGGAGACACACAAACGGACACAACACACCAGGGTGTACAGAAAGTAGAGGACAGGAAATAGTAGAAACAATGCCATTACCTACAAAATTAAAAGCCAAATGAGAAGTTAAATTATGGGAGGAAGAAGTGGATGAAAGAACAGAGGATACAATAGGGGGAGCAGATCAGATAGAAGAAAACAAGAAAGAAGACTTCCCTGTCCGGTAATTAGATTTTCAGCAGAGGAAACCTACCTGATCTGAGCTGTTTAATGCGCCCATTGTTGTTGCTGGTGTTGACAGGGAGGAAGTCTTTGAACCAAGAGATATCTGGGTCTGGGTTGCCGCTGGCAGCACAGAGCATGGTGGCAGTGCGTGTTCGCTCCACAACTTTCAACTGTGGGCCCATGTCTATGGTGGGGAAACCAGGGGGCAGCTGGTCCTCTGCAAATAGGTTATACAGACATTGTGGCATATATCAGAACTGAGCATAGCATCAAACCTTGTGCTAGGGAGGGGGAAGAGATAATTGGAAAATAAAAGAAGAAAAAAATATTTAGCATTTAAAGAAATAGCTTGTATATATATAGCAGCATTTTTGAATGACAAATACGATACAATAAGCTAAAGCTAGCAGCTAGTTAGCTTAGCGTAAAATGTTAACAGGCAGCTACTGTAAATAAACCTTGGCTTAAGGAAATAAATGAAGAAAAAGGAAAGAATTTTATAATAGGTAGCTTAGGTAGCTTGGGGTAAATTCAAAATAGGAATCAATTATATGTTTTGAGTCTTCATGCTAAGCTAATTTAAGCTAAGTTAAATGACTCCTGAGAGTAATAGATATGAGAGCGATAATAATGTCATCCATCCACAGCATATAAATGCCACTCTTTCTTTTCCTGGGGGAAAGGATGGGGCTTCAGTGGCTACACGTGCAGCAGAGCTTCGATGTCCTTTGGTGATGGCAGGTGGCTTTGCCGTGTTGTAAAAGCTGTCTCGTTCCCACGCACGTCTCAACTTTCTGATTGAACAAGGGCGAGCAACATCTTGCTGCCGTTTGAGAAGTGAAAGAAAATAACTCACGCTGCACTTTTGCCCCAACCATGTTCTTTGAGCAAAACAGAGAAAATCAAAGCCCAGAGCAGTTTTGTCTGAAGCTCACAGCTCCCAACAGGAAGTATTTTCACTTTGAAGCAAGTGATGATCTCTGAGAGTCTGCAGACTCAAACACTGTCTACACCGCAAGATCCCCCATATGCAAAATATCTGCCACTCTTCAACGTTGGCTAAGTCTTAACCTGCGAAACAAGACCTGCTTACTGTCAATGAGGTTTATGTACATCTTTAAGTTTTGCTTTCCCTGCTGCGATATCGCTAACTAGTGTCTTCTGTTGCTTTCGTAAACGGCACCTTTTTGGAAACTATTTCTTCATTAAATTTTCATGAGGCAACATCAGACTAGAAACAGCTTTGAGATGCTATAGTCTGCAGCACAGCCAAACGACAATTATGGCTGCCTTCCAACAATGCTTTTGGGTATCTGGCATGAGAAGCCACCGCCATGGATAAATCTTCTCAGAAACACACAGTATTGCAAATGAGTGATTTCAGACTGTGCTGCAAAAGTTTTCCAATGCAACTCTGCGTCCCCGACTGAACTGATGTGTAAGGTAAAGATTGCTGCATCTTTGAAAATGGACAACTATAGGTTTTTTAAAGCGTTTTGATCATTTCCAAGCCTATGGAGTGCACTCACTCCTTTTAAAAGAAGTTGTTTTCTTTGCCAATATGTGCTTTTAGATATACAGGACATCTTGTCAGGGTACAGACATGGGTGGCATCTGGTTTCTGGAACTGGAACAATGACTCCAAATCCTTTGGGTTCTCTGGGTGGAGGTGGGGGGTTAATTGGGCTTTTCTGGCATATCCCATCGAAGCTTGTGTGGATTGGGATCTGGGGCGTTTGGAGGCTGGGTCAAAACCTTGAGCACCTTGTTCTGCTGTCAGGAGGCCTCTGCCATCAGGGAGTGATGCTGAAATTGGTATATAGTTAAGCTGTGTGTCATACCATGCAGTTAAATGCCAGGAAACGAGGATTCCCAGCAGAAAGCTACATCGTAGGGTTATTCACTTTACCTGTCAGTAGTTTTAATTTTGTGGCTGCCGAGAGCATACGTTATCTTTATCATTTCCAGCTTCCATTAAGGTAATGAAAGATGCTCTGGCTTTACTCTTGTTAAACTTTTGCAGTTATCTGGCATTGTGTCTGCTTGTTGTTGGCACAGTACAGATGCTCGTAAAAACAGCAAGCACTTAATCAAATCGCCTCCGTCACACAGTGGCCTTATTTAATTAACATTGTAAATACTAGAAAAGTATACAAGAAAAAGAACAGGGCTGATTTTTGGATAAAGTACTTAGAAATTATTCAAATATTATTCTTTTTCCCTTGGGAACTTGTTTTTGCCATGATTCATAACCCACGGAGGGTGGCTAAATGATTGATGTTCAGTCTATTGTTTTTTTAATGTTCATTTAATAGTCTTCAAGAACTATTAACATTTTCCATCAGGATATATCACCTTAGAAAAAACAGGTCTACAAATTAAACACTGACTCAGTCTGAAGTGTTTAGAAGATGCAAACAGGCGATACAAATCTCAGTTGTCATTCCCATAAATATAAACTGGTAATTCTGTGTGAGTTTGGTAAAACATCAACATAAAAATGTAAAGAACGGTCACATATGTTTAACTATTGATTTTGCAAAAAAGGTGCAGTACTTGAAGTCTGTGCCAAATTTGGTCCCAATCACTTAGCTCCAATAAAAGCTCTAGGTTAACAACTATCAAGGAATGAAAGAGCAGTTTAATGTGAGAAAGTGCACTGCTCATTCAAATGAAGAAAGACACGGAGGGAGGGGAAATGAATTAATTGTACATGGTAGCTCCTGTCCAGGCTCCCTCCAGCCTGTTCAAGGTCGAACAGACAATTAGTTGATTCTACAGTGAGTCCAAAGTATACCTGATCAAACACAATAGCCAGAGGCAAGCCTATGAGCAGGGATGCGTGTTGAATATAGTAATTAGATGTGACAATCCATGCGAATTAAAATGCAACGCTCACGAGATTGCAATGTATTCTAAAACAAAGTGCTCAAGAGATCATAATTTAGCTATCCTGTAAGTTGTTAAGACTGTTCTCGTGCTGCAGCTTTAAGGACTGCAAAAGAGGGGCAGGGGACATTTCATTTTAAACTGTAAGTGGTGTACTCTGCAAAATCATGAGGAATCACAGCCGTACGCCTGATTCAGCCTACTGATTAACTACAGTATCACACAGAAGAATTGTGTGAGGGGGAAAAAAAATGTGGGGTCAAGTGAACAACGTGCACTTTTGCCAAACCCATATTATCTAAATGAGTGTTACATTTCGCTAAACCATATTTTTAGTGCAGTCAGCCGGTATGCGTCCAGACAAAATTAATGATTTGTTACAAATAGTTCTGGCCTCGTGCATGTGTTCCCACTTTGGCCAGAAATGTAATTTACAGCTGCCTCGTGAACCCGCGCTCATCAAGAATGGTCACAAAGTCACGACATCGACAGTGAGCTATCTGAAAACTTTCCTCGCACAGATCCCAAACTTTAGATACAACAAATGCAACTACATTCATATTCTCAAGCCGCTTGTAACTCTTAGCTCTACCCTCATTTATTTCATAGTGAAGTGAATTACCATTGTGATAATAAATAAAGGAAGGGGAAATTGAACACAATTGGAGGCTGCCGCTGTGATTAACAACTCATGTCAACAGAGCTGCTGCAGCGTTCTCCTTATAAGGCTAAGAGAGCAAAATTAAATCACATTAATTGCTCTTTAATCGCACATGTTGCACATTTTTGAAGAACGTGGTTTATTGACAAGGCATTAGAGGTAAAGACTGAAATAATTAGTCAAGCAGAGACCAAGTGGTTTGCAGTTTTTTCGACTTGCAGAGATTGTCAGTAAGGAGCTGTTTCAGTGCCACTTAAAAGGTCTCAAGTGCATCCTGTCAGGGGGGGAAACTGGAAAAGTTTGGGGCGCTTGCATTTGTTGTTGAATGTGTAGGCTGGGGTGAATACATTATGTCCTAGGTGCCATGAAAACAGTGCTAAGCCGCTCTGTGCAATAAATGAAAGTCAAACCTGAAGGGTGAAATTAACAGGTAAAAAGCGGAATGGTTTTTACATAATTTTTCTCGCTCGCTTATTCTACCTGGCTCCGGACTGCAATCTCAAGGACACCCTAAGACAAGGGCACTTCCTGCTTTACAGACCCATACTGTATATTCAACAATGGATCTACACACTAAATGAGATGGAAGGGAGAGAAATGCTGAAGTCACCTTCTAAAGAAGTGCTGAGCACTGGTGCTTGATATAAAAAGACTCCCAATGACAATTTGCACACATTAGCCACTGCCAGGCTATCAGGCCATATGAGTGTGTGTTGCCAAGTATTGGATGAGTATAAAAAGGACATTGGCTCAAAAAGTACCTCAGTGAGCAGATTTCTGCAGAAGACATAAGGCCATTGGACATAAACTCACCCCATTAGCAGATTATATCTATTGATCACTCATACAGAATACGAGCATAACTGAAATCACATTTTCCTTGTATGACAACAGGGGCCATTAAAGTTTCTAAAGTGTTGCTTCAGTACAGCAATAAATTCAATTTTTTTTGTCATTTTTCACTTGTAACTTAAAAGATTTAGTGACCAGACTGACAAAAACCCTTTTTTTCAGGATTTAATTAAATAGACTTGGTGTAGTCTGAACTGACAGAGGCGCCGTTTAGCCAACCAGTTCCTCACAAGTGTACTTTAGTTGATGCAACACCGAGGTAGCTGTACAAGGCGACGTTTACAGTGTCTTAGAAAACTAACGTGGTTAGATCTATGGACACGAATTCATTTGTGAGGCATGGGGACCTGCACATAAGGCCAGAAACGCTGCCTAAATTTGGCATGCACTTACCTGTTGACAGCTGTGTGACACTGGGTTCAGACATCAAAATGAAAAGCCTGTTTGTTTCTCCTGATCAGCACCTACACAGGATCAGCAGACGTTCAACCGTGTCTTCGCTATCACTTTCATTTATCCGGTGAATGTCAAGCTGTGCACACAGCACAGGTTTTTTAACAAAGCAACGCTGCAGTGTGCCAGTGTTGCCTGGCATTGCATTTAGTTAAGTTAACAGCTTCGCCGCTTTAAGCAAAGTAAGTTTGACAATTTATGTGTACTAAATCTTGATAGTCACACACTGGACTAGAGATGTCAAGAAGCTACACACTGTTCTAAAAATAACCAAGAAGTAGCACACATTGGTTGTGAAATGAAGTGTAAATTTAAAAAAAAAAACAACACATTCCCCATATCGTGAGTTATGGATGCTCTTTTGTGACACTGAAATCACATTTGGCAAATCACAGCTGGCTCCAAAAATACCCGACGAAGGAATCCGAGAAGAAAATAAGCCTTTGTTGCACTGGACTTTCCAAGTAAAGCCATAAAAACATAAACCTTTCCAGTCACATTCTGGCTTTAGTTCTGTGGTTGCTGCACAAGGATTGGATTTGGTCCGACCCCTTTTCTCCCCAAGCGGAACAAGACTTTTCACCCTCGTGGTTGAGGTTATTCTTCGGGGAAAATCCCCCGAGGACATAATAAGGTATATTTGTTGGACATATTTGAGTGGATACAATCTCCTCAAAGAGGCTGTCACAGGTCACTTGCTGTGGCAGCAGCACGGGAGTCTGTGTTTTGGTATCCCGTCTTCGCAAAAGATTGTCAATTATGAACGTGCAGGAATTCGGCTCAGGTGGACGTCTTTAACTATTTACACCACTTCTTGTCGTCGTCCTAAAGATGATTTTTGCCCAATTCAGGAAATCCATCTGATCCTCGCAACCCCTCCCAAGATGAGACTAGCAGAAAAGAAAAGAAGCCGCAAAACATCAACCATGTTGAGTGTGACAGTAGTGCTTATTTTTCTCAGCAGTCTGAGCCCAAACCATTTTTCCCACCACACCATAGCATATAATTTGAAGTTGAGGGATACTGATTAAAAAGCTGTTTCAATGCTCCAAAATCCAAAACAAGTGAGAAAGAAGATCAGAGAATTTAGGAGGGTTAGAGTGCTAATCATATTAATCATACAGGGATTTTACTCAATACGAGAACATTGTTTGGAATCGACTTTGCTAATACATTAGCCTGCCTCGACTCGGTTTTCTAAAAGAACTCTGTGTACACAGTTTAGGAGAAAGGACAGAGAAATTTAAATAAAGTATGTAAAATGAAAAAAGGATGAATAGCAAATAACTATAATTATTAAGAGGCAGACTTGCTCCAGCGCTGCAGGCTTGAGATTGTTCATATGTTTATGGATCTTTTTAAAATTTTGGTTAACTTTTTGCCTAAACATGATTTGTGCTAACGCTCTTGATGTTTAAAGAAAGCAAAATAAAACAAGGTTTTTGTAACGGTGACCAGTATGATTTGTTCACGCTTCTCTAAAAACGCTGCGAGAGACGACCTAAATCCCCGTCAATAAAATGTTCTGTTCGGCTCCTGTTCCACTGACATATTCATTTTTTTCTCCCTTTGGCACGGAGAGGGAACTGTTAATTATGCTTTTGTTTTCACACAAACAAAATTACTCAACCAAACGTAAGAGCTCTTGATTAACAAAAGAAGGCAGCAATTTCATTTTGTGCCAATTCTATGACGGCATCTGTTCCATTCTTCTCTCTCCCCCCCCCCTCCGCTCTAATGTTTCACCACTTTCACCCACATCGCAGTTGATTTCCTTGCTCTATTTACAAGGTACACTTTATACTGTGGTTAAAAAAAAAAGATGCACTTTACAATCCAGCTCCTAATGAGTGACAGGTTCTGAATCTGAGCCCACCCTTTGCTTTATCAGCTACCTGCAGCTTGGTTGAACAACCTCAATCTTGAACTTGGACATAGTTGCTTAGCTCAACACACCATCCATCATTCTGCCCATTAACTTTGGGCAGAGGTGAAACGTGTCCCCAAATTAATTTTTGATCACTGAACTAGGACATTTGATGGTGTTTTCCTACTTTAGAACCTCTTAAATATTCCTTAAAATCTTTTTTCTGCTTTAGGATACCATGCTAGCACGTGGCATGAAACAATATTTAACCCTATAACGCCAACTGAATCATATTTGAGAGTTTGTGAGACTTCTACATCAGCCTGATGTTTTTAAGCATGTTTTTAAGCTAAACTGTCAGCAATAAATTGCACAAAAATGCTGGATGTAGCAAAGATGATATGAATTAAAGCGCATATATGAATACTGAATGAATTTTCAGGCAATTTTTTACATTTTTGAGGCTTTGCAGAGTTAAACAATAAATAAATACTCCACTAATGCCTTAGGATTGCTTTCAGCATATAAATGGGCTGGCACTGCCTTGGGTAGAATACTTGCAATAGTTGAGATGCAAGTGAAAGCGATGACCCCTGACACTGGGAGCATAAAGTAACATTCATAAGTGGCAGGTCCAGCTATTAAAGCAACAAGTCTGAAAAGCACGCAGAGTATAAACATACATGCGCACTTCGTCGCAATTCTTAAGAAACTACGAATCGAGACGTCTAAATTCACCCCGAATGCCCTCAGAGAATTCAGAGCCAGTATTTATCTCGTTGATACATCCCAGTGCTGCTTGGCACATATGTTGTCCAGGCTAAATAAGATTAGGTTTTTTTTCACTCTAGAGCTTCCTTTGAGCCTGATTTTCCAAATAAGCCTCCTGGCACCTGCATTGGGCAGATATTGCTTAAGTAATCCAATAATGGAAAACAAAATGCTCAGCACTAGCATCTAATAGAGCACATGCTGCTGTGTCGAAGGGGGATAATTCTGAAATTCTCCTTCCTGTGTTGCTCTTTAAAGGATTCAGGCTACTGAACTCTGAGTCAACCTTCAAATTGTTTTAAAACGTAGCACGTAGCTTTATGATTGTCTAGACTGGAAGAGACTTTTCAAACATGAGAGTCTGGGGTCGTACTTCTGTACGTCCAAAAGCCTTAGATCAGCCGTATGGGAAAATCTTAAGTGGCAAGGGGTTGCTGCTTTCTACTTCAGGTTTGCAAATGCGTCCGTGCAGGACATGCATGTCAGATCTAATCCTTTTGTATCCAGCAAAGAGCCCGAGGGTTCGTGTTTTCCATGAAAGCCCATGACTCATTTATCTCAAATGAAGATACATTTGCGCGTTTAACATTCAAGATCAGAGAGTGGTGCCTCTCGTTTTGGACGTATACCTGCATGCGCGCTGTATGTGCCAGAGCCTCGTGTTCGGCATTAACGAATCATCTGATGTGAGGTGAAGAAAACCACACGAGGAATGTCAATTTAACAAAAACAAAACATGTTTCTGCAGTTGTTCCTTTATGTTTCATTTTGTGCGGTAAAAACAGCTCCTTGGAATCCTGGCTTGGCTCCGGAAAATATGCTTCAGTCTAGTTTATTAGTTGATTCAACAGGTACCGAGCGCGCTAATGAATATTACCGCGGATGTGCCACAGTTGGCTCAAACCGCTAATTTCAATTTGCTGTAATAGAGTTTTAGGAGGAACATTCCCACTCTGACACAAAGTGGCATTAAGTCTCTCCAGCTTGGTGCCTCTAAAAGGTAGTTCAGTAATTTGCTGAACAAATACAGTCTCTTTGAGAAAACTGCTAAAACCCCAGGGCGGACAACGAGGGACCATCGACTATCCACTAAAACTTTTATTTCCCCGCTGTGGCCTAAAGCAGTGAAAAAAGGGAATTGGTTGTGAAATACTATCCTGTGTGTTCTTTAAAACTCCTGCGATGATGAATGTTGGAACGAAATATGGGAGGAGGAAGGTGAAGGCGCAGAAAGCTCTCTTAACCCGAGGTTCACGGCAGTCTGTCTCGGTGAAAAATAGCTTCTTCTCCCCCTTTTGCCCCGCACTGATTGTTTCTTCCATAAATCCCCTTTGAGATTGTGTAATTAATTGAATGCTGCTTATTTGTCATTAAAAATCCTCACCTAATGCCTGAAATTATGAGGAAAGCATTGTAGAGTCAATCTATTAATCACAGGCAACCCCCTCCCCCCACCCCCACGAGAAAGCCTTCACACGTGAACAATTTCCTCATTCAGAGTGACTTTGGAGAAATAGTTTTAAAACTTTTAAGTCAACATTTTTCTTTCATTAAAGGATTTCATTATGCTCATTTCCAGCTCCAGCTAGATTAGGCTTGCATGATTCACTGTTCAGAATAATCTTAGTTAATCTTTAGCCTCGGAGCTGTTACCTGAGGTCACTTGTTTTAGCTCATCTCGCTTTAAGTCTTGCCTTTTAGTCAGCTTTCTATGGACTGGCTGCTCCTCATCAACAGCAAGAAGGTGAGATCACATGATACAAAAGCCAAATTACACATATTTTCCATTTGCAATTTTCTTGTATCCCGACAAAAACAATACCCAGGTTTCAGCTTTCAGCCTCTCCCTTTAGGGGTCGCCACAGCAGCTCATCTGCCTCTATCTCCATCTCTTCCTCTGTCACATCAACCCTTTTCACGTCCTCCTTCACTACATTTTCTCTGTGGTCTTTCTCTTTCCCTCCTGCCTGGCAGCTCCGTCTCCAACTTCCTGTCCTCCTCTGCACATGCCCAAACCATCGCAGCCTTGAGCCTCTAAGAATAACTTACGTTGAGCAATCAAATTAGAGTATTCTTGTTATTAATTTGTCCACAACGCCCTTAAAACACAGCTGGAAGGTTTACACTGACACGTCGTGAGGTCCACAGAGAGAGCAGCTTTGGTTTTTACAGTTCGATAGAAAATATTGGGTGGAAAAATGATTTCTTTTTTAAAAAAAGCTTTAAAGTGACCCAACCAAATGTCGCTCCAAGCCTGCCTCCCCCCATAGACTTTGTGTTTTTTTTATGGCCACTGCTGCTGGGGCAGATTGGATCAGCCAAGCAGAGGGCATGCAACAGAGATGTACGCCACTTCTGGCAAGGCGACCCAACTCTCCGTAGGTCCAATGTCATTCATAAACATGACGGATTAGCTGTGATATTCCTCCATTTACAACATAAGCGAAGGGAGTGGGAGGAAGAGAATGAAAGCAGAGAGGGAGTGTTAGTGTCGGATGCCCCTTAGGGGTAGCGCTAAAATGGATGGGTAAAGAGCGAGATGAAAAGGAGAGATGAAGCAGGAAGGGCGGAGAGGGGGCCTTTCTCTACAGGCCTGGCTGGGCAAGCAGCAAGACAGGCAGGAAGCCAAGCACAAAGCTCCATTTACACTCAGATGCCCCCCCACTTCTTTTTTTCGTTGTTGCTTTACAGACTACATGTCAGCTCAGCCAGATGTACTGTTCTGAGTAAAGATCACCTAGGGGCAAGGTAGAGAGGGAGGTTGAGACCTGCTCTACCTTCAATCAAGTCTTTCTTCGTCTTTTGCATTCGCCCCTGTTTACCGGCTCCATCAGTCTCGATCCAGTTCATCCCGGGCTTTAAATTTGCTTTACGTCGAGGACTCTCTCGATCAGTCTTTTTGCGTCTCCCGCCTCCGCGTTCGCTTATGTCCTTCTCCCGCCCTCTTCAGGATTTTACTTTGCATATTCCATTTGCAGGTTGTTACCCTGAGCAATGATTCCATTTACTCCAGAAAACAGTGTCCCATTTATTTAGTTGGAAAGGAAGAAAGAAAAAAGAAATATTCTTGTGGATGTCTTCCGTCCACTTTTTTTTTTTTCAACTATTAGTAATCAGCAGAGGAGGGAGCAAACTATTTGACAGCGCTTTCAGCTATTTGCCAAACACAAAGGCAAAATGGATGTCATTTAGTCCCTCTCAGCATCATGAGATGCACCTTAGGAAGCCTCTTCTTCTTTTTTTTCCCCTTTATTTATTTATTTTTTAGCTTTTTCTTAACAGTCCATCAACCCTCATTTGATCCTCCTGAGTGCATTAAGCATTCACAAATAAAGAGGACGTGGAAGGGAATATATAAACAACCGCACGCTACCTTCTCCTTAGAGACGCCTCCATTCTCACCAACGCTCCTGTCACTTTGAAGCACAGACATCTGTTCCGCTTTTATGTCTCAGGCTTAGTCACTGTATATTTACCCTCTCGCCGCCCACTTAGGATAACTATATGTTTGAAACTTTAAGTTTAATAAAGCATCAACATTTATCATAAAACAACGTTGCCTTATTCGTCTTATCGGTTCAGGGGCAGCTGATAAAGGCCAAAGCCAGAAGCCGGAGTCGGCGGGGGCTCAGGAGAGCATCGGCGACTAGGTGAGGTTTCCTACCAGGCAGCAAAAAAAGACAGACGGCGAAACCGTGAGACGCTGAGTTGCTTCATTAACCTTCGTGTACTGTACATTGAGAAGCAAAGGTTAGGTTATCTTTAAGGGTTATGCCGTGGTATCGGTAGACTCAGACGAACACTCTGGGAGACGTATAAAAGGAGTGGTATAAATGTCTGAGGAAGTTGACTTTTATACAAGTTCACTTCCTCCCGAGAAAGGAAAAACCTAGCACCAGCCATTTCAATAATTTATATTTCTAAAAGCTTACTAGCAGGAGAGGGGGGTATAGAGATTATTCATGCTTGCTAACATCCTGCAGAGAGGACCTCTTGGCTCTCAAAGAGCCCTAATGGAAAATGGGGTTGTATCAGGCTTTTCAAATTTAGCAGACAGGCATTCTCCTCCAAAAGTGACTGCGGGAGATGAGTGTCACAGCAGGCGGGTTCTGACATCGTTTTATCACGGATATTGCTATATTGCTTTAAGTTTTGAGATTTGACAGGTGCGCTCAAAGATGATGAAACAGGCAACGACAAAAATATGAGGTTTTATCCCCCTTTGCCTCGAATTAGCCACTGCATTTATTCTTAATATAACACATGTACGGGGAGGGTGCAGTAGCACAAAATTAATTCTTGACGCATCACTTTTCACCAAAGTTGTTTGGTTGTAATTAGCAAGCAACCTTACATGGCTTGAGAAGTTTCTCAAGATCATTAGATGCATTTAGGATGACCCTGCAGTACCAATTAATCTAGTAGAAAATTACTTCTGAGTGCAGCTAAGATCAAAGCTGCTAACATTAGCACCCCTCGACTACCTGGCTCAGACTTACACACTCCTCATTCTATGACCTTGTGTCCCTCCTAGTCTAGCCAAAGGAGTATTCCTGATTAAATATATGTTATGCTCTGCCATATAGTGCAGCGATACCAGCTGCACCCTGTCTTTCAGGAAGCCGGCCTTTGGGTAACTTGTGTGTTTGAGGTAGTGGAGAACTCTCTTGTTTTTCCCAGTGTGCAGCACAAGTACCAGCAAGTAGCAGCAGCCACTGTGCAATGCATGCTGATAGGTGTAGTTAAGTTACTGCAGACAGCTATAAAGTGTTTCCTAGGGTTTCATTATGACAGATATTGCATTTAAAAGCTAGCCTACAGGTCATGCTAGAATTAATTAGCTGAAAAACGGAGGTTTCTCACAGTCAATGATATTACGTAATGTGCACAAACAGTGATTGTATTTTATCGCGCTCGCGAAGTGACGGTGAAAATGTATGAATTAATATCTGATCTCATGGTCGACATAAATGTTTCTCTAAACATGTAGATGATATAAGAAATGTTAGCATGTTAACAGATTCATATAAGATGGTAAACATCCTCAACAGAATGCCCTCTAAGCAGGGTGTCAGATGCTAGTTTGTGCTTAAGCTAAACCTTACGAACTTCTACTGAAGAGTCTTAGCATGGTTGCCAAATCTCAGACTACAGCTTGTGAGACATGCTTTTTATCTGCATTATTATGCTCTCACGATGCCCAAACAAGTCTCACACCAAATAGGAGGAAGATTCAAAGGAAGCCCATCGTGAAAAGGGTTAGATTAAAAAGCTTTTTTAGCATTTGCCTCACAGCCAAAGACATAATTTCAGCCCCAGTCCTTTGTAGATGTGCCTGAAACGCACAAAGACTTAAACTGTTACCTTAACTCATTGTCTTAGGTCATGTTATAAGTTGCATTAGGTTATATTATATTAGGTTTAAAACTGGAGATCGACCATAAGTCTCTTATTGCAATACATTAGATCTAAAATAAGAAATAGGAGACTGCACTAGAACATCTAATTGATGTAGATTCCTGAAAAAGAAGTGAGTATTAAAGGTCAGCACTGAGTGCTGTTTGATCTGGTTACATTACAATACCTCTCATTTATATTGCATTCAAAATCAAACCAATTTGATAAAGTTTGAGAAGTCTATTTGATATTTTTGGAGCCTGATGTATCTAACATTTTGCTGCAGGGATTTTTTTTTAATTATTCATTTATTCATTTATTTATTTTGAAAAGCCTGGATAACAAAGGGCTTATTGTACATTACTACTGAAGTTTTTCGTGCTGCAAGAAACAGAAACTATTTGTTTTGTTCTACCCCTCAGCCTCCTGGTAGACACACCTGTGGCATCAATTTCCAAATCCTAGGTCAACTTGTTCTCAAGTTATCGAGATTTTCAGACAATGTGACCTCTGACTTTTAGGTCGAGATCACTGAGATTCAGACTCATCTGAGAATTTTAGCAGATGCATCTATGGTATCAAATTGAAGCTCCTACGATGCCTCGTTCTCGAGTTATTACATTCACAAACGTAGATGCCTAACCTGTGCCCCCGGCAGGGTGACAACAATACCCCACCAACCTTTTACAGCTGAGGGGTAAAAAGTGTTGGATGGATCAATTCTTTACTCATAAAACTGAAAAACATATAAACATATTACAAGACCTTTGTCGTTATCATGCAAGCATAGAGAAGTTGCATTTATTCTGACCTCACATGTTGAGTAAAACTTATGTAAGTTTGAATAACAGACAAATGCTGACACACAAAAAGTGTCATAAAAAGTATCAAATCTAAGAAGTGCATACATATTTCTTTTAATAACATTCTGGAGTTACATCATTAAAAAGGAGACAACAGAACAACAGGAGCGCATGTAAAATATATATTTTATAATAGTGGCCATAATAATATAATAATGGTCTAAACAATGAGTTATTTACAGACTATGTAATGTAGAAAAAGTAGATAGTAGAACTATGCAGGGTTTTATCTTCAATGTGAAGCTTTTTCTGCAAATTCCAGTTTGATTTACATTTTTTAGGTTTGCAGCTGTGACACAGAGGCCATTCTCAAGTCAGCATTAAATTCAGCACAAAAATGGTGCACTCTGTACTCTGATACTGAATGAGGAAACTGTTCGCACAGTAAAATCAATCGTGACCCTATTACGGGCCGGTGGTGCTGCGAGGCCTCTGTGGAGGACAGCGGCATCTACGGCCAGGAAGCAAACACAAAACGTGCATTCCTCATTTGTCTGAATCAATAATTATTAATCTGTGTGGCCGAGTTTCGTTTTATTAAAATAAATACAAAGCCGAAACACGTGCAGAGTTATCTATCACGGTCTGAGTGCAGTCAGAGAGCGTCTAAGGCACCAGCAGATGTTTTCTCACATGCTACGTGGCTGCAAAAGTCCCAACATCCATCTTGCAAGCAGCACTTTTTGTTTTAAATCATCCTGCATACAATACAGATAATGATCGGCTCTCGTGATTAACCACGCAGTACGTTATAGAGGGGTTTGAGGGATGATCTTTTTTTTCTTCTTCTCCTTCTCTTTTACTTTCCCGTGAAGATCAATTTCGTCGAGGACAGTCAACTCCATCTTTTTAATTACAATAACGAATAACTTGTCATTACGTGCTCCATTTTTGTGACGTATGATGGAGCAAAGTTGAGAAGTAGCATCAAGGCCAAATCCCCAGCAATGTGGCTATTTTATGAAACATCTAATGATGATAATCGACTCTCTGTGACGCTTCCAGCATTGCTGGGAAAAGCTGTTTGTGAGGAAAAAAAATATGCTGCAGATATAATGACTAGTTAGCAACCGCATGAAATGTTGGTGGCCTCTGAAAAGCCAGAGACTGCGAAGAAAAGGAGTTTAACAATCTAAGTATTGTACAAGGATGAATCTGCTTTGACTGTGCAAAAAAAAAAACAAAACAGAAAAAGTGTTCGGATAAGTTTCATACTTAAAAACTCTTACAACGAGTCAGCGTGTCATCCCAGCACCATTTCCTTGGAGGAAAAGTGTACTTTCCTAACAAAATTGAGTGTTTCCATGCAGCAGCTCAGGTCTCGCCTTCTATAGAGCTCCCGCCAGTAAACCAGAGAATTGCATGGTAGCTGCTACTGCTCCCCCTCCTCTCCTGTTTTTTTCTTTTTGCAAGCCACTGATCACAAACACGGTAATTTTACAATGGTCACTTGCTTTCTACCGACTGCTACGCTTACTCTGGCGAGACAGCTGACACAGCATTTATCTTCCCGAGCAATTTGAGCATGCAGACCAGTTTTTGTTCATCTTGCACTCTGCACTTGTTAGAAGCGATGCAAGAGCATACAAATGAAAAATGGCATTTAGGCGGAGGTGTTAAGGTACATTTTAATCCTTATTATGACTCCAAATTTGCTCATTTTTGCTTGTTTCTGTCGACCCACGTGCTGTGGATGTCGGCGTATAAAGCCTGGAATATCAATTAGGCAGGTATTGGCGTCTTTTATTAAGAGTGGAGACTGTTTCTTTTTCCCCCCCCATAACAACGACAAAGAGCCCGGAGTATACATTGTCTATGAATAATCACTGATCATGTAGCGGCGCTTTCATTGCATGTGGAAAGATCCGTCTCAGCTACACAGCCCTGCACCATTCCATACAAATGGAAATGATGCATTCTATTTTTCCGTCACAGGAGAGCGGCTTCCCATTTTCCGCTCCCACTGTCAAGTTGTGCACAGCTGCATAAGTTTGCCTGCTTGTGTGCGGGGCACAGGAAATGGTTGTTGACAGCATAATGGGAGTATGAGGATGAAATATAAATCCTTAATCACGCCTGAATCATGAACTGCAGCACTCAAATGTACACATCATTCTGCAGGAAGTGCCGCTAGCAAAGCGTCTAGACACCGTGCGATGTTTTGTCTACATTTTCAGGTGTTTTTCATGTTTACTTTCAGTTAACCGTCTAAGGGTATATACTCGTTGTAGACGCCTCGCCGTGAGCATGTCCACGCTCATGGAGAAGATTAAACATCGCTTTTACCGAAATCGTATGCCGGCCATGACACCCAAAATGTGCTGCTTCTTCATTTTTCAATCTCTTCGTGTCGTTCTCAATTACCGAGCAAATCGAGACGACCCTAATTCAAAGACATGAATCACGTATGAGTCGGGTCATCTCACAGTTAATCGAAACACAGAACCCCCCCCTAAAAAAAAGAAAAGAAAAAGAAAGTGCAATAAGTAAAGCCGCACCTCATGCCGGGGCCTGGCGGATTTGACTTGGAACATCATTACGTTTCCGAGTTCGCCTTTCATGCAAATCGCTTCTCTAAAGCTTGGAAGTTCATTACTAATGGCGCTTCCCATCAAGTTGGAGGCCCATTGGAATACTAATATCCCCTGGTATTTGTCACCTCAAGTCCCCTCTTCTCATAACACGGCAATTACAAGAATGTGCTGTTCCTTCATGGAATTAGGCATCGCCCCCTGTGGCGAGCTTCCCACAACAGATGCTTTGCAGTCGTTTCCACAGACCATTGGAGCCTAAATGAACTAAACGAACAGTCACTTTATATGTATTAGGCCTGGTGCAGTAGCACTTATCTTTATTTGCTTATTTATCTCTCCAGGCCTGCATCACACACTTGTGTGTAACTTCGGTATTTCTCCAGTGAAATCAATTTTTCATCTTGGTGACAGACGAGCGTTCGAAAAAAATCTGCTGAAGTTTATGTCGTGTGGAATGAAACTAGCAGTGCCGTACTGTACGGAGCACTTTTGGAGGTAGGAAGCTTTTTGGGCTTCTAAATCATTTATAGCACACTCTTGAGGTAACGCTGTGCGCTCGCAAGCTCTTCATATAGTACTACGCTTTTACAATACGGCGTGTCGGCACATTTCCACCTTGCGCCGAACACAAGTCAGCTTGTCTTTGAGTAGCGTTTGCAACGTGAACACGTGTGTGTGGTACGCTGTGTGTACTTATAATCTGCACTACCAATAAACGAAAATGTCTTATTACATTTATCACAAGTACATGAAGCTGTGACTGTTATGTGTCCAACTGGTGCTACTGCTCATACTTATTATTAATGTATTCATTTATTATTAGTTTCATGACCTGTGCTCAATCCTCAAACTCACTGTATATCAAACTCCTGTTATTCCACAGCAGCGGGCGTATACTGAAGCGAAATCAACATATTTTTTTATATTTTTTAAAATTCCAGATTATCAGCTAAATCCTCACAGAGTCAATATTTCACGTATCTACAGGAAGCAACGTGAAAGAGCACAACTTTATATTTGCACCAAAGTGGAGGAGGAAAAAGCTCGGCCCCATTTTTCTATTTTTTTTTTTTTCAGCCGTGATAGGCCTCTACTCACCTTCAATACATTGATGGGAAAGGAGAGCGAGCAGAAGAGCAAAATGGAAATGGTAATAAACATGCTAATGCTAGGCCGCGGAGCCGGGAAGAGCAGCTTCTACCCATCCCTCAGCTATCTATTTGTGTGTGTGTGTGTGTGTGTGTGTGTGTGTGTGTGTGTGTGTGAAGGGAAAATACAGAGATAGAGGCAGAGCGAGAGTGAAAGGGAAGGGGAAATGCACAATATTGCATGTGAGTGAAAGCATGCACACGTGCACACGCGTCACACACACACACTTTGTGCTCCAGAGTAAACAGGAGAAAGCTGCATTTGAACGTGCCACCTTTCTCTTTCAATCGGCCTCTGGAGACAGTGCAAAGGGCCTTTTGTTGGCTCACTGGTGAGATAAGAAGCGAGTGGAGGGAGGAAGGGCTGGGTGTGCGTGTGTGTGTGTGTGTGTGTGTGTGTGTGTGTGTGTGTGTAGGGGGGTGCTTCAGAGACTCGCAGTGCCAGCTTTTTTTCTATAGGATGGAAGCACCCCTCTCAATAGGAACTCATTTGCCATGTTGTGTAATTGTGGCACATAATGGAGCGCACCTCATTCAAGCAGCCCAAGGCTTTTTCTTTTTTTTCCTTCTAAAGCCATTTTCTCCATTCACAGTCAAACAAGTCATGTTTTAGAGAGATATTACGCAGCCTTTTGAGCTCAGGGCCACCACATATTTGCCTCTGAATGGGATGTTAAGTGTAATCAAGATAAAATTTTGTTCACTGCTCCGTATAAAAGAGGCACTGTCATCGCAACTTGATATTTGTCATCCGACTTTTCCCCGCACGCTCGCTGAAAGTAAACAAAGTGGCTGACCTTTCCTGCCCGGGTTGCTATGCACGTTCGTGTAGAGGGCTGTGCGCGGCGTGTTAACAACCACTGGTCCGCTGGAAGGCGCTGACATTGAGCCAACCTGCTGCCGCAACGCCGCTCGGAACAATATACAGCGGTTAATCGCGTGAGAACGCGCCGCTTTGTTTTCTGCACGGTCAAATGAATATCAAAGCTGAAGTGCAGGAGATGAAAAATGACTGATTTGAAAATTATTGCTGAGCTTTTCCATTAAACCACTGCAGGCTAGGAATAGATGGCTATTTGCATAATTTAACTGGCATCTTAATTATTGTGTCAGAAATCTGTATGCAAATGACTTAAGTCACTTAGAAACGGAAACTTAGTTGGCTAAATGGCTAATGGACTAAATCTTATCAAGTTAGAATGCACAACGTGAGTGTAACCGAAGTCTGAAAGTGGGCTTGACTGTGCAGAGTGACGGTGAAAATAAAGGAAAAAAAAAAAAAAAAAAAAAAAGAGGGCAGGAAAGACATCAAACAGATAAATTCAAGCTTACCTGGGTTAGTTGGAAGAAAAGGGTGCATTAGTAGTGTGTGTATGTGTGTGTGTGTGTGTAGTAGGGAGGGTTGGTGGTGGCTTTTTCTTTGCTTGTCGGGCTGTTGAGAGGGACCTACCACGTAAAACAGTGAGTCTGGTGGTAGCGCTCGTCTCTCCAACACTGTTGGAGGCGACGCATTCGTATATGGCTTCGTCTCGGGGCGTGCGCAACGGCTGAATTCTCAGCACTGAACCAGAGCCATCGTCGAACTCAATCACCTGCAGGTGCGAGAGACAGGATATGTTAAAGGAGATTTTTTTGTTCACAATGGGTGAGGGACCTTCTGCAGAAAAAAAAGAGAAAAAACAACCAAACAAAAGAAAAACAAGAAAGAAAGAAACAGAAACAACACTGTCGAGGACATTTAGCTAACAACACTGATGGTGACTGACACAATGTGCTGTCTATGACAGGAAAGCTGCTGCCTACCTTACACTCAACCCTAGTGATTTATGTTCTGATGAATGTTGCACGTTGTTGTTATGTACATATAGAAAGAGTATCTTTAGAATTTATGCAGGATTATTTTTCTTGTGGCTAATTCGTAGGTGCTAGTTATATTTGATTTAAACAAAAACTAGCATACTCTTTGTGGTTAGGCACGTTTGAGTCCATTTGTTATGTGTTCAGCTGTAAATTGCTGGATATCTACTTAAGCGCTGTGCAAGACTTTATAAAATAACCAATGAGGCTGACTAACTTTAAGAATGGGGAATTTTTTTATTTTATTTTTTATTTTTTTTTATCTTGGTCAGACAAATGTTTGCCTGGACTTTAGGTGGCAGAGAATTGAAACCTGAACGTGTCCCACTCTTAAAGTTAACTTTTAAATCCTTTGAAGGAAATGCATCACACTGGATCGTGTCAATGGGACAGAAACAAGCACAAACAGTTAAAGGTGGCTTGATAAACGGTTACGGACAGTTGTACCATGAGGTGAGGTAGTGGTACAAAAAGACAGGATCGACTGCTTTGGACGAACGACACATAAAATGCTGACAAACAGGTGTGGGTTTTTTGGTAGCTTATTCAGCTATGGGTTTGGTTTTTTTTGTTTCGTTTTGCATGCTACACGTTGTATACTCACTGATTTTAGAAAGATCTGTGTGTCATAACTCAATCTCTTTTAAGCATAGAGGTAGATTTCAATAAAAAAAAAGAATAGGCCCGAGAGCTCTGTTGCACACACGCAAACGCTCACACACTCACTCACGCACACACACACAAGCGCACAGGCCTACGGACATTTTTAAAGTTCACAGTATATCTGAGCATATGTTAGTTAACAATACATTTTAAACATTTCATTGGCCAAGCTAAAGCGGGCGATGTGCAGAAACAGCCTCTTTTCTTAGTCAAAGCCAAAGCGCAAATTAAAAAAGGAAGTTGTGAGACTTCTAAAAGGGAAATGGGTTTTTGTTAGAAGATGAAGCGGCAGTGCATGATTGAATCGGTGCAGAATGGCAGCTGCCAGCAAGTCCTGTGAGGCGGTGGAGGAATGAAAACTAGCGTGTTAGCATTCAGCGCAACGTGCGATGCAAACGCGATGAACTCTGATAAGATTAGATTTCTGTGGACATGAGATGCAAAAAAGAGGTGGGAAGAGGTCTCCAAGCTCCCTTAAGCCATCTTGCTGTGCAGTAGCAAGCAAATATGGCATCTAGGGCAGAGAAGGAGGGAAAAAAAAGTGACACTATGATAGTCCCGAGAACTGACACAGAAATTAATAGAAATCTTATCAGTGTTCTGCGATGATGTGTTGTTTCTCATGGGTATTGAGCCCAAGTGCAGATTAAAGCTGACCAGAAATCAAAGCTTCAGCCAAAATAAGGAGGGCACGACATGCATTTAGATAAAGATGCCACAAAGCAGAAGGATTTTTCCAAAGTGAAAGCGCTACTTCCCCCCCTTTCACTTTGCCTGTAGCTGGCAAATGTGGCGCGATGCTAATGGAGGTATCTGGGTCACACCACAAGTTGTGTTGGGTTTTTTCGTGTGTGTTTTTTCTCTTCTATCCAATCTTTCCTTGTCTTTTATTCAATTACAAATTTGTCCCCAGATCTTTTGTGTAGTTGCTCATTAAACCTCATGCATGTTTAAAAGCCTGGCCAGCGTGATTATTAGAGCCTGCTAATGCGTGGTGGCAAGTCAGGGCAAAAGCAAGCGAGGGAGGCTTGGCGGAATGGATTATGTGCGAGCGGAGCCAAAAGCAGTGCTGAAGCATTCCCATTTTTGTCGAGCATTTTACATCAGAACAATAGACCTAATACCTCAAATCTCTGGTTGCTGACTTTCTTCCCCTTCTTGTTCCACACGATCTTCGGCCGTGGATCGCCTGTAGCTTGGCAGATGAAGGATGCTACACCTCCTTGCACGCCTGTTTGGTCATTGGGGGTTCTTAAAAACTTTGGTGGTGCTGAAAAGAGAAGCAGAGAAACAAGAAAAGATTGTTTTTAAATGTGAGCATGCTGAGCATCGCAGAGAATGAGCAATTAATCTCTTATCAAGCCACACACACACACGCTAGAGGAAAAAAAAAGTCGAGGATTTTGGCATGTGGCTTTTAAGGAGATTGACTTTGGAAGTCAAGACAAGAGCTTATAGAGACTTTATTGTGCAAGTGCAAACAGATCAGCTGCTGAGATCAGGAGTAAAAGGACAGAGGTGTTGGGAGCAGAATGTATAAAACATTCTCCTGACCCTGGAAGGATTTTGTGAAATCTCCATTGAAGGTTGACTGACTTGAGACTTAGGGTGGATTTTGTTGCGATGGAAGGGAGAAAAGAAAGAAATTAGGCTTATAAAAACCATTTTCCACTTGTTGTTTTTCATTTGTTCTCAAGAGGAAATTTGGATTTAATTGCCAGTTATTTAGACATAAAAGACTTTCACTTGTGTCAAGGCAGAAAAAAGACCACCTCTTATTTCTCTGCCTGTAAACGGTGCTATTGTGATCGCTATGTGATACTGTCATAAAATAAATGGGAGGAAATGCGAGCTAGATGCATGCAGCTACTCTTGTGGTGATTCTGTTGTTCTCCGTACAAGCTTTCAAACGAGGCTGCAAAGCCAGTCTATTTTCTGAATTCTTTACTTTGTGAAGAAGTAGTTAATTTAATCGGAGCTAGTTGGTAACTAAAACGAGACTCTGATTCAATCCAGTACAATTTTATTTGATATAGCACCAAATCCCAACAGCAGTCGCATCAAGGGGCTTTATATTGTAAGGTAGAGGCCCTACAATAACAGAGAGAAAACGACCCCCTATGAGCAAGCACCTGGTGACAGTGGGAAGGAAAAACTCCCTTTTAACAGGAAGAAACCTCCAGCAGACGGGCAGCAATATGCTGTGACAAGTTGGGGGTGTGGGGAGGGAGACAGGACAAAAACACACCGTGGAAGAGAGACAGAGATTAATAGTAAGTATTCAAGTTCAGGTTAGAAGTGATTAACACATGAGCTAGTTTTTTAGCATCCCTCTGAGACTGGGTGTTTCTGATCAGTAGCATTAGTACCAGGGCTAATATCTGTATGTTATAACATTTCCCCACTTGTTTTCAGAAAAAAGGAGCCTTATAAATCTATTTAGTTGCAGACATTGCTAATCTGTAGAACATCACTGAATAATAGTGGTGCCCCACACAAATGAGACATAAACCTGATAAGAGCTTTGGAATTCTTTGATTGCTGTTCTTTTCGCTCTTAATTGGTCCTTTAATTTGACGCAACAAGTCAAGCGTAAAGGAAATGAGGATAAAAAATGCAAAAAATGCAGCAGGCGAGTGGAGGTGGAGGAACAGAGGAGTGGAAGCGTGTGTGCTTTCTGTGGTCATGGTATGGACGTTTTCAAACCCCATGTGGGCTTTGCAGCGCCGTACGCTAGTATTTGCTTTGGTTTGCACAACAGTGAGGTTGTTCCAATCTTATTCCTGCAGAGTGCATTTTTAGAATTACAAGAAAAACGTTCACTGGCCTAAGTCAGGCTTTGTCAGCCATTACAGCCAATCTCAATCCATATTCACTCGCAACAATTCAGTTCTGTCTTGCCTCCCCCCACCCCAGGATAATCAGCCTCTGCCTCACAAGCTGACGTTTCTTTTACAATCGCACAAAAATCAAAAAGCATGAAAGTGATCGGTTATCAAAGGGACCTGGCTACCCCTGATGAGATTTTGATTGATTTAGACTCCAGCTTTATCATGATCAAGGCTCTTATAATTTCAGTAGCAATAATGTCAGTGCTAAGTCAGACCTCCACCGCCAGTGTTTTCCTCTGAAGCTAGAGTGCCGGCTTCAGTGGGAGGTGCAGCTCCATCTGTCCCCCTGCAGAGCAACTGTTTGCCTTTTATCAATCACTTCAGAAGGCCATTAGAAGCCACACAGCTGCAGTAATGCCAACCATGTGAATCACCTCATCCGAGTGAGCGTGTGTGAGCGAGAACGTGCGACCGTGCTTATTCGCGTGCCTGCCTGTGCACGGGCTGAATGCCTAGCAGCAGTGTCGGCGACGGCGCTGCGAGTGTGGGACAAATTAACCTGCGGGATTCGCGGAGAGTTGACATAAGATATGCGAGTGGCAATCAAAAGAGTGAACAGATAAACGGGCAAGCAGCTGGGCTTCCACTGGGCCAGCGAGTCTGGGAAATCGCCTGATCGCCCCTCACGCACACACGCGCAGGGTTTCTCAGACTCGCACTCTGGTTCACCTGCTGACAGATCAGACAGGTGGGCAGCAGAGTTGACACTGTGTAATTTGTACTTGGCCTAAAGCTCCATTATATCTGCATTTGCGCCTTATCTCATTGACTTGGCCGGGGTGTGGTGCACGTTGGCATGCAGCCAAGAGGGCGCTGATGGGTAATTGATATGCTATTGGGGCTGTTTTCGCTCCCAGGCCATCCATTACGGCTGCGGCGCGTCTCCCTATGCTGCCTGTAATAGACTTCTACGACATGTACGGGAGATCGGCGCTGGAGGTGAGGGGAAAAGTGTGTGTGTCTGTGTGTGTGTGGGAGGAGGGGAGGTGGGGGGGGGGGCTAGTCATAGCACAATGGGGAGTGATTGAGGCGTGACATGGAGGTAATGGTGTTTTCACAGACATGGCCGCTGATATCGCCATCATACCCCCATTTTAGATCTGCGGCTGACAAACATCCATTTTGGTAGGCTCCTCGTACGGCTCCGCGCAGACAGAGGCTGATTGAAACCTCGGCTCTTGTCCGAACAATACCGCGGCTATAACCTTGGCAGCGAGTAGAGGCACGGTCTGTGAGCAAACAGTGTGCAAATTTCACACGCCACAGAGAAACCTTACCAAAGAAACACGATTTTTTTTTTTTTTGTCAGCGACTGTGTCAGAAAATGACTTGTGTTGCGGTATAAAAGCATACGACAGCAGAAAGCAGGGGAGACGTGTCACTTTTTAACTGTAATCACGTTCATTTAAACCAAAAAAATATATATTTAATTAACACAGATTAGCTTTTCAACGCGAGGCTAACAATTTAAGAGGCTCCTTTTACCTCGGCTGCGTGTGCGCGCCTCCTTTGAGAGGTAGCCACAATCTACATAAATTAATGCCATGGCTAGGCACCTGGTAATCCAGTGCTAAGCTGTCAGTGGCAAACAATTGAGAAGTGTCACAAGCTGAAAGGCTTGTGACACGGGCCTGTTCCTGCCTTCCCTCGAGGTCATTATGTAACCTATCCCATACATAGCCACGGGAAAAGACGAAGCATCCCACAGCTCCATTTTTCATGGTTCAATGTTGTGTTAATAATTTGATGTTTGAGTGAGAACCACGATTGTTCTTCAGAACATCCATGTCCACAGGGCTGAGGGGGCAGACCATTCCCTGACGTTAAATATCTATATTTTTAATGTGTGAACAGAAATGAAAATTGGAAGCCTTGAAACAATGTGGGCTGAAGATGAAATGCATAACTGCTCCTGCTACTGCACACTACCCTTACGACTGATGAGGTCTTAAAACATTTCAAGTTTTTTTTTCAACCCATCAATCAAGTTTTTTTTAGCTGATTATAAAGAAAAAACATAAATAAATAACCACAAGGAGTTACGTTTGAGCAGGCACAACATATTACCTACTCTGGAATCAAAAACGGCATATAGATGCCAAAAATTAAACTTGTGGCCGGTATCTTTTGGTAGCCTGTATATAACCGTTATGGTCTGATCTGTGCTGACACTCTGCACCCTGCTGTTTAACAATATGGTGTTACATTGGTGCTAGGCAGCACTAACAAAAAGAGGTGGCTGATCTGCACGAGTCCTTTTCTGGAAACCTATTTAAAGCACGAAGGGAAACTCTGGGATACATTTGATTCTTTCAAGTTGCAACAGTGCATTGCATTTCGCCCTTCCTCTTTTCTCCAGGGCTACGGCAAATGCACCATTCAACCCCACGCAACTGTTAACCCTCAGAAGCGCTGCAATGGTTTGACCTTAATACGGGTTACCAGAATCAGTCATTCACAGAGGCGATGTAGGAGCAACCTTCAGTGCAAATAATTGTTGTGTGATGTTATCTTCCGATATATTTCCGGGGCAGTGCACAAAGAGCCAGTGACACCGGCACTAATGGAAGGATTGGGAGAGCCGCTCCATTTTCTTTTCTGCTCCAACTTGGATTTCAAACAAAAAGTAAGAGGTGTTGGACCTAAATGGAAATCCCCATCCAAATGAATAAATGATGCGAACGTGTTTATTAACTGCAAAACCCATTTAAAAGTCAAACTCTGACATGACACAGAAGGGGAAACATTTCAAGAAACACTGTCGGTAAACTGACACTGCATAAATAAGCTCACATCTTCAGGTTTTTGTTGGTTTGGTTTGATTTTTTTGTTTTCTGCTTCAAGTACCTGCTACAGGAAAGCTCTCCGAGCAGCCGACGGTAAAAGTGAGGACTGGGGCTAATGATATCGATTCTTTTTGTATCATCCCAGTGGGGTTCAGAGGATCTTGCAGATGTGCATTCATTACAAGCCTGTTTGATATTGGCTTAACTCACAGTCAAACACTGCATTTAGAAATGCTGGTTCTCAAAGACATCCGAATCTGGGTTTCGTTCACAATGGCCAAAACATTTCCAGCTATCAGGATTCGCCGTAGACTTAAGTTTGATCTGCCGAGCCATTAAAGAGCACAAATCAAAGAGAGGAAAGAAGAACATTAATAAACCGACTTTTAGCTGAAACCTCTATTGCGTCCAAGATGGCTCGGTTTTCACATTTATACTGACTGACATATTCAATTTCATTTGCATGAAAGGGGCCATTTCCTCTCTGAATCTTTAACTTGCAGGGTGAGGTGGGGTTGCGGAGGGCGATAATTAATCCTAACACATTGGGTGGCAGTCTGCAAATACTCTGCTCCATTTTGGACGTACGCATGGAAGAAAGGAACATTTAAGGATGTCATTAACCTCATTCGACATCTTTAAGCCCCAGCATATCAGCTGTGTGATATTGATGAATTGTCACAATTCGAGCAAGCAACACAAATTAGACTGGAAGGGGCTGCTGGTGTCAGGAGAGGGTAAAAGTGACACATGTGGTGTATATATTTATATATATATGTATATATGCCTCAGACGTTTGACTTACTTATGACTTATAATCCTTTGAGTATTCTGCAAGTCAAACAGCAGCAGTAACTTTGTTATAATAGTTGAAAAAAGGAAGGTAAACAGTGACGGGCTCATTGGTGATTGTAGTTCAGTTAACTGCCTGCACAAAGTCTAGAGACGTCTGACGTCACACCAAACACCAAAGCAGAATGTCTTAACAGCAGATGCACAAAAACAGAGCCAAACAACATAAAGGGAGGGCGGGGAAAAAAACCACAAACCAAAAAGGAACCAAGACAAACCGCACATGCTAATCTTTGGGCACTTCACAGCTCACTATCTGCAGTTATATGATACAAAAAAATGTCTTATAATGCGGAGGAAACAAACTCCACACTGTACGCGCTGACAAAGGATCTCGGCAGAAAGAGAGAGAAAGAATCGGAGCCTAATTAGAACTGTTGGCTGATTTGCATTGCATGCTCATCGGTAATCTTGCCTTAAATGGAATCTGAAATTCTTATTGCAATTAGTGATTACTTGAGAAGGGATATGGCCCCCGAATGATTGTTAATTACTAGATCAGGAATAGTACATTAATTCACTGCAGAGGTTTTAATGCAGTGCAATGATGGGGACCCACTCTTCCATCAATATTGTGCTGCTTGTCACACATAATGAAGTTCATAATGCAAGCCTTCTCCCACACTGCCCCCACCGCCACCAGCCCCTCCCCACTGCTTAAATGTGCTCTCTAAGCAAATTTTCAAACAGTCATTATGTAAAACTAATCCAATGGAATATACAAAAATGCAGCCTAATGACACATTAATATAGAGACTGCATATAGGTAATAGGGCTGCAGGTCCATTTCCTGATAGGGTCACGGTCTCTTATCTGGCTCATGAGCTAAAGAGAGGCGGATATGAATAAATAAATGTATATCAGTGCATTGAACGTGGCTTTAAAGCCAGAATAAAAGCAGTAGGACGCATAATAGCATGCAAACTCTCCTCGCAAAAATACTCAACCCAGTGACTAAGGCTGCTTAAAAAAACATATTCCGATGGGACTGTCTTAACCCCGGCCGGTGTGTATTACTCATGCTCAGTGGCGCTCCTATGGAAGGTCTGAGCTTCTGGCTACAACTCTGCTGGAGTAAGGGCACTTGTGCACAGACAACAGCAACCGCTTCAAAAAGAATGGCTAATGCTCTTGTCCCACATTCGATGCACTGACAGAATCTCTGATGGGGGGGGCAGAAGCGCAAATCGTGCACATAAATGCATGCACAAGCACATGCTCTCACGAGTATTCGAGCATTCCTGTTGGATGGCGGAAGCATTGCAAATGGGCGAATGATGTTAATAAATTGACTGACGTGGGGCGACAGAAAATCGTGACGGGGTCCATTAAATAAGCACATGTTGAAGAGAGGCAAGTTTGGATGAGATGGAAGCCGAAGGGGTCCCTGTTCAATTATCATCGTGGATTCATAAAGGCAAAAACCTCTCAGTTCTGGAGAGACGGAACCGCATGGGTTATGCACGCCTCTTCTGCGGCGTATCGCGACATTTGCAGAGGAAAACTCCCTCTCTCGCTCTCCCTCACTTCCCGTGCTTATCTTTCTACCAGTCACGCACCCGAAAACAAGCTACCGCCGTCTCCCGAGGGGCACATTAGCGAGGCAGAGGGATCCAGTTTGTCACTTAATAAAACGGCCCACTCAAACAGATGGCTTTGTTCAAACGGCCCCCGACGCTCTAAAAGCTGGGACCGGATTGCAGCCGAGGCAAATCAGACGCAGGAATGCTCACCTCCCTTTGCGGTGGAAACCAAACAGAAGGAAACATATAAATATTGAATTGCACCACCGTTGGTGCGAAACCGTCCGCCTGTGAGAAAAATAAATAAATATGAAGGCTGAAGAAGAAGTGGGAGGTTGGGGAGAGGGGGCCGGGCGAACACTCAGCTTCCCTGTTGGAAATTCTGAACATCTGGGCTGAGGTTGTCAAAAGCCACTGCAAAAAAAATATATAAAAAAATAATAATAATACTGAGGGTTCACTTTCAATAAGACTTCATTTTCATCCCTGCTCATTCATTATTTGTTCATTTGTGCATGGATACACAAATCTGGGGCCAATTGGTGTGTGACCATTTGAGGAGAAAACAGTCGAGCAAGAAGTATGAAATTTGGATTTGTTTGTCTTGTTTGTTTTTCCCTCTAACGTCTGAGGGGAGGGGGGGAAGAAAAGAAAGAACATAGATAAGCAATTCTAATTGTGCAGGCTTACTCTGTTTGGTAGTCAGTGCAGTCTATTTGCAAAAAGTTAATTATCTGATAGGATAGGCAGTGGCAGCCACTAACACAGAAAGCCATTCGTTCATTCTGTTATCCACTAGGCAATGGAACGATTCATTAAATGGCAGTGCTGCAGCAAAATGGCCAGTAGTTATCATGCTGAGGCTGCACAGACTTGAAAAGATGTAAAAAGAAAAAAAAATGATAAACAGTCTTTGACCGTGTCAGATTATTGTCAATATAATGATGTGTGTGATTCTTCTAATACAGAAATAATAATAATAATTGTAATAATAATACAAAGATAAAAGATTTTAAACGATGATTTCATTTGTTCAGTTCTAGTTCACTAGCCTCACTCTGACTCCTGCCAAATCACTTAAATAAAATCTGTCTGGTAAAGTGAACTAGGCTAGAAGACCTCACAAAGCAACGCATCATGCAAAGATCTAAAGAAACAGATGAGAAACAAGGTCACTGGCATCTATCAGCCAGGAAACTGTTACAAAGCCATTGCCACAGCTTCGGGACTCCAGCGAATCACTGTGACAGCCACTACACCACAAATTGGAACAGTGGGAAACCTTTCCAGGAGTGGCCGAATTTACTCCAAGAGCACATCGACGAATCATCCAGGAGGTTACAAAGAAATCAGAACAACAGCTAGTTTATGATTCAACGATAAGAAAGAAACTGGTCAAAAATAGCCTCCATGGGAGCTTTCCAAGGACAAAAACCACTGCTGACCAAAAAGAACATCTTGATGATCCCCGAGACCTTTTGGGAAAAAATATTCTGTGGACTGACAAGACAAAAGTTGAGCTTTTTCAAAGGTTTGTGTCCCGTTACATCTGGCATAAAACTAACACAGCATAAAAACAACAAACATGGTGGTGGTAGTGTGACGGTCAGGGGCTGCTTTGCTGCTTTGGGACCTGGAAGACTTGCTGTAATTAACAGAACTAAGAATTCTGCTCTTTGCCAGAAAATCCTGAAAGAGAACGCCCGGCCACTATTTCATGCCTTGAAGATCAAGCACAGTTGGGTTATGCAGCAGGACAATGATCCAAAATACACGTGTTTGCATCTGAATGGCCACAAAAAAACCTAAAATGATGGTTTTGGAGTGGTAGTCTGGACTCAAATCTGATTGAGATGCTTTGGCAAGATCTTAAAAGGCCGAATATATCGAAAACTCTCCAATGTGGCTGAATTACAACAATTCTACAAAGAAAAGTGGCCAAAATTCTTTAATAGCATTGTGAAAGACTCATTTCCAGTTATTACAAATGGCTGATTGCAGTTCATGCTACCAACTGTGGCACGACCTGTTATTAGGTTTAGGGGCAATTAGTTTTTGCACATAAGGCCAAATAGATTAGACGACTTTTTTCCCATTATAAAAAGAAAACTGCATTTTGTATTTTGTCTAATATTAAAATTTGTGATCTGAAACATGTACATGTGACAAATATGAAAATTAGGAAATTAGGAAGGAAACAAATACTAATATATTATTCAATTCCTTTGTGTTTATTGTGTATTTTATATTGTTTCCTATATTGTGTATAGGAAATCAATATATAGGAAACAGGAAATGTATATATATATATATATGTATTGTGTATAGGAAATGAAATAACTACCATGTTCAGCCGGCTCTAATCAAGGGAGTATTTCACTATTCTTGGGCCTGCCCTATTTCTTTAAAGCATAAACTTCACATAATTGTCTTGCCCTCAACCACAGAGCGGAAAAGCTTGCCTCATATTTGTCTCCGTAGGAGCAGAGATGGATTATGTAGCAAATAATTCCATAGATTCGACATTGTATATTTAAACAGACTCTAATTTTATGGATAAGCAGTGCCAAGCCATTTCCGATGGATGCCAGTTGCCGGGCCATAAGAAGTGACACATTCCCTGCACTGTGTTTTCTCAGGCGCTTACAGGCAAACTAGCTCATGCTCCAGCAATCCTGCATGATGACAACTGGCTTCCTTTCAGCAGCTCAGCTATCCTGCAAATGCTCCTAAGTTCAGCAAACCAGGTTATACTAATACCAAGCTTTTTAGGAAAATAAACAGACCTTTTATCCTGGTTTCTCCACATCCTCTGTACACCCAACCATCACATTATGCTAGTCTTCACATTCTCATTAAAATAAAATACAAATTCTTAAAAAAAAACCACACAAAAAAAGAACAAAAAGAAGGAAAAAAATCCAAAATGAGCTCGTCTGAGTACTGTTCTCTGCAACCAGCTGTATTAATGGCTATCCTCACACCAAAATCCTATTACTGGGACAAATGATATAAAAGGGAGGTACCACAAACAGTCACTCAAGGACCAAAGTGACCTTTCATAGGCCACTAATTTTATGCAGCAGTGAAGGAATAGTACTGCATATAAAAGAGAGGACGAAAAATGGTAGTAAGTGGAAGGGTACTGAGATGAAAATCACCTTTTCCTTTATGAAGCCAGCAGTGAGTATGATCTGTCAGAAACCAGTGGCATAGCTGTTAGTGACCAGGAATGTAATGACATGTCAGTTATGACATATCATGTTTTCTTCCATATGTGAACAGAGTGGAAACTCAAAGCATTGCTGTGTTTTGTGCTTATGTAACTTAAGAAAACCTCCAATAAACCAGAGCCAGATGACTTGGGTTGTCTAGAAGTTTTGGACCCTATGAGAAGATCTAACCAACAGAACAGTGCCACAGAAGCCAGCACTGCTCGGAGCCCGTTCAACCTCAGTGCAGAACCAGTCTGCATGTTTCTTCCAAGACTGGAAGAATAAAATTCCAGCCAATTAAATATTTTGTGGAATTCCTTTTGGTAGCACCACAAAAGGCCAATAACAGCAGCTGTTCCAACTTTGGGCCCATCGCACCAGTGCCAGCTTTTTGGTACTGATGTTTGTTTAGGTGAAAATGTAACTATTATTATGTCGATAGAAATGAGTTCTTTCAGGGTTCAAATGAGATTTGGAAATCTTGCGCTTTTACCTGTGAATGTTAGATTCAAACACGTAATAAACCATAATTGTCTGAAATCTTATAATAGCTTAATTTACTGAGTGAGGTTTATAGTACAACTGGCTCATTTTGGCTCATTTTTCATAAAGATATCAGTTACTAACTACGTCAAAGTTTTGTATCTGATCTGCTGCATTTCATTTCATATTCGTATATATGAAAATGCCACGGCATTGTCCAAAAGAATCATCATTTGTAATTAGTTTGCCTTACATTAACTTAGCAACATACCCGATAGCAGGATAACACATTAGCTGTGTCTTAGTGGATTGTTTCTGTCAGCTACACATTATTAATATGTCGCCAACTAAACTGCATGCAGTAAATCTAAGATGTAGTCTTTGAATTCTTAATTGCGAACCCCTGAAGAAAACAGTTGAGCTTGTATGAGTGTGTGTGTGTGCGTCTGTGTGTGGCAAAGTCTTTGAAGAGCTACAGATGGGAAACAAATGAGGGCGGGTGGTATCAGGGTCAGTCTGGCGAATGGGGGTTTTTGACTTGGAAGCAAACGGTGCAATGTCACCCCAGGAGCAAAAAAACACCAACCCTCAGGGGGCGTAATTAAAATAATCCAGTAAAATTAAGTGCTTCAGATCATTTTGGAAAGACTCTTCCTTGATGTGTGCGCGTGTGGATGTGACGATGATTCACGGGGAGGTGTAAAGAGTATATGTGTGTGTCCATGTGTCTGTTTACACTGACTGTGCGCTACTAGAGTCTCTGCTTTTAGAGTATTTGCATTTATCATAATCATAAGCCTGCTGCCACACATATCTGTGCAACGTGCCGCAACATCGCACTTCTGCTTCCATAATGTTTTGCTTTTATTTTTGTCCAAACTTTGAAACTAGTCTCAGGTTTCCATTGAACTGCTTGCATGTTGCGATTACCCCCCAAATAATTGCTTTAACCTTGGAAATATTTGCATCACTTTTAAGTTAAAATGAACACGATCAAAGTGATGAAATTACACAACCAATCACTTTTTTTAAATGAAAGAATGAAGACAAACAATATAAAAGAACACTAAAAAAAAAAAAAAAAAAAAAGTTATTTGCTTTCTGGGAATATAAAACAAAAAAGCTTTTTCTGAGTTTGCCTATATTATAGCCTTTCATATTTGTTTTGATTTAATGGAATATTCTGCGGTGAAGGCATATGAAAAATCTGGAGTACATTTCTGATGATTTGAAGCCTCCGCAGGGCATGAGACTATTGGGGGCCGCAGATGTGGCCTCTGGACTGATGGAGTTGGTTACCCTTCCCTTCTTAGTCCTTTTCACCCTTCGCCAAACTGAGCTTCAGTTGACAGAGTGAGAGAGTACACAAAGGCGCCACCCTCAAGTGCAAATGTTTGCTGGCAGCAATGGGCTTTAGTCCACTAGACGAGTAAATGTGGGAGTTTTTTTTAATGTGTGCTTTAAGTGTATGTACATAAGTGTGTGAACAGAAATACTGTACAGACCACGTTTATTTGTGCATCCAGACATAAGTGCATACTTGTGTATTTTTCACAATACAGCTGAAGTGTTTACACCCCTGTTCTAAGTTAACAATTGGAGTACTTCCTTGTACCCTCTGTCTATTTGTATAATAGCAGCAGACATTAAAGCAAAAAACATCCTTTTTGCAAGGATGGAAAGGTACCACCTTAAAATCAGTACAAACCGGACTGAGACAGTAATCAGGAGGCCGTGCCCCTAAAATGATGCCACGGACTGTGCCCTACTTGGACAATCTTTTTCTGAAAAACAGATGGGTAAGTGCCTCCAACTCGTCACAAGGGTTATCAAATGAAGCCAGGGCTTCTGTGAAAGCTCAGACTGTGCATAAGAAAACAAACAAACTGAAAAAAAAACTTATTCTTTGGCACAAAACTGCAAGACTAACTTCGATAAAGATCATTAAAAAGAGCCCTGATGAATATTGTGGGGACATTCTTTGATCGCACGATGCCAAGATGAATTTGTTTGGCTCAGATGAGGCCCAGTGTATCTGGCACGAACGTTAGCCAGGACTACCACAGTGAATACATAATCACAACAGTGGAAGTGTGATGCAATGAGCAGGGGCACAACCAAGGGGGGGCCAGGGGGGGAACTGGCCACCGCTAAAATTTTCTGTCTTTTTACCTATATTTGACAGCAGCATAATAAAACTGGAAATTTTGTTTTCGTTGTGTCACCCTAATATTTCTAGTGGCCCCCCTAGGCAAAACTTCTGGAGGCTCCCCTGTCAATGAGGTTGCATGAGTACAAAAAAAGGTGTCGGGGGATAAAACCAAAAGACAACAGCACAAATCCCAGTGAACACACCAAGGTAATACTTGACAAGATGACTCAAGTTTCCCAAAGCCTGGCAGAAAAAGAATATTCCAGATAATAATGATCCAAAACAGACTGCCAAAAATTATGAGAGTTTCTAAAGAGGGTGAAAAAAGTAGAAACTATGACCAGGCCAAGTGTGTTGCCTGACTTGAATCAAACTAAAGACATTTGTTACACTCGTATACTCCACACTGAGGATTTTTTGCCATATAAGTTCATATCTGGAACCTTAAATATATTCAAATGTGATAAATAATGTTTGAATACCAGGATCGAAATGTGCTTTGGCTGTTGCTGCCAGATTCCATTGTGGAAAAAGTTTTATCCAAGTTTCAAATCTGCTATTAATTTGTTTTTCACTCTTATCTGAATCATTCTAACAGCGCAAGTGGGTATCGACTGGAGTTATTTTATTGTGGAGCAGTGAAACCACCAAGGAGCGAGAGATAAAGTTAAAAGCCGGTGGCATTGTCACAAAATGCCACGAGGTACTATGATTCCCGGTAAGTAATGACTTCATTTGTCTTCTCACATTGATTAAAGGATAAATAGTAAGCCTACAAATTGACTTGGCGTGAACATCGTGAATACTCCAGGAAATCTAGTGCACTTGAGGGTTTAAAGTGTGAGACTTGTCAAAGTGAGGAGGACTGAACTGATGGGGAGGTAGTCGGTCACGTCAAACACGGGTCCTTTACAATGGTGTGAAATGGGAGTTATCCAACGCATCGCACGGATACGATTCAAGTGTAAGATCTCATAAGGATGTAAAGTATCTGCAATTAATAGTCAAAGTCGCAAACTGCATCCATAATTGTCGGGACTAGCGTAGCTTTCTGCATATGAATAAAACTCGGATGTGGCTTGTAAATGAGTCTCCCTTAACACTTGTGTATCTAAAAAGTACTGACATCACTTCAGCACGCATCTCATTGAATGAGATATCAGCGCTAATGCAGTTTTATCCACTCATTCATCCCTGTATGAGAGGCTTTTTCCTTCCATTCCTCTCTCATGCTCACTTTTCCCCCCCCATCCATTTTTATAGTAATCATCATACATTAGTATAGATGGCTTTAAGAATAAACGAATCCGATGTAATGTAGTGTATTCACCAGTGAGAAACCATCCGGAAAGTTAATACAGTAGAGAAAATGCAGCATTATAAGGAGAAAAAAGAAAAAGAAAAACAGGTCTGCGATGAATGTTGTTTGCCTTTAAAGGAGGCCTAAAACCTACGTTTGTGTAATGTACCGGTAAATAGCAGAAGAATTATGTTTATAGCAGAGTTCTCCTTGTGTTTTTGGAATGGATATTTTCACTCTGCAGCATGTAAGGCGAGTGCGCCGCCATTAATCATTCCACAGGTGCGGCAGCACTGTCAGAAGCCATACGTCCCTTTGCCTTTCCAACCTGGGTGGAAAGTAGAATGGAAAGGAAAAAGGAGGGAAGGAGGGTTGGTGGCTGGAGGTGGAGGGTGAACACATCCATAAAAACAATTTCACTTCCTCTTCTTCCTTTGCACTGGATTTGTCAGTAAGGGGGGTTCGAAGTCCAGATTAATTAGATCCATTTTGTGGTCCATCTTTGTTTTTGTTTTTTTTGCTTTGTTTTGTTTTTTTCCCGCCACTTCCATGACTCTTTTCTTTTCTTTGTCTTGCCTACAGTCCTTACTGCCATCCCAGCGCCATTTATCACGTTGCCATCTCGACAGTGCCTTCCCCCTTCCTTGCTGGGAAGCCATTAGAGCATCTCTGCATCGTGGCGGCCAGATTGCATTCCGGTCCCCGCTTGCGACATTTATCATCTTTTGTCCTAAGTTTTTATCTGCCCCTGCCCTGTGTGAAGCCCTATCTGCAATGCCCACTATAATGAAACACTGGGAGGTGAGGCTCAAGTAAATAACCTAATTAAACCTAGCAAACAGGGACAAAGGGGGGGGGGGGAAATTCACAAAAGGCCTTTGTGAGAATGCCAGAGGAGGAACACTCACAGATGGCAGCGAGGAAGTCGAAGCAGCGATGTGGCACGTGGCCCATACCACCTTCTCATCTCAGTATTTATAGTACTCCTACTGGTGCTGTTGTTTGTCCAAAGATGTCCTCTTTACGTGATTTGGATCAACGCAGAATGACAGTTTATATTTAGACCGGCGATACGCTGATTACTCGTCAGGAATCGGGTTTGTAAGACAAGAAATGTTCCTGTAAAGCAAGGGGATATATCTGTGATAAGGACCCAATACACTGAGTAATGGGTCCTAAGAGAAAATCTATCCTCCCTTCTCACTCGCTTTCACTCCTCTCTCTGAGTCTTAGGCAAAAAAGTCGAGCCAGCTCTGATTGGTCTCATTAGGGACAAAATGAGGAATACTAATCATCAAAATTATCGACGGCACCCCTGCAAATAGTATAGAGTCAATGCAGTAAAATGTCAGGAGGGCATTAGTGGACAATTATTAATCCATATCAAGCTGGGGTGGACAATTTAATTATCACCTAATCAATATTTCCAGATCTTGTACAGATGTAGAGCAGTGACTCGATGGATAGATCTGCCTTTTGAGAAGCCCTTTATTGGATTAAAAAAAAAAAAAGGCAGCTGGGAACAGTAGTAGGGTGGCAGTAAACAAGAAAGTGCTTCTCTGCATGGCTGACCCAGGGCACACGCTACAGCTTCTTCCGGTGATGAGCACCAGCTCCACTGCACATGGATACTTTAGGGAAAATTCAAGACCTGATTTTTTGTTTTTTCTGGCCACACACAGACACCTTGGATGTTTTTTTTGGTTCTGTGCTCATAATTTGACCCATGCGTTTTTCTTTTTGGTCTAATCTTGTTATCTCAAGCAACCTTGACCAAAGACGAGGCTCCGTTTGTGTTTATTGGAGCCTCTAACTTTATCATAACCTCGCAAAGCTCAGAAAGCCACAGGAGCGGTGTGCCGACTGCATTTCCTTTTATCTTTTTTTTAACAATCCCCAGCCCCGTGTCATTATTTGTGCAGCTCTTACTAGTAATTTGTTGCCATATTGTGTCATTGCCAGTAATGTTGCTTACTTTCTGCTGGTACTCTCTGTTTTCTCAGTGCAGCCTGAATAATTACTCTCATTGTACCTGAAACAAACTATCTCAAATATTGTCAGTCAAGGCTTTTGTGGGAGTGATGAGACAAAATGAATGCTGTGTAACAGGCCCTCGTGGATTTCAAAGACGCCGCACAATGAGCCATGGCAAAACAAAAGTGGCTGTCTTCTATGAGATAGCAGTCATCTGAGATAAGAATACCCTCCCGTAGTTTGGTTTTGCTTTTTTTTTTGTTTGCTATTATTGTAACTCTCCGTCTCCATCCCCCCGAATCACTTCAGCCACTACACAGCCTACTGATTACTACAAAGTCGCCTGGACCTTGGTTATTTTCACTATTTACTGCCTTACTGCGTGTTGCCGTGGATTATTATTTTGGCGTAAGGCTGCATTTTCAGAGCACTCTTTCCCCCCCTCACCCAGCACACATTATAAACCTGCAGTACTCTTATCTTTTTCCTGTAATGCTTCAGCGTCTGTCCGCTATAATGCCGCAAGCCGAGAGGACCGCGAGCCACAGTGCTTCTCTTTGTGCAAATGCTGTAAATAAAAACTCTCTTGGTTCACACAGTGTTGACTCTGAGCTCCGATGGAAGTTGGCTGGAAGTTAAATGCAGTGGCGCATACTTTCAAGATAAAAGTCAACTTTTTTTTATTTGCTTTTCATTGTGTATGACAAGAGACTTGAAATAAGATCAAAATGTGACATTCAATCCCAACTGCGATATCTTTAATCTGTTTACCTTTGACTTTCATTACCAAATTTCAGATCCTTAAAAAAAAAACGAAAAAAAAAAGAGTTGAGATCATTTCATAAGATGCCGAGAACCTAATCATATCGGCGGGATTAGAGTTGTAGGCTCCAGGATTACTTTTTGAAAATTATCTCTGAGCTTTGTAAAGGAAAAAAAAACCTCACTAAGCAGTGAAGAACTATAAAAGAAATCCCTGTAACTTGTATTAGCCTCCCCTTCACTTCAGTCCTATCACCTCATCTGGTTCAAATGCCTTTGAAAGTCAATCCATCCATTCTTTTAGTTAATCGTCAACTAAGCTCTTTTCTCTCCCGTAGCTTTATTTTCTGTCGCCCAACTTGTAATCTCTCAGCATCCATGGTATTTTGACATTAGCGCACTGTACAAGCAGCACATTGATGTGGCAGGCATGGGTCAGCATGGATTTTGCACACCATCTGATCTATAATGCACCACAAGTACTGCCCATCTCTTGGTTCCATTAGGTGTCTAGCATGCATGTGTGGAGAACATGCTTCTTTTATATACATGTATGCCACAGAGACAGTGAATATGTGTAATTCAACCCTGCACAGCAGCTACTTTTACCATCTTATGCTTTAGGAATGGGTGCTAGGATTGTGGAATGTGTTGCCAGCCAACAAACTACCATTCCCTGCACACTGTTTGCACAAAGATTACACCTTCACTTTAAAACAGACAAAACAGGTGAGCCAATGGATTCAAATGAAGCAATCACAGGAAGACCACCTTGCAGCCTCAAAATGAACAAACAGGTGAGGGTAACAGATGCTATTAAATGATCAAGAAACATTATCTGTAACTACAGTATATACAGGATGGACGGGTGGAGGATTAAGGCACTTGCTTTGTTTTGCAGACAGACAATGCCTGCCTCAAGTCGTAGTCATGAGAATCTCCCCCTATGTCTGTGTGCAACTCTGATATCTCACTCAATGTAGCAAAACCACCACGCTGTGCTATTTAGCGTTTGGGTTTTCCATATTAATTATTTACCAAGTTGAATACTCAAAGAGACAAACCACTAAATTAGCTAAATAAAATCCCAAAAAATCTCACTGAAGAAAGAAAAAATCAATCTTGGCCAACAGGGACCAAACCCCAGGGAGTGTTTTCATTCATCTGAATATATTTACTATATGACTATTCACATAGCCAGATGCAAACCTTCATAGTGTGTGCAAAACATTGCAGTAGTTACAAAAATAGGGATAATTAAATTCTTTTCAGTATTTAATTTCTGGCTTTTCATGCAAAGACTCTCTTAAATTTTCTATTTAACTGGTTCATTCTGTGGCACTTTGCTACCTGCTAACTCATTAGCGTCTCATGTCCTCATTCGCCTCGCAACCATCCAGATACACAAATAAGGATTTGATGGCAAAACTAAAGCCTATTGTTCTTGAATGTTTCTCCTTGAATCCCAGCAATGAGAGGGAAAGCACGCGCAATTAAATTGTGCCATTTAATGAAAGGCGACAACAGATCGCGCACCGTGTGCAATTTCTGTAACACCCGGGCACGGGCAGGGAGAAAGGTGAAGGGGTGTAAGGGGATCGTTGCGAGGCGCTCTGATCATGTATTTTTCTGCGCTCTGAGAGGCGGGAAAATCTTATTTGGAAAGTGTACTTAATGAAATCCATGTAGGCACAAATCCTGACATCACAGAGCACACTCTGTGCCGTCTTGTACCGACTATCAAGACGGAGGGAAAAGATAAAAGTGCATGAATGACTGTTTAAGGAAGGAGCGAATGAGGTTGAATTTAGGAGGACTAAAGCAGTCCACCATGTTTTGATGAAATATTCCGGACTGCTTGTTTACCTTAATGGGGCTTGTAAAAGCTAACAAGGTCCCGCCTTTTGACTCAGGATTCCACGGTCATTCCAGCCTCTTTGTTGTACATTAATTATCTGCACTTAACTTGAACTATCCTTCATCATGACTCAAGTGATGGGGGTGATTGGGGTAATTAATTAGCTGATGAGAGGGTGATGAATGACATGAAAGATGGCACCAGGGGAGTATTAAAACTAAAGGGAAACAGACTGGTTATGGATGTTATGATGAATGCTGTCTAAACACTGCATAAATGTCCAGGGACCCGTCTGTAATTGTGTGTGTGTGTGTGTGTGTGTGTGTGTGTGTGTGTGTGTGTGTGTGTGTGTGTGTGAATACATATGATGTGATGGGCACTTAGAGTGCTCCACCATTAGAAACAAGAGCTTGGCTCAGGCTCAACTTGAAAAGCCTATGGGTCTTGCTGTGGCGTGAGAGCATTTTCACCTCTCAATGGAGGCTTTCACTCTCATTTGCCATAACTAATAAACCACACTAAAGCAGTGTGTCACAATAAATCTCAGCTCCTCAAATGGCATGACTCATTTGCTGGTGCAGAGGAGCCAAAGAGAGAGAGAGAGAGAGAGAGAGAGTGTGTAAGGTGCAGGGCGTGTGAGCCGGTGTGCGCGAGAGTGAGTTAATGAGTGAGCGAGCGCGCAAACAAGAGAGAGGGCGGAGTGACAGGAAAGACTGACAGATGTAGTGTGTTTGAGAGGGTATTAGGTGAGAAAGATGGCTCTCCTAAGACGGACTTTGAGCACTCACTCCATCACAGCGCTGAATGTAAATCAGCTGTGACAGGAGGAGCTCGGGGCATAAAGATTTCCCAATCTGCATCACGCTTTGGCGAGTGCTGTAGGTAAGAAGGTTGGGATGTAAGCTTTTTGGCTAGGACTGAGAGATCGCCCGGAGGCGCTTCATGGAGATGAATGGTTTAGACCATTAACCCCACTGCAGAATCCCAACACACCCCCGAGGCACACGAATGTGCTGCACTGAGATCAGTGCAAAGTGTCGCACTCTCAGGACCCCCCGGTGTGAGACCAAAGCGCCAGCCTAGGGCCGGGTGTTACCCCCCCCCCCCCGTGTGCACACACGCGCCCAAACCACACGCAGTTCTGAAGTGGGGAATTCAAAAGTGATTGTGAGTGTTTCAACAAACAAATTAATGAATTTAGCAACATTTATTTCCATTTTTCATGTGTAGTGGTTAACACAGTCGCAGGAACAAACAAAAGATCCCCAATTAAAGGGCAGAAGGATAGGCCCAGCCTAAGGAGGTCACAAGCTAGTGTACTCCTCGTGCTCATCCCAAGCCTGGATAAATGGGATGGTTGGGTCAGGAAGGGCATCCGGTATAAAAGCTGTGCCAAATCAAATATGCAGATCCATCTGCTGTTAATACTGCTTGGAAATTAAGTGAGCAACCAAACAAAAGTGCAGATTTTATCCTCAGAGATATTTTCAACAATTTACTGAATGACGTGTAAATCCTGTCTCTGCAGCACAGTCATACTGTACACCACCGATTTCTATGTACTGCTTATGACGTACAAATTAAACAGGATTTTGGATGAGTTTGGTTGTGAATGATGCATACTTTTGTTTATGTAAATCGCAAAGTTTTTGGTAATCATCAAATTATCATCACTGGCCTGATTTGCTAGTGCAAAATTGATGAACAAGACATGAATGTGGAGCAGATGAAGGAACCTTTTAGCCAAATGTACTGCATTAAGTAAACATGTATCCAGAAAAGTGCTCATTTCCAGCTTCATGTTTTTTTTTATTCTTGGACTCTGTAAGAGGAGTTTTGCACGACTCAAAGTTCAAAAATAATGATCTCACACTGGGCTTTGGTGCACCCCAGAATGATTATAGTTTTGTGTTGTCTAATTAGTTGCCTTTTTTATTTATTTAATTTTTTTTTGAGGTTTTGTTGTTTGTTCAGTTCGCTTTAGTTTCATTTTTCCAGGGTAGTTAATTTCCATTTAGTTGTCATTGTTTGACAAAGTTTACTTCTAGTTTACTTTTGAATAAGTTTTAATCATTATAAAATTGAGTCTTATTAGGGGTAAATTTAAAAAGTTCAAAACAGGTATGCCAATTTTTGACAGCACCTAACCCACAATCATGTGGAGACCCAGTCTGGTTTATTTTAGCTTATTCAGTTCCATCTTATTTCATTTATACAGCACCACATCACAATAACAGTCACCTTAAAGTGCTTTATATTGTAACCCAATATTGTAACCCAATGTTCAATAACATAGAGAAAACTCTAACAATCAGACAAACCTTTATGATCAGGCACTTGGCGACAGTGGGAAGGAAAAACTCCCTTTTGACAGGAAGAAACCTCTGGCAGAACCTTGGTAAGGGAGGGGCAGCCAATCTTAAGATAAGAAGGTTTAAGATTAGGCTTGAAACTTTCCTTTTTGCTAAAGCATATAGTTAGGGCTGGATCAGGCGACCCTGAATCCTCCCTTAGTTATGCTGCAATAGGTGTAGGCTGCTGGTGGATTCCCATGATGCATTGAGCATTTCCTTTTCAGCACCTTTCTCACTCAACATGTGTTAATAGACCTCTCTGCACCGAATCATACTTGTTATTAGTCTCTGTCTCTCTTCCACAGCATGTCCTTCATCCTGTCTTCCTTCTCTCACCCCAACCGGTCGTAGCAGATGGCCCCGCCCCTCCCTGAGCCTGGTTCTGCTGCAGGTTTCTTCCTGTTAAAAGGGAGTTTTTCCTTTCCACTGTCGCCAAAGTGCTTGCTCATAGGGGGTCATATGAGTGTTGTTTTTTATCTCTGTATGTATTATTGTAGGGTCTACCTTACAATATAAAACGCCTTGGCGCTGTATCACTAAAATCAAATTGAATCTGCTGTGACCGGTTAGGAGTGAAGAGAGGGAGACAGGACAAAATATGCACTGTTGATCATTTCACGTCATTAAGTTCTTTTTATTTTCATTTTTGAAGCCTAGTTTTTATTGTTACTTCAAGATTAACATGGAAATAAGTCTCAGTATTATAACCTTTGTGCCGCCCCCCACAGTTCAAGCAGCTGTTTTAGCCTCCTGTTCCAGCTCTTTAACTTTCATCTTATCAACAGCCTCTTGCAAACAAAAGATTTGAACAGCCTGTGGTTGGGGGCAGAGCTGTGTGCTCAGATGACCACATAAAGGACATCTCTCTCTATTAACAAGTCAATCTAAAGTTGGGAGATAAATCAGGTAGCATATGGGGAGCAGACAAACTCCAACATGTTTTGGGAACATTATGACTCAAATCCACATGGAACTATTTTCGCTTCTCTTTTCTACTTAAAAGACTTGAGTATGATTTTCTGTACTGTGAGTATAAAAGCATCTTTAGTAAGATTGCTGTGCACACATAGAGGTTTTGTTCTCTCCCCTTCACCTGCACACTGCAGTAAAACATCATCTGGTCTGTGAGCGCTCGTGTATTTCAGACTTGACTAGCCGAGTAATCCCATCGCCGCAGCTACGGCATCAATCCATTAATTGCACTGTCACTGTGGCAATGTCATGAAACACCTGCATTGTTATACAGTTCACTGGCACAGTGTGTGAAGGGTGATCAGATTTTAGTACGTGCGCCAGCAAAGCCCGAATCGTGCCAAGCGTAAGCCCGGCAGATGCAGAACAGCTGGCATTGTGTTCGTCTCACCGGCTGATCCCGGCTTCAAAGACGTGCTACGAGGTCCTCTTTCAATGAGAGTGTGCGCGCATGAGGGAGAGAAAGGGAGCGCAATTGTGTAAGAATCAAAACAAAAAAAAAAACTAGCATGACACACCGTGTTAACGTGGCCCTCTATTGTTTTGCTGACACCATAAACGCTCAACGGACAGATAAGGAGGCGCCAGGTTGACTGAAATCCATACCATTTCACAGTATGACAGACCCTGTCGTTTCATGGCGAGGGATTCAAATCTATGGAATTAGAAAAAGGGATTTGTGGAGTTTGTTGATTGCCACTCCAATGGATTTACAATTTGGATTAAGGTGCTTTTGTTCTGTCAATATTCCCACTCTGAGACGTGAATGGTACAGCATGCTTAATTTGCACCACCACTTTTTAGTCGGTTATTTCTTGAAGAAATAAGTGCACTCAGATGTGGCGTTACTAACCGTGGGGGCTAGCCTTTAATTACCTTCATCGGAGCCTGTACAACATCTCCATATAGCTTGTGATTATCTGCTTTTCTTGAGAGTGGGAGGGTCAGGGGTGTGATGAAAATTGCTTGGCTTTTGTGCGATTCTGTGGTCTAAGTGCGAGACGAAATGACTGCGATCCATGGATGAGAATAATGGCCTTAAATAATACACTTGGGCAAAGTTGCTGGAGAACTCTGCATCCATGGAGTTAATAATGGGCCTGATACAACCTTTACACATAATTGCACAGCACATTGTTGACAAGGAGTTGGTACAGGCCTTTACAGCCAAAGAAAATGATAATGACTTCTTACTCGTTCAGTTCAACATACAAGCGAGCATCTTGCATTGCACCGATAACATTGTTTTATCTCAGATTCCCAGCCTTGTCACAAGGTCTTCATCCAAACAACTAGATGGTAATTAAATGCTGGCACTCTCAGCCGAAGGTGTTCTCACCGCATTTATTTGAAGTGTGAACATGATGCATGCTCTCCCCTTGTAGATATCGACGCTAGTTTTTAAGGATGTACTGCGCTAAGATACGTTTTGAAATGAACGAGTGGAGCCAACAATGAGATTTCCACATGAGCAGCGTCCGGCAGAATGATGAACGAGGTGGTAGACTTGAAGAATTACAGTGATTTAAAGTTGGATCAAAACCCCCTCTGAGAGTACGGTTCTCCTCTTGCTTTGATGTCATTTCGTGCGGCTACACAAACATGTAACCTCGGCGCGCGCTTATTTGTGTGCCCAATTCCGCGTGTGCACCGCAGCGTGTAGGCTGCAGCTCTTAAAGAGTACATACTGTGCATTCACGTGTGTGCGTGCGCGCCCGGTTCCATGGGTACGGGCGTAAAAGCGAACGGAATAGACTCAATTTAAATCAAATTAGCATGTAGGCAAATTAAGCAGACGGATTTAATTTGAGCTGTTGTAAAAATGCTAATTTCAGTACAGCCCGCAAGCTTATATGCAAATACAATACTATTTTACAATAATTCATATTAGGCCAGGCATGCATAAAACACACATTACATCCTAATGTCATCTGGGGAATTGAGTATCATTAGCTTTTGTACTCCTAACAAGGTGAAGCTTTTTAGCTGGTATGTGGGGCGGGCGTATGCATTAGAATTTCTCCACTTATCTGTGTGCATCGCTGCTGCTGCAGCTTTATTCACAACACTGTAACGCTCATAGGAATGACAGTGTGTCTTTGCGCGTGTGCATAATTTGTTATAACTCGTCCAGCAGGCATGCCTCTAATTTTTTCGCATTCTGTTGCTGCTTTACTACTAAACAGATGACACTTATACTCTCCTCTGCTGTCACAGTAGATACTGCTGGGTCATAACTTGCTTCTGCATTTAGTTAACTTATGGGGAAAGGACAGAATCTACTAGCATGGAAACATGGGTGCCTTTAGATGTTGTTGTATTTAATTCTGCCCTTAGCCGCCCCCCATCAACTCTACTATGGCTTGCTTTTTTCACACTGCTGCAGCTCAGAAGAAGCACCACATCAATAGATGATGTGCTGTTTTCCTCCCATGTGGTTCACCTTTGATTGCAGGCTCCAAAGGTTTGCACATACATTAAGGTGCCCGTGGATGTTGTTAGCGCTTGGGTGGGCATGTTGCTCTATACTCGCGCGCGTGAGCGAGATGAAGTTTGGGTGTTAACATCTTAATGTGTAAAGAGGACGGAGCCTTGTCGATACTCCTTTGACGTGTTAAAGAGAATTGGGCTGGCTCGCTGTGACTCACCATGCCATCCACCAGCAATGAGGGCAATCAATTAAAACACTATTAGGCCAAGGGTTTGACGTGGTCCAACACAGCATGGGCTAGAAAGTGTGTGAGTTGGGTTTCTCTACAGATGTAGCTGAGCAAATTTGCAGCTGAAAGACCAGCTGATTTTTTACCTCCACCAGGGAGGTTATGCTTTTGTGGTAGCGTTCAGTTGCCTTGTCTTTCTACCGGTCTTTAAACACGACAGCTTGAAAGGTTCTGAATGAATTCTGGCATCCGTTAAAATTTGGCTCATATTCACCAAGGACTTTAAGTTCAACCTATTGATTTATTGGCTGAAAATGAACAAAAAGCCTGATAATTCAGAACCTATGAATCGTGCAAGTGTGCTGTGTATTGTCAACACATAGAAAGTAGTGTGTAAAAATGTAGAATATGATGTCACACTTCATGAACATTGACAGACTGATCTGAAGGTCATAGTAATAACAGTAATCTGTACATAACATATCAGCATATATGGAATGATATATGGGGATTCTAAAAATGATGTTACTTTGAACCTTTGACCTCGTCTTCAAGATCAGATGAGATCAAACTTTCATAAAATGTTTATATAGTTAGTTTGCATCCAAAATCATGTCACATTTGACCTCTGACCTCACTTTTGCATTTCACAATCCACCTTTCGTTCAAGTTGACCCAAAAATGTATAAGTAAGTGTTGTCAACAGAAAGAGGCTGAGCTGCCTAGTTAGCAAGAATACTACTGAACACTAATACTAAATAATAAGCTCCAATTATGCACAAATCAATCCCTATTATCCATAACCAACTCCCACATACTGTTATTAAAAGTGCAATCAAAGTAAACATCTGTTATGCTTCCCTTATCAGATTTTTACTGCACTACAATCTTAAAAATACATTTAAAAAGAACAAATAAAACTAAATGAATATATATAAAATATAATACTGTTTCCCATAAAGTAAATAGAGAGTGAGCTGTCTTGGGGAGACAACTAGGTTTTTGATGTCAGTGATGTGTGCTCATTGAGAAAAGAAAGATACAGTAAATTACTTCGCAATTTCCACATCTGTAGCTGAATCAGTTTAATGATTAAGCTACATATTATAAAGCCAACTGCTCTAAAAATACAGTAAAATATCACTCTTTGTCATCACAGCTGAGTTTTGAAACTGTTGTATATTACGATATGATTATAACATTATTACAGCAGTATGTTGTTACAATTACAGCACTATATTATTGTCTATTTCTGTTGTGTATTGTATATTATATTGTGTTGTACATTATTTTTGTTGCATGAATGCCAGACTTACCAGCATTGAACTGTTATCTAATAGTTTGACGCTGGCAAATTCTTCCTCTCTGTAATCTAAGTTATATTGCAGGTTGACTTGATTTTTCTGTGGCCCAGTAGCAAAATCAAGCCCCACACCTTGTGGAGACACGATCCAGTCCAAACCTGGTTTGGTTTTGCTTCATATCTGTGTTGGGCTCATGCAGCAAAAGCTCTATCGAGCTAAAGGAGACCCGAGTTATTTAGTTCTGGTGCCCACACCAAAGTTTTCGCTTTAACTTCATCCCTGCGCAGGTGGAGCTGTTTAATGCTTCAGGCTGTCCTCTCATCTCCAGTGAGTCCTGTTTGTATTACTGCTCAGTAAAAGACAGAGAAATTGTTTGTTGACTCTCTCGCACTTTGTCCCCCCTTGGCTCGCTGGGGACAATTATGTCCCCCGCTCCTCCCCCCTTCGAGCTATTGCCGAGCCCAATTTGCTACACAAATTAAACGGGAGGCATTTGAAGAGCAAGGGGAACAAGGTGAAGGAGAAAACAACAGAGAGCAACAGAGAGAAGGCCAAAGACACACAACAGCAGATCGAACAGACCTGCACAGAGATAAGGACATACCCTTTTATATTTATTAAGAGAAATGCATGTTTACTAGGAGTCCTTACTGTTAATTTTCTTAAAGAGTGCCCAATATGTGAGGTAGGACTGGCTCTAAGGCTCGTGCCATCTGTTGAACAGGCAGACTCAGCCATTTTCTGCACTCGTGTGTCTCATATCCTCCACCAGGTCCACAGCCTGAGGCTAGCTCACATCCAAATGGATCCAGAGCAGCAACAGTAGGGTTTTGGTGCTGAGGGGTTAGTCTGGAACAGACTAAACTGATGTGCACTGAGGTCCTCAGTGCACAGCACACATGCAGGGAGAGCCTTTGAGTGTCAGGGCTGGGCATGCACAAGCATCGGCACAGTGGAGGAAATTAAGGAGCTTCCGAGTCGCTGGAAGGGGCTATTGCACGGCTTCCAAACAGCAAGGGAAGAAGGTGGGGAAAAGACAAAGACGCTGGCAGGGGAAACAAAAAACAGAAAGGAAGAAAAAAAAAACAACAGCAGAAAGAAAAAGCCAAAGTAAGAACTGAGGAGAAAATTGGCAAGAGAGCGATTAGGAAGAAAAACAATAGAAAGAAGCCGGGGAAAGAAAAGGAGCAAACACGTGCATGTGGGAGATCAGGCGGCGCAGGAACAGAAAGGAGCAAATATAAATCCCAGAGCTAAAATGTACTGCCTGAAGTGGCTCTGCTTATGAGCAGCCATGTTTTCGCACACCTCGGCAGCAGACACAACAAGCACCGCGTCTCCGTGACCTCCCTCACTCCCACACACCCCTTCAGTCATTAGCAGACAGGCGCTGTGGCTACCTCGTGATAAGTGTGTGTGTTTTGGCTTTGAAATGATGACCCCGCACAGCTGTTAAAGTAGGGTACGGGGGTAGCCGCAGCTGCTAACAACCACACAGCCAAATGAAGGGAATTAATCGGGGGCTGGGGGGGGGTTGCAGGGGAATGGCGAGCACTGAGGCGTCAAGATTTGGAATGTCTGGAAGTTTAACCGAGGCAGTTGTCTGAGGTTGTCTGAGCAAATGTTATGTGAATTCACACTATGCCGCGGAAGATGGGAGTTTGTGAAAAGATGGCTTCCGAAGAGCCCGCTCAATGGTAACGTTTATCGACCGTTAATGCCATTTTGGGAAGGTCCCATAATTAAATTGTGTCAATAAATCCCGGAGCTGCACATAAAACCGGGGAATAAACGGAGAAGACGTTTTCAACTGTTTGCCTCTTCCCTGCTGAGAGACATATGTGGCTTGAGGGTAAGGGGGGGGTTGGGCGCAGAATAGAAAAATAAGACACAGTGAAGCAGATTGCAGGGAACATTTCTCAAGCACAAAGTTGAAAATTTCGCCCATCAATTCCACTTTGCGTTGGCTCCGTTGTCTGTGACCTTGGGTGAACGAGCCCTTCGTTCTGAGATATTCAGCTGAACTGAGGGGATTTCAGGCAGTGCAAAGGGAGCAATAAAAATTTTTATTCATCTCACTGTGACTCCAGTAGCTAATGATTCATGGATCTTAGTGTAAAAAAAAAAAAAAAAAGGTGGTGGGGGATGATGTGGGGGAGGGGGAGGTGGTCTTTTGGTGTAGGACCAGAGCTCAATGAGGTTTGAAAACGGTTGTCACACATCAATGGGCAGGTGTCTGATGTCAAGTAACTCAATTCCAAAGATTTCTCATTGCTAGATTCTTGGCTGAGGCATGAGCGTTTCTGGTTTTTACTGCAGAAAGAAGTAGCTGGAAAATAAGGAGTTGAGATGAAGAGACTGATCATTGTGGACTAAAGGTGTGTGTGTGAAGGAGGCATAGACACAGTGGGAACAGTAAAATAGGACTGATGTAGGAGGGCCTGTTTTCTCATCACTGACTGGGATCACTTTTTAAATATGTTTCAGGAAATAAATAATAACACATTATTAGACAAACAGTGTCTCTTACCCACAGGCCTGTGAAGTTTTTACAAACGCAGTACAGGAAGTATTTCTGCGCATGATGATGTTTAAACAAAAATGAAAGAGATGACTCAAAAAACAGTCCCCATCCCATAAGCAGCGGGACACCACACTCGAGGCCCGTGGGGAAAGCGGACGGTGTACTTACTTTGAGCGTCGGCGAGGTGGAGGAGCAGACCCAGGACAAGCAGCAGCGGCAGCAGCAGCGTGGGTCTGGCTCTGCGCATGGTGGGACAGCTTGGCACCAGCATGCTTTGGCAGCCTCGGTGGCACTGGCTCACAGAGTCCTGTGAGTCAGTCTGGTCTGATTTCTCAGATGCAGGGTATTCACAGCCTATGCGAGGCAAGGAGGGAAAGGAAGAGGGAGAAGGAAGGAGGGGATGAGGAGGGGGGGAAAAAGGAGAGAGAAAGAGAGAGGAGAATGAATGAAACAAAGCTGTTTGGCTCCACGGGTTTTATCTATTCCTGCACATTTCTGACATACCCCCACACAGCCTCGGCTGGAGCTGACAGAGGATAGGAAGAGCCTGATGTGCTCACAGGGTATGTTCTGACAGTTCTCTAAATGGAATAGTCACTTCACACAACGCGTGTGCACGTGTGCATGAGAAGGAGTGAGACGGAGAGTGCAAGCCACAGAGAGAGGGAGAAACCGCCCAGATGAAAGGGCGAGTTAATATGATTTTGTCTTCACAGCTCCGGTCACGAGCGCCAATTAAATACGCTCCATAATATGAGCACCTTCCAAGTCCACCTCAGATCAGCAGTGATATCTGTTTCACATAAGGAAGGCCTCGCTCCCATAAAGCAACAGCCAGGAAATGCAGTAAGAATCCAGAATTGCAAAAGCGATTTCCTATTATTCAGTAAAACTGCTTAAACTTTTAACATCACTGGACATAAAAGTTGTCTGTAAACGACACTGTGCTATCTTGTACACGTTTGCGAAACCCGTTCATCTGTAGCCCATACGCAACATTTCCATCAATTCTTTAAAAGCTCTATACAAAGTAGAGTAGCTTAACTTGGAGCCCATGTATGTGTGTGTGTGTGTGTGTGTGGTTCAGTCTTTTATCCGTTTGCTGCACGAACAACAAATAAAATCTGTAAGACAGAGCGACGAGCCGTTGCCATTCATGTTTCAGCCTTTTATCTCAGGACCACTACATGGCTGTGAAAATCAATGTGATACAGTGAGCTAGTATTAGCCGCAGACCGGCTCCATCCCTTGTCATCCATTTGCTTAAGCCCGAGCTTGATCCTCAGTGATGGATGCTGTGCGGTAGTTTTCGGCTCATAACACGGCTCCCGGCTAATCCGAGTGTGTGAGCTTTGATGACACACTGTACCGCTGGTTAGCATCTTAGCTCGTCTGCCTGCATTGTTCGGCGGGAAGCCGCTGTTGTTTCAGCTGCGGTGGAGACTGGTGGAGTTGGATGCGCGCACGGTATGCGCACCATGACATTTCAGACACTTTGTGCACCATGAGATCAAAAGCACATCAGTTTTCGGATTGTTTTTGGTAACTGTGCACATAAAGGCTTTTGCTAGAAGTATTATTACGCTGGGGTGTTTATCTGCAGATTTGACCACCACTCACTAGTAGGAAGCAAAGAGGGAAAAAAAGGGAAAAACGCAGCCCCTAAGCCCAATCACTAGGCCCGATGATGACAAAGTACCTCATTTCCCTGTTACCAATCATCCTCTGTCTCGTTCTTAGCCTTCCCTCTTTCATTTCTGTGGGCTGTAAATGGCAGAAAAGACGGGAAGATAGCACACCTGTCACACTCGATTTGTGTTGGGGGGAGATAGACACGACTACCTGTCTCCAAGCACCGCGGGGCTAGTAGCGAATGCAAGAGCGGGGGGGACGGGTGGCAAAGGGAATCAATTTGAGGCAATTTCATCCCCACTCACACCACACACACCACACACACACACACACACACGCAAACAAAAACGTGTATGCATATAACATACATCTGAGAACACTAGACAGAATTTTCACATGAGCAGTGTTTGTAGCGACGGTGAATCTGATTAGAATTAACTGGACTGAAAAGCCCGGAGCAGCGGCGCGAGGGGATGGAGCTGCAGCGTGATCCATACGTGGCGCGGTGCGGCGCGCGGCCGTCTGTCTCCTCCGGTTATTGTTTCACGCATCTGCCCCTCCAAATCTAAGTGATAGCCTTTGAGTTAATTAATGAAGTGTGAATTTCCATAATGACACGACATTAGGTAGCACACAAGAAACAGTACTCGGCAGCCCTCCACTTCTCTGTTTGCACCCTGCGTGCATACACACTCCTTTGCACACACACACACGCTGATAGAGGCAAACAAAACCATCTGTATGTTGTGTAACCGCTAGTGAGACAACCAAGAGGCTACGCCATGTGAGTAAATAGAAGGAGAAGCTAATGTAGGCTAAAATGCACCCAGCGCAGCCATAATTTATACCAACAATGAAAGCAATTATAATTGGTGTTGATTTGTAGTGTTCATTTTTACAAGTAAACTGTGCTGCAGATTCCTTCCTAATGTGCTATGGGGGTGACGAGCCACCTGCCAGACCTGGCAGAAAGGCAGCAGTTTCCCAACTGCATTGTTAACCGACAATGGATTTAGCTTAAATACTGCAGATTTTTTCATTTATTTTTTGGGAGTGGAAGCTTCTACAATTGCATATACGGGCGTGCATGCAAATCCGCATCATCCTCTCTGTAAGCATTAGTCGGTGTAAACCAACAGCATCACCTTTGATCGTTTCATCCTCAACACGGCCATTCGGCGTCACTCTGCGAATCTTCTCGTTCATATATTTGGTGGCACTGATGCTTGTCATTGAACATTTATTACAATAAAAAGGGGGAGAAAAAAAAACACCAACAGTCTTGTCTTTCTTCCTGAGCCCCCGGTGGTATTATTGTGTTCCCATTCAGTAGTGTTTCATTCAAAGGATTTTGCTGCTGATAGCAATCATGCATTATTAAACAAAGCCTGACAACATGCACAATGTTAATTAGAAAAAGGGTGGGGGTGTGTGTGTGTGGGGGGGGAGTGTGTGGCAAGAAAAAGAAAGGGGCCGTTGAGCTGTCTACTCTCTCTCTCCCTCCTTCTCCATGATCCTTATCAGAAATGTGAAAGAGAAAAGAGGGTGGGATGTTTATATTCTCCATAATGGCTGGGCTCTATTCTCATTTGAGCATGCCTGTTTGGTATTCTGGTCTATTTAGACAAGCAATATTATTAAGGCTCTAAAAAAACCAAACCAAAACAACAACAACAAAGAATCAGTCATATTTATCTCATATTCCAGCCATACTCCAATAAACTTGTTATAGGGACAAATGCAGGCAGAATAGTTTATGAGCTTCAAAAACAGCGTTTTCATAACATCGCCGTGTCTTTTGCGTGCCCTCCTCCACGTTTTACTGTTTTAGCGAGCTCGATACAAACCGGCCCAAACCGACGGTGCAATTTTTTATTATTTATTAGTTTTTTAACATTTTCAACATGAGCTTGAGCGTAGCATTTGGACCGCATTATGCTCATCCCCAGCGCAAGATGACTAATTTCGCTTTGGCCTGCCCCGGAGAATGTTGAAATGGGGTGTTTTTAATTTCAGGCTCATGCACAAACTGAACTGAACTCGAAAGGAAACGGCAGACTCATGGTATGTTATCCTAACAGACCAGAACGGCCACAAAAATGCCACCAAATCTATTAAGGCCAATCCCTCTGTAATTAGCTCAACACATGCGAGGACAAAAGTACAGCAAAACTACGAAGGATGTGAACCGAACTGGACCGGGTTATAAAAAAGCAGTATCATACCCAGACAGGCACAGCCAATGAGAATGAGTTTCCTTTTACGAGGCAGGGCTTTCTATTTGTCTTCAGACTGGCTAAGTTAAAGAATGCAATAATTACCCTCCATAGCCACACTTTTAAGCAACAGTGATATGCAAGGCTGTGGGAACAGTGGGGTAAACTGCTATGTTATAACTGCACTGGTCTCTGTGATTTCTGCCCTGATGCTGGGAGACACGGCCCGTGCCTGAGAAACCGCATCAGACGACCAGCTCTTGTTGTGAAGCTAAGTGGCAGCGAAGGGGACGCAAGGTGGAGAGCAGAGCAGAACTGCAGCAGACACAGATTCCACCAGCCTCCAATTGCTGTTGACTTAATATGCATGTAAATTGTATTCTCCAGCTTAACACCGTGATGAAGGCACCAGTAATAGATGGCTGGGAATAAAGCTTAAAGAATTCATGGAAATATTTTGTCTTGATAAGGTTTAACCATGTTGTTGATGATTTTCTTGGGTATTCAAATGAAAGATGTGCAATACGGGTGCATCAGAGCATATATGTTTATATATGAGGAACACATCACTCATTTGGATATTAATTAAAAATATGGCACAGTGTGGGTGCCTTACGGAGATGCTAATGTAAATTCTAGAGATGAAATACTGCTAGAAAACAACGAGTATATTTGCTCCTCCACCACGCTGTCCTTGAACACTGAGCAAGTTCATAAAGTCATGTGACACATCAGTCAAGAAGGCCGATATTCAGAGCCCGGTTTATATAATCCGTTAGCCGTTTGTCGATATACAAACAGAGTCCGGAACAGCTTTTCCCCCCAAGACGTGGCCTCAATCGTCCCCCCATACACTACAATAACTTGCACTAACTCCCATTGCGCCCTGTATAATCATTCCCTTAGGAGTAGTAACGTATTTGTTATTATTTTTATTATCTGATCTTTTTTGATGGGTATAGCAGAGATGCTATTCTGTTCGATTCTATATCAGCATTTATACTAGCCAATAAATGCACATGTAAAACCTTAAAGAAACGACAGAATGTTTGGAATACCACAAACGACCAGTCGATCCGAGCAGAGCCGGGCAGTATTTCAACTGCTTGCTGTGACAATAAAACAAGATTGTTTTTAATATTTAAATAAGGACACGGGAGGATAGCAGGAATGGGACTAAAATTCATTTACATCCAGATCCATGCTTGAATTTTCACAATCAACCACAGTAGCTTTGCATGATACAATCCAAAATAATCCGTTTAGTCTTGGTGTACCCTCCATCGACTGCCTGAAATGGGATGTCTTAAGGCTACACTTTGGTTTGAACAGCAGGTGGGCGGGGCAGCTGTAAGATGACCATATAAGGGACAGCCACTCCCACTGACATCATACAGATCTAAGAGTGAAAACCAAAAGAAGTAGAAACAGCTCATACTTCTCATACTGATGATTTCTACATACACCCAAGTCATCATTCGAATCTTTGGCCACGTTTGGTATTATCCTCCACCATTGTCAGATCATATATATATACACAGACAAACATAATAAGCTCCCTTTTAATGAGTAAATACCAATCAAAGCGAAACCTCTGTGGAGTGGTAGTGTATACAGGAGTCAGATTGTCAAAGGGCAAATAAAACATCGCAAGCTGCTGTGTACTAGCACCGCTGCTCTTTTAATAGCTTGCGTCGAAGAAACACAAGGATAGCTGCGAAGGACGCCCCAAGGATTTTCCCAAACATCAAATGACCAGATTTACAGCTATACAGCTAATATGTTTTTGGTTTCCTGTAAATTTTACAGTCTCTCTTCTCTAAAAAAAGGCCATTTTCTTATGTGGACTTCTGTCTTTTCATGAACATTCTTCCCTTGTGTTAGTGGCTTCTGTTTTTCCTTATTTTTCCTTTCTCCCCCCCTTTACTGCTACTTTCTTTCTCTTGCCCGCGATGTGATTTAAGACCGAGTGACAAGGCCTTTTCTCACACATCGCTCTCGATCAGCCGGCATGTGTAATAACATTCCTCAAGCTAAGCTAAGCTATGCCCTCAAGTGCAGCCTCCACATGAAAGACCCTGACAACTACACATTAGAGGAGTTTATTTTCTATACTTATTTATTTGCTTCTACCCCCTCGCCTCCCTCAAACAAGCCTCTCACGGCCATAAACTATTCTCCGGGTGGTGCCGCCGGACTTTTTGCTTGAGAAAATCGGGGTTTACGCCCCTGCCTCGGATGCCTGACGAATTTTTCGGACGAGCAAAGGCTACCGGTTGCTGGGGCTGATGTCTGGTTATATCTTGTTTTCCTGTGAAAGGATCACCCAACATGAAACAGCACAGCGGGAAGCTAATTGGCTCTGATGACATTTGTCTGTCTAATAATTGGTTTAAAAGCACCTGCTGCGGCTGTAGGACGCCGAAGCTATCGCGACCCCATCTCGATTGTGTGTCCGTGGCAAATTACTTCCAGGAGATTTCAAACCACTTCCTCCCCCCACCCTTCTTCCCTGTCAGCAAAAATGATTGTGGACTTTAAAAATGTCACAGCAGAAATAGTGTAAAATACAAATTATTTCTCCTGGGCCTTTTCTGTGATTGTTTTTCTGTTACATTAACTGCCAAAATGGGAGGTTATGCATCTTCATCGAGCAAAAAAAGGAAAAAAAATAATATTAATATTAAAAGTACATAATTGAGCAGACAAAAACAAAAGCTGAGTTGCAGTTTTAAGACCATTACCTTGCTTGGGTGCAAGAGCAGGCTTTTATCATTGCGTGAACTCAGCCCACCCAGACTGACCTTGATGCTTTTTTGGTATGACTTAAAGGAGCGCACGGCGTCAGCTCAGGAATGCCTCCACTCTGTCTGTGTGTGTGCTCGCTTTTGTTTTCAACAGCCTCTCCTTGACTTTTCTCTCCACCTGATCTACCTTGCTACTTTTTCCCTTTCTCTCCCCATCCTCACCCATCTTTCTCTCTCATCTCATTCCTCCCGCCATGTTTCCCAGCAGCTGCTTGGTTCAGATGGATGGTACCAACAGTGCAAGACCCTGACCTGTAGTCTAGTGACTGATTATCCCCGTGCCCTGTTGTGCTGCTCTTTGAACGCATACCAACACACAGTGCACGCACAGGCATAACAAACGCACACACAAACACACACACACACACGTGTGCAAGGTTATGGAGCTATTGGGTAAGCTTCGGGGACACTTGGGAATTTCAAAGTGAGGGTTGAGGGGGAACAAAGAAGCCAAAGTAATCTATTTCATCTTTGTCGCCATTTTTGGATCACCTCCACTGACCTTGTTGACACAACAAACACACTTGCTATTGAACGCTAATGGACGCCACTAATGCCGTTTGAATGGGCAGCGCATAAAACCAGAGCAGAGCACAATCAGCCTTTTGGGATGCATGCGAGCTGTGTAAACTATTTATATGACTGCCAGCTCTTTGGGAGGCCTTCTCTTGCGCTACATTTGCTTGTCACGGCGTGGGCGGCTTCTATAGTACAAGCATGTGCCACTTGGGTCGTGCTTGACCTTGCGTATCAGCATTTAGCATAGGGAAAGAACTTGTTATCATGCAAACAGGCTGAATCATGAGGAATCTATTGTGTTGTGTGCACAAAGTGTGGCGGGATAGAAAGGGGAAAAAAGAGAAAAATAGTAGACGCGGCAACAGCAGCAGCAGCGGTGGCAGCCAACCAGGAATGGATGGGATTAAATTTACGCCGCATGAACTGGGGAGGGCTAAATCATGTTACATATTATGAAGCAGAAAAAAAAAGAAGAGGGAGTGAGAAGAGGGCGGAGCAGAGGGCTGGAAATATAATGGATAAGGGGAGCAACGAGGCAGAGAGGTGGCAAGAGAAGGGAGAGGAGGATAGGGGAAGGAGGCAAGGAAGGAAAGGGGAGATGAAGAGGAGAGCACGCTGTAGGGTGAAAGAGCAGGAGAGGCGGCGACCAAGGGGAGGGAAGCGAGGGAATGTGCCTCACTGCCAGCTTTTTCACACTCCGCCTGTGCTCGTACGCCTGACGGAGGCTGCGTGAGGGAGATGGGAGAGAGAGGAACGAGGGATAGAGGCAGAGAGAAATCAGGCGCTGCCGAAGAGGAGAGGGCGGTAGCTGCGAGACCGCTCTGGCAGTGTGAAGGTATTGTTTCCTGAGAGGGAGGGAGCTGGACAGATGACAGCAGGTGAAAGAGAAAAACAAAATGTGAATAAAACACATGGCAGACTCTTCTCACCCTCAAATGTGCACACTCTGGTTCAGGACTACGTCCAAGCAAATCGATGCGGCTCAAAGAAAAAAAAAAAAAAACACCAAAACAAAACGCACAACTCCCACACAAACACGCTCGCAAACGTGGACTCGGGCACACACGAGCAGAAGAGCGGGCACGCATACCCTTTGCACCGCGTGCTCTTGGCACTCTGACATCTACCCCCAACACAGCAACGGTCTGTGGGAGGATGAATAATCTCACTTCCGTGAGGCAGAGGAATGAGAGAGAGGAAGGAGGGCGAGAGGGAGGTTGTTCCCAGCCCGAGCTCACGTCGTTTTATGGAAAGTGCCGAGCCCTCGAACAGACAAAACAGCGTTCCACTGCCACTCGCCGACGCGGCACAAAACATTAGGACAGAGCTCTATTGAAAATATCGGAATAATACAGCGCCGGGAATTGTGTTGCCCCTAATACATATGGCATAAGTCAACAGCAATGTGCCTCCTTATCTTTTAGAAACAATTGACACACCGAGCTACATTGTGCGCTAGTGACATTTTAGTGGCTTTTGTATGCACGCCAAGCCGTTTGGTATGTAAATACACTACTTAAGCGCACATGAAGGATGTAAGGAGGCGCTGGGGGCATCCACGCTATACTCATAGGCCAGCAAAATAATTAAAATGCCAAGTGTCTTCCATTATCTAAATGCTAATTTGCCTCGATTTACCCTGAGCTAAAATGTAACGCCACATTATGGCTGTGCACTAAGGCGACGATGGGTGAATTTCCCTTCAATTAGCCTAGCACACTGTACGCTATCGTTTACCTGGGGTGAGATGTTTTCATAAGCGGAGATCTAGTCTTGTGAAAATATTAGGGGCCGTTTCATGTCAGTTCTTGGCACTTGCCCCACATCTGCACATACACGGACATATCATCTAAGCTACATTACAGTGGGCCCTGTTATGATGAGCGTTGCTCACATTAAACAGTTAAAAAATCAGCTTTGTAGGACGTCTGTTAGCCTGGATATCCCAGATATGATCATCTAAGGGTCAGAGCGCTGCATATAAGCACTTGATCTCCTCACGCCTGCTATTCAAACTTTCTGTTTGCAAGGATCAGCCAATCACAAGAAAGTTAGAGCTCAAAGAGAGGGCGGCCTTTAAGGCAGTGCAGCTAAAATGTTTACTTTCAAGAGCAAGAATGTTTGTCAAAGCTGACAGCCACTCTTGTTTCTCGCTGGACTTCAGCCAGTGTTGTTTTTGCCATGACTGAGATTTAATAAGAAAGCCTGAGTCAACAAGTAAAAGAGCAGGCAGGGCCCATTAGAAGCGGCAGCTTATCGAAGCTTTTTTTTTTTTGCCTGAAAATTCATCAGTGCATATACGGAGGGCAACAGGACAAAAAATTATTATCACAGATATGAAATGTTTTTGCTGAATACACAGATAGGGGTGAAATTGTGTTGTTCCTGCCTTTCCATCTATATCCTGATAAGACTGTCAGAGGACATGCTAGGTGGGGGTGGGGTGGGTGATGACGAGCATCGTTTTAGAAAGCTGTTTCAATATTTCTGCAGCTCGAGTATCCTTACTAAAGTTTACTGAGCGCTTTGATGCGGGAGCTGCTGATTATAACTTTTATTCGTTCTTGGACGCCCTTGAAAGGTGTTTTAGCCAAGCTAAGCTATTGTTCTCATGAAAAGCAGTTTAGGCTGCCCGCGCACCTCGGCGAAGAGAAAGAAATGGTTCACCCCAAGGCAAAAGCAACAATTCCTCCTTTGTCGTTTCACCAAGACAAATGTTTGCCATTGCAATGTTACCAGACACACGCACACTCACACTCACATGGGGGGGGGAGTAGTTCCCTGTCACTGATGGTATATTGTAGCGCTGGAACGAGACATTTTATTATGCTGCCGAAAACAAATGGATAATCCTTTTCCAGCCACAGTTTGAAGATTGAAATTCAAATCAAATGCCACCTTCAAACAAATGTCAGAGTACAAAATCAAAACCGTTCTGTCAATGCCTGGATTCAAGCAAAGAAAAAGCACAGTTTGACATTTGGGAGTGATTTTCTCTCTCCGTGTCTTCATGCCTTCATATAAAATTAATTTGGTAATTGTCCGGGGGAAAAAAAAATTCAAAAACTCTGCATGTGAACCCACGCTACACAAACAAGTCTTTTTTTTTTTGCTCTCACTTTACATCCAACACCCTCTTAGAAACCTTTCTACATGCTCCCCCAGCCCAATACAAATCCGCCCCCGAACGCTCGCAAACATGATTAAGACACTGTCAAGCCTGACATTGCCATCTCTCCCGTGCTGCCAGTGGCCCTCACTGTTGACTGACTGCGTGGATGTGCCTTATCATTAACGGGGCCGCCCGTGCCACCACGGAGGGGCTTTGATGACAGAAACTAAGGCCCGAGTGCCTGCCCCTCCCATTCCGCCAGCCCAAGTGTCATCTAAATGAGATAGGGCCTAGGAGCTAGGGGATTAGGCTCTGCATAATTACCTATTTAAAGACCCTAATTGAGCATTTCATTAAGAGACTGGCACTGAGATTTTGCCAAGGAGGGCACTACAGGGAGAGAGATGTATTTGTCTGTGCATGCTTGCTGTGTACTGATGTGTACGTATGTGTGGGTTAGCGAGGACATTGGTGTGCATATGCTTGAGTGTGCATTTTGGAACCACAGCAGACTGTAACCTTGAATTCAAGGGTTACCTTGTTAGCAACAAGGTCTCTCACTTAGTTTTGTTTACATTGCACTTAGGACTGTTTGCCACACGATTGTGTAAGTATATCCAGGAGATGTTCACCCTTCCATTCAAGAGTACTATTTAACCTTCAATAAGCTATGTTGCATTACATCTTTATGTAACAGTGCTGCTACAAAGGCATCCGCCAGTGCAAAGTCAGTGCACTGAAAAAACACTGTCGGTATTTACAAAGAAAGAAAGATTGACTTCATTAAGAATATATATCGTTACAGGTGATAAACTCCAGTATTTGCCACTTGATTGAATCCAAGAATACTTGTTCAGTCGATTTATTTATACAATGCAAATTCTGCTCCAGTTGTTCCAACTTCTATTTTGGGATAACACCAGCAAGGCCATTCACAGGAAGCTACAAATCAAAGGCTAACAGCTGAGAGTACCAGGATCTGAAACAAGCAATAAAAGAGCTACACTACAAAGCTGTAATGATTTCCTTGTCTATGAAGCTAACCTAATCCAACAGAAGGCAAATGCGTGTGCATATTGTTCATTTCTTATATTCACTGTCCTTCATCCCAACAGTAAAAGACAGTAAATGAGTTACTGCCACTAACACTGTCAGCTGTCAAGCTCGTGCCGGCTCCTCGATTCCCAGTGGCATATCTAAAACAGCTTTGTCAAACAAGAGATGAGATACAAGACCTACGTGTCTCTTATTTCAATTTAATACTGAAACTCCAGTTCTGCTGTTCAGGTTACCTAAAAGTGTTTCTCAAAAACACAAAAAAGACCACCACTCAGAGCAGAAAGAGTGATAGTCTTTTGTGCGCAAAGCTTTCATTATATTCAATCGAAAAACATATGAATGCCAGTTCAAATCATAATTGCAGCATGTAAATATGAGATATACAATCCTGCACTGGCCCCTGACGGGGATCAAAATCAATGAACTGCACTGGAATCTGGACCACACTGGGGTCCCCAGATCTTTTGTGATTATAACCAGTTTCAGCAGTGACCATCATTAGCAGAGAATGCTAGACCCAGATAGTTTGCTGGGTCTAGCATAGTTCGACCTGATATCCACGACCTAGCAGACCGCAACTCTGCTTTGCCCCCTTGTCGTCATATCAGGGATCACCGGGGACACCGAAAAGTCACTAGCAGTTGCTTGCGCATGATTGACTCGTTTGCTAAATGACTAGCATCTGAAGTGGCAATGCTGGCTGGAGGCTGTTAAAGTCTTTAGGGCAGACACCAGCTGCTAGCTGCAACAGATAAACTGTCCCTTCCTCCTCTCGGGATTCATGTGAGTAGAAGTCTGGCCAAATATGCTCAGGGCTGTGATGACACTGAAACATCATGTGTTGTCTGTGTTGGCAAAGCACCAGACTTCCATTCTTCTCTGACATGCCAGGGTTTGAGGGAACCAGGATTTAGTGGAGGACTGGAGGAGAGAAATCTGCTGCTCAACCTCCGATTGTAACAAACTCAAAAGTCAACGTAACATCAGTGTGATTGACGGACTCTACTAAAGCACAATTGCATGATTTGAAGTTTAAAGTAACTGATATTTATCACCAAGTCTTACTGCAGCACCTCAGTTCATCTCTGTTCAATCTTCAAACCCACTCTTTCTTTTAATCCAACTTTTTTCTGAATGGGTTCACCTTTGTAAACAGAAGGTTTTACCATCAAGTAGGTGTGCTTGAGACCACCGCTTTTATTGACACGCCACAGAGCCAAGGGTAGGAAAAAGAGCCTGAAACAACACATTTAGAGGATCTGACACCTGTGATTGTGGCTCACATGGATTACTTTTGCTCGTTATTTGAAAATTTGAATGTTAAATGTGAGCACATGCCATTACAACAATATTTCTATGACAGAAAATTTTGAAAAAGCATGACAGCTTCTCTTTTATGTTATTAACCTCTGATGCAGTGGGCTTAATAAAACAGGCACAGATACTGTGTCCATGTAATCCGCAGAAATAAAGAAATTTGGGAAAAACACAACAGCTGTGGATGCTGTCGGTATAACTGGCACATGAACCTTGGTTAATAATCTTTTGTTGTTTTCATCTGGCGTTCGAGGTGCTGTTTTTTCTGTGACCGCTTTAATGTAAGCTTGGATAGGTGGGTAGGTTAGTTTGTGCGATGCCTCATCCAAATCTCTTACTTGAAGAATCGTCGTATGACTCTCTCTCTCTCTGCCTTTTGTTGCTTTACAATGACCACGAACAATGAAACGTGCAATAAGCTTCGGAGTCTGGAATATATTCACTTACAGAAATGGAAGATTGGCAAAGGATACACAAGAAAGCAGGAGTCGTAATCTCCAAGAGAAAAGCCCTTTGTGCAACAAAGCGTGCCCATGTTTGCATTTCCTTCTGTAATGAAAATTTTGACGGCTATGTCATTGCAGTGACTGTCAAACGCTATATGCTGCCATAAGATACCGAAATCCTGAGGTTGTACCTTGCGCCACATGTTTAATTTTTGATAACATCAGTATATATATCAGAATATTGAATTAACTAAATTACCCCCATGACCGGCAACACATCTCGAGGTAATCCCATCATACATGTGCATGTGACCACAGTTTTACCCCACAAGCATGAATGCAGACTGCTGCTATCTTTTTGATATTCTTCTACATTAATGGATTAGTAGAGTAGCACTCTATACAACAAGAAAGCCAAGCTGTTGTATAATTTAACATTTGTGTGTGGACAAACTACCTACTCAACTTGTGTTCCCCATCTGAAAACGCCCACAGCAGAGTATCCTCTAAAATAGGCTGTTTCTATTCCAAAGTTCCTGAACAGTTCTGGCAGCCCCGGTGGACTCAATCTAACAGGAGGCCCAATGTGGGCCCTATCAGGACCCATCTTGGCATTGCGCTTTCGATATCTCTCCATCTCTGCTAAGGAGACATCTATCTTGATTTTTGCTGAGTGCCAAAAAAGAAGTAGTAGGAGAACCAGACGGAGAGATTGAGAGGAGGCTGGAAGAAGGGTGATAAGGCAGCTGAGAATCAGAAGAAAGGATCTTGGGGAGCGTGGCCGGAGCGTGCCGGAAAGAGGAACTTCATCTTTATCTAATTACCACAGGGCCATTTTGCCAGGGTAGATAGCGCCAGCGTTTATGGCGGCCTGTTCGGTATCTCGGGACTTTTTACGAGCACACGCGTTCGCGCGCGCGCAACTCGTGCAGACATGATTAACATTCAAATACACTTTGAGTCACACACATACATAAGCCTGAAAGCGTACTCTCGCACATACATGCGGCCCAGGGCTGAGTGCCATAACAGCCCAATGAAATATATTCAGATTAGAAAGGTGTCGCATTACTCTCCAGTTGGATGATAAATACGCGGTTAGCACCATCATTAATCTTGTACCCCTCCCTACCTTCTGCCTCTAGACACGCCGATGTAGAGCAAGCATGCACTGGATGGAGCTAGTGGCTCAGTTTGGGGCTGCGGCGGCGTGGCCGGTGCATGCATGGAGCAGTGGCACTCTCTTCTTGTTCTGCTCGGTCTCACAAGCACACAAGGTCAGGGCCAATCTCACTTCTGAGATCGCTGTTCACAGAAGCAGGGTGGTGGGTTGGACTGAAGTCTTGCTGGCAATTTCTTCTATAAAAGGATCCGCAAAAATGTACAAATGCATATAAGCCCCCTTGTTATTTGTTAAACACGTGGAGCATTTTCTTCTTCTTGAACTCTCTGTTCACTCTCCCTATCATTCCTTTCACGTTCACCTCTCCTTTCTTTCTGAGCACATGTCTTTGTCCTGCCCCACTTCCGTCTTTCATCCCAGGGGTTAGCTGACACAGTGCTCTGAACGACATTTCATTGTAAGTAGCCATTGTCTGGCTAATGAGCAGCATGCATAAAACACACGGGAGACAATGATAGACATACACGCACGGAAACATCAACACATGCTGGGCACAAGGGTGGAGCCACCACCAGTGGCTTAAGCAGCATATTTCTCCAGCAAACACTGCCGTGTCCCTCTAGAGAGATTTCAGACAGACAGTTCAGACAGCGGCACCTCGCCTTCAATACAAACACAGCCCTAGGGAGAGGTCAGAGGTCAAGAGCCGAGGAAATTACGTGTGATAAATTGGCGCTGGTGCCAGGAGTGTTGTGTATATGTGAGGAGGGTCATCCTCCTCTTCCCCTTCATTGGTGTTTTTGATGAAATGTATAGGTTCATAAAGAACAGCCTGTATGTTCGGCATGCTGAAAGTCAGGGTTTTGAGCAGGTTCCTCCCACGTGTCCTCATTCAAGCAGTGTCTCCCGGGAAAAATGCAAGAGGGAGTGCATCATTTGATTTAGTCCAAAAGCAGGACTAAAACGCTCAGGCTTAAGCAGCATTTAGTAGCTTAGTCTAAAATACCCTTATGAGAAACATCCCTAATATTTTACCTAAAATATAAGAAGAATTTTTGTGTACCAGATTTTTCATCCATTCTAAACAGAAAACACATCCAATTCAGTAGCGCACTACAAACTGTGCCCCTGAAAAGTGGCTAGACATCATATTTACACAACGTTTTGCTGATTCAGAAGTTGTGCAGGAGGAAAGTCGGGCTGATTATAAATTCACAGCTAATCTCACATTCCAAGGACAATGTTTTTCGAGGGACATTTACTCATAGTTGTGTGAAACTTCTGTCCAGTCTGGAGCTGCCAAAATACTTGGGGCCTTTTCTTTTTGTTCCTCTCAGATTATGGCATTATTTTCCCCTGCCCACATTCAGTGATCACCATGACAGCAACAGGATGAGTTTTATTCTTGCCAAGACCTTTGAGCCCAACAACAAGCGTACACTGGGACCATTGTGTGGGAAAAGCCAATATAAACTCCTGTGTTTCATTGCAAGATGGCTGATTAGCTCTTAGGGGGGCCGTAAAGAATTTGGTGCCTTGGTTCCGGGCCTTCGGTCATAAGACAGTTGTTAAATTTGGGTGATGACAACTATTGCGTGCAAGCATCACATACGCTGGTATATAAAATTATGCTATAATCGAGCACAAACTCCACACAAAAATTGTCACGCTCTCAGTTACCTTTTGTTGGGCCAATTGTGTTACCACATTTTTATTGGAGCTCTCAGTCGCCCCCAATCACTCTGCGCACCATAAAATGCTGGCAAGTGAATTGGGGCTACTATAATGGTGGCACAATACAGAAATAAACTACTTTTACTGCTGCAAACAAAGTGATGTGACCTGGAAAGGTTGTATTTTTTGCTGCGATAATGACTGTATTTTAGAGTCAAACCTCAGTGTGAACTCTAATTACTTGTCTGGGGCCACTGAGCTACATTGGTCTCAAGCACTTAGTAATGAAGTCCATATTGGGTCCATGTTTATCACATACAACATGAATGTCCTGATTGCTCAATCTCTGTACTCACTGTTTCAAGATTGTTTTCTGTTTGTTTACACGATAACATGGATCTGATATCTCTTGTTAGCATTGTTTCTATATCATCACAATAATGTTAGTTCAGAGTCAGCAGTGCAACTGACCAATTGCATTGTCTGAACATTTAGTTAGCATTAGCTGAGAGGTTAGCTAATGGTATTAACAACTATTACTAACCAACCAACATAGGTAACCTAAATGTGTTTAACAGCAAACCTAACTTATAAATTATAAATTAATAAAGAAACCACTTAAAATGCTGACCAATTGTTCCAAAAGAGAGTTTTAAACAAAGTTTGTTTTCTTTTTCCACCAAGTTCCAAAGCTATTAACGGTCATTTTCAGTGTTGATCCTGGACCAAAATTATTTTGATGATGCAGGAACAACACCAACATGAGGTTATCAGGCACAGCCCGAAGCAGGACCCTACTGCTGTTTACACCCTCCTTTTTCGAGGGGCGGCGTATCAGAGAAACTAGCTTAAATCGAACTATAGGGAACTATACTGGCTTGCTCTAGACACTGAACGCATTGAGTGGCAGCACCACTGACAAATATTAGATAATAAGGGATACTTTGAACTGTGAATGATGCAAAGCCGCTCTAAAAAACAACTTTTTTAAGGTACGGAACTGGAAATGAACACAATAGATCCTCTTCAAGTTTAAAAAAAGCACAAGATAGGGCTGTTCGATATAACGATATATATCGGATGACGATATAAAAACGTCTATCGTTTCATTTTACGCTATCGTTTGTTTCGTGGTGTCGCAAAATAAACTGTTTACGGCAATATTTTTTCATCGTTCTGATGGTCACTGTAGTGGCTATATTAATTTCTTAAAGTTCTCTCTTTCTCTTATATTTTATATAACCACACTACAGACGGACAAGCACCTGTTTTTATGCGTTGTCATTAGCAACAACGACGGTAACACCATCGTGTGTCCGCTTGTTTATGTACCACGTAAACCTTTCACAATAAAGCTCAAGATCCTGTTGAGACTTTTCAAAATAAACTGAATCACGTGAAAGAGCAGATTATTTACGGATGAGAATTAAAAAAGAGCCGTCAGGTGCTAAAGAATAGACCTTAGACTCAAACGTTAGAACAGGCTTTTCCTCGCAGCACGCCGTGTAATAAATACTCACAAAGAAAACGGCGGCCGTTACAACTTATGTCTAAAAATGTATAGTTTCATGCATCGGTTAAAACACTCGACTCCAGCTACATGACGCGCAGCTGGAAACACTTCCCGCAAGACGAGCTGCCCGAGATTCACAGAATTTACAGAAAATGTTACATTTTTGTGATTTATATCGTTATCGGGACGATAGAATTCTTATATCGGGATATGAGATTTTGGTCATATCGCACAGCCCTAGCACAAGAGCATATAATCAAGTGGATATTGTTTTTTTGTTGCCATTTTACAACCATTTACTGACCCATTTGAACTTATCCCAGCTTACAAATCCACTAGACAAGGGACCAATAGTTCATCAAACTTGACCAAGTCGGAATAAAGTTAAGAGATATTTTTAAGAAAACGTCCTTTGACTTTCAAATTTTATATGATTTCATTATCCACACTCTGCAGAACTGGCTCCCAGTTAACTTAATCACTGTGACACCCATTTCTCATAAATATGCAAATACAATTCAGACGTGTTGAGCACTTCGGAGAGGAGAAAAAAAAGTGACTTAAGGCGAAGACTTGCTGAAGACCCCTCCTCAAATCACGAGTCCTCTAATCGCCTCACGTGAGGCGCCGTTCTTCAAAAACTGCGAAGTTTCGAGGTTCCCAGAGCAACATGTTGTGCCAAAACAAAGCATGCTTGCTTGTCAGAGTAAATTTAATCATACAAAATGGGAGCACTCTGTGCTGCTCTCATCACTGCCACTTCTTTTGAGTGGTTGTGTTTCCAATGTGGTTAGAACTGAAGCAGATATGTTGGTAAGAGGGGGGGGACACAACAACAAAGACAGGAGACTTTTCCTGCAATTTCAATGAAAATAATATCATAAAAAAACTGGCACAATGGAGGTCTGGTTATATACAGCAGCTTGAAATATAACTTTACACTCAGGTTCTTTGTATCCCTGTAGGCCAGTCGCTCACCAGTAAAACAGTCCTCTACAGACTAAAAGGCAAGCATGGGTTTGTGAGATGGTGGGGAAATATAAAAGGAACGCAAGGCAGGAGAAAGGGATTTGTAGGGGTATTAAGGCACTGCACGCCTGCTGGCTTGTGCCTTATCCCACAGCACATTCCAGTGGCACAGCGGGCAAAACTTTACAGTGCTCATCCTAAAAGCAACTTCAAGAGTTGGGTGTTCCATCGACAGCTACTATCACCCTTGAAGGAGAGCCATCTCAATCCATTTTCTCTGAGCTGTCTTGTCTCACCTATTGCATTCCCGCTGATCTACTTAATCTCTGACAGGGAAGCAGAGCTTGCGGACTAACAGCTGGGAAATCTGTGCCCCCTACTGCCCTTGCACTCCTGCCTCCCACTCTTTCTCCCTCTCACCGCCCTACCAGGTCGGCTTGCTGACGGCTAATAAAAGAAGCAGCCCTTGACTGTGAACAGCTGGGATCCTGTGATCTAACTCGACAAGCAGCGTGCCGGGTTTTTTTCTCTGTGAGTGGAATAGTAAATACATAAGAACAGCGCGAGGACGAGGGCGATGCATTTAGGACATGGAGAGGAATTCGATAAATGGGGAAAAAAAGAAAGGGAGCTTAAAAAAATGAGAGTAAAGTGGAAAAACAGACATACAAGCATCCACTGGTAGGAAGAGAGCTCAGTGGCTGTCTTGTCCCCAGCTTTTCATTGCCTAACCAGCTAATCAATAGCACAGAGAAACACTATTTCAGCTGGCTCGCTGAGCTCTCTGCACAGGAGAAATACCGCAAGTGCCAACTCAAGTCTCCTTTTGTGGAGTTTCCTTTTTGTTCTCAACAGCATGTGACGGCAGTATTTCGTTAAATATATTTAGCTTATACTCAGGAAGTGATGTATCTTGTGAAGTGGGGAGTGTGCACCTACGCATAACCTGAATTGGACTTTAGAGAGAAGGGAGTGGGTGGGAGCAGCTGAAGTATGTCATTGATATTAACAAGAGAAAGCTCTATTGTTCATATAGGATGGACTGCAGCTTATCCAAAGATTTGGCACAAACAGAACAGCTATTTCAAAAGAATTAGATCATAAAAGGCAAATATATATAAAGACTCAAACTCAAATAACTGTCTCTGTTAAATCAAGCATAGCTAGATCAGGCTATGGCACGCTTGCACCCTTCTACACATCTAATTGGCAATCATATAGGTTATGCTATTTAAGCTACTTTACCCAGCATATGCATACTGCTTTGCAACCCACCTTTTCCCCAGCTGCCCCCTTCATCCTCCATCTGATCTAACAGTGACATATCTGACAACGCCCTGCTGCTACTCCCTCTGCATACATTGAAAGTTTCCCTTGTATGCGTGCAAAAGGTCGGGGAGGTCCCAGAACAGAGTCCTGCCACCAAACATAAATGACTGGCTGATAAAAATAATCTTCTTTTGACTCTTAACTCTTAATAAAAGTGCACAGTGAATTCAAGAGGCGCTGGATTATTTTAGACACTCTTTTTATTCTTAGGAAGCGCTTTGATGCAGCTCGGGTGCAGAAGCTGCTGGGAATGGATGCGGTCCTCCCCTCTTGGCTGTTGGCATTCCAATCTCGAGAGAGACGTGAGAATGGCACCTCTAAAACAAGGACTCCAGTCGGTGTGTTCAGTTGGGGGCTGTGATGTGAGGGAGGCTTTAAATGTTGGCAGACTTAAATAGCTGCTCATATGACCCATCATGCCTGACCTACGTACTCTTATCGCACTGCTGTTCCATAGATATCTTTCCTAATTTCACATGCCTCTGTGTGTGTGTGTGCGTGTGTGCATATGAGTATCTGTGCAGCGGGGAAGTTGGTGAGTATGAAAGACGATTCCAGATGCTCCCAGCTGGCTGTTGCCCAGTGAGGCTAATACACTTCTGCCTGCCTAATTAGAGCACACACTCACACAGGCATGCACAGTCGACCCCTCCTCACCACTCATGTCCCGCTGTTTCAATGGGTTTATGGTAGGAAGAACATATGCCCCCCCAGTGTTTTATACAGGACACAAATGCAGACAGCTAAACAAACAACCAGGGGCTTAATTACCTCATAAGTGAGGCCAGGGGTGAGGGCTGCTGTTGAGTCACAGTAGCATAAAGGCTGTGCAGTGTAACATGGGAAAATGTAAAGCTATGCTGTAAATGTAACTGGTGTGTGGATTTTGATAAAAGCGGTGGGAAAATATTTAGCAAAATATACAAATATGTGATCGCAAGCAGTGTGGGAGTCTAACCAGCTCTTTCAGTACCTCAGCTGCTTTGTGCAAACACAAACTAACAGGACTCCATTTGACTCGTTGTAACGTGGGGGTGCAGCTCTGGCTTCTGAACCGGCCGCCACTCCGCGTGTGCTGTCAAGTGTAACGTGTTTATTCAGGACGTGCACTCAACACGTGTCTGAATGTGTTTACCTTGTTGATCCTTTCTTTAGGCAACCAAACAACAGCCTTGCAAACAGCTCTGCTCTTTAGAAATTACAAAACATGATCTGTCCGGTCTCGTGGACGGCCAAGGAATCACATTTTTCCCAGGAGACAAAAAAAAACAACTAGCCCCTTGGTGGGCTCGAACTTTAGTGCCTTAGGCGACGAGCCTGTGACTGATGTCACCGCCACCGTCACTCACGCTCTGAGGGGGAAGCCATACAATTTGTGTCTGCGAAGAACAATGAATAGAAGAAACTTTGCGACTGTTTCACAAACTACCTTGTCACCGCGCTGTCACAACACAGGGTGTCAGACATCTCCTACCAGCCTGTCAAAACTGGAATGTGGTTGGCAGTCTGACTTCTTCTTCTTCTTTCTTTTATGCAGACAAAAAGCGGCAATAAAGACTGCAATCATCAGGAAAAACTAGGTTTGGTGTGTATGTTTCTCTTCATTGTTGTAACCGCATCTCTTTTTTTGTGTTTCTAAGATTTTATTTGCAAAATAAAGAACCCTCCTTAATAATCAAGCTGTCCTGACTTACTGGAAAATGTCACATTTGGCTCCTTAAACTCATTACATAAACGTCAAAATCAAACAGGAAGAGTTTGTGTATGAATTTGCAAGTCAGCCCACCAACCAAGGTCTAAAAGGGTAAACAAAAGCCTCAAAGCAACACACACTGAAGCAGCGCCAAATGGGGAGAACTGAAGGAGGGGGAGATCGGTTTGGGGCACCGGAGCAACAGAGAAAGAGATCCCAAGGTCGGTGTTCTAGTGGCCGGCTACAGATGAGGGAGGAGAGATGGCGTGGACAGATGTCAACAGTGATAAGCGTCAGGCCTGACGAGCTACAGCTCAGCTATCAGTTACTACTCTGGGCTTGAGGTCGGGCCGATGCCAAGATGATGCCAACGCCTCTCCGTGATGATCGGTGCCTCCGGAGGTTGTGCAAAATGGCTGCCGCCGTGCCAGTGCATTACTACGAGTCACTGGCTCTGCAGTTTTTTTTTTCTCTTCAAAGGAAGTGCCATCTGTGAGTGACAGCGGGGTCTAAGCCATTTATTTTGAATGCAGTAAACAAAGCTGCCATTTTTGCATTTTGGGGGTCTATATGCTTGGATATCACCGCGGGCGAAACTGTTCGCTGTCATGAGAGATATTAAACGCAGTGTGATGTATACCCTTCCTCTGTCTCAATTTATCTAGTCAAATCCGTGCTCTCTCACGAGCATCAGTCAAGCGGCAGGACAAAATAAATCCTCATTTTCGCATCTGAAAGCAGGCTGGACAAAAATCCAATACACAGGAGAGTGCTTGGTCTTGCTTTAAGCACAACAACTCCCGAGAAAAAAGAAGCGGGGCATTGGGAAATAAATCAATATCAGGCTATTTACTATCATATTCTATGGTCATCGATGACCTGTCAAACCATTTATTTCAGAGTCTGGACTGCAAACCAAAATCATTTTCCAAAGAACTTTCTCTACATCCAAAACAAATAATGAATAACTCGCAAATCGATACCGTGTGCTTTATTGAGCTCACATGCTTGATTTGAGTCTGGCATCTGGCCCAATTGTTTTTCATTTGCCAGACATCCTCCTCTCTCCCTCCTTTATTCGGCTTTGTGCGGCACTAAATAATAGCAAAAAGCCCTTGAATGATGTGTGCACGCAGCCATAGTAGGAGGACTATATATTTTTTGAGGATAGCAAAGCTCCCTTGCGTTCCGCCAGCTCCTCTGAGTCATATGTTTTAAGAGACACAATTTTAGCAGACTGATTTGACTGTTGAATTCACAGAGGCTCAACAGCGCGAAGCAAAAACATCCGGCACCCTTGATCAGTGCCTCTCAATAGGCCTCGGCTTTCTCAATGGAATCAGCGTTGGCAGTGCCACATCGATCCGGGTCACACCCCGCTGTTTTACTGAATGGGGCTGAATAAAATCAGACTCGGAGCTCGCCAGGGCAGGGTCAACCGCTTTGACCCCCACTGGGAGGCCAGGCCCCGTCTTCCTGCAAAAAAACAAAAAACAGAAGAAAAAAAACTGCCTGCATCAGCAGGACGCTCACAGAAATCGCTGCAAGAGAGGTTCCGCTAAGAAGCTTTGACTGACAGGCAAGCTCGCATTTTGTGCAGTATTTGACAGGGATGCATAACCAGCTCTTTGAGGAGGTTTTCTTTTAGAGACGCGGTCCCAAGCCAAATCAGTTAGCATGTGCCGCGGAGTGCAGAAGAAGGGGAACGTCGTGAAGGAAATGAAAGTTGTGAGAGAAGCGAATAAGAAAGGCAGCAGTCTTATTTTATTGGAGTGAGACTTTGAGCCTCCTGGCTATTAAAGCAAAATAAACACAGAAAAAAGCTACATTTTTTGCCTTCATCTCACCTAGGAGCAATCCCCGTCTGCCTAAGTATGAAAAAACAGCTGTCGGGGGGGGGGGGGTTTCCACGGCCTCAGTGAGTGAACGAGTAAAGGATATCGATTACCAATAAATTCATTAAAAACTAATGGGAGGTTTCTGTCAAAACAAGAGCTGAGCAGTGAGGCCGTCGTCACCGGGTCAGTTTACTGTTTTGTAAATAAGGCATTGATAATGTTTTAAAATCAGCTGCCCCTTGACTAACCCCCAAACCTGCCAGACAATTAGGCGAAACAGACGTAAAACGTTCTAAAACGCAGACACCACAGTGATTTCTTTGAGACAGTGGCCATTATTTCCCAAAACGAGCACTTGGTAACGGCGTCATATATCTGCTCCTCTTGCATTGCGCATCTGTCACGCCTGATGTTAGCTGGCAGCCGACCAGCAGGGCTGTTTCCATTCTGTCTGCATTTAATGTTTAATATGAAATGAAGCTTTCAAGGTTGTGAAATCTGGCACACGGCGGTTAACTGTACTTATTTTATTCGTTTTCTTAATTCACGCCTGCACTGGTGTCTGTTTAGGGACATCTTTTTTACATGAAAGCTCAAACTGTATTTGCTACCCACCCCTTTCTTTTCTTTTTTACCTGCCTCCTAATCCCCCACCCCACTCGAGAAATCCTGTTTGCTGTATTTGAGATGCAGGGAATTAAACTTTCCCAGAACATCAATGATAAAACTGCCAAGTTTGTTGCCCCCTTTTGCACCCACTGTGACGCCTCTGCTCTTCAGGCCTTCGGAAAGGATGCGCCTGAAGATCGAGATACCGACTGAGGATGTTGACAACTGCTGTTATCGCAGCTCCGCTATTAATAAGATCGTCTGCTAGCTCGTGTCCCGAGGTTTGCCGCTCGGCGTTATCGTGCTCCGGGACAATCTAAAATGAAACAGTGCTGGAAATATGGTGCAGCTGTGATTTGGGGGGGGGCAAAAATAGGAAGAAATGTGATGGGCCATAGTGTCAGCGTGGTTAATCGAAAATAATGGCCAGCAATTTATAGTCGCCATTCCGAGCAGCGCTGGATGTACTGATGCAGGAGATCGAATTTTAATGTCTGCGTTCCATCACTTTATACAGGCTACTGATGTTTAGGGCCCCGGCCAAACAGTACATGAATGTTTTGACGGAGGTTATCATAGAAGCGGTTATAAACAGCACTGTGTGTTCAACCTGTAGTGTGTGTATGTGTATGAGGGCACATGTTACAGAACGCTGGTAAACATCAGGATGATTTGACAGTCATCTGATTTCCACCAGCGGCTATTTTAATAAATATACACGAGGAGGAGGAGGAGGTAAGCTCGTGGGACATGCAAATGACATCCACCTGCGTTGTTGTTGAGGCCAGGGGAATTCTGAGACCCACCTGTATTTTTCTTTATTTGAAACAAGTCAATCGAATCTCCCTCTCTTCGCTAGGTCCTCTAACTTACATAGATCCAGGGGAGAAAAATAAATAATTCCAGATGCTCGATAATCCTATAATACTTTGCTTTATAGCAGCTGGTCTTTGTGCCCCAGAATAAACAGGTTAACCACAGAATTTGTTGGTGTTTTATCAGCAGATCAAACCAGCTTGATCGCCTTTCAACAGATACACTTTTTGTCGGTTTCAGGACTAAAGAAAAGTTTGCTTTTGATTTAGCTCATGCAAATACTGCATTCAGTGCACATGCAAAGCTCATGCAAATTTTTGGAAACTGACATCACTCATTCCCCTTAAGTGGGGCTTCATTTAAACCCCCCCCCCCTTTTTTTTTTTTTTAGCTAAATGAGCCATCGCTTGCAATCTGCAACATTTGTGAAATTTATGTGTTTTTTATGTTAATTGCATCCCAAACAAAGCGCCATTAATCAATCTGTGCAGTCACATGTAGTGATGGATTGAGTCATGACTAACTTATTGATAAGCTGACCTCAGTTGGCTCTTAATGCACATAAATTGTGCCGTGAAGAAGAAAGGGGCTGGGGAGTGGTCTCCACTTCTTCAGTCTATGTTAGCTCGGCACAATCAGCACCTAACCAAGGCGTTACAGAGGCACCGGGAAAGGCCTTAAACAGGTTCTGTTGTGTTTGCTGAAGAGAGACCACGAGTGGCAATAGGGTGGATGCTGATTTCCATACCATTCAACAGCATGTGATCTGCTTTGTTTTGTATCACGTAAAAGAAAGCACAGCACATCTTGACTAACCAGGAAAGGGGCTCGCTCAGACTGGTATTTAAAAGGGCTTCTAAGCACTCCATTCAGATACAGAAATTACAGATCAGCTATGACTCAAGCTCCTCTGTGTTGGTTTTTTAAATTTTTTTTATTAAAGTCAGTTTAAATTGTCGGTTCCCTCGGCTTACAGCACAAATGCCAAATAACCCACCTATAGAGCACAAGAAGCAGAAATCAGCTGCATACAATTTTTCCTTTTACACTGATCGTTTTCGGCATTTCACTCCTGACGTCAGAGCCCTTAATGAAGACAGCGTAGCTCGCCGCCGCCGAGTTCTACACAGCCAGTCTAAAGATTTTATTTCACTGCTTCCACAGCTTGCCTTATTTCACTACGGCTTAATGAGAGTCGTTTGGAATAATAGGCTTCCATTGAACAGAGGCATCTGCATCCACACAGCTCTAAATGAGTGAGCTAATTTCCAAAGATAATCACCTCTCCTGCTGTGTTTTTATGCAGTGATGCTGTAGATTTTTAGCCCTGGATTTAATGAAGTCAAAAATTACCTCCAGTCCTCTGGTAAACGTGTCACTGAAATTTCTCTTTAAAATCGCTAAAGAAAGATGTGTTTTTCCGCATAAAGCTGGCAGTTTATTCAAGGTCCCTATTCAGGAAAAAAAAGTAAACTCTAGAATAGGTTATTACATTTCTATGAGCAAAATACAACTTCTTTTGTAAGAGAGAGAGGGAGGTTATCCTTGATATGACGCCCCGCCCACCTCCTGTCTAAACTTTCTGTTTGCGAGGGGAAGCCAATCAGGAGGGGAGCTAAAACAGCTCATTTTAAACAGTAGATAAACTAAAGCACTGCACTAAGGCTCAGCATAATCTCAATAATGAATTACGCAAAGGAAACTGTAGAAGACACCTGAAACTCCGCATAAGTAAAATGATCATTTGATGTTATGTGAAAATGTGCTTTAATTCGTAGCATCCATTAGGTTAACTCGTAATCATTAACATGTTTTTCTCTTTAAACGTAAGTCCGTCGTTTCACTGACTGCTTGAAATCGGCCGCAGAGAAATTTCGCCTCGCCTGACTGAAACACTTCACGCTGCTACAGAGACATAAAAAGAACTACAAACACTTTTTACATGTTTCCAAGAGCAAACAAGTGAGATTTCTTCGCATGCCTTGGTAATGAAGTCCACCGGGACATTCGGAGATACAATTAAAGGATGAAGTGAGCTCTCTTTTCGCCGCCTATTCTGTCTCCCCACTTTATTCCTCCCTGCTCTCTTGTTTAGTCCCAGTGTGCGTGTGAGCATTGTCACTGATGACACAGAAGCTGTGGCGTCACGCAGTCACTGCAGATGGCAGATAAGAAAAAATAGGGTGTGTGTGTTGGGGGGGGGGGGGGGGGTCAGGAAGGGAAGAATCGCTTACAAACGCTCATAGGCCATTTCGACAGAGAGAAACCCCGGCTTGTCAGAACAAATAGGAAAGGTCACAAAGTGTGACAATTTAGTAATGTCTCATTCACTGCGCTACACTCTCTTTTATTTAACTTCTCGCTCTCATGTCAGCGAAGTTGCCTTTAAATAAAAAAAAAAAAGTCGTGCCCTTCTATTTCTGTAAAGGTTGCGCTTACATGCAGCCACAAGCAAGAGAGACTGAGCTGTTTATCACATTCGCAGCGCATTTATGCAGCCGAGGCTCCAGAGGAGCTGTCAGTAATTTGGCAACATTTACAGTACTTCTCCCCTCGCGGCGGAGTGGCCATCGCATAAAAAAAAAGAAGAAGAAAAGAAAAAGTTATAGAATATGAAAGAAACTGAAATGGAGGTTAATTCCTCGATGCAGTGTTATGCAGGCTGGGGAGCCAAACAGAGGAACGAGGCAACAATATGGCCAGCAGCTAGCGCAGGACGCCGTCCTCGCGGCTTTGCGCTCAGCTTATCACAATAGATTTCCAAATAGCGGCGGAGGGTGGGAAGATGGGGAGAGAGAGCAGCAGGGGAGGGGAAGAAGCAGCTGCATTGTATATGAGTCTTTATGGCTACTAAATGAACCCTTCTATAGACTGTGACACAAACAAACCAGTACTGAAGAACACACAAACACACACAAACACACACACTTATTGGGCTGTCACAGGAATGACAATCAGCTGTGACAAAAGGAGGCGATGGCCAGCATCAAAAGCTAAATCGGCATCCGGCTGCACATTTAACTGACACCCTTTCTCCCTTTGTGCAGACCTGAGGTGAGCATCTAAACTGGGTAATACTTATAGTTAGTAAGCCTGAATCTAGGTTTCAGCGACAATCATGGCGGTAAGGTTTAGATTCTTTTATCTGGAGTAGCTTTCACACACACGCACACACACACTTGCATTCTTGGCCAGTTTTTGCGGTGGCGGGACACTTGTCCTGCTGAGGGAGGCTGCAGCTGGCAGCCATCACGCAGAGCCTTTGTCATGGGGGTGTTTGGGCTGCACCAACATTTAGGTGGGTGGTACGTGTAAAAGCAACGTTTATATGAATGCCGAGACCCAAGGTTCCCCAAAAGAACATTGTGTTATATTCAAGTAATTATTTTGTCTAGAGCTTTTACTCTCTACCTCTATTCACCTATCAGAACTGATCTTAAATCCCAGAGTACGCTGTTACAGCATCTGCAATCTGGGCAACTTGATCTCAGGCTTATTTGGTGCTTCGGGTGATATATGAGTGCCATGTTATTTTAAACTTTAGGAGAAAAGAGGAAAAAGATATATACATGAGCATTCCAACTCCTATTTAAAAACGTTCTCTTAATTCTGAGTTCTGACGGCTTTATTTTGTGATTTTGTGGGTCAGCACCCATCTGACTCGATAAAGAGCGTGCCAGCTCTTTAACTCTTCTTTTCTCAGCATTAAGGAAGAATGAAAGGCGATAGATGGTGTCCAGTTACAGTGATGCTGAACCTCTCTTGGAATGTTTCTTTAGGGTAGCCCGACAGGAGAACGCATGCAAGGACAAGGTAGCGGTAGGTAGAGGATTAAGCGTGGCAGCTACAGTTACAGTGCCCGACACCTGACACAGACTTCCCCCGAACAGCATGAGAAATTCAGTGGAAAATAAGTTATATTAGAGGTCACAGGATCTTTAGCTGACTGTACTATGTAGTTTCCGTGAATTCAATGGACTGATGATGGTATAAAGGTTTGCACCTGTGAGATTTGTACGCAGTGTGAGGTGTGTCCCTGAAAATATAACGTTAAGGCAATGAATGAAACTGAAAAATGTGGATAATGTGGTGCTTTAAAGCTACAGTATGTAAAACTACTGTAGGTTATGTAACAGAAAAAAAGATAAATATACATTACATACATATTTGTGTGTAATTACATATTCGAACAAACTGAAGAATTCTCATGAATGAATGAATCCATTAAAAATACATAGGAGCAGGCACCGGTTTGTGTAAGCCGCCATGTTCCCCTGCCATCTTGAATGCAGTCGCCGAGAGGGACATCGCTGTTCTGCCTAGTCGTGTTTTATGTCCCACACACGTAGTAGGCTAAAGGTGAAGGAGAAGAGAACTCGCAGGCGTTCTCATGCCTCAGAGGCAAATTTTAATCCGTGCCTGCACCTTCAGATTTAAAAAATGAAGGATCATACCAATGTTTTCATAAGTACGATTTCATCTGAGAATAGGTCACACAGAAGTGAAAATGCAAAGGAAAGAGACACACGACGGGCTTTGGGATAAAACAAGGATAATTACAGGTACAGTACCCTTTTCCAGATGGAAGGAGCTGCATAGGGCGAAGGATTTTAAACGCGACACTGAAGTTACCTGCTTTCCGATCGAAAGGTAATTCAACCTAACACCTGGACACATGGAGTTTGAAAAAATTAAAAAAAAAAATTCAAACTTTTTAAACATGTTTGTCCTGCAGCAGCCACCATAGCTAGAATGATGCACTTGAATCTGGTGGTAAGAAAACTGCATGCAATCTGCAATCTACTGACATCTAGTGGTGAGATGTTGCACATCGCAGCTTTAAGTGTGGCAGCTTGGCCTGGTGAATCTGATGAATAGACAACGTTTAGAAGACACACAGCACTAGCATGATATCATCCACTGGCTGGTGAAGTCCTTGAAGCCTTGATCTTGGTGTTTTGAAACTGGACGTGACAAACGAGGGATGGTTCCACCCGAGAAACTGAGGACACACTGTGCATCAATCAATCGCAACATATACTGTAAAGCACTGTTTAATGTTTTTGACTCTAATAGTTACCATCATTTACAAAATGAACATATTGTTGGGCTCAGTATGACAGCGACTGAGACCGTGAACTTGTCGAAACGTGTCGAGATCACAGGGCAAAGGGTCATTTTTCCCTCAGATTTCTATAGAAGCAGAAACCTTTTTGCAACCAGAGCAGTCACCCCCTGCTGGCTGGAAATACAAATGCAGTTTTAAAGCACTTCCACATAAGCTTCGCTTCTTAGAACAGAAAGCTACAGTATGTCTCATCAAAATGAAGATACATGGATATCTTGGTGACTTCACCGGGCTCGGTATGCCTAGCTTATTTATGCTATCTAGCACTCTTAAACCATTTCAAACATCTTAAGCCATTCCACATGAACTCCATTTAAGAGTAACCTAAGTCTGCTAAACAGCTCTGTCTAAAACTGTCTTTCTATGTTTAACTGTTGCCATCTCATCTCCCAGTAGATTTGTATATGTACAACACCAAATACAGTTAATTGCCCAAAGTGTTCACACGAATGTGGCAGGCTGGAAGATACCGACTCCTCATTCGCTGTTTTTTATACTAGTGCCACGTCGGGTCCTAACGTTTAGATGCTCAGTGTAGATGAATGGTACACTTGAGAAACATGCAAATAGAAATAAACGAATAAACAAATTTAAGTATTACTTTATACATCCCTGGTAGCCAAGGGAATTTTCACTATAAATACATTGGTGGGGTCATGTGTGGCATAGTTTTCTAGCCTGACTAAATATAAACAAGGCCTGTCTGCACAGTGTTATCTATAACAGTGTGATGCAACTCTCCGAAACCCCTCTGAAATAGTTCCTAAAATATACATGAAAAGGGAAGGGAAAGATATACCCATTCTTTTGTGTCGGCTGTTTGAAGACCCAGCTACAACCTTGATCTGTCATCCCTAAAATATCACAATGAGGTACGAAATAAAGGATGGAAGGGTGGGGGGGAGACAAAAAAGACTCATGCGCCGAATTAAGTTGTCAGCATTGCTAGCACCGTCGAAGCGCATCTGTTTAACCAACATTATTATTCTAGTATAATGGCGGGGATCAGAAGAAGAAAACACAAAATTTCCTTTGGGTTTTGGCAGGTTTGAAATAGGCAGGACAAGGAAACACTGCAGCTCACATTAATGCCTAATACTCACTCACATTAATGTCTAATACGCACGCATTTCTTTCCCACACAGAGCTCTGTATTCCCCCTGGGCTACCATTTGCTTTGCAAAATGCATGCATGAAATTCTTGAGACCAGGCTCCCCGTGAGAGTCTAAATAATAGATTACCAACACAGCATCCAGCCTGAGCTATAACTTCAGCCCCAACTGTCTGGCCTCATTAGTGAGGGGGGTGTAAAAGATAGCCAGCTGCTAGCCCAGGTGACGGCCCACAGCTCTGGCCTTTGGCTGCAGTGGCCCACCCTAAAGAGAATATACGGCGTCTCGCTCTTTGCAATTCATCTTGTAATCCGCCTTAAAGCTGCTAAGCTTCCGCTGAAGGCAAATGAATGGTGACCAATGGCAAGAAAGATGAAGACGGAGAAAGACGAGAGAGGAAGTTTGAGTGAGAAGCGCAGACAGGGAGGGAAAAGAAGAAGAAGAAGGAGAAAATGTGTCCGATTCAACTGTGAGGAATCAAAGGTGGTTGGTTTGGGCTGTCTGGGCAGAACCAGAGGTGACCTAAGCCATTTTCATCCACTGATTGCCCCCCCTTTTTTTCTCCCTCCTTCTGCACCTCCCTCCATCTTTTTTGCTCTCTCTTCTTTCTCCTCTGTAGCTCTGCCTCTCTCGCCCTCTCTCTCCATGTCCGCTTCCAAATGGCAGTCATTATACCGGACATGAAAAGTCATTTTAGTTCCGCCTGGCTTCTTCAAAGCAGCTAGCTATAATTGCACAGTGAGTAGAGAGAGAGAATGCCGGGGTTACACAGAATTTAAACGCTCACTCGTAACCTTGCAGCGATGCAGGAATTTGAATTCCGATTTAAAACGAGAGACGTAAATGATTAATAATAAAGGAGACATATTCCCACAGCATTGACGCCAGTACGTCCACATGTGCAGGACTTTTTTTCTACTCTATTTCCCAGCTTCTGCGTGAGATTTCTATACGTCTTTCGAGACCTCTCCGCTAAAACACGCGTCACTTCAAGAATTATGGCACAAATCGGGGAAACATTTCCAAATGATGAAAAATCCATCTCCTATTAAATGCATTCCTCATTCGTGAAATTGCTATGTGGCAATGTCACTGAACTTTTTAATGGAATCCTCTGCTCCTTGCCAATTCCGGTCGGAGTCTGGGAAATGCAAATGGGAGACAAATTCTAATCTTTACACCCTTTGTTCCGAAACTTCATTTAAGATAAAAGTCATTTTTATTTGTGGTTTAATGTATGCAAATATTTTTTCTGTAGCACTGCTGCTGCAATAAATCCTGCATCCTGAGTCTATTCTTAGGTTTCGCTCTACCATCTACATTCATACGCGCATGTGTGTGTGTGTGTGTGCGTATATAGACACACTGGGCGTCTGGGTGAGCACAGAAGTGCTTGCGTGTGTTACAATCTCAGGCCTGAAACAGTTTACAGCCCCTGAGGGTCATATATACGTAGCTCTTTACCAGTTTACGAGCTAGCCACCAGTCTGAGCTGAGCACCCCCTCCCTTGCACTTATCTCTTGCACCCTTATATTTGGCACAGCAGGTAGCGTAATTGTTCCTGGAAAGAGCCTATCAGCCAAAGCCTTCCATTTTTGACTTTTCGTCTCAAAGACCTTTATCACAACACCCCATTTTTGCCCGGCTGCTGGCTCTAACCACAGAGTGCCTCTGAACAAAAGTGTCTCCGCTAAGTCGTTTCCTTTTGATGGAGAACGACGGGGTGAGCGAGCAGGGAGGTGAGTAGACAGAGAATACAGACTGGGAAATATGTCTTCTGTACAAGACCAGCAGCCCACCCCAGCCCCCCCCCCAATCCACCAAACGTAACGTGGCTCTCGCGCGCGCGCGAGCAGAAACAAATTCTGAAACTGTCATACTTTAATTGAAATTCCATCACTTGTGTGGCTGCTATTGTGGAATAATTTGATAAAGCTGTGTGACATGAATGCACACAGGCCGCCCGCCACTTCCATTTCTTCCTCCAGCTTTTATTTCCTCATTCTGCCGGTTATTCAAATGAACCTCGCTGGATTCTGCTCTCAGCCTTCCCCAAAAATTAAGATAAGAGGAAATGAGACAATAGGAAGGGCATAAAAAGAAATGATGTTTTGGGTTGCAGTACAATCAAAATGAATCCCTTAAAAAAAATAGCACCAGGCTACCGTTTCATACTCCATCGCCTTCTTTCATGCAGCATTTGAAGCCAGAATTATCATGTTTCGCTAGCACTCTTCAGCTTTCTTCTAAGTAGCCGCAGCTTTCCCAAAGTGTGGATAGTGACAGACTCTTAGTTGCTAGATGGGGGGGGGCTGATCCAAAATGGAGGTCAAGGGCAAAATTATAATACTCTGCCAGTGCTGCTGACCCCGATCCAAATCCATACCCTCATACTTCCACCCCCTGTACGTCCTCACAACTGGCTACAGGCGTTTGGCATCCATCATATCTCCTGAAACACAATCTCCAAGCAAAGGACAGCTGCAACAGAAAAGCACTCCTCCATGTTTCTGTCACTTCGATAGTTCCCCTGTATGTAAAGGCTGGAGGCAGAGCTTCAAGGCGAAGCACTCCAAGCTGTTAGAAATGACACTGAGCGTTCCGCTTTTAACGCTTACAAGTGCATTTTACAAAGGGAGATGAAATCGCCATGAAAGAATGGGGAAGGAAGGCAGAAGAACTTTTCTTTCTAAAATTACACCTCATTTCAATGAGGCTAATTTGAAGCAGGGAGAACACGGAAACAAAACAGGGCAAGGCATTTAAATCGGTCGCAGAATTGGAGAATGGGCGCAAACGGGGAAAGAACAAGCTCAGCTTCTCCCTCCATCCCCTCCGCTGCCAAAAATATTTACGCCTCAGCTTTCTGCCCTGACAGGGTGATGGACAGTAGAGGTGATTTTGCTTGGGCGTGAAAATAGGCTTCTTATTATTCCAACCCAGTGGCAACTTGAATATCAATAAAAACTGCTAGCGTTCCCCTATGTGTAAAACCAATGCCCCGTAGCGGTGGTTTTTATCAAGCAACCCACCCTTGACGCTAGTTATGCAGTACTAGAGGTTACGGGAGGAAATGCTTGCCAAGTAAATAAGTGAGTGAAGCGATTGAATAGAGAGGAAAAACACCGCGGGACCACAGCCAAAGTGAACCAAGGGTAAAGTCATGATCACTTCATTATGCCGCGGTGCAGCTCAGTGTTGTGCGAAATCAAACTGCTTTCTCATTTGTCACAATGCATCAGGCTGGCTTCTGTGAGGTGGGGGTTCTGTAGTCGAAAGAGGGCCCCGAAGCACAGCCGCACACGCCAGATTAGCAGGAAGAAACTTTTAAGTGTGCCATATACAAAATGCACGTGCGATGTATGGCGTGAGCTTCATGGACGTGAACCTTCGTGGAAGCGTTTTCCCTCCAGAGCCCATCAAACTTCTCTCTCGCATCCACCAGCCACCCACCCTGCCAGCTAGCCTGCCTGCCAGTCAGTGGGTAGCTGTTAAGGGCCATTGTTGGCACAAAACAAGCTAGAATACACCCACTGGATTACAGGGGGCAGGCAGCGAGGGGGGGGTGATTGCTAACAGACATATTGGCACTCCATCTCACCCAGTTCCAACACCATGGCGCCTGATAATTGCGGCCTCTGTGTTTACGTATCCATTTTTGTAATGTAAGTGTTGATTTCTCATTCCACACTTGTAACAGGGGCCCTGGCCTTGGAATTCCTCAAGTAGAGCTCTCTCTCTTTCACACACACAGGCACATGTAAAAGCACACACGTAGTACAAAAAAAAAGTTTTTCCTGACATTTCTTTCTTTTCTTATTTTAAAGTCTTGAAAAAACAAAATAAAGCAGTGAGTCAGAGCTACTTATCCGTGCTGAGACAATGGGAGTGTGCGGAGCAGGCACACTTGTTTTTAACCGGCCTCGGCTGTGTGCCAGTTACGGATGGTGGATAAGGAGATATTTAAAGCTCCCGCAGTCCTTCCAGACATCTCTGTTACACCGAAGGCCCTGCTGTCAATTAGCTTTTATCAGCGAGCTTAACATTTAACCAACCAGTGGTGCGGCAATCAAATCGCACAGCTAAGCGAATGCGCACTGGAAAAGAAGCAGAAATAAGAGAAGCGTCTGAAAGATCTCGAGTTCCCTTAAAACATGAAGTTTTCAAAACACCCGCTTTTCCTTCCAGCCACTGTCAAAAATGTAGGATGTGATTTCAGAGTGTGCTTCAGGCACAGAAACTGAAGAAAAAAGGAGCAGATCGGCAGGCACGCTAAAGATGGCCCAAGTCCCTTGTAGGCACTTTCCAACCCCTGATCATTTTTCAATTTAGCGGCTTGAATGCCACAAACTCTTTGCATCCTTTGTGCGTGCACGTTCACACAAACACATTCGTGTTTTCACAGGTTCAGACTTTGCTCACCAGCTGCATATCGTCTGGGAGGCTTTAGAACAGCAGAAGGTGAAGGATGAGGGGTTGGAGTGCAGATGGCCGCGTCGGTGCCACTTTTCGATGACTGAGACTCTTTTCTCCCTTCAGCGACTTTGGGAGGCAGCACTTAAAACGGAACGCCGCCTCGGCGAGTGTCCATTTTGCCTCCCTCTTTCGAGTGCTGCTGAAAGTGGAACTCGAATGTGTGGTGACAGCATTAATTGTGCTGTGTCAAAATCGGGCTAATTGTTTGAGCCTGGAACAGTCGAATGTGAAGGTACAGTGCAGAGATGCTGGGCGTGCTCTTCCCAGAGTGCTCACTGTGCGATGAAAACGCCTGAGCAAACAACCACATTCACTCTGATTTGAATGTTTAAATACACACACACACACACACACACACACAAACAGACACACCATACTGGCCTTTCAAATCACCTCACTAGCCGACTCTGCCTTCGATCCCCTTTTTCATTTACCCAGACAGCAACACCATAACACATCTTGTCACTCTTTCATCCATTTTTTTACACTGTAATCCCACCTAAAGTGAATTGCTGATTATGTAGTTATACACATATTAATTTCCATCAAGCTGATAAACTATCATTTCATCCTTGGGGACATTTGTTACATTTCTAACACTGGTTGCTATACCTTACATAAAGTTTTTCTTTCCTTTTTTCAAGCAAAAGAGGAGGGATCTCTAATCATGGCTTGTAGCCCCTCTCTGCTGCATTCCCCTCAGTGGCTGGAGAGAATGAGTCCCCTAGTGGCCCAACTGGCACACTGAGCACAGGTGGCATGTACTCCTGCTGGAAATAAAGGCTGCTTTCACCTGACTGACAGACAAGTGCTGCTTTTATTATTCTAATTTTTTAAAAGCAGTTAACTTTAACGCCCCCTCGTCAAAAAAACACTAGAAAAATGTTCTAAAAAAAGACAGGTAAGATGAGGGACCTCTGGAGAGTTTTTAGAATGCACTTTGAAAATTCCTCGCACTCCACTCGCTGCCTACAAAGGCAGGATGCACTAATACGAACCGTATACTCACGACAGCCACTCGGCTTATAAAGAGGGCTTAAAATAACGTGGTTTTTAAGGATAACACAGCGCAGAAAAAAATAGTTACCAGTTTATTTTAAAATAAATTTAAAAAAAAATGTAAAAAGAAAACGTAAATATTATAAATACATTAACTGCGTGCGGATAATCTACTGAACACCTCAACACAAACCCCACGTCATGACCAAAATATAGCACAGACAAATTTGCTCACGTGCAGGTGCATTTTAAGGTTTTTGTTTTTTAAATCAGCCAGTCAAAGGAAGCTATTTCGTGTCATTCCGCGCGAATTTCTTACTGTAATGTGGCCCTGAAAGCAACATCGCGTCGCGCGAGTTCACGAAAAACTACAAGTTGGACACACGAACGCAGAGCTTTATCCCCTGAACACGGCAGCGCGAGGACAGAAAAGCCCGTCCACATACGTGTAACGGCCCCCGCTAATGTTTGAACCAACTTCGCGAGCCTGTGCGCGCACCTCAAATCACTGCGGCAGCCACTTCACTTCCCACCGTCACAACCTCCAAACTCCCAGGCTCGTCAAACATCTCTTACCTTATCACCATTTTGCAGTCACTCTCAAACTCAGTCTGTCCTTTATTTTTTTCTGCGTAAAGGGAAGTCGAGTTTCTTTTTCTTCTTTCTGTTTTACATCCACTAAATGGCAGGCGAGTCCCGGGGAAAATACCGTGGAGGAAAGAAATCCGTCCTCAGGTCCTTCTTCTTCTTTCTTTCTTTCTTTCCTTCTTCTTTCCTCCCCCGTCTGTTCGTTCTTATTTCGCGTCTTTCCTTGAGATGTCCGTCACCGGTGATTGGGGGGGTGAAAAAAAAACACGCACGTGGGGCGTGTATAATATATTCTCTGGTTTGGGTCTGTCTCTGTTGTGCTCGTTAGATCTTCATTGAATTGAACGTGGCGAGACTGTGGTTGTGTTTGGAGAGCGCGGTGTGCCTGGGACACACTGCTCTCTCTCTCTCCCCTCACTCATCCGCCTCGGTACGTCTGTCTGAGTCTCTCTCTCTCTCTCCCTCTCTCTCTCTCTCTCTTCACCGAGACCTGAGCACGAACTTGGTGTGTGCGTTTGTGTGTTTTTGCGTGTGTGAAAGGGTGGGTGGGTTGGGGGGGAGAGGTGACGTCACTCAGCGAGGTCCCACTCTGCCAGCTCTCCTGGATCAACTTTCCTTCCCAAGTCCACTGCAGGAATGTCCATTTGGACATGGCTATTTTAGAGGAAGATTGGTGTGAAAGGGAGAAGCCAGAGTGGGTGTGAGTGTTTAGATTTGACCTGGTAATTATTTTCAGATGCTAAATCAAGACAACCTCTTTAGCTCCCATGTGTCTCTGTATGTCAGTTATTTTAGAGTTGTAAATGTGTTGTAAAGATTCCCCCCCCCCCCTTTTTAAGTCATTTTGAATCAGATTCCAACGCGATGTGTATCAGCAACAGACTGTTTAATACAAATAAAAAGATGTGTCTATGGTGCACATATTTAAAGAGAATCCACAGAAATGACTGTCATGAGGTGTGAGGTCAAAAGGGGTAATTGAATGGCTCTGGTTGTCAAGGAGACAGTACATTACAAACAAGTAGAAATCAGTGCAGTTGGTCAGGAACATCTCCCTCTCACCATCATCAGTCGGGATAGTTCATTGCTTCATCTACAAATCAAAGTTAAGACTCTATAATGCCCTCATATCAGACTCCGCCCCCCCAAAAGTAAGTATGTTTCTTTTTGTGGGTCCAAGCCTATTAAAACTGAACTTAGCTTAAATAGGCTTGTGAGCACGGGACATGGTAGAAGTAGAGAAACGTTTATCTCGGGTCCTACCTACTTCCTGTCACCATTGCTTATTTCATCTGTAGTCGCATAAAGTCACAGAATGTCACTCACTTTCTATGATCTCTGGTTACAGCATTGCTGTAAATGACTTCCATTGTGGATGTAGTTTCATGGTGGAATGTATGCTACCATCCAGACATGTTTGTTTTCAGGGAAGGTCTTGCTTATTTTAAGCAAGCCAATGTTAAAACACAACAGTGTGGTAAAGGTCTGGTAACTGAAAGGGGCCTGTCTGCAGTCCAGACCTGACACTCGTTGAAAGCTAGTCTGATTATAAAACCAAAACAATACAACAAATGAGGAACTGATGGAAAGAAACAACGCAATGGAAAGAGACAATCTAACAAGCATCTGGATAAAATGCCAGCCACTCCACTGAACCGAAGTTAGTGCTCTAACACACAAAAATGTCCACAAACATGCTTATTTATTCATGACATTTTCGCAGTTACTTATTGTCAGTAATTGACCTGCAGTGTTCCCAACTCTGGACAGCTGCTGGCTAAACAACAACAGCCTATTATAAGCTAACACTATGTCATATGATGGCATAGTGCTAGCTTGAGTGTCCTAAAAAGCACACTTTACCTCTGACAAAAAAACAAAAACTTACAATCTTACATCATATGAGTTTATTCACTACATGTTTGACTCTATCATTGCTAGATCCAACCTCAAAGAAAGTTTTACTAATTTTAGCTAACCTAGACTAACAGCAGCTAACACTGGCTAACAACCGCTAACGGAGGCTAAGAGCAGCACTTATCGACAGAAAAGTTCAGAATATCCTCAACAACTCACATCAGCATCTGAAGTTAGCTTCACTGACTCATCAACTCGTAGAAAACTCCTTCCACAAAGTTTTACAGCCACCTCCAGAGTAAATAGAGTTGGACAGATTGACAGCTGAGGTAACAGCGGACTGACAGCTTACACTCACTACAGATGAAAAAAGAGTCTTTGGGGTGATTCAAGGGGTAACGATATAAAATACTGAAAAATATATAATTGGCACATATCTGCTTTTTTTTTTTTTTTTTACTGATTTATTAATAAATGTTAAGATTTTTCAAATATGCTACAACATAGTGTGTAAAAAATTGCTCAAAAACACTGGCTGGTCATGGCTGTTATGAGGTATAGTCTAGATTTAATGTTTTTGATATCTCTTGGCTGACTAAAATATATTAGCCCTACACCTTAGATGTACTTCTTTTGCAGGGGTAAAAAAACAGAATTCAGTTGCAATCTACTGACATCTAGTGGTGAGATTTTATACACTGTACCTTTAATTTCAGCTATGGGTTACCAGTAAAGAGGTAGCCTCCAAAATGATCAGTTCCTGTGCTAATACTTGTATAGATGCTGTATTATGTAAGCAAGACAAGATTAATCTGTTACAAAGTGCAGTACCTGAGTAGTAGTTATAACTTTTATAGCTAGTAAATGCAGCTGCCAAGCCAAGAATAAACACAATACCATAAAAGAATCAATCTTAAATACGAGTTGTACTGTACTTGTGTTTGTTACTTGATTATAGATGGTTGCTTTTCCCCACAGTGGACAAACAGAGATGTAGCATTACCTACATTTCCTGACTTTGGTTTGGTTCGTAATAAATATCATTGTGTACAGTAAGGTGCCTCTAAACCCTCCTGAGAGACACAGATCCCTGTAGGGATCTTATATTGATTCTTTTGTCAAACTGAACCTAAAGTGCATGCATGCAAGGCATTGCTTCTTCATGTAGGAAAACTGCCTTTACATATGCAGGAACTAAACCAATGCCAGCCTGTTGATCAGGAACCTCCAAGTCTAAGAATTCCTAGATGTGGTTCATGCATGTCTATGTCACCGCCTAGGCATAATGTCACACAACAAGGGGATAATATTGCTCCTTATAACACAGTGAAGTGAATGGACCTCTGATGTAGGGCTACAGAAAATAACAGCAATGGCCTGGGGAGACAGATGACTAAGACCAATAGTGTTTTCGGAAAAGTTGCCTCTATGGCAGCAAGCCAAAACCTCTGATGAACAACCTGGCCCTGCAGACACGTAGATCTAGCATCCAACAATAGTACACTGAGAGACAGACTACTGCAGTCAGCAGATCTGTTTTCTTACCTGCACTCAGCCACGTCATGTATCTGATTGAGTAACCGTGATGGTGATTTACACCTGCAAATTATACCCAGCTCCATTTTGTAAGGGCAGAATTAGATTCAGTCTATGCATGTAGAAAAAGAAAGTGTTGGTTTTCTGACAATGAACCATGGAGCAACTCGATGAAATTACTGTAAGGTGAACTATTGGCCTCAACTGCTGGCTATGAGAAAGCATTGTGGGAGTGAGACTGTTGTGTCTCAAGGCACAATGCACTGTAGATCACAAATGTGTGGATATCACGACAACACTTTCTTGGATTGTTTGGAATATTATTCTTATGTAAAAGGAGTAGAGGTTGGAAAGCCGATTTGGTTGTAACGATGAGGTGCCCGATTCCAAACATTTAAACATTCAATTTCATTCATAAAACTCAATTTGCTTTAATAAAACAATTCTGTTGACATTCACCCTTGATGCATGACTGCAAGAGATTTTTTTTTTTTTTTTCAAATCTCTCAACAATATTGTTGATCTTTGAATATAATTACGTGGCACTAGATATTAGATTTACAGTTCTGCTCTGCTTCTAACCTTGTTCTTTTATATTCTTGGCACCATCTATAGCAGTAATACAGCAGCACTTGTTGATAAATGGGGGCAAGGGTAGGATTTATCAAGAGGCTGCCTTGCTCCCCTATCGTGGCTGAACTTTGTTGCCCAACAAGACACGGTAGTCTATAAACTAACTGTCCTTCAATAAGAAGGATCCAAGAGAGAGCTGGGAAAATAGATTACCACCTGCTGCAGGTTTACCTACCAGCACTGACAGGAAAAGGACCATTTTAAAGACTCTAGCAAGGGAAAATTTCTTTGTTGTAGGACAGTGATAATGCATTAGTGTTACATGCGTCAGTAGTGTTTGAAATCCTACAGTGGACATATTTACATTTATATGTGCGTGGGGTCATGCAAAGTGTAGCACTGATTGACATTTACTATGTAAATACAATGCAAATGCTAGTAACGATGCTAAAGGTTATCCTGTATCAATATGCATTCGCTTTAGATGAATAATGTAAATAAACTCTCCACCATTTGACCTTAGAACTGAAGAAGCTTCTCGGATGAGAGGTGAAACGTCTTCAAGTAAACTTAAAGAAGTCCAGACGCTTTTCTTTGCAAGCTCCTTTGACTACGATGACCTGGATGACTGAGAACCTTCACAGACACAATGTAAATAAACCCTTTGATGTATGTGCTTCCCTGTGTACGTACCCACACAGTAAATCTTTGGGGATGATTCTGACTTTAGAAAACTAATTAACATTAAATATTCTCAATACTTTGAAATTCTGTGGAACTGCTTTTTTCTTTTTCAGTAGACAAAAATCAGCAGTTGACTGTTGAATAATTTGAATGCCATATTCAATTATAAGCAAAGTAAGCGCTGTGGATATTTAAATAATGTGCTACGCAAGCTATCTGAATTCTGGTTGAATATGTTGGCAGCTATTGCAGGTACCGGCATGATATTTTATACAAACATTAGGCAAATGTCACTTTTCTTCTAGCTTTACCGACAGGTCAAAACTGTTCACATATCCTGTCAAATATCTCAAAACTAGCATAACTATTGGCACCAGTTGGTTTATAGGACGACTCGTAATAACTTCGGACATAACCTATGACTTTTCAGCCTTATACTGCTTTAAAGTTGAAACAGCTTCAGATTTTAAACAGATACTTACATCTGTTAGTTATGTCGCATGTTAGCATTTAGCCCCCATATGCTTCACTAGTATCGTAACTGTAGAGTTATTCTTTGTTAAAAGTACCGCAAGTCCCTTTTAGCAGTGCAGCATCTTAGCCTTTGACAGCTCCTTTGTGCCATGGTGCTTGAGTTGGTGGATCATTTCTGCTTAAGTTAAACCTTTTCCCTCTGCAGGGTCGTCAGCAGTGTCCTCGTGGACAGTTTAAGCTACTGTACAAAGCAGATTAATTCATTAGATGATTTTTTTTACTGGGTGCATTGTTTAGTTCTTTGGGATCACACCTTAAAGTCACATTTATATGTTGTGTTTCAGCTCTGAACCAGCTTGATGAGTGGTTCTATAAGTTGTGGGGAGAGAAACAAAGAACCTTTATTTTGCTTAAAGAGGTTCTGAGTAATGTTTGTCAGATGAATTTGAAAAAAAGGCTACTGTTGACACACACTATCATTGCTCAACAGGTCAATTCGAGTGCAACTCAATCCAATAACTGTTATATCAGTAACACTTCAGTTAGCGTTTTGATTGCGGATAATTAGCAGAGTAACTCTGATTATACAGACTATTTATAATTCAGCAACCACATTTAATGCTAGATTTAAAAAATCAACAACAACCAAAAAAACCCCAATATCTTTCACTGTCAATCTTCTCATACCCCGAGGTTCAGGCCTTCTCACCCTTGACAAGTTGCTGGCACTTTACAAATGACTGTCTGTCAAATCATTACTCTGGTTTCTGTGACCAAAGACAGCACCATGTATAATGCTGCAGAGAAGAGAGGCAACTTATCTGAATCAAAAACAAGGATTGTTGTTTTCAGCTCCTCTCGCCCAGGAGTTGATACATTTATAGCCCCTACCTCCCCCCACAGTCCCGATCAAGTAAACCAGTCATCGTAAAATTAATTTCCCCATCAAGCGAGACTCGCGCTCTTTGGGATAACAATCTATCTTAAGCGGATAAATCTAATCCAATGTGTTGAGACGGATGGAGATTGACTTATTTATGGCCGCTGCCCATGCAGTCGAGAAAGAGAGGAGGGAGGGTGGTGGGTGGAGGGGGCTAAGTGCACCAAATGCCAAGGTGATACTGCACATATCTCCAAGGCACGAAAAATGTAAACCAACACCCAACTCTAGTCCTTGGCTGAGACATCTAATACTTCTCTCCTTCTTGGAATCTGTCAGATGTGATGAATGGCTAAGCATACAGTCATGCCTTCATGAGCAATTAACATTTAGTCAAAAATTGGAAGACTTAATAGTCAAAGAGTTCATCACAGACAAAACAAAAGATTTTTATGATGTCGCCGAAACGATTGTGATGTTTAAACGCGAGATTGATTGCCGTAACTACGCAAACGATATGGAAGAAGTGACTAATTTACTGGTCAGACGCCAGACAGCTGTATACAGAGCCTTAAACAATCACTGATAATGCCTGCACAATTCACTTACTGACCTACATAACTTGGAGACTACACAGTCATATCACACATCCCTGAGGACAAATCACACTTTAATGTCTCTTTTAATGCCAGACCATTAAATTAACCCTGTTTATCTTTTTCCAAATTGCTGCCTTCGAGAATTACCTTGACCCAAGATGGCTGTCTGATGACGAAGGGTGAAAATTGTGTATTATTATTAGTTATTTTCTTGAAAAGTCATGATGGTACAAAGAAAAATTGTAACAATCAGAGTGAACTTTGCAACCTTTAACCGAATTAATAATTTTTAGGTTAATAGTTTTCTGCAATGTTAAGTTATCCTGAATAAATGAGCTACAATCCTTATAACTCTCTGTTTCTCTATCTGATCCGATTTGACTGACACTGCAGCGAATCCAATTTTGATCTAAATGTTGACAAAGTTCACAGACACTGTGACACTGACATTTTTTAAGGTTCAAATGCATAAATCTCATGCAATAACATCCGAAAGATATTATAATATTAGACGAGCTTACTAAAGGTCTGCGTTTCATGTTTGATCTGTTTTCACTTGCTATCAGCTGTGCAGCACGTTACATCAATATGCCATGCAAAAGGTAGTGAGACCAAAGAAGCACACACGAGCACAGACTGCTTGTTCATTGTGTATTAGTTGCATAATCCATAGCTCGGTGTGCAACAATGCGTCAAATATTGCCCTTCGCACAGAGGGTCGCAAGCATATCGACAACGGGAACGCAATGGGCTGCACTCCTAAGGAGGGTAACTTGAACTCTTATGTGACCTGAACAGTTTTTCCTTTCACGGGGCATGTCATGATGAGAAAACCAAAAGCTTAGTCATCTGTTCTGAAACTGCTGAGTCATGAGTAGTCAATATCACCTTATTATGATGTCAAGCGGAATCAGATTTGCAATGAGGCTTGTGGATGGGGCCTCGGTTTGATTTAGTTTAGTGCTGGCATGGGGTGCAATGAGCTGAAAAGCAATTAGGTCCATTAAGAGATCAACTGGGATGGCGTGAGCAGCCGCGGTGTGCAGCGGCCTGCACAGAGACAAAGAGAGAGATAAAGGTAGCAAGGGAGAGAGAGTTGGACAGATTGAGTCAACTCCTGCCTGATGGAGTCACTCTGTGGAACCTAGCTCAGGACACCGTCCACTAAACTGGCTAAAATGTGCATTTGGATTAAATGTTAAATTTATGTGTGAGTGAAGTGAGTCGGGCACAGTGTTCCCCTTACAAGTCTGCATCAACACTGCTTTCATACACCTGATATGGTAGGAGGAAGATTAAAGGAAGTGGAGGTGGACAAGTGAAAGTGGATGACAGGGGCTTTCCCCCAAAACTAATCTAACTGCAGCAGCACTTGACTAATATTCAGTCAGCGTGAAGTCACATTTGCAGCGGCCCTTCTTATGCAGAAGGAGGGTATGCATATGCAGGTAAGCTGTGAGAACCCACTACTCTCCTCCCTAAGTAGCAAACAGCTGTCACGGTGAATACCAATACCTAAGTTGTTGTGCCTTTGAGTTATGTTATGTGCTGTTTCCATGCAAATACAGACCTTCTCAAAACAATGAACATATGGTCTGTATACTTTATGTGCACATCTACTATAAGAAAATACAGGTAAGAACTTAGTAAGTGCCAACAGGCAGGGTTAAAAAAAATAAAGTCATAGCAGAAGAGCCAAAATGTGCAATTCCTGGAGTGGCCACTTGAGGGTGGCCCAAAAAGCGTGAGCCACTCCACACAGACGGTCATTTTAACTTCATAACTTCCCCTCCATAAGTCTGATTCTGCTGGATGTTTCTTCCTGTTACAAGGGAGTTTTTCCTTCCCGCTGTCGCTAAGTGCTTGCTAATAGGGGGTTATCTGATCATTGGTGTTTCCTCTGTATTATTTTTAGGGTCCCTGCAATATAAAGTGCCTTTAGGTGACTGCTGTTGTGCTTTGGTGAGATATAAATAAAACTGATTCGAATTAATTCAGTGGATGACTTTTTAAAATAAATTTTTAATTCTTTTATAAGTTATCTGTTTGGATTTTGTTAGGGGACCGGCCGCTTTGACCTCTGTACATCATGATTGTCTGCTAGACACCAACTCTACTTTGAGCCACTGACAAGTCAGGACTCCAGCCTCTCACCCAAACACGATCATTTATGCCCCCTACAAAACCAAAATGGTAGCAGCCAAAATGTTATCTCCCTGCTAATGGTTCAAAAACTGGAGTCCAAACAGCTGTGGGTGACATGACAGTTACTGCGGCCATCTTTTATTTTCATTTTATGTTAAAGATATATTTAATGAGCTAGGTATACAACGCTTGGTTGATTAGTGACTCAACAGTTCTGCTAATCCCTGAACTCACGTCATTATTGTTTTTCTTTTCTTTTTTTCTTTCTGTTGTATGACAATGGAAACAGTATTTTTGGCTGAATTTTGTCTCATTTAAATGATTTATCGATGAAACAATAAAACAATGTGAAAAAAAGCTGTCCATGGGATGGCCACGGATACAGCGAACCATCTACAGGACTGAGGAAAAAGACCGAGTTAAAACAGGATGAATCATTGCAACGATGTGATAATGTAATATAGCTACGATCCCTTTGTTTTACATTTCAGCTCTTTTCCTGTTTCTTTGCGATTCTCCCTTCCTGCCTGAATTCAAATAGGTGAGTCTGAGGACGAATCACACACTCCCCCTTTTCTGTCTGTTTCCCCTCTATCCACTCCCATTCTTGTCTTTTCATTTATTTAAATTCCTCCTTACTCTAAAAGCCTTTTTACCTTGTCATCATCTTATACCACTTGCTCATTTATCTCCACCCTTCTCTGTCTTGCTCTCTATATCTACTTCTTCTGCTCTCTACCTCTCTGACTTTTCCTTGCCAAACTAATAGTGACACATACCTCATTTCTTTCTGTCTCTTTCCGTCTGTCTCTCTCTTTATCCTGCCTTTTCTCCCCTCTCTTTTTCTCTCTTTTAGCACATGTGGGCATTTACGAGGAGCCTCTCACCATAGCCGATTGATCATGGCCATTGTTTGCACTAGGTCCTCCATTTTACAGTCCAGTGTTCATGAAAAGGAGTGTCTGCCACTCCTATCCGTCACTCCCTCTACTCCCCCTTCAAAAAATATACTCTCCCTCACTCTCTCTTTGGCCAGTGATCCCCCACTGACATTTTCACAAGCACACCTTCATCAATTTCACACCTCCGATGCCCTTCTATGCCAATGTGGGAGGCAGGAGGAGGAGGAGGTGAATTGATGGGTGAAAGCTGACAAAGCTCGCGCGAATCTGAAGCCGGGGAGTGGCAGAGTTATTTAAGTGTAGGACAGATAGGACATGGAGGGTGATCAATATGTGTGTTATCAAAGTCCAGGAAATAAACAGCTGCATGACGTCAAACAAGTGCCCCAATTCAAAAATGTCCAGCAGTATGCAAAAAAAGAAAGAAAGAAAGAAAACAGTTTCATGATGACGACCACACTGACAGCTATTGGAATCTCAGCTTACCATTTGCTGCCCCCTGTAGTTAGCACCGTTCTCATGTACTTCTCCAAAGATGATTGAGGCAGCCTGTGTTAAAACTTCAATAATGCAATAAAAGCCGAGATGAATAAAAAGCCGTCCAGAAGGTAAACATCCTCGGTACCTCTTCCTCCCTTTAGATTCTGGAAATTAGGCTATTCTTTCATCAGCCAACTGGTGCATTTACGAGCCGCTAAATTAATTGGCGGCGGCGTTTAGATGTCAGCTGAAGCAAAGGTAGTACATTCACCTGAACAGTGAACAGAGCCTTGAGCCAAAGACTTCGATGAAACAGCAGAGGAGATGGAGGAAAAGGAGGAGGAGGAGAGTGGAGCAAAAAGAAGAAGAAAAAAGAAAAGAGTCACAAGGTGGCTCATTCACTGGTTCAGGGGTTTATGGGATTGCTCCCAGCTGTCACTCTGTGTAGTGAATTCGCAGCACCGTAATATCTTAATTGTTTCAAATTAAATGCTCGTAAAATGGCAAAGGAAATGAGTTTTTCTCGCTGGCTAATCCAAAGCAGCCCCTTGACTTACATCTGGGCCTGCTTTAAGTGAGAGCTGGTTTAAAAGGTGGAATGGCTCCCATATGAGATAGCTATGGATAGCTCATTGTGGAATTAGTTTTTAAAGGCTGTGAACTACGAGCCGATCGCTGCTCGACGCGTCTCCTAACTCTTTTTTCCTCTTTCCTTTGTCTCCTCATCATTTTTTTCCTCTCCGCTTCCCCGTTTGCATTTTCATCTTTCTCTTTCATTCTTACTTCACAAGTTTATGTGTGTGTTTATTCATGTTTATATAGAGGATGCGCGCACACAGGAGCTTATCATAATAAACAGTCTAAATATCCTGTGGGGATTCACACATTTAGTTTCCCTCTCATCTCCCTCCGGCACTCGGAGTCGCAACTCATTCCGCAGCACACGTTCGGATCACTCAACCTGCTAAAGCGTCCTGAATGACATCAGACTCGCTGTCAAATACACACGCACACAAATATATCCTCCTGTGTGCATGCATGCATGCACATACATTATGCATGTACACGCTGACACACATGCAAGCTTGGAAACATTTAAACCACTCCTGAGTCTATCACCAACTGGTCTATATGCTACTAGAAACTCAAAGCGCACATAAACACATGACTTGTGTGTTAGCACAGTATGGCATCCTTCTTATGGCTATTCTGAATGCAATATCCGGTCTTAATGGATATCAGAATTTCATATTAGCCCCTGTTAACTTGACATCTCCCTCTTTTCATTCTTGTACAAATACCGGCTCAGAACGAAGCCCCTAGCAGGCAAATCCAACAGACAATTATGTGTCATTACATTTGCAAAGTGGTTTTGTGGTGTGGGGGGCTTTAGGTAGCGGTGGCAGTAGGGGCAGTGAAGTAGATTATTGTAAAATGAAACACCAACTGAGGAGGCCTAACACCTCTCCATGAGGAATCAGAGACTGGTTAGAAAAAAGAAAAGAAAAAAAACAGAGGAGAGAGGGAGAGATGAACAGAACCTAACAATACAGTCTTCTTTTTTAAATCACATCCCATTATCTATAGCAGCAGATAGTTAGTATCATTAAAATTAGAGATAAAATTGCAATTAATATTAAAAAAATGTAATTTTGTCATTTGCTAAATGGACTACTAAATGAAGCTTGGGATTGTTTCATCAGTACATCCAAATTACTTATGCCGCTAAGGCCAGAGAAACGTGCAGCACATCTGGGTGAAACTTGTCCAGCAAGTGCACTAATTAGAGCTCGACTGATATAAGATTTTTAAGACCGATACCGATACTTTCGGCGATCCGATATATTGGCTGATATTTTGTTTTCTTACAGACACATAAAACATAAACAGATTTCAAACATTTGCTATGTGTAGCTAGTTATATCCTTAAAATATCCATAAAAAATATCAGATCAAACAGTTGGAGCAACCCACTGTTCCCGCAAAAGTAGCAATAAAAGAAAATGGCAAAAAAACAAAAACAAACCACAACTTCTTACCGATCTTGTTTTATCATCACAATGGTTGATTATGTGTTTTTCCTCTTCCCGACTCAGCTGCCTGCTTGGGTTTGTGTCGTTCCAAACAGGGAAGTTGCAGGGCGCCCTCTAGTGTACAAACTATGCAACATCAACACTATAACATGGTTGAAGGGTGTTTCTCTTCTTTCTTTCCTTTTTTCCCCCATTTTCATTTATTGGCTTTTACAAATGCTGATACTGATATATTGGTGAACAGCTCATATCAGCCTCTAACACCAATACATACTGTGTAATTTGAAAGCTAGTGATTCTAGGAAAGATAGAGTAATGCATAGCAGGGGAAGAATAATGTGATTTGAAAATTAAAGCATGTTAACTAGTTGAATCCCCCCAAAATTAATGCAGTTATTAGCCTGAAAGTGGAAGTACAAAGATACTCAGACACAGAGATTTTTGTAGACAGCCTTGCCTCCTTCAGTTAATGTAGCCTTAAAACAAACTGTAATTTCTGTCTTTCTTTTTTTTCTAATACTTTTTATTTTGTACTTTTTCCAAATTTATAGTACATACAAACAAAAATAAGAAAAATGAAGGCAAAAGAAACAAACTAAACAGAATGAAACGCACATAATCTGTGGGAAGAAAAAACAAATTATACACATATGTAAACATAACTGTCGCGACCCGAACTGGGGCGACCCGACATCTGTCCAAACACTCCTCTGAAAAACTAAATTACGCCACCACAAAATCCCGAGAGTCAGTAGGACACCCCTAAACTCCCATGCCCATTACAAAACCCTATAACCAATTCCAGTCAAAACCCTCTCAATTCTCAGAGAGAGGCTCCTACCAGCCGGGGTATGCCCAAAGTACCGTCCTATCGATCCCGTCCCAAAATTTCTGTCTTTCTTTTAATGAAAGAGAGAAATATTAAATATATGCAACATTTTTTTCTGCTCAAATTTGAATCTTCGTGGAGTGAAAGGGACACGTGTACGGTACAGTGATGATCTAAATACAAATCAGCTTTTAGACTATTGTGACAAAACGTCTTCAGTGACAAAGGTAATCGAGATGATTCTCTTTGAAATGAGCAGATTGTGACAGATGTTAGCAGCAGGGTATGTTTGTCTCTTTAAATTGACATTTGAGTAAGCTACGTGTAGCGCCAAACATGCCAAACCCTAGCTGTAATAATATTAGAATTCCTGTGGCTACTGTGGGTGAAAAATGTGCGAAATCAGCTTTAAAATTGGGGTTTTTTCACTAATCCTTTACATTACGGTCCATCTTCCACTTCTTATCATCTGCCTTTGCTCGTCTGCTGCATGCTGCATTGTTTTTAATATACTGCAGAGAATTCTCAACCCTGTCCTCTGATGCTTCACATCCCATCTCTCCCCTCTAATCTCCACTCCTGCTTCTGTCATTTCCATCTCTCCTCCCCTTCCCTTTCTGTTTTTCAAGCGTCCTTTTCTCTCCCCTCTCATGTCTCTCATCACCTCCACTCCTTTTCATTCCCCCCCTACCTGTACACTACACAACCCTCCCTCTTCTCTGGACTCTCATATGCTCTTGGATCCTTTCCCACTCTTTTCTCTCTTTTCTGTTTTTCTCCGCGACTCTCGCTTTACCATTGTTATTACTTTTTTTTGCCTGACCTGTCTCTGTGATTATCTTGTTACCATTGCTCTGGCAACAAATTCTCTTGACAATCGCTTTTCTTCTTATCCTTACATCTTCCCCATTCAAAATCTACTACGTGTGACTTGTTGCTTTCTGCGGTCGCCATTTATTTTCCCTCCTCTTCTTTTAAGTTTAAATTGTCCTCTATTAACTGTTCCCGTGCCTTACTCCAGACTATGCCTTTTCATTGCCAGCCTCACACTCTGCCTCACTCTCTTCCTCTTCTACTCTCTTGCTACCATGTTTGTGGCCTTTCGCTCTGTGCACATCTAATGGCTGGGGTGTAATCCACTGGCTAATCTGCTGACAGCCTGTGTGACAAGGCATTAGCTTTGTGTCACTGCCTACCATGCTGCTTCTCAGCATGTGTGTGTCAGAGAGAGTCAAAAAAAAATGGGGGGGTTGTGGGGAGAAAAGGGCAAGTCTGTGAATGCTGTGCGTCTGCATGCATACATTTCTTTGTGTATATGCTTGAATGTGTGATGGGGCACAAGTAATGTGTCTCTGTTGCTTGATATCAGCTGGATGCCCAAGCGTAAAATTGATACTGAGGCTCCCGAGTTTTCCACGAACTTTCACCTTTCCATTTTTTTCCACTATTTATGTCCACCGCTGCTCCTCCCCCCCCCAGTCCATGTGTAATAGCAGTTTTAATAAGATACCAGGTCAGAGTGTTAGCAAGAGGCAGACTGGGCAAAACAGCCTTGTCAGGGCGCCTCACTGCTCTGTCAGGCATCCAGCCATGTCAAATAGGGCTCAGTTTGTAACCAAATATTGGATTTTCTATTATTTCCACTATAATAGCTTGGACATGATTGTATTTCTTTCAGCAAAAGCTTATTGTGCTGCATTTAGCTCTAAAGCCGGCTGCTCATTCTGCTGCAGCTGTATAATTAGTACTATTATTGCCATTATTGATTAATCTGTTGATTGTTATTATTCTGTACGGGATCGGCTGTTTTGTCTATACAATGTCTATAATTAGCAAACGTCTCAAAAAAGATGAGTTTCTCATGACTTGAGCGTTGAGTGATTTTGCCTCGGTCATTTGCATGTTTTAACTTTGCGGTTGTTCTTTTGTGCTCATGCACGTCCATGCACGTCTCATTTCTTTGCATCTTTTGTACAAAAAGAAGAAGGTATTCTTTCTCATCAGAGGAACCAGCCCCGCTGAGCGAGGGGGAGCTCACCTTGCACTTTCCTGCATTTTTCTCCTTTTAGCTTCTATCCCTTTCTTTAGCGGTCTCCTCCCCCCGCCCGCGTCTCCACCCGAGTGATCCTGTTATCACAGCTGACCCCTTTGCGAGATCTGTCGACAGCCAAAGAGATTACACACAAGGCCACGGAACACACCGTTTGAAGAGAGTGGGAGAGACTGCCTGATCCCTTGATGCTGATAAAATGCCCAAGGCTTTGGGGATTCAAGAAGGTCCTGTTGGGAATGGGTGGAGCTTTGGGGTGGGAGGGTTGGTTTTTTTAGGGGTTTCTTTTGCTATAGTCAACTTTAAGTCTACTTCTAATCACTTTGCTTTTCAGAGGGGATAAAGGAAAGGAGAATAGGGGCTTGGTTTGGACTGAAAGCGCGCCCTGATGGAGCTGAGGATAAGGTTGTTGTGGCTTGATTCAATAACAGTTTGCAGGAAAACCTAGGTGTAGCATATTGATGGAAAATGCTTTAGAGCTTGGATGAAACACAATGATTTAAAGAAATGGTTTCGTGGCCTTTCCTACATGGATTTTTTTAATTCACGCAGCTCACTTGAACAGCTTGTAGATCCATTCCTTGCAAGAATTTTTCTTTGAACCCTGTCAGCAAAAGACTTGCTTCATCTGTAGTGTAATCTCGCATTTCATAGCTGCTCAGGCTCATAAAGGACAAGTTATATTAGTTTTATTGGTTGCCACCAATGCCTCCTCTGAACATTTTCCAGCTAATGAATCATACTCCCTGGAGAAGTGTGATTCATTTCATTCATGCTAATTCGTGGGTCTTCCTTCGTACATCCCTCCAAACTTCCCGTTTTTGACTGTTTTTGCCGCACGGGGGATACGTCTACCATTCAAGTGAGAACACAGCACAATTATTATTGCTTCATGCAGCACAAAAGCAGAGCGGAGAGAGACAGACTCTTATGAAACACGGCTTGCCAAAATGCTGTCAGAGACGGAGGTTTGATGGCTCACTCGTCCGTGGCCTCCGCATCATGTTGTCTTCACCAGCTGTTGTTTGACAGAAAGGGATTCTTCCCGCAGTGTGCAAAGACACAGCTATCAACTTAAGAGACTTGATAGGAACACACTATGGGGCCGTTTCTCTACTGTATCATAATAGGTATTACTGGTGGAGCATCTGCAAACGGCACCAGATAAAACAACGGCAACAAATTGCAAAGAAGTTGGAAAAGTGGAGCCCTGGTGGTTTCTTTCTCTTTAGAATAGAATCATATTTCTTCCTGACTTCAGGCTGACACTGTAAAAGGTTGTTGCACTGAGATACCTATGTTCATAAAATACATCATAAACCTTTTGGTTCAGCTTTTTAAAGCGGTTCTTTGTCATCGCGTTGAGATTTTGCAGTGGAACCAGGAAACAGGGAAGCGCACCAACGAATGCAGGCCTGTGAAAGAAACTGCCTTTTATTGATCTCTCCTAATTACTCGAGTCAATAAAATTTATGGCTTCAAGGCTTGCCAGAATCCACTTATATGGCATACTGAGTTAAGCAATCACTTCTAATGGCGACTGATTAAATGATATACTGTTGTGTGCCAAACAAAAGCAGTACAGAACAAACATGGTGGGGTTTAAAGCCCAGTATGGAGCTACACTACCAAAGAAGAGCATCAGAACTGAGCATTAAAAACCCCCAAAACTGAACGACGCAAATAAAATGAGCCACTGCTTATTTCGTGTGTAGCTTCCTAAAAGTCAGTCATGTGTTCAGCGTTTTCTACCAAATTCCCATTGTGTACATCAGCTGTAACCGTGCCAGTGAAAGCGGATCGCTACAGATCACCATCCTCTGTGCAGACACATGTATGTATAGACGGTAAAATTGAATAAAATATGACATACTCTACCGGGCTTGTTGCTGCTGATTGTGAGAGCAGGCCAGAGCTCCCTACACTTAGTAGATGATCGTAATTAAAACATAAATAGGAGGTATTGAACTGCATGCAGTCAACGGAGCTAGTTCCAGGGAAACATTGATTCATGCATGCACTTCGAACCAATTGCTCTCCCATGCATGGTGAATTATAGAAATAAAATATATAATATAAAGGGTAGAAGCCTTCTAAATAAAATCAATAGCAAGCTGCCTCGACTTCTCAAATAGTAGACAGTGAATTACAGTCAAGCAAATAACGCCGGTGGTGGTGGTGGTGGGGGTTTACAACATTTTCATGAATGCAGAATAAGATACAGAACACACATTTAAGCTGTGAGTCTGATGAAATATCTCATAGGAATTAGAAAAATTACATTTTTTTAAATGATTACTGGTTCAGTTTTTTTTTAAATATTTGCAATAATTGTTAGCATCACAGAGTGTAATGTGTTAGCATAAATACATACTCCACCTTTCAAAATGTAGCAACTAACTACTACAATTATTATTATTACTACCAGTGTTGGTCAAGTTACTTGAAAAAAGTAATTAGTTACTAATTACTAATTAGTTCTGAAAAAGGTAATCCCATTACTTTACTAATTACTTATTTTCAAAAGTAATTAGTTACTTTATTACTTAGTTACTTTTTAAAAAAATGATACACAACCTGAATAGGTAATAAAGCAATAGACCTTTCACCCCATTCTAATTTTTCTGCATAATGCATCATATAAAATGTAATCAAAAACTTTTTAAAATGAGTTTTAATCTATTAACTTTATGCACGTTGCATCAAGTAAAAATTAAATTATATGCAACATTCTCTGACTGGAAGAAATTTGTTTAACATTTAAACCTATTTTCAGCATATTCCAGCATATAAAATAAAATAAGTTTGTGTTTACACACACTCTTTCAAATAGAGGCAAGTAAAACGCAGCAAAAGATAAATAAAATCAAAGATTCTGCGGCACTAAGTCCTGTCGCTCTTAAATCTATTGTCATCTGTTTAGCAGGAGTGGGGCCGGGGGAGGTTTGCCCGGTGCTGCAGAGGTCATTCCCGTGCTCGCTCAGATTTGAAGCTTAATTTTTCACTGCAGAAGGAAGTTTTCTTCCCACGCAGAGTGTACAGCGGATGCTAATGTTTTTGTCACTTTTTACAGAATCAAACTCAAAGTAATGTGAATACTTCCAAGCTTTAAACGCTGCATGGTCGTACTCTCTCCCGCGCTCCATATTATCCACTGTTGATCCACACATGTCTGTTGCTGCCACGGAGGTCGTAATGACGTGCGTTACTAAAATCACGGTTTAGTAACACAGTAACGCAGCATGTTTAAGGGAAAGTAACAGTAATCTAAATCCTTTTTTGCAATAGTAATCCCTTTACTCGTTACTTGAAAACAATAGTAATCGGATTACTTCCCATCTCCGATTACTGCTACTACACTAAAAAAACACTACTGTAAAAATACTGGGAATTGCAAACAGTAAAAGACACTTCTTTGTGAATACAGTGCACAGTAATGTAAATGCTGATGTCTTTGAGGAAATAATACTGACGCCAAGCTACTATAAATTTTTATGGGATAATGCATTAAGAGTGATCAGCTGTTATCGTGTCATAGTTCAACATGAACTATGACACGATAACAGCGCATCTGTCACGATAACAGACATGAAAACAAACTTAACGTGTATCGTGCATGAGCAAAGACGCGCACATGCATTTTTACAATAATACACCGTTTATGAAAATTACAGCAGGAACAGCAAAACGACGCGGCAAACAAATAACTGACAGTAGAAACCGTTGTTGTAGTGGGCAGACTGAAAAAAAAAAAATACTGTTAAAATGTAGCAAATGCATCTGCCTGTACTTTCCTGTAATTTAAAAGGGAAACTTCTTACTTTGTACCCTAAGTGCTTTTTGCTGTTGTTCAGTGTTAAGGATCAAAGACACCTGTCTACGACTAACACAAAGAGGGAACAAGAAGCATAATTTGTCATTTGCCATAGACACCCGAATAAAAAGGCATATTTTGGTTTGCCATGTTTTTTTTTTTTTTTTTGTTTAATAGTGAATTTAAAATGTACTTCTAAATGTTTCTTTCACCAGACATGTTTTCTTTTTCCTTCCTCTGGAGTGAGCCCAGCCTGGCAGCGTGGAGCTTTATCGCAGTCAGCCATATTTGTTAGTTTGAAAGCATTCCTAATTTACCCCGAATACAGAGAAAATTAGTCCTACTTAAGATAGTCGGCAACAAGAAAGCTTTGTGCAAACACTGGACTTTGATGTGTATCTGTAGTCTGAATAAGCCACAAGCATGCCTTGTGATGACGGTTAATGGAAAAGTATAAAGGTCTAGAGTAATACCAATGCAATCTTTTTTTTTTTTTTTTTTTTTTTACATGACATTTGTTTGTGCTAAACAATAATATCAGTATAGTTACGCATGAAATCCAGGTGCTTTGAACCCAGATTTGTTCAATAAGAATACACACGTGCTGCAATGCACCAAAACTAATTTGTTTAAGTGCATTTACTTCTTCATCACCTAACACAGTTATCTGAGTAATTCATTTCAGTTAACCAGAGCAGAGAGCAAAAATCTGTATGTTCTCCAACCTTAGAAGTTTAAGGTTCACCTCGAGGCACGCTGCTTTTTTTCCCCTCTCTTTCCGTCTGTAAAGCTAATATAGCGTGATGAAGGAACAGAAGCACGTGGATTGTAATTTTGCATAGGTGCCATGTGTTACAGCTTCAGGAGCATTCCTTAAAATGGCTCTGGGCATGCACCTGCACCCCATGTTCCACATTTATAAATCTACATCTTAAAATGACTTGTAGGTTTAAAGCAACAATCCCACACTAACTACACAAAGTGCAAAGTGAATTTTTGCAACAGGAAAAAAAAACAACAACCCCAAACCCATTATGGAACTGTGTAATCTTCACTTCCTGAAAATGTGTCTAATCATCAATTTGCGAACAGTGTCCTTAACTGCTGCCAACCTCATATGGGGGAAAGTGGGGTCAGGAATTAATGGTGGGAAAAAAAAGAGCCAAAGAGGGAGCACACAGAGCAGAGCAGTTACAGATGAGTGCAGGTATGAAGACAGCTGTGGCAGGGGAAAGAGGCTACACAGAGAGTGGACTGGATGTATGGGGAAAATTGGATAGGGAAACAACAGAGGGAGGGGAGAGGCAGGCGAGAAGAGATAGGAAGGGTAGAGTGGCAGGAGAATGAAACAGGGCAGAAAGAAGGGAAATGAAGGAGGGGGATGAAGGAGAAAGGGAAAATTGGAGAAAAGGCAATGGAAGGGAGTGAAGGAAAAGCTTTTCCTCCCAGCCGTATACTGTATCCTCAAAGCAGCTTTCATCCACCCCTCACATCATCAGCCTAGGTTGAGAAACCACTCTGCAAACTCCACGCATAGACACATGCCCAAAAAAAAATGGCCTTTGACTGTAATCACCGGTCTACCTTTTGGCATCATGCAATATCATTTTTTTATGCATTTCATTGCTACTGGGATCTACTTAAAAAGGAAAATGAAAAGCCCCAAAAGGTTTCCTCTAATTATAGACAAAGTGAGCTTCATGAGCCAGCTGAATACTGAAGCCTTTCTAGCTTGTAGGACTTGGCTATAATTGAATGATTTGTTTTTCTTTTGTTCAGCTGGAAATCAAAGGGGCACTTGCACAGGTATATTAGTACAGACAGGCGCAGACACAAGAAAGACAAACATGAGCATATATTAGCAAATGTTCATACAGATAAATTCTATTTTCTGAACTGACAACACAATACACTCGCCAGCCACAATATTAGACCGCCCTAGTGCTGGTTTAGCTTTCAAAGCTCTTTTAATTCTTTGTGAGACAGATTCAACAAGGTGCTGGAAACGTTCCTCAGAAATGTTTTGGTCCATATTAACATGATAGCATCACACATTTGCTGCAGATTTCTTGGCTGTATATCCATGATGTGAATCTCCTGTGCCACTACATCCCTAAGATGCTCTATTTGGATTGAGATCTTGTGACTGCGGAGGCCGTTTGAGAACAGTCGCTGTCATGTTCAAGAAACCACTTTGAGATTATTAGAGCTTTGTGAAATGGCACATTGTCCAGCTGGAAGTAGCCATCACAAGATAGGTACACTGTGATCATAGAGGCAAGAACACGGTCAGCAACGATAATCAGGTCGGCTGTAGAATTTAAACAATGCTCAAGTGGTACTAAAAAGGGGGCCAAAGTGTGCCAAGCAAATATCCCCAACATCATTACACCACCACCACCAGCCTGAACTGTTGCCACAAGGCAAGATGATTCCAAGCTTTCACGTTGTTTACATCAAATTCTGATCCTACCATCCAAATGTTGTAGCAGAAACTCTGGAAAAACGTTGCCTGATCTGAGGAGTCAATCTTTTATTGTCCAGTTAAGGTAAGCCTGTGCAAATTTGATCCTCAGCTCCTTATCTTAGATGACATGAGTGGCTACCTGGTGTGGTCTTCTGCTGCTGGTGTGGTCTTCTGTGATGGCAGATTGTAACACCAAGTTGGCTTTATTGCCGAACAGTAAAACTCTTATTAATCACTCCAGACAACAACTCTGTAGCGCCCCACCTTCAGGAACTATTTCCTGTTTTAGCCCTTTCAACATAAGAGTATGTTGCTCTATAGGATTCCATCACAAGATGCTCTTCTGCATACCGTGGTTGCAACACGTATTTATTTCTACATCATCATCAAGACACTTTTTTAAAACCCTAGAGATGTTTGTGAAACACTCAGACTACCCCATCTGACACCAACATCCATGGCACATTCAAAGTCACTTAAATCACCTTACATCTCTCATTCTGATGCTCAGTTTGAACTTCAGCAGGTTATCTAGACCAGGGGTGTCCAACTCCAGGCCTCAAAGGCCAATGTCCTTTTAGATCGCACCCTGGGTCAACACACCTGAATCAAATGATTAATTTATTACCAAGCCTCTGGAGAACTTCAAGACATGTTGAGGAGATCATTTAGCCATTTAAATCAGCTGTGTTGGATCAAGGACACATCTATACCCTGCAGGACACCGGTCCTTGAGGCCTCGAGTTGGACACCCCTGATCTAAACCATGGCCACACGTCTAAATACACTGAGTTGCTAACATGTGACTGTTTGATTAGATATTTGCACTGACAAGCTGTTGAACAGGTGTACCTAAAAAAGTGGCCAGGACTTATATAAGGCAAAACAAACCTTTACTAGATACATTAAGCATGCTCATGCACTGTGATGCCTGTGTAAAGGCACACAACCTGAATAAATGCTCGGAGCAGAGAGGAGACAAAGGAATTAAAGCGAGGCTGACTAACAGAGTATGACATGTCCAAAGCCTATCACTAATTATGCCCCCACTGCTACAAACTGCTCCCTTACTATGATCCAGTGAAACACGACACAGCAACAAAGGGCTCCAGCAATTACTGCTAAAGTACCCTATAAGTGAAGTGTGTGCTTTTTTTCCTGCATGTTATAAAAGAGTTTGAGATCCCAGTGGCATTAAGTTTCAAACTTTAAGACTTAAACTAAGGCTGATTTCAGTATTGTTTTTTTGTTTAGTGTGGATGCATATTAAATGTAGAGTTTGTGTAATATCGTGGAAAAAAATCCCTTTAAACATTATTTGATTGAGATAAATAAAAATACAGTACTTTCTGACAGTGCTTCATTACTTCATTACTGTGTATTGTTACAGAGAAAATAAAAAATGATCTCATCTTACTGTTTATCCTCAAGGATGGAAAACTCTTGTATAAAACTGCATTAGGTCACCTTAATGGCTTGCAGACCTACAGTGCATTTCCCTGTTTGGGCTAGATGCTTTGATTACGTTCAGCCTAATCAGTTCAAACTTTTATGGATGCTGTATTTGCTTGCAGGTAATTCATGTTAACATCGTGTTTAACCTCTATCTGGTAATTTCACCAGTGGCAATTGAGAGCAATTTCTATCTAAAAATAGTTTTACCTCGGCACACTGGACAGATCTGTGGAGTCTCCGATCTTTGTTCCAACCCGACTTTGTGATTTAAGCTTGAAACATAACCTTTCACACTGCGAGTCACAATGCTTGCTGCCCGGATAAGTAGTGCTTGAATAAGATGAATCACCCCTCAAACTTTGCTTCCAAGGAGCCAGACTTTCTCGTTCTAGTTATCCAGGCTTTCTGAAGGTAAGTATTTTTGCGCCAACAACTCAATTTGCAAAGAGCTATTAACTGAAAACTTGGGCTATCTCGACATGGTGTATGTTGTGTCTTTTGAGGAAACTGACCAATCAGTCGTGGATTGGCCTCCTCTGAGTCCAGAGTTCAACAGTGTGGGATCATCTTCAAGTCAAGTCAAGTCAAAGTTTATTTCTATAGCACATTTAAAAGACTGGCGTACATCAAAGTGCTTCAAAATAAAACCGCAAGGCGGGCAGAACAAGGAACAAATAGTACAATTATAATTAAAATTACATTTACATGGTGTAGTGTAGGCTGAATGAAAGTCAAACTAATTTGCTTCAAAAGCTAAGTTGAACAGGTATCTTTTAAGTGTGATTTGAAAGACTGAATTGATTCCGATGTCGACTGGGAGATTATTCCAGAGTGGAAGCAACGGCAAAAGCACGGTCACCTCTGGTTTTTAAACCAGACCTTCGTTGGATTAGGAGCAGTTGGCTGGAGGATCTCAGTGCTCTCGTTGGGTTGCACAGATCAAGGAGATCAGTTAAGTAGCTAGGGGCCAGATTACTAAGAATTTTAAAAGTGAGCAGAAGGATTTTGAAATCAATGCGATATTTGACAGGAAGCCGGTGTAAGTTAGTGAGGACAGGGGTGATGTGCTCATGCCTTCTGGTGCCAGTTAAGAGACGTGCTGCTGCTGCATTTTGGACTAATTGCAGAGAGAGTTGCAATAGTCCAGTCTAGAAGTGATGAAGGCATGGATACGTTTTTCGAGTTCTTATGTGGCAAATAGGCTTAAATAGGGCTTAGCAGAAAACAGAAAAAGCAGACAGCATCCAAAGAAGAGCTTTGAAAGTCTTTCAAGAAGCCCGGAGAACTATTCCTGAAGGCTACCAAAGGATATTAGAAGAAAGGTTGAGTAAGAGAGGTGGTCAAACCAAATAGTGACTTTCAAGCTCGTTACAATGGCGCAAACTCTGTTTTTGCCTTATATACTGTATTACCATTTCACCGATTGCACCTATTTCTCATTTTGATAGCCAAATAAAAAGAAATGAGGGGTGGCTCAAGACTTGTGCACAGTACTGCATGTATTTTTCATACTGTATTTTAGTGGAACATATCTATTCATCGTGCCTTTCATGGATGAGGAGGTTGTTTAACGATTGTGCCACTCTTCTTGCAGCCACCCAAAAATCCTTCATTTAATGAAATCTTCAGCATTCTCTCATCAAGCAGCAGAATGTAATACATCATTCTCCGAGTCTTTCCCATCTATTGAACTAACCAAGCCCTAGAATCTCATCCGGGCGAACCAGAGCAAATGAATAGAGCATTTCAATTAGGAAATATTCGCTCCTTCTTTTTAATGCAGCACAGCTTTGTGGTTGAGGTTAATAAGAGAAGTGTATTTTTACCTGTGCACAGTGCACTCACTGAGTCTTGTCAACATATCAAAGCATGCACACAATGCAAAGACAAGCACGTCTAGTTCTTTTTGCAAACAAAACAGAAAATGCCCACATAGATTTGTCATTATCGAACGACCCACATGCCCACTTAGATTTCTGCCACTCCACATGTCTTCCCACAATGCAATATTGCACGGGTAGCAGAGAAGACGGGCGAGGCGTGCCATTTATCTCTGCCAGACGTGGTTAAAAACAAGTTTTTAATGTTTTTTTTGTTGGCTGGGCAGGATTTGCGATTGCATAAGCGGCACCCTGATTTTTCAGACCACGCTAATTAAACAGCGGGGAGAAAAGAGCGAGAGGCCTTTTGCTCTCTAACCTCTGTGCTTCCACTGAAACCAACGTTAGCACAGTTCTAGGAATGAGCAGAGAAGGAAACTGAATTTAAAATGAAATGAGCCCATTTTTGTTATTTATTCAATGAGTCTTGCATGTGAATGGACTTTATCAGCTTACCTTTCAGCACTCAAGCAAACTTCCAAAGAGTTCAAGAGCTGCAGGACAACAACACAAGGAAAAGCATGTTAGATTACGGTATGTTCATGTCATCATGAAAGCAATTATGATAAAAAACAAAGGTTAATGTCATTTTGGGAGAAGTTTCAAGAAAGGGAACTGGTGAAGACAGCAGGTCTTGTTGTCGGGGAAATAATTTTAATCAGAGCTACGGCAACGCAATGATGTGCAGCCTTGAGCTGAACTAATTCAGTCCTGCCATTGCTTTTATAGTGTAAAGGGCAAACATTTATTACACACTGATTACATTTGGCAGGCATATGTGTCTGACACTTAAACCCTTGTAATTTTCCACGCCGTTACAAAAACCCCTTCTTCACCGCCGATATTCAATCACGGCGTGAATGCGGTATATTTCCCATGGAGCCACCAAAAGAAAAAGAGTCACGAGGACAAAAGGAGAGGAAGGAGAGTGAGGAGGGGCGCTGAGCAGCTTTTTAGTTTAGTACTAATTAAATGTGGGAGGTGCTCAAAAGGTCAGGGATCGACCAAAGAAAGAAAAATAACACTTAAAAAAAAAAAGAAATTGGGATGTGTCATGGCTGACCGTGTGCACGAGGCGCTCAAGGTCTTGTAGATTATTACCAAGCTCACTTTCAAAAAGAGGGAACTGGAGGGAGATGGGAGAGAAAATTAGTGGTGTGACTGATAAACAGCATATCTCCATGCTCTGTTCCCCCTTCCACCCCTCCTCTCCTTTTTTTTTCCAGCTGGGAGATAAAATTCCAGCTTGGCAATGGTTGCCAGCACAATTGATTCTGGCAAAGGGATACGACTGCAGAGCATGAGGGCTAAGTGTCTGAATAGCTGCTGTCAAAATGCTGAAGGGGAATTTATTTCTAGTTTATATGCGAGCTATATCATGGAGTTACTGAGACTAAATGGCTACAGTTTGATATACAGCACGCTGCCATTTCTCTGGTGTGTAATCATGGCGCTGTGCTCGGGCTTATGGGTGCCGTGCCTGGATTCGGTGAATGGACTGAAAGCAGGCACTCGATTTCTGGGACATGACAAATCCTTTACATTTCCAAACACAAAATCAGCTGCAAACCATTGTTGTAATTACTATGAACTTAATACTGAGCTACATGTGTAAAAGCTGACATCCCTAAAAAACCCCGCCAACTATTTCATGTTAATCTCTCTTCAACATGGCTCTCAGCATCAGTCATATCTTTCAGTAGGGGGGAAAAAAATCTGTTGCAAGCATAATTTGGGGTGAAGCAAACGATGCAAGAGCAAATCAAAACAGAGTTAGGACAGGGAAAAAATCTGTAGTCCCATTGTGTCTGATCCATCCCTCACCTAAAAATGTTTCCTGACCCGTAGGGGATACAGAAAATGATTAATAGGTACACTCCAGCAATCAGCAGGCAATAAGAGAGCCACCTGTCAGAGGTTCTGCTGCCCTTTTTAGATTTATGGCTAATAACGGTCCACGAATGCAGCCACTCAGGTAGCCTCCTGTCAGAGCCTTATAGAAGGAAATGTGTGGGTTTGCAGAACATTGTGAGAGCGTGAGGAAATACGTGAAATAAATCAGAACTGGAATGAGTTTAGCATGTGGAAAACTGGGAATGATGAAGGATGCAAAGTTCCCTCATTAAAACTGAGGCCAGTTAGTGCAGAGCCTGTTTGAAGAGAGTGTAATCAAGGTTATCTTCTTACAACTACAATTTACAGATGTCCATTGAATGCGTCAATGAGAGGATAGTTGTAAAGGAGAACTGCAAATCCAAAGATGAATGACTGAAGTCCCCCACCCCCTCCACACAAACACACACACACACACACGTACGTGATATATATTATATATGTATATACTACATAGATATCTTTGATATATAAGTGAGATCCACTTTGAGTTTTAGACTATCTGAATTTTGTAAATTTTGTCAAAATAAGAACCCTTTGACAGCGTGCAACTTTTTTACAGTGAAGTGTAAAATTCTTGAGCCACACCCTTTTTTTTTAAATAGTGTGCTAGGACATAACACAGTACATAAGGCAAAAAACTGAGTCTGTATTTAAGCTTGAAAGTCAATATTTGGAGTTATTTAAGAAGTCTGAACTCACTTAGGTAAGCTTATCTGCTTTAGAGTCACTTTGTTGGTGCAAAAATACAATTATGTCTGTCAAACAGAGTTATCTTTGGCATTGTTCATGAATTTAACTAAAGAAACTGGATCAAATGATGTATTTCTGGAGCAGGTTGCTTGTGCACACTATTATATATCACTTTAAAATCCTTTTTGAAGGTGTAAGTCTGACTTTTGGGGTTAAAGGTACAATAAGGGTTACATTGCAGAAAATACTGAATATTTACTTCAAGTTTTCGTTGTCTGTTGTGATGTAAAATATAAGAAACCCTTATCAAAATTACATTAACTCTGCACTGCACTTGCTTAAGTCCAGCTATACTTCTGCAAAGGTTAAGCAGTATTTAAATACACACTGATACAGATAGAGCTGACAGCCATAAAGAGGTTTTGGGAATTACTAACAAAACTAATAGTCTTTGCAAAGGTAGATATTACTGCTCGTCATTCTACAATAGACCTTAAGAAGTATATGTGGGAGAACTAATTAGTTAGTATTTAGTATTTAAATAGCTTCCTTCTTGTTGTGCACTCAGTACAATTCTTAAACACTCCACAGAGGTCTCTAAAGAGTCTGAGCTGTCTAATACCGGTTGTATTTATTTAGCTGCTGTATGGCAGCACTTTGACAGATTCTCGATGATGTCTTAAATATCCCCTAATAGTGAAACTAGGGGAGACAGACATGATGACCTTCTTAAAACACCATCTGTTGCACAGCACAGCCACAGCAAGGCGAGATTAGCCAGTGAGATTGAAAGACTCCCATTACATGACACCTGCTCTCCCACTGCACTGTCAATGGCAAAAGACAGTGCTTTCACTTCACTTCATTTCAGATACCATTGAGTGTTCACAATGATTTCATTCTGAAGCCAGTGGAAACATGTCGAAGCTTTTGTAATTAATGGAATTGTAAGACTTGATGGGCACAAAAGCTAATGCGAGCCGCTCTGCAAAGGAAAATGAGAGCACTGTCCTTTGACATTTTCCATTTGTATCTCTGGCAGGTGATTAAGCTCTGAAAGAAAGTGATATTATCCTGCTGTGTGTAAACAGCCTGGGAATATTACACTTGATGAACAGAGATGATGTGCAGCCTACCTAAATTACCTTAGTGCTCCATTTATTCCAGCAACATCACCTCACACCATTATTTCACGGCCTTTGGTTTATACTGCCATTTTTTTTTTGCCCAGGATTTGAGATCTTTTTTCTTTTTTTTGTAAATCTCAGTGTCAGGGTCACTATCCTCTGAGCTCCACACTCCCTCTACCCTCTTCTCCCTGACCCCCACCTCGCTTTCCTTGGAAATTCTCCGTCCATTGCCCTCCTGACAGCCACCCATCAACCCGGGTGCAATTTAAAAAGCCCTTCAACAGCTGCCATTCCAAAGGACCGGCTATCAGTCCAGCTGCCAAAGCCCAGACAGGGACTCGGCATCAGCGAGCAACTTTGAACGTCAGGTCGGTTTCCCCCCACCCGCCAATTCCAAATGGACTGAAGGTGAAAGACTCTATTTCTCAAAGATTGTTTCAGCGGAAGACAGACGGACTTCCTGACATGGCACAGCAAACATCAGGCATGCATAGCGTTTTTGTGTGGAGACAAATAGGTTGACGTCATTTAGGCTGATGTGTACGATTTTGAAATATCAGCATAAAATAGTCAGTGAGTTACGCTTGGAAACATTATGATACTTTGAGAAAAAAAATCCTCTTGGGAGAATTCCATGAAGGGGGATATTTATGTTTCCATAGATATATCACTTTCCTCAATGTCAGGCTCAAGCAGTTTGTGTGTGTGTTTGTGCCTGCCTGCCTTCCTGCATCCTGCATGCAAACACCGCATACATAGCTTGTCTAAATGTGCATGTTGCCGGAAACTATCAAGCGAAAACATCTCAGGCAAGAGGCTGGGCAGCCTGCTGTTGTGCACTTCTCTCCACCATATGTCTTTGTCAGAAATATTTGCTGTGCACCGAATGAGGGATGAAATCAATCCAAATGCTATTTTTTTCCCCAGTTGCGCCTTCTTGAAGGTGGCAAAAATTGTACTGATACTTGCCAGATAAGCCAAAATTGTCAAATGTAACAACTGGCCGCCGGTGACACTCACAAACAGACCATCTGGTCTCGGGTGTCCAATAGTCGTTTAGGGAAAAAAAATGGAATGGCTGAATCCTTTTTTTTTTTTTTCTATCTCAATTAGCAACTGGGAGGAACGGATGGGAAAATGACTCTGCTGCTGTTATGGACCACTCAAAGATGAATGCTATGTGCCAGTTGGGAAATATGTTAAGGTGCTCCATAGGCACAAGTGGAGTGAAAAATGTCTCTTAGAATTACTGAACAGATGCACTCGCTGGCCTTCATTTTCCTAACTCGCACCCACTCAGCTGGACTTCTGCTCGGCTCTACGCTGCCTGAAGATAAAATCAACGGCGCAGCAAGATTGTGTCAGACACAAATATGGTCAAAGTGTAAACTTTTAAAATTTATTTTTAAGGTGAGTTTTTTTTAAACGGGTTAATGTGCACAACTCTTGAGCCACCAAGAGTGTTTTCTTGGACGCTGGTATATAGTAAATGGACTGGTTCTTATATAGGGCACTTTTCAACTCAAGTACTCAAAGCGTTTCATTCAAAATACCGTATTTCCCATTTGCCAAAACATTTTCTTCTATTTCTGACCGCTTTCCGTCTAACATTCACATTCAGATAAATGTTAGAAGCATTGGAGATCAATATCTTTCCCAATGATACTTTTGCATGCAGGCTGGAGCAGTCAGGGATCAAACCATCAACCTTCTGATTAGCAGATGACCTGGTCCCACTGAGCAACAACCACCTTTTGATCGGCTGCTTTTCCACAAAGTTTTCGCCCAGTTATTGTAATTGATAAGTTTAAGAGAAATGTCTTAATTATTCATTTATTTATTTGATGCCAAGCCAGTTAACACTGACGTATGAATCATTCAAGCTTAAAGTACTTAACTCAAGGGCTGGACCGGTCTTTTTATACGCGTAATGCCCAACTTAGCAAAGAACCAATTTCAGATGGTATCATTAGGAAAACATCTCTTCTTTTTAGGCTGAATCTATGACAAAATGGCAATGATAACACAGTCTGGCAGGCATAAAGTAGCATTTTTCAACCAACAAGGTGATTCCTTAAAAAACTATTAGCTTAAAACATATATCGGGATATCAAACAGGGAGAAAAGAGAAAAGACTTTTGCACAGTATTGTGTCACATATCTGCTTTCCATTTCAATAATGGTCTCATACAAATATCTAGCTGGTGCTGATGCTGAATCCATTTTGCATTTTAGCTGAATCACATAAGTCCTGTATGTAGCTGGAGGAGCGAAGTTATTTCCAATCACTGTTTCTGGACCAGCTTCAACCATTGTGTTGGGGACTCTTGCTGTCCGCCAAAGCTTTTAGTTCATTGTGTAGCAGCATCACTTTTGCCCATAGCCACGAGACTGCATGAACAAAAGCGCCAGTTGGCTGGGTCACACTGCGATGCACCTGGGGGGATGTATGCATGTTTTGCATGGACTGTGGAGGGTAATCGCTGGGTCCATTAACATGAGAGTGAGCTGCAGCTTCCAAGCTGGAGAAAAAAAAAATGCCCCAAGCGAGCTGACATTATGAGGAGGCATCTTCCCCCGATCCCTTTCACTGCAAAGAAAGTTAATGGAGTTGAAGTGGGTCGTCTAGAGTTAAATTGAATCTCCTGCCAATGCAAAGGCTTTGATGTGGCAAAGATTAAGGAGTTGTTGTAATTTTGAGTTCAAACCCGGAGTACCAGCATCCACTGAGAGCAACCTATTTAAACCTTTCTTAGTCTATCAAGCACTGGTAAAATACAGCTACTCTTCAGCATATATTAATGTAGAGGATACACGTTGCATATTCATTTTGTACACAGACTGTGGCAATATTGAGCTATTAATCTATAGATGTTAAACAGGACAAGCACAAACACACTAACTGATGCTGCTGAGTGAAACTGAGTGAAACTTCCACACGAAAAGCAAGATTTTAGTTAAAAGCAACACAAGTGACAGGTTTCTAGTGAAAGTTTGTACATACAGTACGTAGGTTTGCTTTGCTTTTTGATGAATGGTTTTGAGTGCAAAGAAGGTCGTGTGTCTTTTTTTGTCAGTGTTCTGCTTCTCTGTAGCCAACAAGTGTAGAAAAAAGTCACGGGTTTATGGTTCTATACATCAGTTAATGGCAGAAGTGTCCTTCCCATGCCCTTCTGTAATAGCCAAGCATCATTAGCGAGGGGGTCAAGAGGGGGGGCAGCCATCCATATGTTTCAATAATTACCCTGCTCTTCTGTCAAAGCCCACACTGTGCTTACGTCAGTGTTAGAGACAAAATCAAATTTGAGAAAAAAACCCCACTTTTAAAATGTTTTGTTTTATTTTTTAGCTGTAAGAACATTTAAGTTGGAGGTGAAAGGTGAAGATGCTACATTTTTGTCACGTGGGACAGGCAGCCGGTCACGCCTCAGCCTCGGTTCCAGCAGCAGCAGTTTCAGCACTGTGAGTGACACATTATTTCTCTGTAACCTCCACCCCTCCCACCCTAACGCTCCCCAAATCATAACCCCACCCCAATCTATTTTCTGCCTGGCTAGTCTTATGAAACTGCATATATTCTGTCAGATTACTCCCATCAAATTCCCATACTGTTTAGTTCTCGGCTGTTTGAGGAGCAGATTTGGATGTTAGGGCCAAAACAACGCAGGATATGTGAGCTGATCAGAGACATGCTACACCCTTGAGATTTCGAAGGGGACCTTTGTTTTTAAAATATTAAATGCATGGTTTTCTGATCCTGTGATGTGACGAATATATTTGGAATAGTGCTTAAAGCCTCAGTGGCACATTATTATGTCTGAATCATATTAGAATTGTAATGCACACTTTATTTTTACGCAGTATTAGTTTACAGTACGTAGTAACACTATAGTAAGAGTGACAAATATGTACGTGCAAGTTCAACTAAATCTTTATTAAAACTCTCCTCATTCATATTTGCAGTTTCTTTGAAAATGCATTTTATTTTGAAAGGTAAACGATCAACGTCAGTAAAACCAATGAGCAAATTAAAATGACCTTTAGTTTCATAATTTGCTTGACTGGACTAATTACTTGTAATGTCCATTAATATGATCTCATTATGATTTTTTTTCCTTCTAATAAGCATCCTATATAAGAAAAAGAAGTGCATCGAGTATAACCAAATGCACAAAAGATCACTGCAAAAATGTCATTTGCCGGGAAATTACCTTAATGTCTGTATTCTGAGCCTGAGCTGGTGTTACGCATAAAAATGGCTGCATGAGAGATAATCGCTAATAAAAATGCACATGAATGGAAGGGTGTACCGGGGCAGAACTAACGGGGTAAAACTAGTTTTATCTGCAAGAAATCACCTTGCGTGAGGCCCCTGCTACAACTGAGCCAGATGGATGGGAAAAAAACATGAAAAACTTTAAATGAGTTATTTGTTTTAAATATAAATAATATGGTCCCATATGTTGCAAGGAAACACAGGGTATGCCCTAACCCAGAGGCACAGACTGTCACGGCCAGGATGGCTAATGTGTCTGAGGTGTGGACTCAAAAGCAGACATAGGAGAGAGAAAACTAAGGTGTAATAAAAAGCAAGCCATTTATTAGGCTGATAGCACAAACAAAAACAAAAACAAGGCGAACTGGGGAAAAACTAAAACATTAAAACTAAGACATGAACATGGCCTGAACACGAACATGAAAACCATGACGTGAGACAATCAGAACATAAGCATAAAATCTATGACACGAAGAGCCGAGAATCACAGAACAGGTAGCAAAACAAACAAACAATCCAACACTAAACAAAGGGAGACAGAGGACTTAAATACACAGAAGAGTAATGAGGGAAGTGGAAACACCTGGGAAACACAGCTGACACAAATAAACCTGACACCACAGAGGAAGCGAAACTAAACACACTGAACATGGAAACACAAGACTTTCAAAATAAAACAGGAAACATGGAGAGAGATAGGCATGACAACAAAAGGACGTGGAACACGCAGACATGAAATACACAAAAGGTTGGGGGAATGGAAAGGAACACAAGGAGAGGAACATGGGAACAGATAAGGGGGACAAGGCAGGGGCATAACTAAAAGTATACATATATGACAAGACAGACTTAGACAGGAAAATGACACATAAACAAGGCAGCATGGAAGATAATATTAACTAGACTAAACCATAACTAAATATTAACACTAGAACTGAACATTATCCACAATGCATAAGAAATCAAAATTACCACTGCAACACCATGCTACCCTAAGAGGAATGCCAATAATATTATAGTAGGATAAGCTACTTTGGATTAACTTGATCCAAATATATTCCTTAACTGTGATGTCACATAACTTGAAAAGCTGCTGTAGCTCTAAACAAAAAAAGAAAAAAGGGGGGGGCACAGACCTTTTGCGCTATTGCATTTTTGAAATCTTACACTAAAATAAGCCTTACTGTCCAGTAATGCTGATAACTCTGGACCTTTAAAAAAAACCCAGTGGAGCATAAAAGTGAAAATGGCAAATGCATCTGCTCACCAAGTCAGCATTCTTGCCATTGTCTATGGATTAGCTACAGTGCTTGGAGCCGTGTGACTCCACTGCCCTTTGCTACTGCAGCGTCATGTGACTGGCTTTAACGCAGTGGTGTTAAAACCAACTGCATCAGCTTAATGGCCATTCAATAATGTGAATTTGAATGAGACTTCCTGCTGCAGTGATTAATGCCGATTAATGCATTTGCTAGCGTGGCGCCGATTGACCATTAAGACAATTTATTGATGTGTTTTGATTTAGGCTTCACCGGGTATCAAAAGGAAGCAAGAGATAAGAAGTTTTGATCATGCAGAGAATCTAATTTTTTTATTGTTAGCGTGCCTCGCTGCTGATTAAGTGAAGGGAATTAAATCAATTACTCTGGAATTCAAAGTGCTGTAGCGCTCAGATCTTTTTAATATTGTTATCCTGTTACTCATCTGCTCTGTCGAAAGTTAAAACAGTGTTTAAACAGGGACATTTACTCTAAACTCGAGCCAATTAATTTCTGATTCAAGGAGATTTGCCTTGAAGAGTTTGCGAAATGTAATCCTTAAAAGCATTTTTGCATGTCTTTACCAGAATGCGCTGATTTCTTCCTCTCTTAATCTTGCAGTCAGGAATAAAGTCACTAGTTATCATCATCACCATCGTCATCTTACATTTTGCTGTCACTCCAAAAGGAAAAAAAAAAGTGAAAAAAGATAACTTTAAAACAAGATATAGAATGAATGATGCAGGGTACGTGGAATGCATCTGTTTACCCTACACAACTTGCCTCTTGATGCATTCATTCAATCCCCGTCCCAACTACTCTCCCATGAATGAAAATCTCCTAACAGCACGCCACAAAAGAACTTGCTAAGCCATTTGGATCAAGAATCTCCCCAGGCAAATCAGCAATTAGAGCCTAAGCTGCCTTGTAAAATCAATTAGGAGTTGTAGTGTGTGTTACAGGTACAAGAGTGGCTGGCACCTCTCTAAATGGACCAGGAAGAGAGCTTTAAGTCTGCCATGCAAGCAACTGTAATCTGCAGCACTTAGTCACCAAATTTCTATGAAATCCTCCTCTCTTTGTGAGTAATGCTTCGTGCTGTTGTCTCGAGTTGCTAGAAACTTTCAGAAGTTTTGACAGCCGAGTTGTATTTCAGAGATAAGGCATACGCCGCTCAGATAAAAGGCTTTAGTATTGTCTTTAACATTAAGTGGAGTTGTTCACCGCTGTTATTACAACAGGAACACTAGCTTATGTTTGATTTGCGTCGCATCTTGTGGTTTTCTTGTGTGGAAGTTTGCGTCTGTCTGTGATAATGCTGCCACAAATGCTCTCTGCAGAATTCAACTCAAATTTACTAGGTGTGTTGAGGTGCTTTCATATGCACACTGCTGAGTAACTTTGGATATTTCTTCCTAGGTACCCTTACATGAGAAGTGCTCTTGAAGAAGTGTCTGGTTAAATGAATGTTATATTGACTCACTTCAATATCTTGTGATAAAAAAACAGAATTTGTGCAATTCTAACAGCCTTGAAAGTCAATATTTGGTATGACCACCTTAATTCGCAAACACAGCCTGAACTCTCTTAGACAAGCATTCTTGTCATTTCTTGAAGTAGTCTTCAGGAATAATTCTCCAGGCTTCCTGAAGGACATTCAACGCTATTCTTTGGATGTTGGCTGCCTTTTCTTCTCTAAAGATGATCCCACACTGCTTCAGTAATGTTGAGGTCTGGGCTATGGGGAGGCTAATCGATGGCTGAGAAGTGTTTCGTTGAGTATTTCTCTATCCAGGTAAGTTTTTATTGCATTAGCAGTGTGTCTGGGATCATTGCCATCCGTGCAAATGAAGCTGCTGTCAATCAGACTCTTTCCGGATGCGATTGCATGTTGGATAAAAACCCGATGGTACTTTTTGGATTCACAACTCCATCCATTCTTCATTTGTACTCAACTTCTCCAGTTTCCTCAATGAAAACAGTGCACACCATGTCAGGATATTCCAGGTTTTCAGCTAATAGATCTTTGCAAACAAACTTGTAGATGCAAAAATACAATGTATTCCTGTCAAGCTGTGTTATCTTTTTTCACAGTACTGTATTTTTACCAGCTGGATGTTAATAAGCCCTAAAACCCCAAAATAAGCTACCCTGTAGGGGAACTGAAAAGCTTTTTTGATGATCCGCTCTAGGTATGACTAACCCCCTAACATACACACAGATACTTGATGTGATGTTAAAGCATTAATAACTGGTGCCTTAAGCCAATGCTGCAAGCATCGTGTATAAGTTTTGCCATACAATATGATTTTGCTTTGTAATGAGCCACTTATTCACTAAATGAAAGCTGCTTCTTCAACTTTCACCATGATAATTAATGAGATCGACATTTTCAATTATCTGTTTCCTGCCTTTGCCGTTTGAGGGAACAGCTGTTAGCGTCGACGGGGTAGGAAGACGGGTGATAGAGAACAAAGAGGGCAGCATCTGGCTTTTTGAAAGATGGCGTATAATTCTTCGACGAGATCTTTGTGTGGCGCACCACCACCAGAGCAGATTTCCACCACGTGTGTCTAATAAAGTGGGACGGTATATACCAGCGCCGGCTGAATTAGGCAGACGTGTGGTTTGTTTATTGTTGCTTCCTGGAACTAATAGATTGTATGGAGACCACAGAAGCTGATAATGTTTGATGCTCTTTTGATGCCATATTTAGGCATTAGTAAAGCACTGCTTACTTCTTTTTACACTTGTGCTGCACAAGCTGCTTTCCTGACGTCCCTCCCTACAGTATGTAGTAACTGAGCGCAAATGGGTCCATTCACAACAGCCTGTCAGAGTTTTTTTTAATGCCCAACAAAGATTTTCAGTGACAAAATGGGTCATGTAGAGGCATGGGGCCCATTTTAACTTCCACCAAGGTCAGTAGGTCTCTGTTGGCTTATGGCCTATTCAGCTGGGAGCTGCAATTACGCTATGAAACTATGTATCACACTGAGTTAGTCACCAGCTTCAGTTGCTCACTAGTACCATACATCACCCTTGGTTGCACCATGTAGAGTATTTGGAAGGCCACAGTGAGCCCACGGGGGAATCATTAGTTCATATGTAAATATGAGAAAGTGGTGCAGATTTCACCTTGCCTGCACGGATTGAGAGCGTAGTAGCTTGGGAATGACAAACGAGGGTCACGTAGCCCAGACACTCCAAACGCCTGTGGTTAGTATTGTTGTTATGATCCTGCATGATAATTGGGGGATGAAAAACCGTGGCGATAAGGCGATCAGCGTGAACACGACCAAAAGTAACCGAAATAAATGGCACAAAAGGCACGAAAGGACTGCCACACTGAAAACGTAAATAAAGTCAAGACATTTTTGCATGACTATATTGCTTATCTTGTCTCAATGGAGTTATTTATGTGCTCCCATTAAGGCCTGGCCACATCTTCATGCCGTTTTGCATATGTATAGTTTTTGTGGGAGAAGGCATGCCCCTTCTGCAGCGAAATACTTTCACGCTGAGATCAGTGGAGCGCGTGCAGTTCAGTGAATGTTGTTGTACATTCTCACTTTAGCACATCACAGGAGACGTAACAGCTCATTCTTCCTCACTGGGCCAGACCGAGTCAGAGATGCAAATACGGGCATTCAAGCATGGAACTCCTGACCTCAGTAGGCAAAGCTAAAATTTTAGAACAGCCAGACAGCACTTTTCCTTTCCCTTAAAAGAACTTGAAATATGCATTGGCTGTTTTATTTTCTCTTTTAATACCATTACAGAAAAAAAGGTCTCTCTCGGCTGATTTCCCCCATCCTTGTCCCCACCTTGCTTATAAGATTAAAAAAAAAAGAAACATCAGAGAGAGATCAGAATCATTGCGCAGAGTGACAGATTCAGTGTAAATTTCCATGCCAAGATCATATCTGGAACACTGCAGTCATAAGATTTTACAGTCAGCTCAAAACAGAGAAGTCTCTCCATAAAACATGAAAATGAAAACCAGTTCAGAGTCTAACTGTAACATTGGTTTACACGTGTGTACACAAAGTACAAACCCATTTCATGTTATGGCAGAAAGCAACAACCCGAGGCAGCAAGTCTGAGCTTTTGAGGGAAATGTAAAAAAAAATATTGAGCCGAAAAATTCAGCATGACAAGAAATACAATGACACCCTTCTTTTAGACTGCATCACTGTTCTGCCTGTATGTCAGTGTATGCTGCTGTCTACAACAATTACTAGTACACTTGCTGAATTTATATATATACATATGAAATTACCTGAAGATCAACGCTGTGAGAAGAAAATCTTACTTGGCTGCAAAAGCTAAGAGAAGCAAACGCTCCGTCATCGGTCGTAAAGCATTTTAAAATAGTCAATAATATTTAGAAACCCTTGTGCCACGCACTTGGGAGGAGTTGGGCTGAGGTTGTGTGGTCAGAGCCGCGAGCCACTCAAGTGACGAAAAATAATTAGCACAATAATGTGGCGAAAAAGGAACTGCAACTTGAGGAAATCAAGTGTTAAGGAACATCTGAGACCGCAACAAGCTGCGCCTATGTTCTCAACAATGCTCAATCATCAGTCCCTGCAGGAGAAAAGCTTCTATTTATAGAGCAAATTCACTCATCCAACTTTAATGGTTCCTTAAGACGGACTGTAGCGTCTGCTGTCAGTGTGGGCTCGTTTCACCAGCACTGTTGCTTATGTGTGAGGTGCAGTACCAAAGGATATAAACATGTGTACTTGTTTGTTATTTATGTGGGAAAATAAGGAAAACCCAAACATGTGGATGTGGTAACTGTGGACTCACTTGATGTTATTAGGTTAATTAAAACCTGGAAATGTCGTAGTCAAGTTGCCCTTAATTGGAAGCTCAAATGTACTCACAACCACATAAGTCTGTTTGTTTTTTTACACAACCTCTCTTAAAAAAGACTTGACAACATTCAGAGCCCCATTTTACATGAAAACCAACATGTGAACCCGTAAAAAGTTTCCAAAAAATCTGGCTAGGGTGGTCATTGTACTAGAATTTCAAACTCGATGCCATTAGTGGCAATTCTATTTTTATGCTAAAGTAATACAAAAAAAAAAAAGAAAAAAGAAAAAAGAAAGCCCCTCAAAATGTAGCAATGTTCAGTAGGCTACCATGAATGCTCCCAGTTGATGCTAGACTTTTCCCAGCTTCAAACTGGGACTTTAAAAGAAACTTTTTAGACAGAAATACGTGTGCTATCCAGTTAAATAACCACCGTCTATTAATGTTACAGATTATACAGCTCACACAGTAAGGTTAGCGTTTTATTATTAGCGATTATTAGCTGCTACGTTAATGATAGCTTAACAGTTAGCTAATGTAGATATTGGGAAAGGGAGGTTTGTTCTCTTTTTTGCACATGTTTGATTTTCCAAAAATGTTAAGTCCCTCCGGACGCAACTTGCCCAGTTCTCCAGGCTTGGGACCAGTACTAGGAGTACACTAGTTTGTGGTCTCCTGCAATTGGCTAGTTTGCTAATAGTTATACGGCTAACGCTAACATCTGTGTTCAAATGGTCAAAAGGGAGCTTCTTCCTGAAGCTGTGTTTAGTGTAATGGATGTCAACTATGTCAATGGCGGTGCCCCTCCCTGTCTGCAGAGGTACTGTGTGAAGTTGTGCGAGATGTGGGGAAGGCAAAGATAGCACCACTGACAGCACAACACAATACTGTTGCAAATGAGTATCTAATCTGGTTAATTTTCAGCATTGCTTAGTATCTGAGCATTTTTTTTGACCACCTACATTTAACAGGGGGAAAATCCAGCTCCTCCATGCTTCCTTCTTACTGTACCATCAATTGGTACTAAGATTGAGCTTAACTCTAATTTTAAATAACCTGGAGTCATATGTTCTTGGCTGCATGGAGTGGCAAGACTGCCGTCTTAGTTATCTTGCATTAACATCAAACAGACCGGCCAGGCTGTATTGTAGAGATAAAAAGACACTGCCCTTGCTATTTGTGAAGTGCTATTCAGTTAACATGACACCGCTGCCAAAACTGTGATATACTTCAATCTATCACCTCGACAAAGTTCATTTGGTGTTATTTGGAGACAGTATGTTGGCCACCACCCCATATAATCAGGAGTCCATAACAGTGAGTTGTAATTATCTGTACCTATATGGTTCTCCCACGCAGTCTATTCTGCTGGTGCTTACTGCGGCAGCTTGCCTGAATTGGGGGTATTTATACATGAAATTAAGGTGTAATTAAAATTGGTCTGGTGCTAAAGGGGCTGAAGGTGATTATGCTCATTTGCATAGCACACAGATTTCTTTTTTTAATGCTGCCTCCACAATTACGGCTAGTTCTAACACATTTAGACATCCATCATTTTTAATATTTCAAACAAAACCCAAACTTGGGGATGATTAGAGAAAGTGTTTATGCGTGATAACATTTTGCATTCTTAATGTATCTCCAGGGTAAGACGAAATGATTGACATGCCACCCGTGTTAGTTAATGAAACAGACTTAATTCTAAATGTGCAGTTCTTATTTTCAAGGCATCTGGCAGATGGTTTTTTTCCCCCCCTCATCCTCCTGAGTCAATTACCTCCATGTTGCTCAGGATACGCTTGGAAAACGTAAGCAAGGAAAGATTCTGGTGAGAATCTGATGAGGAATCACTGAAACTGGACGTCCAAAAATAAACATTAGCATTCAGCTCATTTTTCACCGGCACAACATTATCTAATTTGCTCCATTGGGCTTGTTTTGAAGCAAATGGGGGACTATTATATGGGCTGCAGACCAAGGAGAAACTCATTACTTCTCACATTATCACTGGAAATGCGTGGCGGAAAAACTGAGCTCAGCCTGCTCGCAGGCTAAAGCCTTGGCATCTCGTCCAGGTTGTAAATGGACCCCTCTCGGCTGATACGCCATTGTGTCCAAAGCCATTCCTGATATTTGGTGAAGGGATGTCATGACTGCTCCAGCTGTCACAGGCACAGCTGTTCACTTTCCCCTTGAGTGAGCAGAGCTGCCTTTGCCTGGCGGCTCGATGCTGCGTGTATGTATGGGCCAGTGTGAGTCCAAGCACAAGCATGCAGGGATACTGACAAGGTGCACTAGCAACACAGCTTATTCCAAGACACGGGAATAAAAACAATTGCACACGAGTAAATAGGGAGCTGCAGGCAAGTAAGCTGCAACTATGAAGACTTATTATTTATGTACTACTGATTTTACTGGACCTGGGGGGTGTGAGGCTCAGCATCACTTCATAATGTACTGTAACGATAATTATATTAATAAACAGCAAACTGGTAGTTAATTAAACTTTAGTTAAACATTAGTTAACAGTTTAGAGGTGCAACAAATACAACTTGTAAATGGTTAACAAACGCTGTGTAATCATCTATAAACATTTATTAGCTAGCTATTAAAAAGAAACAGATGTTTAGAAGTTGTTCTGAAAAGCCTACACAGGCAGCTGTGAACCTCAAAAAATGGTTAAGTTCTGTTCTTTCTTTTCTTTAGTATCTTTTTTTAAATTAGGCATTGACACCAGAACAATTTGGTCTGGTTTAAGTAAATATGAGTAGTGGTCAGAAGAAACCAAAACAGGTATACGGAGGACAATTCCCCTATGCCTAGTGCGCGGGGAAAAATGATCAATATCATTTTTGTGACATTTTTGTTTGGTGGTGTGCCGTGTGATTTTTTCAGTATGTGCCGTGGCTCCAAAAGGTTGGGAAACACTGGCCTATTGTATACACCAGCGGTCCCCAACCCCCGGGCCTCGGACTGGTACCGGTCCGTGAGTCGTTTGGTACCGGGCCGCGAGAGTTGAGGCTCAGGTGTATTTCACACCTGAGCCTCAACTCTCGCGGCCCGGTTGGTTTTCAGGGTTTTTATCGGTTTTCAGCGTTATTTTGTTATCGTTTTTATCGTTAACTCGGTTTTCTTTGGTCTTTTCACGTGTGTTATGAATAAATCTTCTTTTTTTCGGTACCGGTACTGGTTTTATTTTGTTGTATTTATCCGCGACACCTTAAAGGCCGGTCCGTGAAAATATTGTCAGGCATAAACCGGTCCGTGGCGCAAAAAAGGTTGGGGACCGCTGGTATACACCATAGAACCAACAGTAAAGATCAACTTGTGGGCAGGGAGGCCGAGGAAAGGCTAACATCAGTAACGAAAGCTTTAGCACGATTTTAGAGCTAATAACTCCTCTATAGTAAGCCGGTGTCCTCCCAGAACTCTCTCACACTTCCTGTTAAGCTTTCATTTGCTTTTATTCTACTCAGCTGCAGTAGTTTGGGGGCTGACACGCATTAATTTGTTCTGATTGGGTTATCTATTACTAATTGCTAAAAATTCATTTTGCCATAGTTAAATTGGTACCGATTGGAACTCCCTTCACCTAAATGTGTCAGGCACATCAAGAAAAACGCACATCATTACTGATCACTTAATTGTTTAACACTCAGTAAAATTTCCTTAACTAACAGTTTACATTTATTGTAAGCAATAGTCGGCCACGTGTTTACTCTTCGCGAGACTTTTGATGACTGGGCCTTTGCTTCTTGTGCAAAAAGTCTCATCAGTAGGACCCGAGGAAAAAGCGCTTTGGATGTATGCACTCATATGTGATCGATGCTTCTCCACTTTGGCCGGGGCAAGCATTATTTTATCATAACACTCTCCACAGCGTGACTGTGTACCTCTCGAGGTCTAGGTGACCGAAGTGCAAAAAGGGCCATATTGATTGCATACTGAAAGAGTCAGTTATGATGAATGGACACTTGCTAAATCAAATTCAGAGATTAATCGGCCAGCAGCAGTGTCATTAGGGCTTTGTGATGGGTGAATTAATACGGTGATTAAATGAGAGGTTGCTACTATGTTACCATGTCAGCTCCTGACAAGCTGACCCAGTATCAGCTGGCAACGCAGTAAAAGATACTTCATCATATTGCACCTTTAGAGTGTGTCTGACCTTTGGCATTAACATTTATCATCCGGGGTTTTCCTAACGCTTGTTTGATGGAATAGTCAGTCGTTCACATGAATAGAAACAGCTCATACCTGCTTGGCAGTTCTGGGTTATAGATGTAATGAGAAAAAAAGAAATCCCAGCGCACTAAGAACACCGCCATAGTGCTAGTTCCAACACAGCAGAATGTGAAAAGACTATGGACGTTTTCTGCATCTATATTGGTGGAGCTAATAAAAGTATTCTTAGCTGGCAGGGAAAAGCAAATGCTGACAAAATCAATGCACCCTACTGCCAAATCCACAAATACTAGCAAGCAGATTTGGCTCATTTTCCAAGCAGGCATATACACGAGAACATGTATACACGCACACACACTCTGTCACACACACAGAGACAAATCTGTGAAACACAGTGTCCCTGTGACCCTTATGCTCCATATGGTCAAGAAGAGGGCAGAGAAAATAAGCACACGGCTCTGTGGGTGATTGCAGCTTGGCAGCCAGCTAAGCCCCGAGGTTCGTGGTGTTGAAGCAACATAGCGATGGCTGGTATAACCCTCTTTTCTGTTGCAGTGCTCGTGTCCTGCTTCGTATAGTGTGGTGTAATGTATAAACATGATGCCTGAAGGGGCAGAAAAACAAGAGCGGTTTTTCTCCCCCCCCCTCCTTTTCTTTTTTGGCCTGAAAATCAGCACTTAGCTGAACCTGATCTGCACAGCTGTAAACATGGCAAACATAACAGCAGAGCATGCATAAATCATGTACAGTGTATACACAGTGTGTGGCTATAAGCACAGAGCTCCCACAGGGCACCATATTGACTGGAAAATTATCTTGATGAGAAAGAAGATTAGGTGAATGGCTGCTAGTGAAAGAAGCGAAGACGTTTCATCAATGGGATTTGCAAACACGCTGTTATGTCAGCACATGCACACTTTGGATTCACCTTAATACAAGTACATATTTTAGAAAATACCTCAAAGGTACTGTAACATAACTGTTTCAGATGCCATACTCTAACGGGCAGGATAAATCAGATCTTTAATGCAAACAGCTTCTAATGTAACTACTTTCTATGAACATGGACCCAGTGTTAAAAGCTATCGTGCTATGTTCTCATTATTTGAAACTTTGGCCATGTTTAAAATGCGCACACGCCACTTAAACATTAGTTATTGTTAATTATTGACAGAAAATAGGGAAAAGCAAAAAAGGTCCATTGATTGATTAAAGAAAAGGCTGGAAGTAATGATTTATTGATTTTTCTCCAAAAACATAAGGAAATACTGTAAAAAAGGCAAAACAGAGTCTGAAAAATGAGCCTGAAAGTCAATATTTGTTATGACCAGTTTTATTCTCAGACATAGCCTGAACTCTCTTAGGTAAACTTTCTTGGAATTTCTTTAGGTAGTCTTCAAGAAAAGTTCTCCAGGCTTCTTGAAGGACATTCAAAGCTCTTCTTTGGATGTTGGCTGCCTTTTGGGGAGGCCAATCTACGATCATTGTGTGTTTTTCTATCCAGGTATGCTTTTACTGCATTGACGGGGAGTTTGGGATCATTGTCATGCTGAAAAATGAAGCTGCTTTCAAGAGCAGAGCCTCCGCCTTGTTTCACAGATGGCTGTAGACAATGACAACAGTACTTCTCTCTTTATTGCCGAATCATTTGTAGTGTTAAATGGTTTAAAAAACAAACATTCCTCTGACAGTGGCCAGGTGCAAGGATTGGACTGAAAATGAGTCAAAAAACAACCAAAGTCCAACAGAAACCTTTAGAAATCCTGGAAAACTATTGCTCAACACCAGGTTAAAAATGACAAGAAAGTCTGACCTCTTGGAAGAAAAATATAAAGAACTAAGGGTTGCCTCAACACTTTTCCCACAGCAGTGTATCTGACCAAATAAAACAGAAATTCAAAATAAGCCAACTCAGTTGCTGTCAAACTGTCAGACAGGCTGTAGTCTAGACTGCACGTCCATGCTTTTTTTTTTTTTGTCTTATTTAGAGCAATGATGGTGGGAGCTCTAAGCACTCTCTATTATCTTTTGGGGGAAAAATATGTGCCAGTCCCACTTTGGTCAAAATGCATGCACCCGATAGCAAAAGCTTTTATGTCTTTATGTAATTTGTGCCCCAGAAATTTTACAGCGTAACTGCTGAGTTTTGCCAATGAAGGCCATACAGTGCACTGCTCGCAAACTACTTTAGCAAATGGGGTTTGCCCCGACAAAAAAGATCATCGCTCGCATAACAAAAGTGCTGGGTGACCTCTGGATGTTTTGATGTGTGAAATAATGCTATTGCCGTACAATATTCATAGAGTGTGACTGGCCATTCACATGTGGCCATATCTTCCAAATGGTTCCCTAATTTGAGCAGACAGGTCCACCACTGGGTCACGCACCAGTATAGTCATGCATCTGACCAGGAATAAAGCTGAAATCAATTTCCCCTAGTGTCTCTTTGAGGCCTTTTGAATAGCCTTCAGTGTTTGTGCCTGAGGGAGCACTTACTCCACTTCTGCTGACCTCTTTGTTCCTTCCCCTCGGAGCATATTGCCCGCATTGAAATGATAACTGCCTTTCAATCTCTGGTCAAAACGATTGGATGCACTATTCAAAACCCTGATAGCTCTCAGAGCACTCAACCACAGTTACCAGCCAAATAAATTTTAGGTTAGTTATCAATACGGGCATAGGGGTTGCAGGAAATCAGCGTACTTCTTTTGACCTCTCTGTCGGTTGCTCAACAGTATTCACCTCTAAACATTTGGGGGTCAAATAACAGCATCCGTAGTTCACAGTAAAGCTTCATGCCTGCTGTTTCCAATCAAGATCTTAGAATATGTGTTGAAATCAGACTACGTACGCTTCACGGCCTTTAACTGCGTGCAAGGTCGAGCTTAGTATGTAACATGGAAGGAACAAATGGAAACAAATGCAATCGCTTTCAAACTTTTTATCACATGCGATTGTAATTCAATTACTGTACCACCAAGGAGGAATGGAATCTGTGGCAGAATGGCTCGTTACGACTCGCTGCTTTGGGTAATGGTGTTTTCTTTGCTCTGGAAATGAAATATAATATCATTAAATAGAGAGATGTAGAATGAAGTGTCGACAGATCCATCTTGGGTGCCTGCTCAATTTGTTTGTGGGTGCTGAGTGGCTCCCCAATGACAGATCCAGCTCATCATTGAAGCATCCGGCTCGTGGAAATCTGGGGATTTGACTCATCCGACATTTTCGAGATTTATGGTTGTAAATTTGTGGATGTAGGAAACAAAACAGGCAATTAAGAGAAAATCCCAAAGAATGCTGAACAGTTTAATGAATTTTTTCTTTCTTGGTTTTTTTCTTTTCGAGGGCCGTGGATTCACAGATCAGGCGACAAATCTTTGCTAGCAATCCACGTGCATGCAACTTCTTTAAATTCGTACCTGTGAAAGGATGAAATCGTCCTCGAACACGGCTATCAGCTGTGACTGAGACTGTTGACAAGTAACAGCTCGGATTTTCAGTGTTTGCAGTAACCTCGAGATAATATTTGCAATGGTACCACTGCTTTTAGCTTCAGATAACAGTTAAGGGGGCTCAGAAAAGGGGTGGGGGTGGGGGGTGATGAAGAGGAGAGGCAATAAAGAAAAGCTTTGATGTTGTCATGCATGATTGTGCGGAGGCATCCTCGGGCTTGTGTCGAGTGTGTTGATTTAGTGAGTGCTGCAGAAACGAGAATACAGATGGCTACTGGTGCTATTTGGGGCCGGGCTCTGAGAATTAGAAACCTCTCCTACATCCATTATCTTGGGTGACACTTCAAATACTTCAGACACGAGCATCAGATTTCCTTTCACAAGTATGGCACTATGCCATTTTAATTAATTTACTTTGGAGGGTGGGGTGACTGTCATTAGGAAAAGGAGCACAGGAGCAGTTTAGGGATTTTTCAGCTCTGAAAAAGCCAACTAACAAGCACTGGGGTATTTTTTGTCTTTTTGATTTCATATCCTTCTATAACACTCATTTATATACGTTTCTGATTCGATAGGCCAAAACATGGACGTCTGCTCAGGCTTCAGACGGCCTTAAATGCTCGTTTTTTTTCTCCTTCTTGCTCTGTATGATGTCACAAAGTGCAGATGTGCTCGATATGGACATCCCAGGCTGTGAGTATGCACCGTACTTTCTTATAGTTTTTTATTTTTAACTCAGTTTAATTCAGGTTCAGTTTCCAGAGTGGGTTTGATCATTTCAGTGTAGCTCTCATTGGTTGAAAATGTTTCTTTTTCATTTAGTTAATTTTAGTCTTTATTACTGATTATTTTATTTAAGGCAAATGCCAGAGACAAGATTTGGGGAAATCAGTATTGATATTAGAATATAAACAGAACTTTTTGAAAGCAGTTGACTCACAGGCTTATAGACATCCAAAGCCTCAATCAAAACATCTGTTAAACCCTCATCAGGCAGTTTGTGATAACAGATTTTACTAAGTTAAGTCATACTAAGAATTGTTCCTCTATATTTTTGATTTTAACTTGTTTTTCAAATATCACAAAATTGCAGCCGTAAAAGGCTGATGGCATATTGTTGTAACCCTGGTGGGCAGGTGGGTGGACGGTGTGGACAACCAAGTTTGTAAATGCGATAACATGAATACAGTGGTCCCTCGCTATAACACGGTTCACCTTTCGCGGTCTTGCTGTTTCGCTGGGTTTTTTTGTTTTGTTTTTTACAGCGCATCATGTTCTGCGTTCTGATTGGCTGTAGACCATTGTCAATCAATCTCGTGTCATGTCTCCTGTTCAGCTTGTCAAATTTCCCTATATCTTCGATCACTAGCAGTGGGACTCTGAAGTGCTGTACTGTATGTTTGTTTGTAAGTTTTCTCCAACAAACAGAAAATGTCGATGAAACGTTTTCAACCATTTCATTCTACAGGGTGGGAAATTTATATGGATACACAGTAATAACATGGGAATGGTTGGTGATATTAAAGTCCTGTTTGTGGCACATTAGTATATGTCAGGGGGCAAACTCCTCAAGATGGGTGGTGACCATGGTGGCCATTTAGAAGTCGGCCATCTTGGATACAACTTTTGTTTTTTCAATGGGAAGAGGGCCATGTGACACATCACACTTATTGGTAATGTCACAAGAACAACAATGGTGTGCTTGGTTTCAGCGTAACTTTATTCTTTCATGAGTTATTTACAAGTTTCTGACCACTTCTAAAATGTGTTCAATGTGCTGCCCATTGTGTTGGATTGTCAATGCAACCCTCTTCTCCCACTCTTTACACACCGATAGCAACACCGCAGGAATATATGTCAGCACAGGTATCCAGTATCCGTAGTTTCAGGTGCTGCACATCTCATATGTTCACACCATAGACAATTGCCTTCAGATGACCCCAAAGATAAAAGTCTAAGGGGGTCAGATCGGAGGACCTTGGGGGCCATTCACCTGGCCCACGACGACCAATCCACTTTCCAGGAAACTGTTCATCTAGGAATGCTTGGACCTGGCAGCCATAATGTGGTGGTGCACCATCTTGCTGGAAAAACTCAGGGAACGTGCCAGCTTCAGTACATAAAGAGGGAAACACATCATCATGTAGCAATTTCAAATATCCAGTGGCCTTGAGGTTTCCATTGATGAAGAATGGACCCACTATCGTTGTACCCCATATACCACACCAAACCATCACTTTTGTTGTTCCAACAGTCTTGGAGGGATCCATCCAATGTGGGTTAGTGTCAGACCAATAGCGGTGGTTGTGTTTGTTAACTTCACCATTCACATAAAAGTTTGCCTCATCACTGAACAAAATCTTCTGCGTGAACTGAGGGTCCTGTTCCAATTTTTGTTTTGCCCATTCTGCAAATTCTGTGCGCCGATCTGGGTCATCCTCGTTGAGATGCTGCAGTAGCTGGAGTTTGTAAGGGTGCCATTTGTGAGTAGCTAATATCGGGATGTTCGACTAATGCCACTCTCCAGTGACATGCGGCGAGTGCTACGCTGTGGGCTCTTGCTGAATGAAGCTAGGACAGCCACTGATGTTTCTTCATTAGTGACAGTTTTCTTGCATCCACATTTTGGCAAATCCAACACTGAACCAGTTTCATGAAACTTAGCAAGCAGTTTGCTAACTGTAGCATGGGAGATGGGTGGTCTCGTCTTGCACTGAAATCTGCTGCAATGACCCGGTTACTGCGTTCACCAGATATCAACACAATTTCGATCCGCTCCTCACGTGTTAACTTCTTCGACATGTCAATGGCTGTGAACAAAGAGAAACTTGTAAATAACTCGTGAAAGAATAAAGTTACGTTGAAACCAAGCACACCATTGTTTTTCTTGTGACATTACCAATAAGTGTGATGTGTCACATGGCCCTCTCCCTATTGAAAATACAAAAGTTGTATCCAAGATGGCCGACTTCTAAATGGCCACCATGGTCACCACCCATCTTGAGGAGTTTGCCCCCTGACATATACTAATGTGCCACAAACAGGACTTTAACCCTTTAAAGCCGGTCGGAGCGGACACGCTCCATTTTGCATAACTATTTTTAAATCCCGGTAGCTCTGCAACCACGTAAGCTAGCGCAATAATTTTTTTTGCATATGAAACCGGAGGAGTTGTACTTACATCTTATGCCATCAGCTTGTCCTAAGTCACAGTTTCCTTCCACATATAGCTTTGCAAAAACTGCATAAAAAGCACTTGCAGCAACAAAAACATAATATTCCAGAAACGGGCTTTGCCGATCCGATCAGCTGTTTGTAACACTTCCTACGTCCATCAGCACGAACTATCGAATGTCCGGCATGACCTGCCCGAAACTGGAAGTGATGTCATTTTGCGGAAATGTAGTTTTTTACCATCGTGGCCTTATGTGCCCATACTTGTGTTTTTAAAAGTTATGTTTGACTTCATGACTTTCTGTGTCGTTTCTGGGATGCTGAGGACTCATATTGCACTGCTGGAAATATTTTATTTTGATGCATATGCTGTTATTTTGCAAATTTGCACTATAATATATTTTTTCGTTTTTCCTGCAGTATATGAAAATTGGTGTATCTCAAAAATAAAACTATGAAGACACTTAAAATAAATTTCCTTTGGTGGGAAACTAGTTTGTGCAACTTTTTTGTATTTACAGTTTTGAGGGATAAGCCTCTTAAATTTCTCTAACTAGAAATATATGTTAAAAAAACAAAAACGATTTTAAATTTTTTTGTAGTTTATTGCACTTTTTTGCAATTTATGTAATTACTATGCACTTAATGCAGACATATTATTACAATTTGGGCTATAATGGTTGTATTGATGTATAAGCAACTTGAAATGCTCCAAAAAATGGCTCCACAGCATGTAAAAATATACTATAAGCTCTGGCGGACTTGGTTCTATGGTAGGTCTTAAAGGGTTAATATCACCAACCATTCCCATGTTATTACGGTGTATCCATATAAATGGCCCACCCTGTATAATACTGGACTTATTTTTCTACGAAGGTTTAAACTTTGAGAGTGTTTAAACAAGAGAGAAAAGTGTGGAAATGTTCGAGCCTGTCGGAGAAAAGTGTATAAAGTGTGTAGTGAAGGGTTTTACAGCATTAAAACATCGACAATAATTGTTAAAAAATGAAGTTAGCTACTTTGGGTATTTCACCTATCGCAGGTTATTTTTGGAACGTAACTACCGTGATAAACGAGGGACCACTGTATAAGGAAACATAGGATTTTGATATTCATACCAGAGGTACATCTGCTAAAAATGACAGATAGCTATGAATCTCAGTGCTACTGAACTTAAGGTCCAGGTCATGAGTCAAGTTTTCTTAAAATCATGTAGGATTTTCATATTTCTGCCATAGATGCATCTATTAGGAAGCTGAGGGGTAGCACTGGTGCCCACCAGTATTTTTAATGCAGTTTCAGTTAACTATAATAACCTTGTTGCACATGCATCAAAGCTGCTTTTCAGATTTATTTGTAAGAGGCAAACAATGACAGCAAAGCTGTCCTGAAAAAAGGATTGTTTTGAACTGGTAATCAAGATAAGCAACTTTTATAACTATTAAAGCGAAATGATGATTTGTAAGCAGGTTGTAGCGAAGGCTTAGATCAGTGTGGCACAGGTTTAATTTAACCACACCAATAAAGAAATAATCTACAAAAAGAGTGATGTCAACAAAGAGCACTGCAAAACAGAGATGCGTGCTCTGTTGCAACAGCAGGGCGCTCCAAATGCCTCACAGGATTCTGCACCTGAGCTGCAGACTAAAGAGCCAAACAATGGGAGGGTGTTTTGTTCTGAAACGCAGTCTGTGTATCACGCAAGCGGGCACTTAGGCAAAGGTGACAGATGTTTCCCTGTATCAGACCCGAGAAATAAATAAATAACTCCAAAGTGCAACAAATGAGATGCGTCCACTCCATGTGGCGGACATCTGTGCGGCACACTGCCTCTAGTCGTGGCCGGGTCCTTTCGCTTTAGCATCAAACAACGATTTTTATTCTTCAAGATCAAACGTGTCGCTTTTAAAAGCAGGAAAAGTGCTCCGTTTGTGAGGGGAAACACAGTTTTTATTTTGGACTTTGCGTGTCTGTGCATGCATGTTGAATGAAGTAACAGTGGAATGCAACTCCTTTGTGTGATGTTAAGACCTGCGAGAATAAATACACAAAGAGAAAATGGGAATACACCACTGTGACTAAAGAGACAATTCTGCGAAGCTTAAGAAGTTGATTCAATATCCAAAACGCTGAAACACTGAGTTATGACTCAGTCATTTTCGACCTTCGACTATTTTAACAACCTGCTGTCACTCTGTTGCAACCGAGCAGATGTGAACTCAGCTCAGTTTTAATTTCCAGGGATGGAAAAAAATCAACTTAGAGGATTTCATTTAAATGTAGGAAGTCTGATGAAAGCAGACCTCTATGTTCTGCCTCATTTCCATCTTTTTTTTTCTTAATATGACACACCAGCAGCAGTCTATTGTACATTTTACTTGCAAGTCATGCACATTTGGCTAAACACAGCTCAGAGGCATAATGTAATCAGGGAAGCCATATTCTTGTTGCACAGAATACCCAATATTTTGGAAAATGGGATTCAGCGCATTCTCATCAAACCCCTGGAATGAAATATGAAGAATTTTTATAGCTGTGGTATTTGCTAGAATAATATGCTCACCAGGTGAATAATCACACTGGCTGCGAATGACAAACCAGTGTGCTGTGCCATAAATACGATGGGAATGGGGCAGAGGAATTATTATTATCCCTTTAGGACAGTGTTCTGCTGTTACTGGTCTAAAATATAAGACTAGTGGTTATACATATAAATTTGAACTAACCCTGTTTGGCACTTTATCGCAATTCTCAAAGGCCCTTTCATAATTCACAGTTGTGGCGACAAGTAGTCCTAAATACTTAAGCCACTGCTTGATAACTGCGATTCACCACACACGGTGACTGAGGGTATAGCTGATACAGCTGAATCTGCAAAAGCTGTAAAATGAATCTGGATGTGTTTTTTTCCACTAAAAAACACACGACACTGCTTCTATTACCTATAACGTGGAGTTCAACCTCTCCCAGTTTAAGTTAAGCAAGTTTTGAACACAAATTCAAATTAAAGCTGATTTAAATACCAAGTGTTTAAGGGCGTCAAGGAAAGATTTAAAGACCCTTGATCTCTTTTTTCCCCCCTCGGTGCCAGCTTTTAGAGTTAATTGCTAATTTGTTATTAATAAACATTAACTGTGAAGATATTTCAGTCTTTACCAAAGTGTTAAAGTGAAAAATTCAAAACATCTTTAGAACAATGAATCGTGGATCATTCATGCTCCTAAAGCTTTGAAAAGAATACGATGTATTAGCTTGTGGTGCTAGACCAAAGTCGCGTCACACTCGGGAAAACTTTGTTGACTGTGTGCAACGAACTTGAGATCTTGTTGTCTTTGAAATGGTTGTCGAAGCCACATACGTGCATCAAAACAGTGATAGAAAAGTAACAAGGCAGCCAGATAGTCATTCAATCTGCTATCAGCCTGCAGTCAAAGCAGTTCAATTGGAAGCTTTAATTGAACGAGTTGTTTGTGATAATACAGCAGATAACTGTCAGAAATTGGCAAAACTTGCAAATCAGTTGCCGTGTGTGTACACAGAAATTCGCATTAGCTACTTACATTTGTAATCTCTGATAGAAATTCCTCCACAATTAGTGATGCAGCTCTTGCAGGACAACAATCTAACTGCAAAATAACACGTGCCTGGCAACCTTGCTTTCATACAGGCATACAATCAACATGTGATAGTGTGCAAAAGTCTTGATCCACCTATCACATCCGCTATGGCAGATGTGTGAGACACTGATGACGGACTTGAACTGAGAGCGAGCCTTTATTTCGGCAGAGCAGAACACAAACAAAAGCACAAGGAGACAAAGACTAAACTAACAAAATTTTAAACTGGGAAAAGCTAAAAAAATAAAACTAGAATAAAGAAACTAAAGACCTGAGACGTGGAACACAGAACACTGACGCCTGAAATGCAGTGGGAGGTACGCAGATGATCCAGCAACAAACTGAGGAAGGCAAAGGGCTTAAATAGACAGAGGCTGTGTCCCAATTCAGGGTCTGCACGCTTGAAGTACGCATTTTAAGTGCGATTACGTCACCGCCACGCAAGTTGTTTATATATATATATATATATATATATATATATATATATATATAGAGAGAGAGAGAGAGAGAGAGAGAGAGAGAGAGATAGATAGATAGATAGAGAGTGAGTTGCCCACCCGGGGTAAGTCTTCTGACTTATCCCACTTTAATGAACGGTAGCCACTAAAAGAGTAGTTACTGTCGCTGCCCTTTTTGTGTGTGTGTGTTTAGCACCCCAGAGCAGAGAACACGGACAGGAAGGCGAGGACGCCGCCGGGTTTCCCCCTTCTGCACCGCTTGCCTGGATTTTTAATTTTTAGTGACTTTTATACTGTGGCGGACGCCACTGGATTTTTAATGTTGTGTTTTATTGATTTCTATTGTGTTGTTCCCTGGCCAGGGTTGTTTTAATTCATTTTACATTTTTAACTGTTTAAATATAATAAATTATATTTTAGATATACAGTTTTTAATTCGTGTGCATTCCCCTGGCTGCTCCACTGCTCTGTCCATTTTGAGGAAGGTTTCCCTCCTTTAATAACACTGTGCAAAAATCACCTTCGCTCCGTTACAAATACATATAATATTGGCCATATTATATTTACATTACCACAGTTAGATGGTTTTAGTCTCATGAACAACATTAGCTAATTGTTATTTACTAACTAATCTTAATGACTGTTCAGTACAGAAATGAAGCCCAACAATCATGTTTTACAGTCCTGTGGTCTCAGCCTCAGATACTCAACTAATCAAAGTGATGTCATGACAAAAACGAATGACCAACAAAACATTTTTTCTCCTTCATTTCTGTCACACAAAGCTGTATGTAACGTTTCTCGCGGTTAGTATCACGGTTGCTAGGCAACCTGAACAGCGCGACGAAGGCTAGACCGTCCCATTTCACAAGCCTCTCACTTCCGCACTTCTCGTACTTATAGTACGCACCGTACGTAGTACGCGTAGTGTGCGTACTTCAAGCGTGCAGACCCTGAATTGGGACACAGCCAGAGGGACACAGGAGGAGAGCACAGCCGGGAGCAATCACAAACAACGAGACTGGGGGAAGCAAAACGTAGCACACGAGACTAACTGTCACGGCTGGGGCGGCAGTCGTGTGGAGGGTGAGAAAGGAGGATCCAAGAGCAGACAATGGCGGAGGTGCAAGTGGGTTTTATTTACAGTGCACAAAACCAAGGTGTGGGCAGAACCGAACATAAACCTAAACTGGGAAAACTAATACAAAATGGAGGACATGAAGCGAGGAGCAGAGAGACACGAAGAACCATGGAATAATACAGACTACACGGGAGGTTCACAGAGAAACACAGACGACGCCACGAGAAGCACAGGCAGACACCAACTATAAATACACACACCAGGTAACCAGGAAATGGCACACAGGAGGGGACACAGCTGGAACTAATGGGCATAACGAGACAGACCTACAAAGTAAAACAGGAAACACCCAGACTGTTTTACAACACAAAACTCGGGACCCGTACAGAGCACAGAGGGAGACACAGGTAGGGAAAATAAACACGACAACCAAACCCCAACAACCAATACCAATCAGAATAACTAGAAAATAATAATCACAAACTCAAGGCGCTGGGTCACCGACCCAGGACCATGACACTATCAAAGTAAAACAGGAAACAAGAGACACTCACAAAGACACAGACTTGACCCTGAGACATGACTGACTGGGGAGACTGGGCACATGAAACTTAAGAAGAGCACAGAGACAGGAACCAAGAGACTAAAAATTATAAATAATAATGAAATCAAAGACTATTAATAATTCAAAACACAAAAAAACTGGGTCACCGAGGACCATGACACCACCCAAATATACATTGAAATACAGTACATAAGGCTAAAAAGTCTGGAGTTTTGTGCCAGTGCTAGCTTTTACACTTTGGGTAATGAATACTGGAATATTCACCTTATCATAAATCCACTGTATGTAAAATAATGCCTTGGTGAATCTAATTTGCTTTAAACCATCAGAATATTTAACTATCATCAAGGGTTTTTTTTTATTCTGCTCAAATGAAGATGTTTCTTTGGTAATTTGAAATTGCACTTCCCATCCTACCAGAGGTGATGTCAAAACATTTACACCCTAGCTTGCAAATCCGATAAGAGCAGATTAAAAAGGATAGTGATCTCGAATCTGTTATTCATAGATACCTTGTGACAGTCCTGCTTGAAGAGCCAATAACCTTCAGAGTCCCCACTTTGTGATGGAAAGAAAACAGTTAGCCTGAATTAGTGAACCACATCCAAAGGTTACACAATGGACTTCCACCACTCTGTTACTTGCCAAAACAGCTGATTGATAGGGAACCTATATCAGTTCAAGTCTTTGAAATGCCACAAAGGATTATGTCCTCTTTGAAACTTGTGATTCCACACCACTAACCTGAGCATTAAACTGGTGGATGATTTCTGATATGTGCTTTGGAAATAAAGAAAGGGCAGCCGTGTCACACTAAAGAGGTCAACGAACTCTAGTGAATCCAAAAGGCGCCGTACTGCTTTTGCAGGGGTCCATTTCCTAAACTAGATAAAGTGCGCCGTTGTCGAGGTAAAAAACCAAAAGCCTTGTTTCTCATTTTCCAAAGGTTTCATTCAGCTGCGTTGGCCTTATCTTCCACCCACAGCCAACTGTATGGACCAACACAGCCTTGATACGACAAGTGTAAGATAAACTTGACAGATCAACTTTTTCGATAGTCACAGCACCCATAAACAACTGGGGCCTCTAATCTGATAATCCACCAATGAAAGATTAGACGCGGGGAGTATTATTGTGTTGTCACTCTTGCTTACAGGGTCACACGGGCTTTAACTGCCAGGGTTAGACATCCCTCGGCAAATCCTGGGAAGGTGTCACATCTCAGCAGGTGAGGTGTGGCGATAAGACAGACCGGGGGGGATATTAAACGGACAAACTGCAATTATCACAGGCATTAATGAGAAGCCAGGGAACTACAGGAGGCTGGCAGGGTGGCTTTGCGATTAGAGACCCGTTCTGTATCTGAGCACTCAGAGATTTGACTTCAGAAACAGTCGTGCATCTATCGACGGCTGTTTGCGCAGTGATATATCCTAAAACTGACCCCTGTAAAATTCACCTAGATTTCATTGGATTTCGAACGCTCATCGCGGGAAGCATCTCAAAATCACTTATGTTACAAACGCCATTAGCGCGACGTCCTCCTCTGTTCTTTTCAGTTTTGCAGTCCTGCTTCTCTGTACATTTCTGAACCTGACATTAACTATCCGAGCAGCCCCTGCATATGCTCGCTGCTATCTCGCAAGACGAGCCGGGGAGTTGGAGTAATTCAAACATTCTTCAAACTGCAATTTATTTTCCCTGAGTTGTAATTATGGTCTATTAAAATGCAAATGATGTCAATGGCAGAACAGCGCTAATCACTCAATGTCTGTTTATGGGCAGTACAGCCACATTAGAGAGAGAGAGACTCACACAATGAGGACTGAGATGAACAGAGATCCTCTATCAGTGAGGGATCCAATAAATTAGAGTCTCAATAGATTGCATTTCCCCCAGGAATATGAAGATACCGTAATATTCCATTTAAAAAAACAGGTTACATACACTGTGCAGCACATTCACAGGCATGCATCAAATATTCTGTATCTACAACAGTTTCTTATAATTATACATTAAGAACATTTCCATTGGTGGACTGCATTAAGCTGCACGAACCGTCTTCAAGCCATCTCCATGCACACTATTACAGCCGCGTATTATCCGTTTGCAGTGGGTGCAAGCGTGCACGTGTTAAGCCAAATGTCATACACAGGTGTTAAATATAACAACTTTTCGAGGACAATAAAACCAACAAACACAAAAATGAAGGCCAACAGTTGCTAAAAATGTACGTGATACTTTCTGTCACTCTGAATAAACCAGAAAAAGACGATAATGCTACAAGCTCAGTGTTCTACACTTTATCTCAATAACAGCCTTCTGCAAGTAACGGGCTAATTTGGGGGAATAATCCGCACTTTTTTTATTTATTTCATTTTTCCACGAAATTACTTTCTGTTTTTTTTATCTTTCCAAATTATGCCTTGCATTATTCCGAGAAAAATGGACAACAGTCGTTGGAACTAATTTTCTATATCATTGACGTCGCGCATTTAAATGTGCTATATTTTTTTTTCTCCCCCCGAACGTCATACGATCCAATTTTAATGTTGTTTAGCTAAAAGCTAAAGTCTCTAATCAAGGAACCAAGACAGAAAAAAAAGGCTAAATTTAGGATTTAATCAGCTGTTTATCCTGTTTCTATATCATTTTTGTCCACCTGCTGATGCCCATGTCAGCTGGATTCTGTGAGCTATATATATCTATTTTTCAAACCATCCCGTATCCATAAATAAAGAAAACCCGAGGCATACTATAACTATGATGATACCTTATCTTTGCTTCATCCACAATTAATCATCAATGCAAAATCCTACAAAATTAGGGCTTACCCATCAAAACTGTAAATGTTTGAAAAATTAGCACCAAACACTGACTTCATAAATGCAGATTAAGATATGATTGATATTTGATTCCCCCCACCCCCACCCTGTTCTAGTCCCAACTTTTGGATGAGACGCCACAGTACGGATGGAGCTATGGGGTCGTATGGGGTCAACAATGATCCATATTTGAGTTTTATTCATGAATGTGTAGCAGAGGTGCAGAATGTGGTCATGCTCACTACACATGATTTACTGTTGCACCTCATGTGAGTGAAAGGCTCACAAGAGCTGTGCTTATGGAGTGATGACTTTGATGAGCATGAATTACCTCGCCGTTGTAAGCAAGCGGCGCGCTGCGTGCTCCTCTCTCTCTGCTGTGTCATTTCAGCACGCCGCTCCTTCGGCGGCTGATGTTTACACATGTGCATGTTCTCCGCTTCCATCACTTTTGCTATGCATTACAGTGAGGCGAGCGGGGGATTAAAGCTTATCTATAATACTGTTAACCATACGCCATGACAACAACCTCATGTCCCCCTCCCCCCCCCCCCCCCCCCCCTTTACTTATCGGGAGGTTATGCTGCTGACAAGACACGGTGTTATTAATAATCAGAAACTTCTGAAGCGTTCACAGGAATGCAGCGCAACAATGCGGTGTTTCAGCTAAAAAATTGGCAAGAAAATAAATCAAGAAATGAATCTATGGTGCAGATGAAGGGGACGCTCCAAAGTAAAATCAGGTTCATGTTTAGATGTTTGTCCAGAAATACAGACTGATTTGATTTGAAGACGTGTGGCGGGAGCTTGCATGCTAACGTTTCACTGAGGAAAGGCTGCAAAACAGGCACGTTAAGACAACCCTGCATGCATATGACACGAGCAAAATGTCACCCTGTGCACTTAACGAATTGAAAACGAGCTAGCCGCAACGGTAGAGTGCTTTTGTAATCACTGATTACAGGATTTGTGAGTACATAAATAGCACTTTGGCCAGATCAATACTGTCATCGCTCCTTCGTCAGCTCACATTAAAAGCAGGAGCTGGGTAATAATGGAAGAGCGATCGGACACACGCAGTCGTATTCTGTTTGATCGTAAGGGGGTGGGTGTCCCCTAGGGCGCAGTCTCCAGCCTGTTGATAAATTCATCTTTCTCGCCGTCCCCGTGGGAGCTTGCCAATGAGTGAGGGGCACTGACTTGTCATTAAGGAGATCACTGCATTGGAAATTGAATTTATTTTGGACTTACAAACAGCTCTGTTGTGTTCTTGAGTCGGCCCGAAGGCCAGAGCAGAATTCCAATACAAAGGTGATGCGTTTGGCTGAGTGATAACGTTCTCCGTTCCCTCCAGTTAAATACACACAGGTGTCAAGAAATAACATGCAAAATTGAGGACTCTGCTATTATAATGAATTGAGGGTGCTACAGTCGTGCTGTGCAGTGGGCTACTCGTTGCTGTTTGCCTAGTTTGAATTGATAATGGCAGCCTTTGGCAACAGCGATGCATAAAAGAAATGCACAGCATATGAATGTTACTAGAGTGGTTGACACGGCCGTGAAGTACTTGCTTTATACTACCATTAGTATACTGGCGATTTCACTTGGCAGGAGGTATAAGAGAAAATGCATAGGCAGAAACCACCCTCACTAACTTCTCATGCTTACTCATGTCCTGTTTTTATATAAGCAGGCCTGAAAAACGACAGACACCACACAGTTGGTAAAAGAGCTTCAAGGGTTACTCCAAGAAGGCTTTCAGGAGTAAAGAGGAGAAATAGGAAGCACACTGTGTCCTGTAGTTGTTTTAACCCTTATATACATGGGTTAAAACAGCGGTCGCCAACCTTTTTTGTGCCGCGGACTGGTTTATGTCTGACAATATTTTCACGGACCGGCCTTTAAGGTGTCGCGGATAAATACAACAAAATAAAACCAGAACCTGTAACAAAAGAAAGATTTATTCATAACACACGGGGAAAAGACCCAGGGTAAACGAGTTAACGAGTAAAAAAAAAAATAACGTAAAAAAGCTATAAGAACCCTGAAAACCATAAATTTCACACCGGAGCCTCAACTCTCACGGCCCGGTACCAAACGACTCGGTCTGTGGCCCGGGGGTGGGGACCGCTGGGTTAAAACATGCATGAGTTTTTGAGACTTCTATATCATCAGTGTGACTTTTCTTTTCCCACCGAAAAAATGAAATAAATAAATTGCCCGATACATTTATAAGAAATAAACTGCAAAAAAAATGTAGTAAATATATGCAAATTAATATATATAGACATAAATATATATATACAAACAAGATTAATTTCTCCTGCTATTCTCCACAATGTTTTTATTTGAATCCAAAAAAAAAAGAAAAAAAGAAATTCATTCATGAAAATCACTGTTGTAACCGCTTTTATTTATTCCGTAGGACATCTATCCATTCAAGCGAATGGGTTTGGTTAACCCGTAAACGAGATTCATATAATAGCTCCACTGCTTCTTAACAGTGCATTATTGGCCTTATGGTTTCATCGCTGGGTAGTCAGTGTTATTTAATGCTGGGATTTTACGACCTATGGGCGTTCGGGAAAATATCAAGGGTCACTCCGCAGCACTGTACCTCCTACCTATGCAAAGCTTTTCCACTTCACCCATTTCATCAAGGTGAGCTAAAGTGTTTACCCCATTAATTTATTTCAGCTAAAGCCAGAGCACTGACCCATAAAATGAGCTAAGATAATACTGACCTTAACATGGTCTTCTGCACATGGAGGTAATTGCTAAGGCTCCAGATCAATCAATATTGACTTGCCAGTTTTTTTCACCCCGCCTCCTTTTTTCCCACCCTCTGTTGCTTGAGCTGAATGTGTAAAATTGGCTTTAGACGGATGGAGAACATATCCCTGATAGTTTAACCTTTATCTAGCTAACATGTTCACTTATCTGTACAATTATAGATTTTGCCAGTCAAGCTGTTTTACACCAAATCTGTTAAGTGTTAAAAGACTGGGGAGTACAGCTTGGATTATTTTGGATACCCTCCCTGCGTTTTCGTATGTGTTAGCTGAATCTTCTGTATGATCTGTTGCCACATGCAACGCCATCACATTCAAACAACAAATTCCACTCGCTACATCTTTGCAGGCGCACATGCATGCCTTTACATCACAATGTACTCGAAGGCATTTAACGCTTTTTTTCCTTTAATTTTTCAAGGTAGGGGCACAGACTTAGCAGGCATTTCCATCTTGACTTGATAAATCTCACAATCTTCTTTTCCTTGCCACACTGAAGTAATTTATTTTCTATCTCTCCGAGCTATATTTTCCAGTTAATATTTCATTTTTTTTTCATACAACCTGACAAAGGATGCCACAAGGGATGATAAGAATTCTGAAACCTTTGCACTCTCTCTCTCTCCCTAGATACAGGGTTTACCTTGACAAATGTTTGAAGAAGTAAGGCTTCTAAAATAACTTAGATTCTAGTGTTTTGTTCTTCTTTCGTCACACACGAAAAAAAAAAAGCTATACGCTTGTCTTCACTTGGGTATGCCGTTCAGGAATGGCGAGGATTGACAACAGATGTTTACATAAGTGCGTTCGGCTTCACGGGTGATTCCAACCAACCACTGGGTTACAACCTGCACCGAGTATCTGATGATAACGTCAAAAACAACACACGCAGAACGAACATCTACCCCCTTCAGGTAAAGATCACAAAGGCTGGCTGACTAGAGACGCTATTTATGGAGTTCTCAAACAGCAAATCCTGATTGTGTCAGTCAGACCTATTTTCATTCCTGCCGGCTAAACATTCATCATTCATTCGCTGCAAATGCGTGCAGTTTTGATTCGGGATTGCGAGGGGCGAATTTAAAGTATTAACGTTCTCACACCAAAAAATAAACCTACTGTCCAGTGATTTCCAAAGCCTGCTTGTGCAGAACCAAACGACTTGTTCCTTGAGTGATGGGTAGCAGTTTCCTTCTGGCTATTCAACTCGCCCTTAATTTGAATTTGATAAGATTTCCTTTAGAGACATTGTTAGGCTAATGTAAATTTGGAGGCACGACTAGAGCCTACAGCTGGCTTAACTTTGATGAGGTGTTAATATCTAATATCAAAAAGCAGATAAAAACCCTTATTAGCCCCAGTGGTCTTGCTAGAGTGGGAACTTATTACACAGAGTAGATGAGATCAAAGCAGATGAAGTAATAAGACTGCCGGGGGCTTTGTTACATGTCCTTAAGCTTTCTGACGGGGTCAACTTAATTTTGTGACTTAAACGCTGAGGGTTTACGAATGCAGACAAGCCGACATTGTTTGAGAAATCTAATTCAGACTCTCGTATTTCATAGACTGCAACATCTGGGGGATTACAGTGTCTCGAGCCAGAGGCAGTTTGATAATCGGTTGTCATTTTAGGAGTTGTATGCCCTTCGCAGCTTCGGCGGTTTCTAAAGGTCTTTGGTTCAATCAAATATTTGTGAGATTAGTTGGGCTGCACTCCTTTCAAGAACTATTTCCATGTGGGATGGGTTTTAATGTTTGCCTTTGGGCTTTTGTAGTAGAACACTCTGAAAATATGCCGGACGAGTGATAATTTTGGACTCTGAAAGTTATTTTGAGAGAAAAATGTGGCCATGTTTTAATAGCCAGCGAGGAATAACATACACTATGAACTCAAACCAGCTTGAAACGTGATCGTAACATAAACAGACGCGGACAGGGACCACTGGGGCTGCGTTTGAAATGCAGCAGATGTGGGAAATTTCTTTTAATATGTATCGTTATTGATTTCTTGTAATCTTACAGCCCCCTAATCACTGGACGATTGTACAGTAGATCCACTATTACACACAGCAGGCTGAAGACATGTAAGTAATAGACTTCCTCGATCTCACAAGAAAGCACCAAGTAAGCACACTGTTTGTATGCCAGCAATCAATGCTGTGGACTTAGAGGAATGAGCTTTTGACTGAGTGACTGAGGGATGGCATCAATACCAAACATTCACCCTAAACAAGTCGGAAAACACCTTCGGTTCCTGCACCGTGTCCCATTGATTTCTATTCAGCTCAACGCAGATTCTGCAGCATTTAGACATTTAATTCCCTCTCAAGCAAAGTCATTACACAGTCGAGCATTTAATTAAGCAATCACAGTGGTGCAATCTGAATGATTCAGTGTCTAAATGAGGGCCAAGTTGGCATTATTGTGCCTTTGCAGTTCCTAACAAAGCCGCTTGTAAAATGTTCAGATTTACGAAAATATTTCATGTCTCCGAACGCATCCCCTCCTTTCACATATCAGTCGCACATCTTCTCAGCATGTGAAAAAGTTCACAAACAAACAAAACAGTCCACTTCTCTCACACTCAAAAATCCACACAGTTACGTTCTTAATTAAGTGTGTTAAAGGGTTTTTTGAGATGGAAGGAGCCAGGTATTCACGGCTGACCTATTTCCACTGCAAAAGAAACATAATTTTAGGGGCATGGGCACAGATGTGTCTGAGGATGTGCTGGGAAGGTGTTCTCTCCTTTCCACGCCTCTGTGAACAGGGCGACAGTTTATTATGTCTGGATATAGCCTGTGCGTGTGCTTGGTTCGCCTTTTCCCAAATGAGCTCAGCTGTAGTGACATTGAAATTCACAAAATGTTCAAAGCTGGTCAGTCAGTGCAGCTTGTGGTGGCTTTCATAATGAAATTTTGACAATGCCAAAAAGGGGATTTATCTGAACCCCATTGTTTTTATTTATTTGCAAATCGAGTAAATCTAATTTTCTTAAGACTGTCGAGTCATTTTTTTCACAAGTAATTATCCCGGAAATTAGTCCTGTGATGCAAAACGGACAAATTTATGCCCTGAAGTTTGGAGGATAAAGAAATGTGTATAAATTATAATACCCTTACAAATATACATCTCCAGTAAATAAGGGAATTACATTAATTGAAAGTTTGTCTTTGTTGCTTTAATGCCACTTGCCCAACCAGTTAAAAGTTAAGAAAAAACAAGTACCAACAATGGAAAAGAAGGAAAGAAAATGACTATTTCTAACTTGTGATTGGGTGGGCAGACTGCAGCCGGCCTTTCAAACATGCCCACTGCTCAAGAAACACACAGAGCTCTGAAGCCGGCAGATTCCTCAGCTACAAAGAATTCATTCTGATGGCTCAGCATGCACGCAGACTTTTCTCACTGCTTGAGAAAAATCACATGCATAATTTCCTCTAAGTCATGTACGGAATGAAACAAATTACTGTTCTAAGATTTTGTGCATGACATTTGACAGCTATTATATACAAATAATAAAAAAAAATTAAGATGTTAGAAACTGGAGACCATTCCAGCATCTAGCCCTGAAACAGCGACCTACTGCTCCTGTTTCCCATATGTTATTTCAACAAGTCCGTCATGATCTAAAAAGCGAAAATCATAGCTTGTTTTTTAAAAGAAAAACAACACACGATTTAGTAACACTTATATCTGATATCTGTGCTTCTCTCCACCTCCACTGTTCTGTGTGTAATCACCTGCGGAGGGGGGGTTACATGGAAAGTGGGTTAAATGGGGGTTAAAGACAAAAGGAAGAGATTAAGACTAATATATAACTAAAAGAATCAAAGGATTCAAAAATGTGGGCATTAGTTAATTCAGAAATTTGACATAAATTGACAGTTATATTAGTTTGCCTCTTTTTTATGTACATTTACACTGATTATCCTGTTTGTTTGGTTCCCAACTGAACTGATTCATTTTTCTGAATATATGATTTTCTGCATTCTTTTAAACTTTTTTTAACACTCACCTTAAACCTCCCCTTATCACCTTATTACCTCGGCATTTATTTGTATACGTCTTTGTACACTTCTGCATTTTCATTGTCTGAAACAGAAGCCTGTCATTGAAAGTGTTGTATGGAGTTAACTTTCCAATGTCCTCAAACATATTTGCACAGACAGTCTTACACATAATAATAATAATGGATTGGATTTGTATAGCGCTTTACAATTCCACTATTCATTCACTCTCACATTCACACACTGGTGGAGGCAGCTACAGTTGTAGCCACAGCTGCCCTGGGGCAGACTGACAGAAGCGAGGCTGCCATATCACGCCATCAGCCCCTCTGGCCAACACCAGTAGGCGGTAGGTGAAGTGTTTTGCCCAAGGACACAACGACCAGGACAGAGAGCCCGGGGATCGAACCGGCAACCTTCCGGTTACAGATGCGCTTCCCAACCCCCCTGAGCCACGGTCGCCTATGTATGTCTGAGTTATCTTGAGGAGTTTTCTTGTTTTGTTTTGTCGTTTTTTTTTTACTATTGTCACATCTGTCTCATTTTCTCTGTATGCACTCATGCCATCTTTAAAATTCCACTTCAGTTCTTTGTTCATATATAATATTACTTCAGTATTTGTGATGATTCAACAAAAATGATTTTAAAAAGTCAGCTTTGAACGGTATTCTTTAGAGTAGATTTTATTACTAAAGGGCGAACTGACCTTTGACCTTCTATACAAATCTGATGCTAAACTAAGCTAATCAGTTTTAAGCTAATGTCACTTTAGCTTTACTGTATGATTCTCATGCAACTCTGGAAAAAATCAATAAACAATTGTATTTAATAAAGGATAGAAAGTGTGCCTTATAAAAAGAGAGATAGACAATTTACACACACACACACACACACACACACACACACACACATATATATATAAAAATGTCTATCTCTCCCTTTAAGTTGAACTTTGACATTCTAAACTCAGACTACAGATGTTAATCAAAGTCAAAACTTAATCCAGGCCTGATAAGATGCTCTATTTAACAGCCTCCTTTTAGCAGGGGGCTCGATCAGGTGAAATGAAGAGGAACTGATTGCTTGTGGTGATTGTGCTGATTACATTTTAAATTTAAAACTTTCCTCCTCGTACATGGTCCTGAACACTTTTCCAGACAATGACATGGCAGACTTAGTAAATGCCAAGGTCCCTGCAATCTCATAGACTGACAGTGAGAAACAACACTTCTATTTCATCTACAGATGTCTTTATATTATTACATTACGAGTGTAAGTATATGTGTTTCTAAAACATTAGTTATGTGCAAATACCCACTTTTCTACTTGTCCAAATCCTAACCTCTACCATTGGTAAAATGTATAAAATAAGGCCGAATTATTCCCAAAAGATGAAAATGCTGCTATATTTTCCCAGGGAAAAGCATTTTCCGCAGTATTCTGTTGACGTTTTGCCACAGCAGCAGTAGTCATGAGAATGTTTTCAAAGTTTGATAAAACAATCATGTTTTGTAGGGAGGAGAGTTCAGCCGTGCTGACCTTCCTTTCTTCTGACTGTGCCCTGAATTCACAATGATTGAGATCCGTGTTGCAATTCCCCCCCTAGTTAAAACATTATGGATGTTTGTATTACAAGTGTCACATAAATGACATTTGAAAATGTACAGCCCGTGTTGTGGGAAGCGGGTAGAGGCGAGGTTATTCTTTGCCAAGTGCTGAGAACAATTAAAAGATGAAATATTGTAACGGATTACAAGCTAAATCGAACAGTGCTCGGTGTAGGCACAGCAGGCATTAACAGCAATCACCAGTTGTAAGCATGATCACAAGCTTTACCATCAAACCTCTTACAGTGACAGAAATGGGCAGAGTGACGAATCATTTTACACAATCTTATAATGTTTTCGGAACTTTTGCATCCTGGTAGGTTTAATGTCATGGCAACAGTATCAGTTCCATTCCATGAAAATCAACCAATCATTTTGCATCTTTTGCAAGTCATACTCCAAAAATCTATGTGCTGGCTTGACATCACACATTACAGAGCTGATGGCAAACTTACATGTGACCTTTCTGCACAGCTGTGAAAAGTTAACTGTGATTTCCAAACACTTGGAGCTAAAGCACAGGGAAACACTGAAATGACTGTACGTATTAGTTTATGTCTCATAAAAGAAAGCAGCTCAGGACTTTATGCGTCATGCATAAAAAGCCTTAGCCACATTGTTGGAGGGGGAAAAAAATACAATTCAATAAAGTCAAGATCTTGATGTCAAATAAATGAATAACTGGGATAAACTATTGCTTCATATTATGCATCACATTAGCATTCAATTTTGTCTACCTGAGCCTGCTCGTGTAGTTAGAGCATGTAAATGCCAAGATTAAACACAGGGGTTACAAAATACTGGATTTTAAATTGATTATCTAAAGTCTCTTATAAGTACAAAACATCAAGAGTGCTGGCAGACACTTTTGCTTGGGAAAATGACAAGCTGAAGGTTACAGCAACTGCTAATCTACAACATTAGCTCCATGAGCAACTTGACGAGAGGCCAAGATCGGCATTTTTTCCCCGTCTGCTGTCTGTTAAGTGTTCTTTTCAAGTCAGTGAAGAACCTCTGTGTATTTTACAGAGTGTATCTCTAAGTATAAATGTATTACATAGAAAAATTCTTAAATGAATACACATAATATAGTCTATCGCATCTATGACAGGAAATCAGTCGTATCAGTGAAAAATATATTTCATATTTATTCAAAATCTTAACTCACCTGTCCCCATCTCCATTAACATACATACACAAACACATGCATGAGTGACGATAATCAGTCCAAAACATGATAACGTTAAAGATAAACCCCAAAGAGAAGAGTAAAATCCTTAGAGGGGCCTACCTTGAGGTCGAAGGTGTGAAAGTCATGGAGCATTCTCTCTCCTGAGACCTGTGACAGAGCAGGTGGGAGGGGGGGGGAGACGTCAGTCATGATTACGCCTCAGTGCAATTACAGGGCAACTCCCCTGACAGTGATTGATCAATGAGGAACTCCTTTAATGAAGACAAGGACTCAGGGGCTTCCAGGAGCAAATTGGCAAAAGTAAGAAGTGGGAATAGTGTCCCAGATTGCCGAGCCTCTAAGAGGATCATCCCGTCTGCAGCAGCAGTTCTTTGGTAGTGGCAGAAGTACAGTATTCACAGGTACATGCCTGACTTTAGCCAGCTGAAAGTAAATTAACTGCATTAATATTTAAAGTTAGATTATGATTGATTCTTGTCAACAATTTCTGTTGTGTAAGAATTTGTGCTGACACTAAGATAGCAAGTGTAGTGTTTAAACACTAGCTGGACTATGGAGTACTATGTGGATATTTTGTGATACAGTGCAACGTCTTGGATTGAAGGATGGTAGTAATACCATCGATGTACTATTAAGATGTCTGCTGTTAACATGCAAAGATGCATGAGAAATCCTCTCTGTGTTGTCTTTGAATGAAAATGCACATAAAGCTTTTGGGTATATATGTTTGAATGGGCACTTAAATGAAATGAAAATGTTTACCCTTACTGCTAACTCTGAGAGGTGTCCAGAGTTCGCTGATTCTATTCTAAGTTCCTTTACGAACTGCTAAGTTTCAGACAAAGTTGACACAGGACTATGCCCAGTGGAGTGGCGCTGCAGTGGTTATATTATGATGTTGGCTTGTTTAACTTTAAACAAAGAATGTGCAAAAAGAACTGAACCGTAGTCTAAAATAGTGCAGACAAAACCCTTTCCAAGTGTTCCTATATAAATGTGCGTGCAGTCATATTTAAAGCAGACTTTAATTAGTATAACATGGTTTTAATCTTCAGCCCTGACAAATGGATCGATCCAATTATTGTGGTATTTGTCATCATCATCATCATGTGTGCCACATTTAACACACACGCATAAGTTATCTGAGAGGATAAAACTGTAATAGCCACGTGTGGTCACGGTAAAGATTCACAGGGAGATGCTGACATGGGCTAGAGCAGGGGAGGGAAATTAATTTTCCCAAGGGGAAACATGGGAAACTGGGAATGTTGTGGGGGGGCCGCACTAAAAAGCTTGTAAAGACATGGGAAGATTATTTGCCCACCTCTGGCCCAGAGGAAACCTGACTCCAGATTTAACAGGGGGATAGTTTAAAGTGCAAAACTAAAAGCTAAGAAAACGTCAGGATGGATACAACCTGACTTTAGAGATTAAGACTCGCAGTAGTATCTAGCCCCACCATATGTTACCTTCTAAATGAAAGTGGGCTTCAAGCCACAGTGCTTCTGGGTGAGTTTTCTTGGGACAGCTGAAACAAAATTGGAGCTTTGTGCTAAGTCACATCAGCTCTGTGGTCATGGTAGTAAAAAAACAACTTTTTTTTTAAAGAAAAGTACACCATCACACACCATAGGGTTGTGTTGCTGCATTAGGCACAGTGTGCTTGAATCTGCAAAGGACACAATAAAATCACGGTATCCAGGCAGTTGCTGGTCATGGTTTTTCCAACAGCATAATGGGATATAAGATAAAATGAATGAAAACAAGAATAAGTAGAAAACGCTGGACCATTCTGAGTCTTGATCCTAATTCTATTGAATATCACTGAGTGATAGCTTCAAAAGAAGGTAAACATGACATTAAACATCTTTAGGGTGATCAACGAGGTAATCTTTCAGGTGTTTTTTGTTTTGGTTTGATTTTGCATTTGGAAGGACTGGCTTGATGATATTTATTGGGCACATATCAGTAGTCCTGATGCACTTTAGTGCTTTTAACTCTGTTACACAAAACAGGCTGGACTCAAGGGCCACTTAAACATGACTGCCTCAGTTGGACTGTCAAGAACAGCCTCATTGTTAAAACACCAGAGAACAAGGAAATCAGGCCCTTGAGGCAAAAGCTTCGTATGCCACTGTGTTGAAATTCAGTTCTTGATTTAGACCTGCAACACTGTGCAGAAAAGTGGACTGCCTTGTAGTCTGACCTACCACAAGGGAGGACATATTTACTTCGTGTTCTATTCATGCCATGTACACAGGTGAGTAGGGCACTTGTCAAAACCAGACAGCCCTTCAAGCAAAACATCTGAATGACCCTTGAGGCACGTGCACAGATAATCAAAAGGACAGAGAAAGATTAATATGGAGACACATATGTTGATACTGCCAAAGAGGAGAAGTTCATACTGGAAGTTTGGACCTGAGTGGTATTCAAACTGGGAATGTGGGACTGGAGACACTAATTAAGAAGATCCACTTGTGTGGTATTAATAGGTGCATCTGCACTTTACACAGTATTTTAGGAAAACTCAAAGTGATCACACCTACACCTATCCTGAACTCTACAATTCAATTTTATTTAATGGCACACATTATTTGTGTTATATGGAAAAAAAGAGATAAATAATCCTGCTCCAAAGCTGCTTTTCTGGTAGTTCCCGATACAGCGATGACTCCAAGACCACAGTTTTCTGTGATGATGCATATGCGCACACAAGAGGACTGAAAGAGATCTAGAATGAACACCAGAAGGCTGAAATTGAATAATTTAGAATTCAATTGTCTAAGAAGAGTTTAAGTTTAGCTACACAGGATCTATGGCAGAGAGGGAAAAATGTGTGTTTCCTGACTAAGTGCGGTTGGCGTGTCGCTGCTGGAGGTTTAGGCTTTTGCTAGGCTAAATCTCTCACAAAAAGTGGATGCCAAGCGGGTAGTAGTTCGCATCGAAAGTGCCAACTTGTCTGCAAACATTTGTCAAGTGGTAAGAAAACTCAAATCACAGAAAACGTTCACAGGAGAGGGGGTCACTAATCAGTCTCTAGGTCCGCATTAATCAGACTTAATAAACTTGCCTGCCTCAGCAACTGTCCTCATTGTCCAGGAAACACACTTAAATGGGTCCTTGGGCTGGTATGACTGGGGTCTAATGCGATATCATTTCTTTATTTTTGATGAAGCACAAACATGTGAGTTATTTAAAGTTGGCTGTGCAGCTGTAAGTTCATACTCTAACCAACTAAGACTATCTAAAGCGGTGGTCCCCAACCCCTTGAGTCGTTTGTTACCGGGCTGTGAAATTTATGATTTTCAGGGTTCGTTATTTTATTATCATTTTTCTCGTTAACTCGGTTTCCCTGGGTGTTTTCCCATGTGTTATGAATAAATCTTTTTTTTTGTACTGGTACAGGTTTTATTTTGTTGTATTTATCCGCGACACCTTAAAGGCTGGTCCGTGAAAATATTGTCGAACATAAACCGGTACGTGGCACAAAAAAGGTTTGGGACCGCTGATCTAAAGAACTGCCACCTAACTCTGCTATCAATGAACATTCAGAGTTTAGCATAGCAAAAGTATGAAGCTCAATCACATATGTAATGTATTTTGTCATCTAGTGCTGTTACCCCTCCCCATCCGACAGCAAAAAACTATGAGTATATATACTATAACTATAAGTCGGGATATCTTTAGTGTAACAGCTGCTCAGCTCGTAGCAGTTCTAAAACAGTCGGCTTTACTTTTGCTTTATACCGTTTGTCTGAACAAGAACAGCTGTATTTTCATTTTACCAGTGTGTGTTGCACTTTGGTTCCCATAGAAACTAAGTCCAGTCACCCACCGATAGCGAGGGTACAACAACTCTGTGAGTGTCTGTAGAGTGGATGCATTATAATAGATCTGACTGTGTCAGCCGTCTCTGGACATAATTGCCAGTAATCAGTACTTAGGCAGCGTGTTATGCAACATCAGGGCTGCCGTATATAGATCAGTTCTATCTCAGGTGACTTTTTTGAAACTGCGAACATTTAGTGCCATAAAAAAGTGTAGGCAGGACTCCATCACACCAGACTACATACTGTGATCATCGACTCTAAACACATGATTTGTCTGGGGGTTTGCTGTGCACTGTATACACAGTGAACTGTATAATATAGTGTAGCATACTCTAGGTGCTGGAAATACTGTGCCTGAAATCTGAAGACATCTACCTTTACCCAAAAAGGCTGAAAATACAAAGGATTACACCATTTGCTGTAAAAGGTTTGACATTTCTCACACACTTTATTTTGGTAAAGTCAGAGAGACTTTGATAGAACAATCAAATTAGTTTGAAACATTCATGAATCTATGAGAAAGGTTGAATGTTTTTTAAGCTTATTTCTGAATGTGGATTCTTTCAAGTTTAAAGCTATGATGCTATCAGATAATTTAAAACATGACTGAGGTGCAATTAGAACTTGAATAGCATAGATTAAAAGTATTGGGCTTTGACAGCGACGAATTAACTAAATGTGTCATGATCTCCTTCATGAACAAAAATTGCCCTTCCTAATTTACATTTTTGGTCAACAAGATCAAAACAAACTAGCAAGAGTCTGTTTTAAATCCACTGGTTCTCAATCTATAAAATGTGCTCCACTTAGCGTTTACAGATGATAATTAACTTAATTTATATTCTTATTTATTTTTAGCTTTTGTTTTTGTCATTTAAAATATTGCTGTATAATTTAGACTAACTGGCTATTAGGTGAATGTAACAATTTTATTTTCACAGTTAAATGGGTCCTCAGGAGCTTCAAGAGCTAAAAAGGGCAATCATTTGCCCAGCGGACCTGCTTGCCTCAGCACTTAAAAGGGACACGTTTAAATGTCCAGCTTTCACCTGGGAATGGCCCACAAGGGGTACTCCTGAAGGGGGCTGGTGGGGCTGGGTCGATGCTGAGGTCCCAGAAAATTGCAAAGTCATCCATCACATTAATGAGTCATGTCACTTTATTTATTTAAAAAAGAAGACTTTTTCCATCCCTTGGATGTTCCCCACTATCATGATGCTGCATTTCATCAGTGCAGGCTGGAGTTAATCGAGGCAAAAGCAGGGCAAGACTCAGGCTACAGTAGCGCAGGTAGTCAGCCAAGTGGAGCTGATTACAGCTAAATGTCGCTCACTTGTATTCGAAAAGCAGTAATCCAAGTTTGGCTGGGCTTTTGGGATGCATATGTGGATGTGGGGTAATTTGGACTTGAAATCAGCTCTGGTTATTAGCAGTTGGGTAAGCTTTGGGCAAAAGGCGGCCCATTCATCACACTCGCAGCACTGGTCTGCGCAACCAGCTGTGCCAGATTGAGATCATGCTCAGGCCAGGAAAAGTTTGGTTTGTGTAGTAAATGTCAGTTGAATAATGTCAGAAATTTTAGGTTATGGGGTTATAGAGGAAAAATACATAATATTTAGACTTTGTTTAAATTCTATATAACAATAGCACCAGAGCAGAAATTACAGTCTGAATTAAAAACCCTCCCCCAGAAGATTAGTTGGAGGTTAAAGCGGAGTAGAGAGTTGCAGCCGAAAACTGCACTGCTGTCAGGATATGAGCTACCAAAACCGACAAGTATCAGGTTATAGTACATCAGACAGTGGCTTCATGGTGTGGTAGTTAACACAGCTGCTTACAAGGGAAAGCTTCCTAGTTCAATTTCGCCCCTCAGGGGTTACAAGCTAATGTATTCTTAATGTCGATCCAGAGCCCAGATAAATGACGTCAGGAAGGGCATCTGGTGTAACAAACATGAGGATCCATCCATTGTGGCCTCCCCTTGGGAAATAAGGAGGTAGCTCAAAGTATCTGTGAGGTTACACAACATCAGACCGGACAACACTGGTGAGTTTAGACAGCTTTGAAAGGGGTTGTTATTTAGCAAAAATGAAACAGCTCATGCAAGCACAACTTAACCTACTTCCTTCTTTGGACAGAAAAAAAGAAGAAAATATTGCCTGATATTCATAAGGTTTTTTCCCCCTCGTCTAGTCTACATGTGCAAAGTTCCAGCTTTGCTTACAGATAGCCAGTATTTTGATATGATCAGCGTCATACAAGATCAACATGCTAGTTCATTTCATGGATACAGTAAGACAGGGATATTCAGCCTACATCTTTTATATTGATAAGGAGAAGATATGCTTCACAGACATCTTGCTAGCCCACAGCTGAAATTCACAAACCTCAAATTTACACGTGTCAGTTTGACGACATAATTAGCTTGTTTAGCTAATCACATTTTTGCAGCAATATGCTAGCAACCAAAGCAATCACAAGGAGGTTTTTGCAAACCGGTTTGAGAGAATACATTTTTCCCTAAAGGGTCACTAGGGAAAAATAGGGGTCACTGAGTGGTCTCTGAGGTTTTAGCAATCATTTTCCCCAGAGTGCTATCAGCTTCCAGCAACCTCTTGCAACCGGTTGGAGAGTGCTAATTTTTCCCTCATGACTCGTGGTTGCCAGATAGTCATGGGCTAACCTCTAAGCCTGTATGACTGGGGGATTAATCGCTTGATCCTACACTGTCAGCATGCTTATCACTATGTCATGCGGTTTACATGTGAGCAAAATCTCAATTAAAGATTTTCTGACTCTTTCACAATGTCTGTCATACTGTGTTTTTCCTTTCATTTGCTCTGCTTTCCTTTCTACAATGTTGTTTTAATTACCAAACTCTATTGAATCAGTGAATTCATAGTCTAATTTACTGGTACAAACTACATGTTCATATTCGTGTAACACGTAGTAGCTCTCAATAATCCAAATAATTGTGCATAGTAGCAGCTGATGAAAGTAACGCATAGAGTTTGCATCCCACGGGTAGAACAGTGGGTTGTAAAAGTTAAGGCATTACCACCTGTGAGCGACGTACGCCTTGGCACACTGCTGCCAGAAAAAGTCAAATCCAAAAGTCTTGCAAACAAACTCTCTGTAAAGTTCCAGCTACAATATAATGTTTATAATATCACTGGCTTCCTCCCATGCTCCATTTGCCTCGTGAAAACTCTAACACAGACAGGGTAGGGAGATTTAAATAGCAGTGTGAGGATATTGGAACTATATGACATTTCTCTTTCCTAGGAAATCCAAATCTGTGATATTATCATTTCAGGGCTGAACGGATTTAAAGCACGATAGACTGATATATCTCGGGACAGGGTGAAATAGATGAATCTCAAGTTATTTACCCTTTTTAATTGGAAATGTCTGTCACAGGGCAGCAAGCTGAGTCCTATTCCAAACCATTACCTGTCTGCCTTGATTATTTCAAGGTATTTTAAAGAGAGTGAAGTGCTGAGTGTCAAAGGTAGCTATTGAATTTATTCCTGTTGGATTTTCTAGGCTTAAAAACACAAGTGCTGAGGAGTAGAAAAGCTCGCAAAAGGTCAAGTTGTTAATCACATCACTACGTTTACTATTCAGTGATTCACAGATGACGACTGACAAGATTTTGCTGACAGGAAATCCAAATAGTCTAATTTACTCTGAAGCTTAACTCTTTAGTTTTGACAACCCCTTGGAGTTTTTATTATTAATCCGTCACCAGTTGAGCATCAAACTTTTTTGTCCAACAATCTAGCAAGAAGTGCTATCCCTTAACAGGGGTGCGGGTTTGTTTTTTAATCGACTTAAACGAGCTGTGGTTTCCTTTGAGCAAGCCCGTGGGGCTTTGCTCATAATTGCTCCCCAGGGTCCTGTCAACAGTTTCTACCTGCTCTTGAGCTCTCATTCCAGGGCTGTCATCCTGGCTGTCTGGGCCCGTGAGTGACACTGTGGAATCACAGGATGAGCTCTGTCGAAGAATATCTCTGGCTCCAAAGGAGAACACCACTGGGACACTGCCAGCCCAGCTCATGATGTCACACTGTGACAGCGGCAACTTCTAAGGCTCAAAGCTGTTGGATGTAGACTGCCCAGGGACTGTGAGGGTTATCACAGGGCTGCCTTTGTGTACGTGCACAGAGTACGAGCAGGAAGTTCTCAGTAAAATGAGACTCAAATCCACACAAATGGAAACTGCCAAACATTATTGTTCTCAAGAACTGTTTTGCTCTAAGTTAAGATGTGTCCTTGGACGACAGTTTGACTGCCTCTGCAAAGGAACGGATGTGCAGCAAGCAGTTCAATGATCTCATCTCTTATTCATAAAATACTACAACTCTTGACAGTACCAACATCTCAGTATATGCTACTAAAAAATATACAAATTACAGCAAGAGCTGCAACAACAGTCACTCTAGTCTGCAGGAAAAAAATACTGTAGCTGACAAAAATCCTGATTTAAGCACTAGTAGTAACATGTTTTCTTTTTCTTGTCTTTTTTTTCTTTTACCTCTCAGGCAGCTGAAAATGTGTTTTGACTCTGACAGTACTAAAAGCAACACTTTTGTTTGAGTCATCTCTCCATGCAAACATGGATTGCGATTGGGCTTTGGCTGCATGTCCACAGTCTCCAACAGCAGCATATAAAGGCTCATTTGCACCATCTGCAGTAGAGGTGACAGGGGCAGCTCCACTGCCAAGGGGCTATTAAAAAAACAGCAAAAGTACAGCTGCCACAGTCTACCTGCTCTTCTGTTTTGCCCTCTATGGATTTTTTTTCTTGGTTCAATTGCTCTTTGGGCAGCTTTTGAAGGGCAATGGTGAAGACAGAGACACTGTCACAGCAGGGATCAGCACTTGTTCTGTAATGTAGTGAGATACACATGGCGACAGGAGGTTGTGGGAAAGGTCTGCTTCACACAAGTGTGTCTGCATTTGGCTCCGGTGTTGTATGGTATAGCTGATTGGGCAGTATGAACAGGAAAAATAGCGTTTAGCTAGCATTTTAGCTAGCATTTTAGCTAGCATTGTGGTTAGAAAAATCTCAGTAACTAAGGGATTGCTTGTCATGAAATTTTGTACAGGCATCTATTGGTCTCAAGAAGATAATTTCTGAGACTTTGGTTGTCTTTAGGATTTGTCAATAAAATGCCTAAATAGCTATCCCATGAATCACATTGAAATTTATAGTAGCTTTTAGCTAGCATTTTAGCTAGCATTGTGGTTAGCTAGCATTCTGGTTAGAAAAATCTCAGTAACTAAGGGATTGCTTGTCATGAAATTTTGTACAGGCATCCATTGGTCTCAAGAAGATAATTTCTGAGACTTTGGTTGTGTTTAGGATTTGTCAATAAAATGCCTAAATAGCTATCCCATGAATCACATTGAAATTTATAATAGCTTTTAGCTAGCATTTTAGCTAGCATTGTGGTTAGAAAAACCTCAGTAACTAAGGGATGGCTTGTCATGAAATTTTAGACAGGCATCCACTAGTCTCAGGAGGATGATTTCTGAGACTTTTGTTGTCTTCAGGCTTTGTCAATAAAATGCCTTAATAGCTATCCCATGAATTGCATCGAAATTTACATCCACGCTAACACTTTAACAACTTGATGATCCAGCTGGCACTAACTATATTAGTTTAATATTAGATTTTTGACCAAATGGCTCCAAAGAAAAAAAAATAGCACTTCAGTCATTACTAATATTAGCATTTTATAACAGTGACGCAAAGCGGTGATTTGCCTAAGTACTGTGTTGCATCACAATGCCGTTAGCATGACTCATATTCTTGTATTAGATTCTGTGTCAATGCTGAATTTCTGCCACATCTTTAGTTTGTTTAAACTCTGAACATCGGTGTCAAAGAAGAGACGAATATGTGCTTCAGCCTGCAGATGTACAGCTAGACAGCTGCAGGCAAATGTTAGTGTGACGTGTTTCTTTGTAAACTGCTGATGAAGTGAGGGGATTCCACTTTGACGGTAATTTGAGCACAGACATTTGAAGACAAGGCTATTCCACAAGGGTTGATTTTGTCCCTTCACATTTCTGTCAGGACCTCCCGCTTCCAGAAACTTCTTAACAAAGTTAGTGATCATCGGTGCAATCTGTCATGCTTTTGACGGTTTGATTGTTTCTGTGTTTTCACATGCAGAGGAGCGGAGAGGAAAAGAGAGCTTCATGTGTTCCTCAAGGTCCTTTTAGATACTCCCCATCCCACATCTCCCTGCACAATTAATTTTATCTTTGGGGTATTATCAAGAGGAAGCCTGGCAAAGCAGCATGACAGAAAAACGGTCCAGAACCCCAAGGCCCAGGGTGGGAATTAATCTGTTTGACAAGATCTCTCACAAACGATTTGCCTGGCTTTCCTTCAGTTGGATGTTGCCACTACCCTGCATATCTGAGGAGGTGAAGAATAAGCCTGCTTTAAATGCAACACAGACTGAAATGAGTTTAAAACAGGGAAGTGAGCGGTGGCAGGGTGCTGCTGATGTGTTGGCTCGACAGGTGTTACAGCAACCTTTATGGTATGCCTGTTAAGTGAGCATTAGCATTGTTCAGATCAACCATGCGTCCAAAATAACGAATTCCCATCGTGGCGGGCTGACATTGGCATTATTTTCGGAAACAAAAGCTGACTTTAGTCCTAAATCAAAACCCCCAAAATCGGTTTGGCTTGTTTTACTCATGCTTTCAAAACTATTGACGTCGAGCAGACGTTTGATGCATTATCTGGGACGCAGAAAATTAATCAAAGTAATGATTGAATAATTATCTCAAGTGCAATTAATTAAACATGCCAATGAACTCATCTTGAACAGCTGTCCTTGCTGCACCACTTAATCACTTGTGAGAATTACCAAACACAAATGGAGGACGCAGAGTGCATGCAATAATCTCTGCAAAGTGCATTGTTTACAAACAGTAATTAATATCACACCGTGTATTAGCAGGCTAAGTGACTGCAGTGCACTTCTGTAATTGTACCAGTGAGACTTGGGTTTCTTCCCCACTCTTGCCTCAGACACCTCTTGTTAAGACAGGAGACAGATTACGAGACCGAGCAGAGACTTTCCAACTATTCCCTCTGATTTACAAGGTTTTTGATTCTGTATTTTGCGGGTGATTCGGTGCCATAAAAAAAATGCAAATAACACGTCATTCCTCATTGCAAAATCCCTAATTTAACCCAAAATGGCCTGGACACCAGTAAAATGATAAATCACCCTCAGCCCAATTTGTATCCACACAGTGTAAAATTGATTTATTTTATGATCCAGCCTCAGAATGTGAAATACTTCCTGCTATATTTGTTGGCAAGAACTATCTAAAAGTGTAACTGAGCTTTTGGCGTCTCTAGTCTCTGGCTGTGGCCATGCCAAATATGGGAGTCTGCAGAACTGTATGATGAGGTAATCACATATAAGGCTTTCCTGGACCATGGAGCTTGACAGTCACAGCAGACTTCAGGAAATGGTCTGTGTGGTTCTGGCACATGCCATACGGTCCTGCGAAAAAGAAAGTCTGACTTCTGAAGCTTCGCCCAAACTGGGTCATGCAACAGAACAATGATCCCAAGCACAGCAGCAAATCCACAACAGAATGACTGAAAAAGAAAAGAGTCGAGGCATCGCAATGACCCAGTCAAAGCCCAGACCTCGGTCTGATTGAAATGCTGTCGTGGGACTTTAAGAACTCTGTGCATAAACAAATACTTGCAAACTTCAGTGAACTAAAGCACCACTATAAAGAAAAGGTGCCCAAAAGTCTTTTACAACCAAGTCATGCAGAAATGATTCTTCTCTAAAGATTCTACAAGCTATTGAATCATGAGGTCTACTTAATTTTTCACAGCACTGCATTGAGCCCTTTGAGAACAGGAAGAACGGCACCGAGCAGTAAACAGTCTTTAAAATAAAGAAATTATTAGCACACCTGGACAGCCCATCGGGAACAGCAGGTACAATTTGTTGTGTCCTTAGGGTGGGTTTGGACTGTCACGGATACTCAGCATGCCCGGCATTATTATCAAAAGCAGGTGTAATTTAATATTCCCGTTCAAACAACTTTCACTCTTGCTGCTGCAGTGACACTGATGCAAAAGCATGTCCTTAAAAAGTAATCATCACATTTCCTGGCGGCAAATACAGTGACCAGCCTTCCCTCGTTAAAGCACAGTCAAAAAATAGTGTAGCACACTGTAACGCCTAACAAAAGTTTTTTATTTATTTATTGTTTGCAGTGGAGTGCCTTTTGTATTTTAAATTATATGCTAAAGTTTGATACTTTCATACTTTCTAAAATCTTTTATGCTTGACTACACAGTGCTAATTTAAACATGTTACCATGCTAACTCTGTGCCTCCTTGGTGTAGGCAAGTTTTTGGGCTTCGTGCATTAATCCATGTGTGATTATGTAGCCTTGGCCATTTGTATACGTTTTGACCATGAAAACTCAATATCTACAAAATGTTACTGATAAAAACACTAACCAGTGGTTTGTTCAAATCACTGGTTTTATGTGTTCAATCACGAGTTAAAGTTATGGTTCATGGATTAAGGCAGTGCTGTAGACTCGTAGCTCAGTCACGATGAACCCCTGCATCGTAACATAGACATCCATTACAATAATATCAGCAATTACATGCAATTATTATAGCTTACATAAAAAGATGCTTTTATCATTAGAATATAAAACCACAGCTGGGTTCTGAATATAAAAAAGGCTAATTAGCATATTCATTATGGTTTTAATATGTTTCACAGTACTGTACTTTCAGTGAGGACTGTAGCAGTGGAGTAAGATACTACAGTAATTAAAATAAGCTTCATGCAAACTGGGCGACTCACTGTTTCTTCTCTCTTCTGAACTTGACAAAATGCACATGGATAATGACAGCGTGGAAAATGAAATGTCTCAAAAGCAAGGTAAGGGGTTGATTAAATGCAGCAGTGGTGGTCTCTTAGAACCATGTGTGAGACAAAGGTAAACCGTTAATAATTAGAAATTGGCACGTTTTTAATTGAGCACAGAATGTGCCCGTGAATAATCCGCTGAAGAACAGTGCTGCTATACCTAGCACGGGAAGGATTTGCTTTAAATTGTGTTAGCAATCTTTATTATTTGAACTTTTGGATAAGTTGATACAAATTACCAAAAAGAAATGACAAATCTATTATTATTAGTTATTAGTAAATTTGCACGTTCTGTCATAACTTTTCTCGACAGAGCATCAAAATGTGATTTATTATGCATTATGATATGTGAAAGCTACAGCAAGAAGACTGCACTAAGTATAAGTTTCATTAAATAGACTGTGACCAGCTATGTCACTTATTGTGTGAAAAAACAATTGTGTCTACGGTAAAACTCTGTGGACTCGATTGGGACAATTTGCAACAAAACAATGAGATGTCCTTCTGTTGTTATAGCGAAGCAGCGTTCTTCTTTCATCTTGTTTTTTCCTCTTTGTTGCTCTTGCTGCTTATTTAGCTTTCTTTTTCCTCTCTGTGTGTATATCCATGTCTTCATATCACGCAGGAGAACACTCTTTAACAGCTTTAAGAATTACCCATTTTGACCGGGTTAAAAACTAAGCTTTAAAGTACAAAGTAATTTTGCTGCTTGTTGGAAGAAAAAACCCCATCCAGTCACTTTGATCATTTTATTGTTTGTCCAAGCAGAGAGCTTTGTTGGAATCGATTTCCCTCCAGTATAATTGGTGTCATGCATGGTTTGGCTAAATAAGCCGTCACACCAAAAGATACTCGGACAAACTAAAAGGGCAATGTTGACATTTTGCTTAAGAACACACCGAGCTGTTACGCTGACCCCCAAAATAATCACATCTACTTGAAAATACCTGTTATCTAATCAACGACAATCGGTGACTAATTATGTTTGGGATCGTTAAAGTTCATCCGCTGCTCTGTATGTAATGTTGTTTGCTCTCAGCAGCTTTATTATTCCTGCTCCAGTTTTTCTAGTCAGGCGTAGTTCATATGTCATTCAGATCAACAACAGGAATAATTTGCCGTTACCAAATTCCCTAATATATCTTGCTTGAGCTTATGTGTTTTTAGCAGACTTGCTTCTGTAATTGAAGTGCATTACCACAAAATAGGTCCACCTCATCATTCAGTCATGCTCAGTCAAAGTCTGTAAAATCCCAATTCACTGTCAGCTATCCAGCTTAATGTATTTTTGTTAACAGAAAGTACAAGGTTAAAAGGTTAATATCTGCCACTGACTACAATTCTCTGTGCTATTGTAGCGGTGTATCCGGTCTCTCTCTCTCTCTTTCTTCTTTGCTCTTCCCCAATTGTGCTATTGTGTAAGTGCACACTCACACAGATGCTCACACACGCGCGCGCGCACCATACACACTCACGGCACTCTCTCTCCTCCCCTCGGTGTAAAGGTTGCAGCAGAGCCATCCATCCAAACCCACAGACCATGAAATTAGGTTAAGACGTAAGGCTGTGAATGACACAGGTGTGGATACAAATGAGAACATCCGAATGAAGAAGTACAGATCCAAGACGGCTGATACTGTAGTCGTTTTAGGCATTTAGAATTATATTTCACAGGTTTCTCCTTCATTTTTATTTAGCCCCACTTTTCCTCCTGTGTATTAGTGGTCAGGGCAGGACATTAGCATACATGCTGGGAAGCTGTGCATGAGGATATTAGGAGCGCTGTCATATTCCAAATCTCATTTCCTTTAAAAAACTTTAAAGTCGCTCATGCTTGTCTGCGCTCCTCTGCTCTCTTGTATAAATCAGAACGCTTCTTTTCTTTCTTTTCCCTTTTCTGAATGCAGTCAAATATTAAAAATTCCCCAGCCCCGCTTGTTATAATAGTTTACGTCCATGTACGACCAGGAATTAACAAGTGATAAGCACGCTTGCAATAATTGGTTCCTGCTAATGTACCAAATATAACAATAACCATATTAACTCTGGCTTTGAGCTTTTCAGCTAAATTACAGAAAAAGACAATTTTTTTTTGTTTTTTTTTTTACAGGAAATATTTAAATATTTAAGACAGAGGCAACTACAATTACTTTTGATAATGTTAGGAAAAAACATTTAAACGCATGTTTAATTTCTAGCATATGCTAGCAATGGCTATCAGTCAGTGCATCGTCTGCTCTTGAAATAGCCTATATGAACACCATGTCAGGAACTCATTTGCACTGATATGTTAGTCCAGTGTAAACCGCCATTGCATTTTTAAGCAAATTACTACATAAGCAAATTCATTGTAATATTTACTGTACCAAGTACTGTAAAAAGTAAATGTCTTCCTTTTTATGACCCATTTTATAGAAGGAATCTTATATTTAAAGTATGGCTCAGTAAATAATTAATTAATAATTTTATTCAATAGACACAAAGTATAGAGCACACGAAAGAGAGGAAGACATGCGGCGAAGGGCCGCGGGCCGGCCGCTGTTTGCTGTATGGTAAGTGGGCGCCTGCTCAATGCACTGAGCTAAACCGGCACCACAATAACAAGGTATAGTTTTAATTTGTAAACATGAAGTATGGCTGAAAAAAAGAAAATCCAAGAAATGATAACAAACAGAAGCCAGACAAAAAAACTAATACAGTTTTGTAAAAGTTTGGAATTATGCTTGAAAATTGCTAACAAAACCAAAATGTGCCACTCATCCTGTAGGAGGTTTTTAATGCATCGGTACCAAAACAATGACTGGAAATTGATGAAAGGATTGAAATGATTTAATTTATTTATTAAAACAGCTTTTTTTCCTCTTTTGCATTAGTGTAGCTTTTATACTCTTCAACAATTAAGGAGTGAGTTGTAATGGAAAATCATTTCCTCAAGTGCTTTTTGAAATGGAGGTTGATAGGAAAGTAAAGTAATTGACTGGTCTTCGATGGTCCCAAATTTAGCTATTAAGCATCATGCTAATGGATGTAGTACTGCATTAACACAGAAGCCAAGAACAATTACTTAAATACGATAAAGGCAAATAGATATCAGAAAGGCTTTGGCAGTTCTACACATTTTCAAAGAGCGCTGATGGTAAATGTCCAATTTACACTTTGAGAAAAGCCGACCGTAACACAATTTCCTCTACGTATAGTGGAGACACTTTTTCAGAGTGCATACCTTTTATTTTTCTGCTCACGTAGTACAGAAAGGAGTAGAGAAACAATCAGAGCGCTCTTAAACCATCAGATTTAGCATCAAATCACTATAGAAAGTGTCACAGCTTTTGAAGGCAACAGCATCTGGAGCTGGTAATGTAGGAGCACTACAATGACTATTGCATTTACTATAATAGGTATTGACCTGTGCATCAGCAAGAATCTGCTGATATCTGCAGTCTTTCAAACCCCACTGAATTCAAACATGAAAAGTTTCTACTGCAATCACCGCACGTCTACATTGACACAAAAGACGGCCGGGCACTTAAAAGAGAATAAAATACGTGCATCGGTGAATGCGATTATCAGCTGAATCGGATTTTGATTGATAGTCCCATCGGGGGCATGTGGGGTGCATGAAAGAGAGAGTCAAAAAAGAATTTGCCGACTAATGGTCCGTTCCGTTTTTTGAATTATGTTTAACCTGGGTATTCAAGATACCATGACAGTGATAATTAAAGACTGGAAGTGTGAGTGGAATTGGAATGCCAGTCAAGAAAAACAAAACCTATACATTCAAACAAAGCTGTGATTAATTTCATTGAAGGACTGAGAAATAATTGCCTTCCAGAGACTCAAACACATTTACATAAAGTGCAAATCGAACTCTGCATTGAGTTGTGTAATAGGAGAAAGACACTGTTCCCCAAAATGTTGCTGAAAACATGGTTTCCACCCATAGCAATAGCATTTGTGTAATAGATTCAGAGAGCAGACAGTTTCTAGGGTTTTAGAATCCACAGTGACAGAGAGCATGTACATTACTAAAACAGTAATCGCTATTATTATGCTGGCACCCTTTTTTCTTACAGCTTGACAACATCACATAATCACATTGTAATAGTGGGGTAGTATTGTGCATTTATCTACATTTAACTGTAAATATCCTGCATAAATATTATTATTTAATATACGATTAAGAATAATATTGCATGGTAATTACATGGTAACAAGTTTGTAATATAAAGTTCTAACATTGTTACTATTATCATCATTGTTGTTTTTAAAATAACAGCTTCTGATAACATTGTAACAGTGGTGTAACACTGTGGGAACAAAGAGGTAATAACCACACAATAACCGTTACTTACATACATATAAATAGTAAATTGCATGGTAATTACATGGTAACTAAGTGGTAACTATGGTAACTATAATATATAGTGGTAACTATAATATATAGTGCTTATTATTATTATCATTATTATAATTTTTATTATGAAAGCGGTTTATCTATCTCTTTTTAATGATGGGTTTGCAACCATCAGGTGACTTGTTCTATATGCTTTCTTCCAGTGCCGGTGTGAGCAGCTCCTGGTGTGACTGTTTTTGGCACAGGCAAATGTGGACTTAGGAGGCCGTAAAGAGCTGTTGACTTGTGTAAATCAGTGAGGTTTGAGGGCATTCAAGGGGCTGCCAAATACAGTTTGCAAAATAAGAGCCCATGCTATGAGCAAGGATAAGGTATATATTTGCCTCTGTAATATAGTATATATAGTATGCCTTTTTTGGAAGATGCAAACCCTTACCACAAATCTCAGTGAATGAATGGAAGCAATTTTAAAGAAGGTACTGACAATATGTACAATAGCAGCACTTACACAATATATATAATATTATAACAAACTAAATTAAAAAAAAACCTTGTATCCTTCTAGGCTGTGTTATTCCAGCATTGCATAACGATATAAACAAATACACAGTGCTTCTATAGTTCTATTCACAGCCTCGGAATGCACAGTTTATATGGAATGAATAAGAGTTAAGTGGAGAATCGGCTCATTTAAGGTGTCGTCCGCGCTTGCTTTTACACACACACAGACACACACATTAAGTTATACTGTATAAGCACTTGCGGGATGCCAAAGGGTCAAGTGGTTTTCACTGCGTGCTAAGAAAAAGTCCTGATGCTTGCTAATATTTCCTGATGTGTTCTTTTATTTGAATACCGGGTGCTGCCTCAGCTAGCTCCTATTGTCAAAGCTCTCTATTTGAATGTCAACACTATTATTACAGCAGGTGATGCAACAGCAGGTGTCTCTCTGCCTGTCTGTCTGCTACGCCCTGCCTGTCTCTCTGTGTCTTTGTGTCTCTCTCACCCTCTCCTGCTTTACTTCCCTCAGTTTTGTTTAATAGCTATCATTATGTGTCTGCCAAATGGAATCCATTTGAAACCCGCTTTTTCTACCCTTTGCAAGCATCTCTATTTTTCTAGGCTTGACATTCTACCACTCTTTCACACTTAGACTGTAATGGGTGAAACGGAGAACGTTCTCTGTTGCTGTCTCGCCTCTCTTTCCCAATTGTTTACAGCTGAAGCCCTGACAGTGGAGCTTCTGACTAGCTTGGGGAGAATGGACACTTTGACATTTCACACCCTGAAATGTGGCAGCGCACGGTGTTACTAGTAAATGCTGTTCATTATGGCCTTGACAGCTGATGACCAAGATTCAACCTTCCCACACCTGCCTCTGCCGAGACCGCACAAAAAAAGGACTTTCTAAATTCGAGATGTTTGGCGCGATCAAAGCTGAGAGGCTGTGTTCTTTTCCTCTGCTCTTCTGTCTCCTTGTCCTTACGTTCAACCATGTAATCAAGTGCACTTTATTGCTGTCATGTCTGCATAGGCCTGACTATATTTTCAACTGAGGCTTCATTGATGTTGAGAGACTCGAGATGGCGAGAGGGGAGGAAAAAGCACTGGGGCTATGGAGATGGGATGATAAATTACCTTATAGAACAAGGAGGAGAGCTAAATAAAAAGTTTATAAGAATTTGAATTGTCGCCGTAGAGTTTTGTAATAAAGGAAAAGTAGCAATGAGGGTTAAATCAATTTGTGTGTCACACTGAGATATATATCCTTCAATATGAGGTTAGCTAAATTTCTCGTCTACATTTCCTGACAAGCAGCGGAGGCGGCAGGATTGGTGGCGCACCTATGAATCGGCAAGCCTCCGTAGGAATTTATTGGGACATATAAGTGTGTGAAATTAAATTGTAAAACTGTACTTCATCTCTACACATCGGCGTATGTTTTCTAACAAACGATTAAAGCTCAATTATGACACAGCTGTAAAAGCTTTATTCTTATGTGATACGCAGAAGGAAATTTAGTTCATGTTCGTGTATTTCCTGGTTCAAACTAGACCCTTAATGAATTGCTTTTTCATTAAGGTACTGCTTTTTTTTTTTTTTCAATTTGTTCAGTATGTCATTGTAAGTCAGCACAGATTTGGCAAGCACACTTTAATGAATCTGGTGTGGTCTGATCGCTTAGAGACTACCACTCCTTCATGAAGTACAATAGGGAATAAGGTGATTTCATTTATAATAGCCTAATCTGTACTTAGGCTGAGGTTTATAGTTGTTTGCTGTGCTTACAGGAACTCTATAGACCAGTGGTCCCCAACCCCCGGACCACGGACCGGTACTGGGCCGTGAGTCGTTTGGTACCGGGAAGCGAGAGTTGAAGTTTTCAGGGTTTTTATCGTTAACTCGGTTTCCCTGGGTCTTTTCCCATGTTATAGTTGTGTGTCTTATTTTGAAAGAAATATTTACGCGTTACCATAGTGACCAGAGAGCATTAAGGGGCAGAGAGGAGGATGTTACTCTCAATGTTGTTGACACATTTCAGGAGAACGCTGCTAATAAAGTTACACAATCACACAGTGAATTTGCGTTTATTATTATATTTACAAAATACCACCGTTTTTGTCTTGGTCGTATCATTTTATTTTGTTGTATATATCCGCGACACCTCAAAGGCCGGTCCGTGAAAATATTATCTGACATTAAACCGGTCCGTGGCACAAAAAAGCTTGGGGACCGCTGCTATAGACTATAACAATGAGACCAAGATGAAATTAGACCAAACTGGGAAATTATACTCAGTATGATAGCTGGTACATGTTAGTATGTAAAAAAAATCTTGTTCTTAAAGTGAAATGAAAGTTCACATGAAGATATATCTTTCAGAAATCCAGTTGAATCAGTTAAGTGCAGTATATGAATGAATACATTAACATTTAGGTGAGAAAAATACAGTATCCTCAGCATAATGGAAAAAGAGGAATAAATGTGCAAGACTGCCCCCATGGTAAACAGACTGAAGCAGACTGCTTGGTAACATTTAGTCTATCAAAGACAAATTCCAAGTTCTTCCTCTAGTAGGGCAGGGGTGGCCAACTCCAGGCCTCGAGTGCCGGTGTCCTGCAGGTTTTAGATCTCAGCCTGGGTCAACACACCTGAATCAAATGATAAGTTTATTAACAGGCCTCTGGAGAACTACAAGACATGTTGAGGAGGTAATTTAGCCATTTAAATTAGCTGTTTTGGATCAAGGACACATCTAAAACCTGCAGGACATCAGCTCTTGAGTAGGGATTCTTTAATCTACTGTTCTTTGGCATAAAGGGCAGAAGGTTTATTAGGCTCTACATTTGAATTATGATTCAGCCATCTGAATTGAAAATGGTAGTAATTTGCCTCAAAACAGTATTGCTCAATAGCCACTACTCCAAAAATGTAACTCTTTGAAACAGCGTGACAAACACAGACTGCTCAGTTTTTAATGTGTTCATACTGTAACAACGATACATTCATCTTCCCTTGACTTCCACGCGGACGTTCAAGATTTTCCTGTGAAGAAGAGACATGTTTGTGCTTTGACACGGTTTTATTTTGACACAGAGTTTATGAACTCTGATGAAGCCTGAGCAAAATATTGTAACTACTATACAACTACTGCCCATTTATTAAATACACAACTCTTGAACGAGTCAAACACGTAATTCAGCCATGTTGCTCAAACCACAGAAATCCAATGTGTTTGTCCAGATGTGCAGCGAGCAAAAGATTTATGAAGCTCTTGACATGTTTATTTAATAAAGAGCAAAACAATCAGAGTATTAACGATGCTTTTTATGATTAGTTTGGACATTTGGACAATAGATCCGGCCGAACGCTGGCCTCTTCGCAGCCGCTGACTGATTATTTAAATATTAGCCTTACACAAAGGCGATGACAGAATCATCAGTAGCTAACATGATGATTGTAAACGTTGTGTTTGCACAGTGTGGACAGAATTTGTGTAAACTTTTTAATGCTTTTACTTTCATTACATATATATTTAAAAAAGCCATTTTTTGCTGTGGGTTATCCATGTAATAAAGAGATAAATGGTGCATTATTACAGATATTTTGCAATATAAAATGACTATGAATGACTTTTTCTTCATTATATAAACAGTTAGAGTTTGTTGTTATTTCATTTTTGGCTGGGCTTACACCAGCCCTCCTCAAATCCTGATTTATTACATGTGGAAGGACAGATTACCCGTGAGGAGCAAGAAGGCGTACTAGACAGTGCAGATGCAGTGTGCTGGGGGAGAAAAAAAATCACTGGCTATTGAGTGCGATCACGAGCTGGAGAATAAATCTACATTAGGCACATTTTATCTCACAGTTTTGAACCTATGTTTAAAACTTGCTATGCTATAAACGTCTGACATATGAGCCTCTCACTGAAGAGGTATGGAATTCATTTCAGCACAACTAAGCATTTTAATATGATTGGTGCTAATATCATTCATATTGGAAAAATTTCCAGTTGAGCAGCTGAAAATTCTCATATCCGGTGGGACGGGGACCGACACTTTTTCTTTTAAAGAGGAACAGCAATATTGCATGTCTTTTTGAGTATATGCAAAGCATTTCCCATTTTCCTCCAATAGCACTCGCTCAGAGCAGCCATGGCAAATATCATTAAATGCCCTGCTAACACCCTGCCTCCCCCCCCCACACTTTCGTGCATGTGCAACCTCATATGCAAAACCACCTCTGCCGTCTCTCTACCCATACTCATTTTTCCCCTCCTTTTTTCTTCCTGGCTATCACTCAGTGGCAGTGCACAAGGGAAAGAGAGTGCATTGATCTGCCAAAGTGAGCAGCCATTTCACAGGGTGAGTCTGTGCAGCATTCCTGTCCCTGAATGGGAATTGCTCATTTCACCTGGCCGCCTTGCCAATAGAAGACTAGTGGGAAGCCCTGCTGGAGACGGACAGAGAGAGGGAGGGAGCGCAGGAGTCAGGGCCCTGGTCAGGGCTTGGCAGGCGGCAGATAAGAGCTCCTCATGTTGCTCCTGCATGCACTTACCACTACTGCTAGGGCTCAGCCTGCCTCTCTCTGTCTCTCTCTCTCTGTCTTCCACACACTGACATGCACATACACATAGCTTTTCTCCACACATGTGAGGCACTAATAATAACTTTGGCGTTCTGGTGAGTCAGCCTTCTTTCCTCAGGCAAGGATAAAACTAAAACATGGTGCCTTTATTGAGTCTAAAATCACTAACTGTGGAATTCCCAGAACAGGGCTTTAACTCAGCCTGTAGTCCATTCATTGCCAAGATGCCATGTGTCCTCAAGATCTAATATTGTGACCAAAGCAGGTGCTGATGAACTGATAAACAAGGCAATACACTATTTAGGATATTCACATGGCCAACATACAGTTCAGGAAATATAGTTTTGGAAATTAAAGTTGCACAGACGAGAACTCTCATGATCAAACCTGACTTATTTAGAATTGCACTGATATACTACAATATGCTAAAAATGTGTGAGATCTGGGCTTTTTCTTGGTATGGTTAGAGTGGGAAGGAAATACTCAAAGTCCTCCTTATCTTGCTAATCAAAAGAGGTTATCCACTAAAGACAGGTTAGTATTTTGCACAGCATCTCCTGTAATGGGTGGATGACTATGTGTGGAAATGAATATATGCTGGGTGCATTGTATATAAAACAATTTGCAGAACCTACTCTATATAGACAAAAGCACTAGACCACCTACACTTACACCTAAAGGAGCTGATCGGGCATGGAAACCAATCTTGCGAAGCTCCCAGCGTGCAGTTTTTGTGCTGATGTTGATGCAAGAGCAGGTTTGGAGCTCTGCAGTTACTTGGTTAGCCATTTGCCATTCGTTCACAAATGTTTGTAAAGGCAGACTGCATGGCTAGGCACTTGATTGTATACACCAGTGGCAATGGGACCAAAAAACACCTGATATAAACGATACTTTCTGTAGCTTAGGTTCAAAATTAAGTTTGGGCGATAGATCAGGTTTTTGGTATCTATTTTTATTTACAACTTAAAAACTGTTGCTGCTTGGACTTCATCCATCCATCCATTCACTTCTGCTTATCCTTTTCAGGGTCGCGGTTGGGGTGGGGCCTATCCCAGCTATCCCAGGGCGAGAGGAAGCGTACACCCCGGACAGGTCGGCAGTCTGTCGCAGGACTAACACGTAAACACAGACAAATATTCGCACTCACGTTCACACCTACGGGCAATTTAGAGTTTCCAGTTAATCTAACCCCATTAACTGCATGTCTTTGGACTGTGGGAGAGAACCCACGCAAACATGGGAAGAACATGCAGAAAGAATATGGCCTGATGGTGGAACTGAACGCAGGATCTTCTTGCTGTAAGGCAACAGTGCTGCTCACCGTGCTGCCACCAGCATTTCGGTTTGAAAGCTGCAAACGCAGTGATGTGGAAACCTGTCACTGGATGTTTGATGTAATATTGTAGAAGCAAGCTGACGACTTTCTTAGCTAACAAGTTATCCCGAAGTAGTAGATAAATTAGCTACATTTTCGCCATTTCATCCCCAAGTTTGTGGCGTGTTTCAAGTTGGTCACACTGATTACTGAAGAGCATTTATTAGCACCCATCCTCAGTAATTCATTCATTTATTTCCAGGCTGGTCTTTCAACTTAGTGGTGCAATTAACTCCCACTGCAGTTATTATCATTCTGAATTTTCAAATCAGCTTTTACTTCAATTTAATTTTGACTTTTTGTTTTACATTCAATTTAGGTTCAGGTCATTTTCAGAGGATTTTCTTATTTCAATTTAGTTTCTTTTACTGACTTTAGTGTTAGTCTTTTAAATTAATATTTTAATTATTATCTTTTATTATTGTTTGGAGTGCACGTGTCAGAGGCAAAGTTTAGGAAAATCAGTAAAGGTATTAGATTATGAACACATAATGTTTTGAAAGCTTAAATTAACATGTTCATCAACTTTTCACATTTAGTTTTTAGTTTAGTTTCACTTTACTATAATGACTTGCTGGATTTGCCCAGGAGGGGGCATTATGGAGCACACAACCTCTAGCTCTTGGCCTAATGCTAGCTGCTTGGAACGTCTGAAAATATTCCCCAAGCCCATCAGAATATACTATATGTGCAGACCAATCTTTTGTTTACCTTTGCTTTTCTTTAAAAAATAAAAATAACGGCAAGTGCTAACATATTGTGTTGCAAGTTACAAAAGAATTTTTTCCATTATGTAAAAAAAAGTTTTTGTTTAGTAAATGGAGTAAGTCCAACCCTAATAAATATCAGCCACAATTTGTCATGTGATATTTTTGCCTGCATAAAAATAACTTCTTGCCTTTTTTAAAGTTTTATCCTGTTTTTGCAGATATTCATATCAACTAAATCTGTTTATGCCAAGTATATCTCGCTCAGAAGCAAAGCTGTAAGCTTCTCAGTATCTGACTCACCTCACCAACATCAACCCCCCCCACGCCCCCAGCGCTCCGCCTCCCCATCCTTCATATGTCCACCTTCCATCCAGCCACTTCATTCTCCCACTTCATCCTTCACATGTTCTCAGATTTATTTCTCTCTATCTCTCTCCCCTGGTCAGCCCACTTCCCTCCCTCCATCTAGCCTATCTCTCGGCTTCTCTCCTTGCTCAGTGACAGTCTCATCACACTCTATCAATCAGGCTCTGAGGCCCAGGTGCAGTGCAGCACGGCATCGCGCAGTCCCGGTCTGGTCCCATCAGTGCCAGTCAGTCTCCCTCACACTCTCAGTCACTTTAAAAAGGTTTAGGTTGCCAGATATAGTCTGTTTCCTCCGCCCCGATCCAGGTCAGGAGACGGAGCTGGAGTCGAGATTCAGCTTAGCGCTTGATTTGATGTCACTTGACATATTCTTGGGCCTGTCTCTGTACTCAAAACATGCAATTTACTCTTTTTTTAAACAAAGATGGTTATTTGGAACCATTATCAGCTCACATACACAAATTTGAAAGTAGAACAAAGTAACCCCGACTTAACGTACTGTGTGAAATTTAAACAAATATATATTTAAAGAACAGTTCAAATCCTCTTGTCTAAAAAGCATCAAGATATTCTGCTCAGTTTCTTACCTGCCGCAGGCCTCATCCTGTGGTTGACGTCTCAGGAAAGAGAACTACATGCACGAGAAAAACAGAAATAGAAAAAGTATAAGAAAAGCATTTCTCTACACAAAGCAATTAGCTCTTACTAAAAATGAATCAACCATGAATTTTTGTATACGGAGCTTTTCAACATTGTTATGTTGCTCATTTAATTAGTTCATGTATTCGGCGACATTATGTACAAAATGTATAGTTAAGAAACAGAAAAGTGCTTTTGAACCAAATTTCAGTTGAAGGAAGAGAAAATTGCGCGTGCGGTAGAGAATGACTTAACCGCAGTTATCGATTGACTTTGTGAATTATGAAAACAAGTGTAATTACATTTTCCTTTAAGTAGCACAACAAATTAGGCTTGTTAGTTATTCTGAAAGCAAAAAAAAAAAAAAGAAAAAAGGAAAAAAAAATGTCTTTTTAAGTCTATTTAATGTGCGGGGAAGATTTTCTCAGGCTATTTTCCTGCTAAATGCATTAGCAGATGCTGCTGTGCCCATACAAGCCTGTGGACTAATATTCTTGTAAATGATTTGCTACTTATTTAACTAACATGGAGAAATGTGCTTTGGGTGGTTACAATAAAAATGAGCTGGTTCTGGGACATTTCTTTCTTTTTTTTTTTTGGATGAGTTTTAATTTGACTCATTATCTTTTGAAACATTATTGTAGAACTTTATAGCGGTCAAATGGGATGATTAGCAAAGATAATTGCGAATGTCACGAACAAAGTAGTGTCTCTGCCCGACACTTATCACGCTGACTCAGAGGCAATTTTCCGTGTGAAAACCTCTTCTTTATTTGCAGAAGCTAAAGGAAACAAGCTAACCTGACATTTAGTTGCATTAAAAAAAAAGGTTTTCAGTTTTACGGTTCTTACATGTAAATTAACGTAATTACCCAGGTGAGGATATGGCTGGCCTCTACAAACTGACCTCATCACCGGTGTGTTTTGCCAGGTTCCTTGTTATCAGCTTTCTCTCTATACACGCCGGTCATGCTAATGAATCCACAAATTAAATTGTACAACAGAGGAATATTAAGGCGCCTGGCGTTTTGATGCCGGGAAGGAATACTCAATTAGGCCGGATTTGGTCTCCGTAATTATTACATTATAGCTAAGATAGCGTTCAATGGCAACAAATGCTCGGACGCACTCTGTTCTATGACGACGGCAATGGGCAAGCAAAGATGAAAATGCCGGCGCCGAAGAGTGAAAGGCTGCAGGGGAAAGAAAAAAAGAAAAAGGCAAGTGAGAAAGTGACAAGAAAGCTATCGCACGGGAGCCCCCGTCTGCAGCAGCCATATTTCATTACACAGCACTGAAGCTTAGGAGGCAATCAAGCATATTTAGCCATCCTCGTATTGCCACACCACCCACCCCCCCAAAGCAATTATTACTCCCCAGTTTTTTACTGTGCTTTGCCATGGGGAAAATGAGCCGCAGTACTTATCAGCTCAATGCATACACAAGTGAGTGAGGCGGAGGACATGTAGGTATGCATATACTGTATATGTAAGTGTTTGTGCAAAAAAAACCAAACAAACGCAAAAAATGGGCATGGGCAATGGTCGTGCTCAGAGCAGGTATTTGGGAGTGGAGTGCCGGCCACTCCAGAGCAATAGGTTACCTACTTTCAATCCCATTAGCTCAGTAACATCAGCACATTTAGGTGCAGCGGGTGGAGCGAGAGGGGGGATACAGAGATAACCATAAACATGTCACCAAAAACGCATTGTTATTTGCATTCATATTGGAAAGAGCCAAATTGATGTGGGGTCAAACAAGGAAGGTGAGGGTTTATGACCTGTGCATAGCTCTGCTGTCAGCAGCTCTGATCTATCGGACCGGCCAGCCTTGTCAGTGCTTTACGCCTGATTATATTATCATGGCTGACGATCAATGGGGATGAATGATCGTTGGTCTGCGGAGAGGAGCAGAATGAACAAAGCAGAACGCAAAGAGTAGATTCTTTAGTAATACAGTGAATGGAAATGAATCCGCCTGGCTGAAGTCATCTAGTTAAGTGATGCATCGCATGCCAGTGCGACACAAAACACTTTCAAAATACTCTGGCTGTGTGTTGCTCTTGTATTCAGTAAGTGATTTTTTTTTCTTTCAGATTTTTTAGTAAAATGGCACAACTATGAAATTTAGGGGGGGAAAAAAAGGAAAACCTTCACCATCCTGTGTGCCGGGTTTTGAGCAGCTAATATGCAGTCATTTGGGTGGTGCAGCCGCCAACTGCAGCATTAGTCCCCATCTGGGGACTTGTGTTTTGGTGAAAGTGCTTCTGCATTTGCGAGACTCTTCAGTTCTAGGCATCCTCCCCAAGTCCATAACTCAACGTCCCTCTATCACTCCCATGCGACTGGCTGTCATAATCATCGGCATTATGCTACCTCAATGGGCCTGATTTACAAGTCTGGACATCACACCAGCTCTGCGCCAACGGGTAAACATGAGGCTGTTTGCTAGCGCCAAGCCTATTTTCTCCATACAACATTTAATGAGCATCAGAGACTGATATTCAACAGAGAAAAGTAGCTTGGATTTATATCTATACAAGATTGCAAACAAAGTCCTTAAAGAGGTTTTAGCTTTTTGTTTCGGAAAATGTGGGATTATCTTTGCTGCTGCGTAGGTATGAAATCATTTTGGACTGCACTTAGTGGGTGTTTTCATTAGGGATCATTTGACACTTGTTGGATTTATAGGGAAAATCAAACACTCATAAACGATGGTAGACTGTGTAGTATTAGATATATATAATATATGAACATATTAGATGTTTGCTTTGGTACATTCAGAGTAATTTGATCTTTATTTGTTTATCATATTCAAATGATAAAGCTTGTGGGCCCAAAATAGTCTCTTTACTGATTGGTCAAAACAACTCAACCCCAACTTGCACCTTGCATCAGTTAGGTTGATAGGTTGGGCCAAGGTCTCACCGTGGTTTCACCTGAAACCTCTGGTGGTAATGACCTGCACCTTTTTTCACAACTTGGCTCCTGCGACGATGCGATGATTAATAGTGGGTCAGCGACCACCTCCAAAGGAGCCAACTCCCAGTAGGGTTTAAATACCTGGGACTCTCCACCTTTTGGTTTTAGAACTGGAGAAGCCTCTTCCTGTTAAATCCAGAATTGAATTCAAAATCCTGCTCCTCACATACAAGGTCTTAAATAATCAGGCTCCATCTTATCTTAATGACCTTATAGTACCATATCACCCTATTAGAGCACTTCGCTCTCACACTGCAGGCCTACTTGTTGTTCCTAGAGTATTTAAAAGTAGAATGGGAGGGAGAGCCTTCAGTTTTCAGGCCCCTCTTCTGTGGACCCAGCTTCCAGTTTGGATTTGGGAGACAGACACTATCTCTACATTCAAGTTTAGGCTTAAAACTTTCCTTTTTGCTAAAGCATATAGTTAGGGCTGGACCAGGTGACCCTGAATCCTCCCTTAGTTATGCTGCAATAGACGTAGGCTGCTGGGGATTCCCATGATGCATTGAGTTTTTCCTTTCCAGTCACCTTCCTCACTCACTATGTGTTAATAGACCTCTCTGCATTGAATGATATCTGTTATTAACCTCTGTCTCTCTTCCACAGCATGTCTTTATCCTGTCTTCCTTCTCTCACCCCAACCGGTCGCAGCAGATGGCCCCGCCCCTCCCTGAGCCAGGTTCTGCCGGAGGTTTCTTCCTGTTAAAAGGGAGTTTTTCCGTTCCACTGTCGCCAAAGTGCTTGCTCATAGGGGATCATATGATTGTTGGGTTTTTCTCTGTATCTATGAAGCGCCTTGAGGCGACTTTTGTTGTGATTTGGCGCTATATAAATAAAATTGAATTGAATTCTTGGATAAAAGGTGATGCATATTCAAAAAAATTCTAAGTGATCGTGCTCAGAAGTTGATACAAACTTTTTGAGATATATATATATATATATATATAGTCCTTTATCTTAATATAATGATTTTCTCTCTTTTCTAACTGAAATTAATTACGTGAACTCCACAGAAGATGATTAGAAAATTGAATTTCTTGCTGTTATTAAACGTCTTTTGCCTTTGATCTCGCTCTCCTTCTTGAGGCGTCACCTGGCCCTTTCTTTATCCCTCTCATTCATCCTCTATTATTATATTAGCCCATACTCATCCACATTTTGCACCTCCTAAGTGATAGGCCACATAAATCAATTTTTTTTAAATATATACACACACAATAACAGTTATATGCAGCTTCCAGACCGCTTGCTGATAGCTGCCATTTCTTATCACCGCAGCTGAATATAGCAGCGTTATGAAGGCACTTTTGCTTGCTGTCTAAAGGGAGGTGACTGAGGGGAGAGAGGTGATGCATTTTTGTTCAAATTACTTAAGCTGCCTACAAAGCTTTCTGTAAAGTTGCAGGGTTATGAAAATTTACTATGAAGAGAAGGGAATCTTAGACAGAGGGGAAAACACAGTCTTGATGACACCTATCATGTGCATTCCTGTGGACTTTAATCATTCTGTTGTGTAAAAATGCTGTCATTCCTGGCTTTGTGTGCTTTATTTATTTATTTTTTTACAGTAAACTCACGCTGCTCGATAAAATCAAGGAGCACACAGAGAAATTCACTCTGCTTCCTTACAACTCTGGCAGAGGTAATAGCAGCAAACGATGTCCAAAATGTGCGCATTCCTCTTGCACTCTGTCACGGGGAACATGCCGGTCCCACGGTTTCTTTTACCAAAAATATTTCTTGGAGGGCGTAATCCTGCCATCTGTGCTATTAATATGAAACTTATTATAAACAAGCTAATCAGGCTTGTTTGTTTTTCCTTTTGTTGAGCTTTAACATTCGCGCGGAAACGGGGCTCAGGTCGAAGCTGAGACGAGCTCTCGTTACAGTAAAATCACACAGGTGTTACAAAGGCACGGAGAGCTCATCAGCACACAGCGTGATGCTGTGAGACCGTTTGATAGACAACAGCACAGCAGGAGAAAGAAGAGCGGAAGTGGGATTCAGAACTAAAGAGCCAAGAGACACTTTCTCTGTCTTGCTCTCAACTGCTCCCAGTGCAAGAGACATGGGCCGCTGCACAGACAGATGGCGAGGAGGTGTGTGTGTGTGTGTGTGTGTGTGTGTGTGTGTGTCTGCGCGCGTGAGTGAGTGTGAGTGGTGGGTGGTGACGCCATTCAGCTTTGTGCAAGTGTGAGAGATGGAGCGCAAGAGATATAAGGGGCGAAAATGAAAGAGGAAAAAACACTGCAGAGGTGTGTGTGTGAGTGCTGACTTTCTCATGCAGCCATTAATCCATGATATATATATATATATGTATTTAAACACACACATACACACCACATCCAAATAGCTTGCGTGTTTCATTACACCATCGATAAAAGTTCATTTGCGCTGTCACTTTGCATTCACCTGTCATACTGTGCAGAGACATAGCAAGTAAGGAACCTCTCCTGATGATGAGAGGCACACCTACTGTGGGTGTGTTAAAAAAAATCTGTATTGACAGACTGCCACCTACTGGATTTTACTGTAATTTCAATTGTACTATCACCCCATCTAATCTCCTTCTATACTGCATAAGCATGTAAACATGCATTTAACCTGTCACATGTTACGCACATACATAAAGCTTCCTTGAAAGCAAGTCGCCTGACAACTAATTCAATATTTCTTTTTTCAATACATTCTTTAAAACTCAAGTTTGCTCTTCCTGATGGTGGTTTTCACATCTTCATGTTAGTTTTAGTTTGATTTATTTAGATGATTTGGGATTTTTTTTTGTGAAATGAGAAAATGGAAAATGTAATGTAGATAATGTTTAATGTTTAGTTTTTCTTGGATTAAATAAAATGACTGCAACTTTTTGTCATTTGAAGATTGAGATTTAAAATAACTAGTTTGGCATCACGGTCAATCCTGATCGAGCGATTCAAAAACAAAGCATGTATTTCGTTTAATTTTTCATGCAAATGAGACTTTACTGAGTTATTAAATGGAAAGCAGTCATTCTAATGACGCAGGTGAATCACGCCTCCTCACGTGGAGGGACTTGGGGAAGGCTTGGAAGGCAAACGGTGATGCATAGCACCATCTTGTGGTTATATAATGCTGGATAAAGGCTGGCAACAAAAACACACTTTGGCTGAAAAATATCTGTCTGTGTAAGAATGATTCGGTTTGAAGTTTCATAGACAGTCCTGAGATAGCATTCCCTCAACATGTGTATCCTGACGCACGTTTAGACTCTTCTTTCATTTCCTTTGGGGTTTGCAGTGGCATTAAGTATGCAGATTGTTTGCCGCACACGTTTACACTATGTTAACTAATGAAAGAAAAAGCTGAGATTATCCATTTGCATGACCAGTGATGCTGCAGCTCCATTTCTTCATGTTTTTCTCTTTTTTCCCTTTTTTTTTGCAAGCAAACAGTATGCGTGTGTTTAAGCCACATCTCAAAAAGCACCAGAACATTACCTGTCACAGGACTAAATGAGCAGCAGGTCCCATGAAACACCTCATCCATAACACCTCGAGACAAACCTGCGCATTGCATTAAACATGCGCACATGCAAAATTCTGCCTTTTTTCTCCACAGAGAACAAGACGAATCTCCCATGTTCGCTTCCTCATAATCACAATACAAATGCGATATTTAAGAATGAGCATTTCAATCACCACAAGTGAGGCAACGGGACTTATGAATGTGCTGTATTTAAGTAAGTAATTTGGAGGTTATCGGAAATTGTCGCTAATCATTTAATAATGCACCTTTTTAGTATTCTCCTGATCCACTGTGGTCACTGCTTCAATCTCTAATCCAGTCTGCTTGTGGCTTAGTAGAGATTTGTCCTGAGAAACCGCTAGCTGCTATCTGACATGAAACAGATTTGATCCATTCTGCACTGCATATCTGTCTTTTTCAGACAGCCAGTATCCAAAAGAAACATGTCAGCAGACTGGGGATTATGCATTGCTGCTAATCACCAACCTGCCCAACATATCTTTGGTTTGACAATCCAAAAGTCATCCCCTCCCCCCCTTTTTCCATTTCGAATACTTATTTTGATCTTCGTTTAACCTCATTGTGCTGGTACAATCAGCTGTGTTAACTATCGACTTCATGCTCCGCCGGGTTACTTGATTATCTTGTGCAAATGAAAAGTGATTTAGCAGGAAAAATCCGAACACGGAGTAATTTCACATCCCTGTTCTACTGATGTTGAGCAAATAGACTCATCATCATCACCACCATCATCGTCGTCATCCAGATTTGCTCTTCTGAGAGCGAGAACGTGAAGGTGGCACGCTTTATTCGCTTCGGGGATCACCATCTATCAAAGCATCATGAAGCTGATCGCCAAGGGAAATAGTTTGTCTCTCATTCCTGCCTCCTGTAAATGTTGACTAGCTAACGCCGCTGTGCCTCGTGTGCACAGAAAAAGAAGAAAAAAATGATAATACAGAAAAAAAAGTGGAACTTCATTAACTTTTCCTCTTTTTTTTTGTCTACCACCTGCTGTGTGCACTTTCATTGTTATTTACTTCTTTTTAGCTAACTGGATATTGCTGAGTCTGGCCAAATGTAAGCACACAACACGTGGGATGAATGTGATGGATTTCTGGTATCACTGGTCTTTATTTGTGGTATGACTATAACCACAATTCCCCAGTCACAGCTTATTGCAGGGTGAAGCTGAGCGAGATATACTCCGCGGCTGGCACGAAGCCACTGGACTTTGTAATAATTCATTGGCCAAAAAGCCCTCCATGTACTCACTGTGCAATATTTATACCCCACGAATGTATTTCTTCAGCTACATCACCGCGCAGGCTTGGGTCAGGGATTTTCTCTCCTCAAAACGGGTTCTAGTATATCAGATGCTGGTTAAATGTGGGAAATGACACTAGGAATTTGCCCCGATCACACTCTGGCTGCTTACAATGCTGCACAGCAGGTAGCTGTTAAAATGCAGCGCCAACATCTAAAACACTGTATGTAGTTTTTTCTCTTCCTGACAATACAACTAAGTTAAAGAGATGAAAATGATGACGCTGTGTAAATATGCAATAGCTTATTTTTTATGTCAGGTTGCTGTAAGCCTGTAATCTTGTATTCATCACTGACAGCTTGTTGTGATATCCTTGCATAGGTACTATGATACTCTACAGTACCTCATTTATTTAAGGTTTTAGTTAGTCCATTCTTTGTTTTGTTTTCTCATTTTCTCATGATTTTTTTTCTTTCTCTGGTTCTGCCGGAGGTTTCTTCCTGTTAAAAGGGAGTTTTTCTTTCCCACTGTCGCCAAAGTGCTTGCTCATAGGGGGTCATAGGATTGTTGGGTTTTCTCTGTATGTTTTGCACCCCACTTTGCAGTTATTTATTTGTCATGTATGATTTTCGTTCCACTTCTCACGTGTACACCACTTTGTACTGGTCTTTCACGTGGAATTCCAATAAAATTGATTCATGTTTGTGGCTGTAATGTGACGAAATGTGGAAAAGTTCAAGGGGGCCGAATACTTTTGCAAGCCAGTGTATTATTGTAGGGTCTACTTTACAATATAAAGCGCCTTGAGGCGACTGTTGTTGTGATTTGGTGCTATATAAATAAAACTGAATTGAATTGAAAGGTGATTCACACACAATGTAAACATCTTACATTGTGATTTAAATTAAAAAAAAAAAAGCCTTTTCTGCTGTTGATGAGGCTGAACGGACACAAGACAAACACCAGAAAAAAATACTGTTATCTCTAGGGGCAACAGTAATTATGACTGGAGGAAATAAGGGAGCATAGTTGAGGTCCATTCCTACGGTGGCCCCTAGAGACTAAGCACGTACAAACTCCAAAACACTTGCAAACTCCAAAACACTTGCAAAATCCAAAACACTTGCAAATTCCAAAACACAACGGAAGTGCTCCAGGACGCTAGGGGCAGTGTTGAGCTTTTGTTACCTAGTAACTACACAAGCCAGGAAGTACCAATGACCAGATTTGGGCTGTATCCCAATTCAGGGTCTGCAGCCTTAAAGGCCGCATTTTAAGGCCGATTACGTCACAGCGACACGACGAAGGCTGTCCCAATTCGAAGGCTGCTCGAAATGCGGCTCTCAAATGCGTCCTTCATTTCCCTGAATTTTAAGGATGGGCCCAACATATCCCAGATTTCATAGTGCGGCGGTGGTGTGGATAATTTTGCCGAAAAAAACGGCAGAAGCGGAGCCACCGAAGAGTAAACTTTCTGAAGTAAGTACTGAATATTATGTCACTTATTTATGCGCAAATGTTTTTATAATGAAGAACATTAAAACATTACTGTTGGCCACATGTTGGGAAAGTTATGTGACATTAGCGATGTTTGTACTAACTTGGTTTTAAAGCCTTTACTTCAAAATATACGCCATTCAATAGTTGACTTTAATCTTACAGAGAATGTGATGATTTTATGGATAATTAAAGTCAGTCATATATCCACAAACACAACAAGCTGAAAGTCAGTGATGCTGCTCGGTTTGCAGTCCTGAATATCACGGCACAAGCAGGATTCACTGCACTGTTAATGTTAGCTATGTTATATTGCTGCCTCTGTTCGGTGGTGTCGAGCCAAACGGACTTTAACGTGTGTTTGAACGAGCTGACGGTTCACTCGTTAAGCTGAAAGAAAGATGCTTTAATCACAGGAGTCACACATGTGTCCACTGTACCATCTGGGAACTCTTCTTGTTTCGTAATAACACAATCCTCCTTCTCTTGTGCTGTTTTGTAGCAGTGTGTACACCTGAGACTGTCACCTGTCTGTCTGTCCTGCACTCTCTCTCTCTGTTTCTTTCTCTCTGATTGTGGAATAAAAGTATGAACATTCATTTATAAGTTACACTTGTGTTTGAATCCTGCAGCTTATCACACATTTGATTTCCATGTGTGACAACTGCAAGTGTCCAGAGTGAGGACAGACTGAGGGACCCACTGCTGCACATCATCTGTGAGGCTTTGCACCCCTGATGATCCACCAGGACAAACTCAGCAGTGTGTGAGGAAGAGGAGGAGGAAGAGCCAGCAGCAGCTGACAGATGGAGAGAATAGATAGACTGTTCCCTGTTTGTGAAGGACTGCTAGAAAAGTTTAGAATCACTAATTGTCTGTCCTGAATCAGTCTTATTAGGTAATGTTCAAATAATTTTATCCTCCCAGTGTTTTCAGTGTGGGAGAAAGTACTCAAGGCCTTCAAGTTACACACTATGAAAGGCAGCAACAAGTTTAACATTCAGAAACCTAAAGTATGTATCAGCAGCAGAATGGACCTAAAAATAAATGTTTGTTTCAGTTCTATGAAGCTTTGAGTATTTTGGATTAGTAGTACTGCTCTGTTTGTTGCATCATATTGCTGTAATTGTTTATATGCTTTATATATTCTGAGGTAAGTTGATCTATAGTGTTACATCATATTCTATAAGGATGTTATGTGTTTGTATACTTTCTGCCCAGTTTGACCCATTTAGCAGAAGTCAACCTGTTTAAGGCTCTGATATATTTTCTGTATGACTTAAAGCAGTTATGACATGGTCTGATTTTCTCACCCAATAAAGGAATATTCAATATATCAGTCTACTCTTCATTTTATCAGAAACAGTTATCACAGCTTGTACATTTTCTTTTTATAAATATATGTAAGCAATGAGCCAAATTTAGTAATGCCAACATACTGAAGGAACAACATTTGTCTCTAATATATGATACACCTATATATACACTGTCAAAGACACTTGTCTTTGAGTGAAGATTTAAGGTGATAAGACATATAAATAACTGCAACTTGAATCTGTACTGAGGCTCAGTATTTGACACAGAGTTCATGTTCACTGCTGTAATAGCTAATGATGATTAATATAATAACTATAATATTGGCCATATTATATTTACATTACCAAAACTTTAGTCTCATGAACAACATTAGCTAATTGTTATTTACTAACTAATCTTAAATGACTGTTCAGTACAGAAATGAAGCCCAAAAATCATGTTTTACTGTCCTGTGGTCTCAGCCTCAGATACTTATCAAATCACACAAAGCTCTTGTAGAAACAAACAAACAAATTAACAAAATATGTTCTCCTTCATTTCTGTCAAACAAAGTTGTATGACACGTTTCCAGCGGTTAGTATCATGGTTGCTAGGCAACCTGGGAAGCGCAACGGAGACTAGACCGTCCCATACAGACAAACTTGCCGTTTATTTTGCAAATCGAGCTCAACACTGCCCCTAGCGTCCTGGAGCACTTCCGTTGCGTTTTGGAGTTTGCATGTGTTTTGTCTCTAGGGGCCACCGTACATTCCCAATAAATGTGTCAAGCATGAGATTCCTTCTTCCATCAAGACGTCAAAACTGTTCATGCTTTTCACAAGCCTTGAGAGCATGAATCTCACTATGATACAATGTAATCGGTTTCTTGTGTTTGTCTCTTTGTTAGCAGTCTAACATCCACAGTTTTCAAGATATCATGTTCAAATTTTGTCTGATGGTAGATACAAAAGACAGCGTATTTCATTTTGGTGAAAATCGACACCAAATGTGAAAACCAGTAAAAAGTTAAAAAGTTATCATTTTTTTTATTGAAACATCACAACAATACACTAAGGCTTGGCGGACCAACTAGGCTGGCTAAGCATTTGACCTTGACCTTCGCTGTTCATGCCCAAGGTCAAAGCTGACCTTGAAAAACAATTGCAAGAAACCATGTTAACTAATATTTTATATGACTATGGAGAGGGCTGTACAACACAGTGTTTATTTTTTCAGTACAAAACCCTAAGACATCACAATAATGACATAAAGTTTCACATAATGACATAATAATTGAGAAATCTGCAAGCTTTTTACAGCTTAAACAGGCAAAGGATTTCAGACAGCTCTGCTCTAATCATATTTGTAAAATTAATAAAATAGACCATATTAGAAGTAATGCTTCAAGGTCATAGGTCAAAGGTTAGGATCACATGAATTTGGGGTGGCCGTCGCTCAGGTGGTACTCGGACGTTTGGTGGCTTGATCTCCGTCTGCCAAATATCGTTGGGCAACATACTAACCCCAAGTTACTCTCTGATGCATCCATCTGAGTTTGAATGTGTGTAAATGTTAAACAGAAAAAAGTGCTTGTGCGAATGAGTGTGAATACATGAATGAGGCAAGTTAGTAAAGCACTTTGAGTGCTTGGATAAAGTAGAAAAGCTCTATATAAGACTGGTCCATTTAGCATTAGGAGAAGGCTTTAGTTTCCACTGGATCGTCTTCAAACTTTAAGCAATATAAGAGTGACTGGGAGACATAAGCACTTCCTTGAGCTCTTTAAAACATGTTTTTTCATTACAACATTACATGACTTCATATTGAAACCAAAAGATTAATATACTACACTAGATTTCCATTAACAATGCTGACATCAGCACAAATGATCTATGAAAACAGTGCAGACGTCATTATTGGGGGTTTCAGTATTACGAATGATGACATCAGCATAAATAACATCAGTTTTAGTATTGCTGTTCCCTGTCGGGGATAGTTAGCTCTCTGAGTGCTCTCGTTTTTATCTGTGTCTTTGTTTGTTTCTTTTTCTGTTTCCTCCTCTAGACTACTGAGAGCTCAACAACCAGGCCTGGCACACAATTACATCTTAGTCTTCTGTAGTTCTTATCTATATCAGATATTATGGTCATTATATTGCCTGGCAAATACCGAACAAAGGGCTAAAATAACCCGCTTTTTGCCTTTTTACTCCTAAAACAGACAATAAAAGCTTTTTATTACTTCAGTTTTGCAACACTAAGATCTCATTTACACTCACAAGCAACCAGCAATCAGCTAGCTTTTTTTAAACCAAATTTAATTAAGGCCTAAAATTGAGTCGAGTCATTGTTTTTTTTTTCTGTGTTGAATTATGACATAGTTAATATTCATTTTAGATGTTAAGCAGACTTTCTGTGTTACGTTTGCATTTTTGCAGTATGTACAAAGCTGATTAAACCAACTTTATGCTGATTATGCACAACTTTTCACTTACTTGTTATCAGCCTTAAATCACTAAATCTTGTCCCATTTCACATATCCGGTCGTTAAGTCTGACGTCACTAGCCGTGTCTGGGCCTAAACTCCGCTGCAGGTCCATATATCAAACGATCACTATGGCATTACTGAGAGTTGAAAAACTGTCTAAAGTCTTTCATCTTTAATAAAATAATCAGCGTTCTGCTCTACCAGGTGTAACAATTGAGTTTAACATCCAGGCATCCATGAAAACGGAATTTATGACATTTAACGGAGTTAGAAGTTAGCAGGAAGTTAGCTTGCTAGCTTCTATCTAAATACAATATAGCATGTCCTGGCTGCGGGGTTTTGGAAACAAATTAAAACGTACAGCTCTGTTATCACTTCCAACATAAATGAAGACAGAAAACGAAACAGCAGTGATGTTTGTAGGGTTACTGAAGTTTGGCTAGCTGGTATATAATGATGTGCTACGTGACTGCTAGCAACACAGCTATGTTAGCATAATATAAACAAGCTAACTTTTTTTCCACTCGATAAAAGTTAACGTGAGTGTTCTCGTGGTCAGGAACAAATGTAATCGCATGGTAGGATGCTGTAAAAGGACCAAACTTCAGCCAGGAGAACAACTGAGATAATCCATCCACAATACGAGGTTAGTCATTCATACACTGCTGCATGGGCTGGGCTGTAGTTACATCCTAAGGTTTTAAAAACTGAGCTTAAATAAATGATTAGCGGTAAGAAAAGCCGAGGGAGGTCAACAGTGATCACTGACTGTTTTAGGAGCTTTTTGAGATTAAATAGAAGAAAATACAAAACATTAAACATGTTAACAACACAAAAGCCATATTAAACGCAGACTACTTTAGGCCCAGAAGTAGGATTCGTCACGTCATCACTTAACGACCGGATATTTTAAAGTAACTGTTTTCAAATTGTTTTCATTTTGAGAAATATGTGTAGCCATACATTGTAGTAAAACTTTTAGTGTCTTGAAATGCAGGAGTAAAAGAGTTTAGGCTAATTCTTCAAACATTTTGTAGTTTTCTTTAAAGATTCAGATGTACTTTATATCATTTTAAATAAAAAGTTCAAGTGTACTCTGTATGTTCTGTAACGAATAACACAAAAAATGAGCACATGGGAAAAATTAGCAAAAAAATAACCTTATCATATTCCTCCTTTTATACTTTTCAAATGCCACAACTCAATTAAACACAAAGTCAATGACGTGGTGTGGAGAGCTTCTGCTGCAGTTTTATCCATTAGCAGCTTAAAGTTGTGAGAGCGATTCTTCTGCTTCTTTTATCATTAAGATGAATGACAACGAACTAATTCAAAAGTGAGCTGACAAAAAGGTTAGGTTTAATATAGAAAATCCAAAAACAGATGCCCTTGCATGAACTGAAAGAACATTTATCCGACTCACCGAGTAATGAGGCTTCTTTGGTGGGATCACGCAGGTGCCAACATGCTGCCCGATGCTGCGTTTTACCTCACCGACACACCAGTGAAATTAATGCCCCCTTTGCCCCCACCTAGAAGATGAGATAGTAACTGAGATAAGAATACAAACCACATGAGTGTGTGCATATAGCCTGCCAGGCAGACTCTGTCTATTCTTTATTAGCAAAAGGAATCAGTGGATAATTCTAATATTAGCATCACTTTCATGTACTATTTTCAACAATGCAAGCAGTTACATGCGGAAGAAGCAGAAAATAATATATATATTTATATACGTATATAAATATGTTTGATATAATCAGATTTTCTTTGTTCACTTTAAAAAATGTAAAACATCGTCTCCAGCTCTTTGGTCTCCAGCTTACAGCTTTTTTTGTAACCCACTATTTTAATATTGCAAACAAAATGATGAAAGAAACCTGAAGGTGCACATAAGAAAGCCGTAATACAAATCTATGGTGACTGTATCTTCAAATGCATCAAGTGCATCATCAATAAACGTATAAATTCACATCTGGTAGGAATATGCACATTAAGAAAAGAGCATGCAAATGAACATAGCTATGTTTAATTTTCATTTGAGTTTTGCAGATTAATGTTGGCCAAAAGAAAAAACGTTGTACTACCTTTAGGCTCGTAATGATTACCCCAGGTCAACCTGAAAGACTCCACTTTGCATCTAAGTGGCTTCCTCTTAGTGTTATTAGAAAAATACCCATCTCGTTTTTCAACTCGTGATGCTCTATTTGCATAGAATTAACCTCTCAGAAGACATTTTAAAGGCAGGCTTAATCTGACGTGCCTCTGGAATATCTTACGTGCATTTGCATAACGTCTGCCTCCTGCTCAGGTGATAAAGCAGTGCTAAGCTGGATTACAGTATTTGGTTCTGTAAGTGTGCGGGTGTGTGTGTAAGACTGCGTACCTGCTGGTGTACCTGAATATGTGCTGGAAACAGGATTTTTTTCTTTCTTTCTGTTTTGGCATGCCTACCAATTGCCAGCAGGGCCAAAGAGAACACTTTGCTATGCCTGACTGACATGCTACTCATGTGACCTCATGAAAGTACAAATCCCTTCAAGCAGTGTAATAAATCATTGGAGCCAGGTCTGGCCCACAACACTTGGATGGATGCACACACACACACACAGTGCCAACCATGATACAATATACTGAAGCCAGTTTAGTCTTAAACGCTACACCTACTTTTGTATCCTTGACAATTCAACCTGCTCCAAAAGAGCTTAAACCTACCCATCTAACAGTTTGTGCCAAAACACAAAAATAAAAACTACTTTTGTATTTTGCAACAAAAAGCTATTTTAGTATTAGAGCCACATCAGTGACGCAGTAAAAGCCCGCAACACTGTACAGTTTTAAGTGATTCGGTTGTTTAATACTCCAAAGATGCATCATTTTTCAGTGCTAACGGGTCACTTCACAGGTACTGTAAGCACTATGAGGAAGTAGACTTCCTACTTTCAGGAAACTTTTTTACTTCTCGGCTGCTATTTTAAACCAGGTCACCTGCTACTGCTGTGAATTCCACTTTATATAACACGACTCCATCTGACAGGCGTAGGGCACCTATGTACCCGCAGTTCTTGGTAAAAATGCATTACAGCATCTTTTTAACAACAGTGCCCCTAATGTTTTTTTTCATCCCTGAAAAGAAACAGCAAATTCGATTTAATTTTAATGACTTAATGGCTCTTAAACAGGGCACTCGAATGGCTTCCAACAGTAGCGAAGCGTGATAGTGACAACTCTGCTCCTGTCATTTACGCAAAGTTAGCCTTCCTCACTTATCTGTATTTAACTGTCTTTGCCTAGCCTTTCCACGCATGTCGCATTTGTCGCCGTCACCTTTAATTTGAATCAGTGTGCCACCTGCGCCTCCTGCAAATTTTTTTTACAAATGCTCCCGGTAATTGCAACAAGGCATTGAGTAGCATCCGAAGCCTTGGTGAAAAAGATCTTTCATTCTTAGTGCCTGCGATCTCATTTAACACACTTAGGGATATATGTGATGCTGCCAGCAGGGACAGGAAATAAAAATGAGGGTCTCAATCCTCCTTAAGAACAGAGCGTGTGATAATTTGATCTCAACACGCTTCCCCTACGAGTGTATTTGATGAGTTCATTGGAAATCCTGTGGACATGTGGAAGAATGTTCTGGTGTGCGCTGGCCTCTGCCCGGGGAGCAGTAACTCAGAGCAACACAAACGCTCCAATTACAGCTGCACCCGCAAGTCCTCCGGGGGAAACCACGGGACTGTTCATTGATCTGAAAAACACCGCTGTGATAGAGGGTAACTTGGCTTCACTTCCAAAGGACATGAACTGTACTTTTAATTATCCCAGCTGGAACGTTATTATGATGATGATAATGAGAGAGACATCATGATTTAGCCGAGGACAGTTCGGCGTTTGCAGTTGTGCAAACTTTAGTTAGTGCAGATTAAAGCGTTAGTGTCACGACACGGCTTTACAGCATAATTATACACTGCAATAACGCTATTTTAATACGGCAGGTGATTCTGAAGATTCAGGGTGTTTGCAGGAGCAAATATAGTGAGAGGTGTGAACAGCGTGCATCACACAGTCTTCATATGAGAACAGCTTTGCTCTTAAAACTGTAGAGCAGCAGCAGTGGAGATCCCTGTACTGCAGAGGGCACCGTTAGCATGCTTTGTGTGTCATCAGCCCAACATGGTAGCCTACTGACAGCATGAGTGGAATTAATCTCAAGCTGTTATTGAATAAAACTGCATTAAAAAAAAAAAGAAATATGATTACAGCAGTCTGCCTTTGCAAAGGCACTCATTTATTTTTCTATAGTTTGTGCAACATTCATCCCGATTTATAATAAAAGTCAGACAAAGAAGAAAAATATTTGCTACAAGTGAGCAATGCATCATGTCCTGACATGTATTCTACCTTTATCTTAATCCATACTAACATCATTTATTTGTCTGACCCTTGATTTGATTTCTGTGGGTTGACATTATTATTCTCCTGCACTGCTGACATTTGAACGCTGGAGGTAGAAAAAAAAGAAATCCCCCAATGGAGTGGCTGTCATCAGTGGAGTTTCTCAGATTAAATAACACAATTGTAGTGTTTGAGTTTTTGTTGTTGTTTTCTTTTTTTCAATCTTACCCGTTTGGAATAATCAGCTGCGATTGCTGCCTCGGACCAGAGCGACGAAAGAACAGAACTCCTCCGAATTTCCCTGCGGGTAAAGAGACAAAGAGGTCAGGACGTGTCACGCTTTAGTCCATTCACCACTAAACACTTAGATCGGTGTACCGAACGCCAGTGCTGAGTTTGCATACAGAGTCACCGCACCGAGGTGAACGGAGACGAGCATGAGCTGGCACACACTGTAGTGTCTTCGCGCTGATGTGTTATCACCGCAGCCCTATTAGGTTTGTAAACATGCTTCATGCACTTTGAGAAAATGACTTTCCATTGTGCATAATGAGAGCTGCTAAAAATAAAACTCCTGCATGAATGCTGACAGTGTCTGCACCTTTTGCTGAAGACAGGATGGCAGGATGTTTGGTTATGTCTGCTTGGAAGTAATAATTTCTGACAGTGCCTTGTTTTAAAAAGCGTGCAAGAAAGCATAAGTATATGCTTGACACACACACACACACACACAGCCAGTTATAATGACATAGTGCATGTAGTTGGGGCTTTAATTGAATGTGGTTTCAGGTTGTGTTGTGAAAAGGGACACAATATCCGAGCAGTATAAAGGCTGATTTTCATTCTTAGGTAGAGGCATAAATATTAAGTCGTCTACGTTTGCTTCAGTTAAGTAAAACACGTGCCCTCAAGATTGTCTGACTACCCTCAGATGTCACAGTGGCACAGGTGATTGACAGATCTCTGGCTGTGTTTGCCTCCCGTGGAGAAAAAAACAAAAAAGCCCACCCCACACAGATAACTGGATGTTGGACACCGCAGCACAAACTACCTCCCCTATCCGCTGTCTTCAAGCGATCTTCAGAGCGCCACAAACATGAATCTCGCTTGACTTTTTCCATCTGCAAACCTACTTCACATCATTTTTTTTCTTCCCCACACCCACTTTGCCGAAGCACTTGATATGCAAAAATCATATGTTTACTTTTGAGATCAAAGTTTCTTTCTCCCTCCCCTTCTCCATTTTTTCACCCCCATCTAAAAATGGACCCGTTTCATTATGCAAGCCAACAAAGAGCAGCGTCTGCTCGCGCAGCCCATTCCAAGCATACTGATTAATTAGCTTGTATAATTAGCTTAATGATTTAGAGAAACATGGCCAAGGCCACCCAAGTAGCTATGCTAATGGACCCCTGTCTACAGCAATTAAAATGCCCATAACTTAACAATGGTGGTGTAGAAGTCCACATAAGAGCTGTTGAGGAAAAAAAAGTAGTTGCAGTAATCAATGCAAGCATCACGTTAGCTGGCGCTGTGGTAATGAATACCTTTGCACTTATCAAATTGTGAAATTGTGCTGCAAGAGTAGCATTTGTACACATGCGGACACCGCTGGAACTCTAAGCGCTAATGAAGTGTTCTCATTTGTCTCTATGATGATTAGTTTTAGCGCCGGCGGTACACTTGGTGCATTTATACCGCAAATTAGCCCAGAAATGTGTTGCAAGACGCTGAAAATGTGAACCCTTCCCTGGTGTCACACAGAGCAAATCTATCGTCCGTCTGCCTTATTACGCCTTTCTATACAATTTCTGTCTGCCAGTTATGCTAACTCCGTCCCTGTATGAGCAGCACATACTGGAAAGTGAGTGAGTTAGGACATGCAGTTGTGGACTTTATAGTTTCCATTAAATGTGAGTCAAACCAGACAGTATCTCTGCTCTCTGACAGTAGCATCAGCATTCCTGGCTGTACTTCAGACATAAATCGCCCATTTATGACCTTCCCCCTGAACAGTAACCAACAGAGACACCAGCTCGTCTCATAAAACCACCAGAATGTTGAACGAGAGAGAGAGAGGTGAAGACATCACTTCCATCGATACACGGCTTCTAAAATGCCAGTCAAGTGGGAGCAGTTAGAAAAAAAAGAAAATCAAATTCCTATTTGTATATTCTTTTATTGCTATGACTGAATGCTGGAAAGATCTCACCTAGTCATAAATGAGTGGTAATACACTACGCACTGTGCCGCTGACAAAGCGAAAGGAATCACGGCGCCATCGAGCTTGTATAAGCAGAGCAGGAAATGGACTGGGTATGGAGGGTGAGCTCAGAGTTTGTTGCAATATTATTCTAAAACCAGTTCAGAGCTTCTGGTGAGATCTGGCACCAAGATACTTTAGAAAGGCAGACTAAAATACATTTTGATGCTGAATGCAGGACTAGTTAACGATTTACAGACCAGTTATGATATTTATACATTTATAATTTAAAATGTTATATACGAGTTGCAACATCAGAAACATCAACACTGATAACTTGGTAAAAGTTGGTTTTCTTTACCTTTGAAATTTAAATTTATTGCTAAGAATTGCCAAATCGACGCTATCGCCTGATAATATCAGCCAGCTATTATACATTATATTATATTCACCCATCCAGTTCATTGAATTCAAGTGTTGGAATCACTTCCATACATACGTATAAATCATACGTATTAAGTCAAGCATCTAGCCATGCTGACTGCTTCTACAAACATTTGTGAAACGATGGGTCGCTCTCGGGAGCTCAGTGAATTCCAGCGTGGTACCATGACAGGATCCCGCCTGTGCAAGAGGTCAGTCATTAAATTTCCTTGCATTGTAACAGGTGTAAAGTTTGGTGCTTTACAGGAGCTGGGCTCGACCCCTTAGTTCTATTAAAAAGAACTGTTAATGCTTCAGCATACCAAGACATTTCATGCTCCTAACTTCATGAAAACAGTTTGGGGTTGGCTCCCTCCTGACTGTGCACAAAGGTGCACAAGCAAGTCCATAAAAACATGGATGAACGAGTTTGGTGTAGAAGAAGTTTACTGGCCTGCACAGAGTCCTGACCCCAAACCAGCAGAACACCTTTGGGATGAATTAGAGCAAGACTTCAAGTGTCTCACAAATGCGCTTTTGGAAGAATGGTCAAAATTTCCCATAAACACTCGTAAACATGTGGAAAATCTTCCCAGAAATGGTGAAACTGTTATAACTGCAGAAGGTGGAACAACATCATATTAAACCCTGTGGATTAAGAAGAGGATGTTGCTCAAATTCATATGTGTGAAGGCAGACAAGTGAATTCATTTGGCAATATAATGTGTCAGACGGGCTCTAAAACTATCAAATAAATTAAAAGCAATATAAAACTGTCAAACACAACAATAAGAAGACGAGGTGATGAAAGAAAATAGGAGACGGCATAAAAGTAGCTCAAAGTGGAAGCATTGAAAAAGCCTACTTATAAAAATATGTCCTTAAGAGACATTTAAAAGACAATCAGGCTCTCAGCAAGCTGCTCTCCTCAGGGAGATTCTTCCAGACAGTGAGTGCCCAAACAGAAAAAGCCCAGTCACCCTTCGTCCTCAGCTGAGACTGTGGCGTGGCTAACAGAGCCTCTGCCAAGGACCTCTGCAGAGACTGCAGCCTGGCAAATAAATGCTCCACTGGAATGTAACTCGTGTGATTTCTGCTTATTAACCCTCTGGAGCCAACAGAGGCGCCGGTGCGTTCACATCACATTACCCATTTAAGATGATCCAGCAGCAAGATCATCTTCACTTGGGTCAAAAGTGCAGATTTTAAACCATATACCAGTTTTTAATCATAACAGTGCAGTTATGTGGATTTTATCACAGTTTGATGCATAGAAGTTGTACATGACAAAAACCAGCCAACAAAACAATCGTGCTTATGTCGCCTACGCTGTGGACACATCTTACTGTAAATAACACAGAAGCTTTTCAGATGTTTTATAATGTGATACACGATAATGATAAACTATGTAAAATGATACAAAAGCAAAACTTCTGAATCACATTGATCGCTATAGTTAAGATAATCTCATTATTCAGGCATTTGTTTTAGTTCGATATTGCATAGCATCGTTTGCTAGCAATGCTAGGTGCTGATCTCCCAAAGTGTGGGGTGGGATTAGGGTTAGAGTTGGCATATATGAGGACTTAGATCAAAGAGGGTTATTATCGTGAATATCTCAGGATCAGGATTGTTAGGAACTCATTCCTAACTATGTTTGTCACTGAAGACAGCTGCTTGAAGCAAAGGCACTAATTAGAGCGGTGACAGCTAGCTATAAAGGGAGCTGCAGGGAATAACACCAAAACACTGAGCTCAAAAAGGGGGAAAATTCATTGTAGAGAAACAGCATTGGGTGATAACTTACTTCATGTTCTTGAGTACCAGGTTCAGTTGATTAAAGCAAAAGAAATTATTAGACATGGCTTAAATGAACGGGCTTGCTTTCTTACACAATTTAGAGAAAGATTAAAAACGAAAATAAAGAGGATCATAGTTCCACCTAGCGCTGGCCCCAGTGTGGCACAGAAAACACAGAACAGCCCATCTGCTAAATGCTTGATTAGACTAGGAATGAAGAAACAAAACTCTGACAGAGACAACAACTTTGATATTATAATTGTTATCATTTTAAAACGGATGCTTAACAGCACTGCCATTTCCAAATGGCTTCAGCATTTCCAGTAGGTTCCATATGCCATGTCTCCGAAAGCCTCTTTAATGAAACAATGTAAGGCAAATGAGTCATTATGATTCGCAGCACTCCCAAACACACTAATTACCACTCAGACTTGATAACAGTCTGTTTGTGTCTGTGTCTGCGTGTTGCCAGCAGGTGCACCGCTATTCACTTGTGCGAGCTGAACATCACAGTCCCGAGTTTGACACCATTGTGTCAAAAACTCTGTGCTCAGCTCGTCAGCTCTGGTGCGCTGTGCCCAAACAAGCCAGCTAAAAATGAGCATTTGGGATCTGCTTTTTTTTTTTTTTTTTGCTTCTTTCACTTTCTCTCTCTGTACCCAGAGCTGCCTCTGCAGCACAGACGCAGAATTAGTTATATACTGCATCATGTGTCTGTTCAGGATTGCTGTCATCCTACCCAAAAAAGGAAAAGAGAACAGAAAAAAAAATAATAATAATAAAAAAAGTATGTTTTTAGGAGAAAGGGGGTTTCATATTTTAGACATATTTGCATAGGTTTGCAACAGTCGGGATGATGTTGACGGATATCACATTTACCATGCGAGCTGTCTCGGTGAGGAATTCAAAGTTTCAGGTATACGGAAGTCACCGATGAAGCACAAACTTGTTTTTTCCCCCCTCATGGGTTGCATTTGCACATTTGGCTTTATTAGCGAAGCTACCCAGTGACATCCTTTGATACGACAAGTCAAATGTCGTAGCTCAAACGAGTTTTGTTCCACGTCAAACCGCTCCGCCGCGCAGCTTTGACGCAAGCTCTGACGAATGGGAGAGGCTATTGGTGTTCGGGTGGAGAACGAGCGAGCGGAGACGTCATCCCTTCCGCGCTCCCCTCTCCCTCGCTTGCAGCCGAAGCCCACTTATCAGCGGAGTTTTCTATCATGCGGAAAACTTTCCATCACGCTCAAACCGCTCCTCCCCAAAGGCTATCATAATCTGCTCAGCATGCATAATGGTAATCGTTCAAATATCTCATCAACGCAACAGGATAAGCATGCTGTCGGTGCGAGGAGGGGAGTGAGTAAGATGGTGTGTGGTAGACGGGGAGCGAAAGAGGAGGTTCGGTAGAAAAGAAAAAGAGGGGAAAAGGAAGACGTGCGGAGAGGGTAAAAGGTGAGAAATCAGATGGGGTGCAACAGGGAAGAGGGAAAACACATTAAGGCTAGAGTGGGAGACTCTAGAGGAAGAGAATGAAAGAGGAAGGAGGACAGAAGAGGAGGAGGCGGCGGTGGTGATGGGGGTAGCTCCACCAGTCTTTGGCACTCTTAGGAAACTCTATGCCACTATATTCTGCCCCCTTTTTTCCCAGTCAGCCTTAGAGAAGATGATAGCATTGATCATCTTCTTAAAAGACTGCTTTTCCTGTCAGTGTATCACCTCTCGTCATTAAGATGACTGCTTGAGTTGCCTTAAAAGGTCTCGTGTCTGGCAAAAGCTGTGAGCTGTTCGATTGTCTTCTACACTCTTTTCCTCCCTATATTCGGACGAGACCGCTGACGAACCTAAGAAGTGTCGTTCATATTGGTTTTCGGCAAAGTCCAGGAATGAAACCTAATCATAACTGTGCCGAACGGTGCCACAATCAAGGGCGGTGGGCGCGCGGATTGAGAATGTTTGCCGCCGGAAGCAAGCGCTCATCAATCAAAAGCGGGGAATTCCACCTCATTTGACGGATGTTCCCTGCTTCTTTGACGTTTGTGCCCCCCAGGGAGGGTGAAGGGGGGTGGGGGTGTGCCCCTGTGGAGTTTCCATCTCAAACCTCATGAGCACCGGGAGTAAGAATAAAGTAAATAGATTTAGTTCTCCAGATCTTTCACATTTCCTGCGCTATAAATCCACTTCTCGCCCGCATAAATCTTTGGGAAGTTCGGGCCGCCCTGTGCCTCTGCTTATTAGCCGACCGGGGGATCAATTTATCACCTTTGAGGACAAAGAAAGGAGCCATCGGGGGGATTCTCTCTATCCCTTTGATTTATGGAGTCAGAGAAGAGGCAGGGCATTTTTGGGTCATGCAAATCCTTCCCAGCACAAGTGCCAGCCCCTCCCACCTCCTCTTTGTGTTGAATTAATTTCTTTGGCAGAGAGAGGAAGCGAGGGAGCCGTCAGGTGCTCGGAATGCAAATGAGGAGGTTTGGGCTTGTTTAAGTAAGTGGTGGTGATGGAGCTGCTTAAATGCAATAACCATATATCAGTGGAAATTACACACATTCAATGATGGCTGATTTCAGGGTTGTTGAGTTTGACTGAATGTAACTGAAAATGCTAAAAAAGAAAAAAAAGAAAATAACAGCACAAATCCAAGACTTGCAGCTTTCATGCAATTCTAAGCATTCACCACTAGTCTGTGCTATTGGTTTAAGCAAATCTTCCTGTACTGCTGTGACCCATTTTTTCTGCCCTCTCCCACAGAAAGAGCTGCAAAAATGTGGCTGCCCCACCTCACCTGTGCTAAGTGGCTACCTCGTCTGGGCGAAGCAACGCCTACCGCCGCCGCTTCCTCATTTGCGATTGTCCTCATGCAAAACGACGGGGCTGGCAACTGCTGGCTTGTGGGAAATGTATTTTATGTGAAGCAGACTTCTTTTGAGGCTGATGGAGTGTTGATGGTTTCGCACAGTGGTTACAAGGCAGGTTTGAAACATTGCATCACGTATTGTTTGGATCTAAGTGTGATTCAACCTACTATCATCAGATGTTTAGAAAAAAAGAAGGTGGCAACGGGAAAAGGCAGCTCTGTCTTAACGTTACAAATGCACTTTCATGCCAGAGCGCTTGTTGCGTTTGTGTAAATTGCGCGTGTCCGCGTTAGCCACGTGCAGGATTGTTTGAACGAGCGTGGTGGAGAACGGGATCAAACGCAGAGAGGCGTCCCGTCGCGCCGAGTCTGGCTACTTTTTTAGTTTGTTTTTAATTATTCAGATTGTGAATTTTAAAACACCTTCCAAGTTACGCGCATTTCAAATCAACCTCAAACTCTCTGCGTCCTAACAGCAAGCTGCGGCGCAGGCTCCACTCCACAACCCACTCGCCACTGCCTTGGCTCTCGTCCACGCTCATCCCTCCTCATAACAAATGATCCTGCACTCGCCAGTGCATTTCTACAACACCTACCAGTACTGCCACATCTTTGTCATTTCCCCTCTCCTGCATTCCTCCCTTCCACTTCTGCTTTAACTTCCTCCCCCCCCCCCCCTCTTTTTTTTCTCCTTCTCTACCTTGTTTAGGCATGCTATCTTTTCCTTGTGGCAGAAAGCATAAGACTCGCCGTTTGCTGAGTGGGCAGCGGGGGAGCGGAGGAGGAAAGAGAAGAAATAGAAAGACTCAGAAGGAGGAGGGAGAAAAAGAGTTATCTAACAGGATTAAAGGAGAACAACGGAATGGAGAGCACTTAAAATACTCATGACATGAGCCCTCTTGCAAAAAGGAGGGGATGAGTAACAATGGCTGAATCACTCTTGAGGTCCTCTGGCTCTAGACAACATGCTCTCTCTCTCTCTTTTTTGCTATCTACGTCTCTCTTTCGCCGCCCTTTCATCTTCTCCTTTCCGTCTCATTTTCACTTACTGGTTAGAGGTCTCGATGGGTCGCGAAGGAGTCGCTCGCGTTAATATGGGAAGCGAAAGGAGGAGGGTACGGGTTAATTAACTATTGAAAAGGAAGACATTCAGTTCAGAGTTAATGGCGAGAGGATATATTCTGTGGTGGAAAATATTGAGGCTATCAGCGTTTGTTGAGTCATTTGGTTGGAAAAACAAACCCACCCGGAATGAACGACCGAATGATGGATGCTGGCTGAATGAAAATATTAAACTAACAGGAGAAGGGGAAAAAATGCAGCGAGGCGAAAAACTAATTTCTTAGTTACTTTAACCAGTGTTTGTGTGTATTGAGACGCTGACAGCAAATAAGGACAAATACCCTTCCACTCAACCCCGCCATATGGGAATCAGAAAGGTAGAACAACATGACAAATTTCCTCGGGGTGGATCGAACTTCTGGGAGAGAATAGCACTTCAAACGTTTGGCGTGCCTCGGCAGCCTCCCTGCCCGTCTGACTTGCAAAGATAGCAGCCGTCTGGCAGCGCGGCCGAACACACACACACACAAACACACTGAGAAGTGCTCCTTCGCACACAGGTGTGGGAGCACACTGGATCTTTGCATAAGCACACACAACAAACTCTCTACTGCTAGTCTCTTCAAACACTCTATCCTTCACCAAAGACACACACACACTTCACCTATTGTAAAGGAAGACATGGCGTATCTTTTGTCCAAACCCTGACAACTGCCAACATTTTGAGTGGATTTTAATGCAGCAAACTAATGTGTTTATACCTGCTATAAAAAGAATGCGCTTGGCGCATAATATATGGGGATGAGGTCTCTGGAGTTGCCGCTGTCTCTCTTTTTATATCACATAACAAACATGTGATGGCAGTGGGAGAGAAACTCTCCAGCCTATGTAAATAGGGCGCCATTTGAATATTTCACACAGGGCTCGCGCTTACCGAGCATCCATTCCTTTTGAATCACCGCTTCTGCCAAAATGGAGGAGAGTAAATAAGTGTATAAAAACATAAAAATAAACTCTGTGTGTGTGTTTGTTTGCACACACGGTGTATTCTGTTCTTCGCAGCGAGCGGTGTCGCGTCCTTGATGGTTATGTAAGGGATGAATTTTAATGATAGTTAGATCATGGCAGCGAGCGCAAAATAATGACGACTAGGCTGGCTGGTAAATTGACTGAGAGATTTGGCTTTTGGTGCTGACTTAAGAGAGGACTTAAGGAGCTTCTGGGATTTGAAAGTTGAAAGATAAAGGCTGAGTTACACTGGGGGATCTGAGAGAGCCTCAATTTTCAGCTCGGTGCCATGACAAGAATCATTAGGCTGGAAAAGAAAAAAAAAGGACGTGATGGAATAACTCAAAGGCATAATCAGTTGTTTACAATGGCAGGGAAGAGTGGAAGAGAAAGAAGAAAGAGACATGTTCACAAATGAAGGTTCCTAAAAACCCAGCCACCACACATCATCTGAATCCTTAATGAAAGAACCCTCGTGTCTGACGATGAAGGATGGATGGGAAAACCTCATATGGAGAAATAAATGGAAACGTGAAGGGAAGGGAGGATTGGCTGGTGGATATACACGAATCCAAGGGGCTATCGGAAGTCAACTCAAGATTCCTGAGGGTGAAGCTGTCTTATGACTACTGCTTTCAATGTAACGCTTCTTTGTGACAGGAACTGGGAAGAAATGGTGTACTTCTCAACTGCTCCAAGAGTAGCAGCAAGCTAACTTTGGAAAAAAACTCACCTTTATTTCAAAGACGAGCACCCTGGTACAGACTGTACACCTTACAGTCTGTACCACCTGGGTATGCAGAAGATCAAGAAGTTTGCCAGAAGTGAATTAACTCAAAAGACTTTGTTCCCAATACCAGTACTCCACATCAGAGAGAAGTATGCAGCTGCTTAACTTCATTCAAGCTGTGTCTGACCGAAGCAGTCCTGATGTTTTAATTATCTGACTTCGTCACTGCTTTATGTAACGTTTTGCTCTTCCTCACATTATAAGGTCAATCATAAGGTAGGCCCACCCTAAAGCATACCTTGCTCTACCTTTCTTTTTGTCTCTAATGAGAACCACAACTTACAAAATGATCATCTTGTATTCAATAATAGTTAAAGTCAGGAACTGTGACTATAAACTCATCTGCAAAGTGTTTACTGAGGTCATAGATTAACAGAGCTAAGGCTTTTTGCAACCAGTGGGAAGCTGCCCCCTGATGCTCATTAGAGTGTCACTTCCTCCTTCACTTTGGAAGCTACGTCAATCTTCTGTATAGAGTCTGTGAGCATAATACAGTGACAGAACTATATAATATTGCTCATGCATCTGTGTTTAGAAGCCAAAGCTATTGCAAACATGTGCAGTGAAGTTGCAGCTGTGATAAAAATCAGGAGTCTACATACACAGTCCATACAGAGTCCAGCCAGAACGTAGAAACCTTCTGTTTGCTTTAAAAATAGTGATGCATCTGCTGCAGGACAGCAATTTAAATGCAAAATGACACAGGCGCTTGGTATTTTTGCTTTTTAAAATGGATATAACCAGGAAACAACCAGATGGAAACTAGCTGATTCACTGACACGGACAGACTCCAACTAATTGCTGTGTTAGCGGTTGATGAGTGACTGCAGCCAGTTGCAATTGCAATTGTTTGGAGACAGGCAACGTGCAATCGCTTTGCGATCAGAAATGAGAGGTGGTGGGTGTTGCACGCTCAACCTCATGGTGATCAGCTGGTCGATGTAACTACTTGCAATCGGTCTTTAAATGTGAAAAAAATTCATGCCAATCACTAGGCAACCACCAATTTTACTTAAGAAGAAGATTGCCATCCTGTATTTTCTTGTTTATTAGTAGTAGGCCGAGAGACTCTCTAAGGATTGTGATGGCCACACAGAATAACCACAATCACTCAACTTTCTGTGCAAAATATAACATATCAGCACAAAGCTAGTATCACAAATGGTACAATCCAAATAAGACTGAAATAAATACAAGGTTCCTTCATCAGTAACTTGAGGCAAACGCCCAGTATTGTCAATCCAACTCCCATTGCTACCAGTAAACACTGTCGCCATGATATGCCCCTAATGAAATGGCGGCGTCGCTGTACGGCAGAACACAGCTGTGTGCTGGTCCGTAAGAAGAAACAATGAAAGGGCAAAAGCGAAAATTGAGACACCTCTTTGAAGCACTCCTTTAGAAAGACACTCCATCTGTTCCAAAGAAGCTCGTCTCAGGCATCTCCCAGGTGGGTGTGAACCGGCCCTTTCTCTCCCTGGGCTGCTCTTGTAAATAAGAATGTGCTCTTAGTCGGCGTGTCCTGTTTGGTAAAGGATTCAGCTCTAAAGACTGCAACAAGACTGAAATAAATCACTCGAAATGTTGGGAAATAATGAACGTAACATATCGCACGTGATCGCTTTAGGTGAAGATGCACCGGCATTTATCAGAGCAGACAGTAAAGTCAAGGACGCTACGCTTTCCGTGATTGCAGGTGATCTGGGACCTGTGATGGAGTGCATCACCATTCACTTGACAATGACTGACGGAATACTAAAGAAGGAAGGAGAACGTGAAGGAAGGCAGGGAGGAGACAAAGGAGGATGGATAGCAGAATATTAAAGCGAGTGCAACTTGAAAGTGGTACAGCGAGAGTGAAACACAAGCAGGGAAGGAGAGGCAGTTGAGAAGAAGAAGAAGAAGAAGAAAGGGGACTGTGAATGGATATTAGAGAGAGGAGCTATTCACCTGGTGTTGATATGGATGAAGGAGAGAGTCATGGGAGGTGGGGAGGGAGAAGACAGCCTAAAAAGTGAAGAGAGTGTGCAAAAGAGAGATAGGGGCTCTTGCTATCCTCTGGGAAGCTGTGAAAAAAAAAATGAGAAAGACAGGTGAGATAGAGGAAATGGGAGAGAATGGCGAGGGGAGTAAGGAGAAATGTGGGATAAAAGAAAAGTAGAAAGCGGAAGAAAAATTTTGGAAGGAGAGCGGAGATAAAAATAGCGAAGGAGACAGAAGGAGAGACATTCTGAACAAGTCCAAACTATCGCGCCTGAACACACTTATCTCCCAAAGTGCAGACAGTACATTATCACCACTGGCACTAAAAACAGCCTGAATCATCAATAAATGAAATCCGGTGCAGGTAAACACGATGCAGTGTTTTAAGCGCAGAGGTATCAGCGCTGACAAAGGGAGCGTGATTGTGAGGGGATACGGCCGCGCCGTACCGCTTCTCATTATCTGCCGCGCGTCAGTTATTAACGCTGTGTCCATTCGAACATCTAATTAATGCAGATAGCCAAATGCCAAACCTGATGAAACGGCGTGATGAGGGATTAGCTGGAATAACAACCGCTCTGACTGGCACAACTTCGGCTCCCTGATTAGGTGGTGGAAGGAGGAGGAGGAGGAGAGGAGAACCATTTCTAGATCACTTAAGTCTCCCCCCCCCTCGCTCTCTCCTCCTACCTCTACTTCACTGTCCTTAATGAAGACTTTTTTTTTTCCTTCAGCCATGTGCCCCCATTCTCCCAGCGTCCCTCCCCTCAGCCGCTGAGTGCTGTCCTAATTCCATTCTGATAGATGGAGAGAGGAAGAGGCTCATTAAAAATGGCTTTGCTGATTGTGCTTCTGTCTCCCCCCCCCCCAGTCAAGTGGTGTGTGCATATGTGAGCTGTGTCTGGTCAAGTTTCTTTTTTTTCCTCTATTTTTCCTGTTGTTTTGTTTCCCCTCTGTGCTGTCAGGGAACGCTGTGGGGTGATACAGCATGTGAAATAAAGGAAATCATTATTTACAGTATTTTAGTGCAATTTTGCAGCAAAGCTTTCCCCTCCAAAACATTATGTGATGCCTTTCATCAAAAGTGTGTGTGGAGGGGCAAAACAAGTACGGAGCTGGGAAAAAAAACGCATCGAGCAGGTAAAGGAAAGTGGTGCTTCTCTTATATGTAAAAAAGAAATAGGCACAGGAGAGTTACAGGAGACGAACCAGACTGTTCTATTCTCGCACTGTCAAGAACAAAAGTATCAGCTGCTGAACAAAGCGCAGAGATGGCTGGAGCGTTAACACGCAAGAGTCATCAGGGACTTTGAGACGAGTCTTTAGATAAAGCTGTGTCTTAAACAAATATCAACAGAAAAAGAAGAATAAAAAACCTGTATTTGCACACTTCAACAGTCAGATAATATCTATATGTGCCCCCATGTCTGTGCATTAAATAGAACCCTAGAGCGAGCAGGTGATCAGCCAAGCTTAGCAAAAAGGCTGGAAGCAAGGGGAAATAGCAAGCTTGTTGGTAGGTGTATTTTTGAACCTTGGAGAGAGAGGCTTGCTGTTTTCTTCTGCTTCCAGGACTAATACCAAGGTAATCAACTCCAGGCTTGATTTACAGTGTTGGCGCAGAGGCGTGAGTTATATCAGTCTTTTATCAAATGGGGGCCGATCAGGTTTTCTTGAGTCGGCAGGTCTGCAAAATACCCTAGCTTTAATGCAGAGCAAATGTAAGGAAGGAGGTCAGACTAAACCAAATGCACTTAGCGGCCACTTTCTTTCTTCTATATCTAGTCAGCAAGTCACGTGGAAGCAAATCAATGCGTTTAGGCGCATTGAGACAACCTGCTGACATTCAAATCGAGCATCAGAATGGGGGAGAAAGGTGAATTCAGGCACGGGGAACGTGGCATGGTTGTTGTTTTCAGGTGGGCTGCTCTGAGTATTTTAGAAACTGCTGATCTGCTGTTATTTTCCAACACAACAATTTTGGGGGGTTTAGAGAAAATGGTCAGAAAAAGAGGAAATATCCAGTGAGCTGCAGGTCTTAGGGTGAAAATGCCTTGTTGAGGCGTTACTGGCAACAGTAGCTCAAATAACCACTTGTTAAGTATGCAGAAGAGCATCAAAGGACAACATATGCAGCCTTGAAGCAGATGGGCTACAGCACCAGAAGACCATATTGGATACCTTCAGATGTTAGTGTCAGAGTCTGGTGTGAAGAGCATGATCCATCCTGGCTTGTATCAATGTTTCAGGCTACTGGGATATTTTCTTAACACACCCTGGGTTCTTCACTACCATGTGAGCATTGTTTAAAGGCCACAGCTTACCTGAGTATCGTTGCTGACTATTTCCATCCTTTTATGACCACAGTGTACCATCTTCTAATTCCTGCTTTCAGTTGGATAACACATCATGTCACAAAGCTCAAATCATATCAAAGTGGTTTCTTGACCATAACAATGAGTTCTCTGTACTCAAAAAACCTCCACAGTCACCAGATCTAAATCCAATAGAGCACCTTCGGGATGTGCCGGAACAGGAGCTTTTCATCATGGATGTGTGAACTGTGTGATGCCGTCGTGTCAATATGAACCAAAATCTCTGGGGAATCTTTACAGCACCTTGTTGAATCTGTGCCATGAAGAATTAAGACAGATCTGAAGACAAACTGTGGTCCAAACTGTATCAAGGGTTTTTGTGTAATAGAAGTTTTTACTAGTATTTCTGTCTGATGGAAACTTGCTGCTTAAATGTGCTTTCAAAGGCCACGGCTGACGTCATAGGGGAGCTGCATGTTTTTCTAAAACCATCTGTATTTTGGGAGCGTGTGACAAACATAATTTCTGCTGTGATTGCTGACATTTTGTAATTACCAATTTGCAGTGTCACTGTCTATGAGAAAAATGACAGGTATAGCTATTAGCAATACTGACACAGGGAAAAGGGTTTGAGTAAATTCTTTAAAAACGTGCATGAAGCACCACAGTTTAGGTGATTTCCTCCGTTGGTGATGATTGTGTCCAAACAATCATAGCTCTTCATTATATTACATCCTGAAATGATATTTTTTGTAAGTTAGCAATGTATAATATGAGATGCAACACAAAAGGATACTTTAAATGATACAAAAACACCAAAACGGCATGTATAAGTAATTCCGGATTTGCTATTATAATTACATTCAAATTAATGATAATGTTTAATTTAGCACAATTCCCAAAAGACAGTCTCAGTGGTGAGACACAGTATTTAGAAAAACTAACAATGAGCAAAGAAGAATTCACAGTCTGGCCAAGGTCACCTCTGTATGGCTCACAGCAGACCTGAACACGGATGTAATTAGTAATTAGTAAAAATCAATTTTACACATTCAGACCCCAAGTTTTTTTTAAATTAAACATATTAGCAGTATGTTAACAGGTTATCAAAAAATGGATAACACTTTATAATATGAAACACAACTAAGCGCATACTTTCCCTGTAATGAAATTTAATTTCAGTGCATTTTATTCGAAATGACGTTGTAATTAAATTTACTCGCTTGTGTTTTAGAGGAAACATAGAAATAACTATACTGTAGTTTGTAAGTAATGTTAACTAATGTGTAAGTAATTTTATGTCTTGCATGATAGGGGTGTATACTGTATAAACAGTATACGGTAGAAACGATATGAATTTGGCCAAAGGTCGAGATTTTGACTATTCCGCTCTACCGCGATAGCGCATGTTGATGGTGTCATCGAGCTACGCCTGTTTTGGTCGAAAGCATCGCAGCTGCTACAAGCAATATCATCTGCAAATTATGCCGGGCGACAGTAATAGCGAAGAAACGAAGCACGTTTTGGAATATGAGGAAAGCCATAAACTGCGCTTCCTCCACTTCCGTACCATTGATTCATTAATGTTGAATTCTCTCGCAGCTGCTCTATTCCCATGTTGTTGCAGTATATTAATGACTAACCTCGTATTGTGGATGGATTATCTCAGTTGTTCTCCTGACTGAAGTTTGGTCCGTTTACAGCATCCTGCCATGCGATTGCATTTGTCCCTAACTATCGGGAACCCTCACATGAACTTTTATCAACTTGAAAAAAAGTTAGCATTCATCCTCCAGCTTCACTGTATTTATGTTACGCTAACATAGCTGTGTCGCTAGCGATCACGTAGCACATCATTATGTACCAGCTAGTTCAACTTCAGTAACCCTAAAAAAGTCACTGTTGTTTTCTGTCTTCATTGATGTTGGAAGTGGTAGCAGAGAAATCTCTCTGTCAGAACCTGGTATGTCATGTTTAGGTGGAAACCAGCGAGCTAACTTCCTGCTAACTTCTAACTCTGTTAAATTGAATAAATTCTGTTTTCATGGATGCCTGGATGTTAAACTTAATTGTTACACCTGGTAAAGCAGCAACGCTGATCATTTTATTAAAGATGAAAGACTTTAAACAGTTTTTTACTCTCAGTGATGTCGCATCACTGAAGTCGAACCAAAACATTTTTGACAGATTTCTGAGCGCCGTGTATCACATAAAATCGGTTCGACGTCAGTAAGCACAACCAGAATTCATACATAAGGTGCACTGGATTATAAGGCACACTGTCGATTTTTGAGAAAATTAAAGGATTTTAAGTGTGCCTATAGTGCAGAAAATATAGAGATAAAGCAATATAGAATATAATATAGAAATATAGAGAAGAAAAGAATATATCGCGATATATATCGTTACCGCACATGCTTCAAATTATACTGCGATATGGATTTTAGGTCATATCGCCCAGCCCCAGTGCACGAATAATTTTAAGTGCTGAATAACTTTTACAGGAAAGGAGACAAATTATTGTGCAAGTAATTTTAAGTACTGCGTAATTTCTTGGTAATTTTGCAGATGAACAAACAATATTTTCCTATCTTACATCGTAGATACACAGTATCAGGGTGCAGGCTATCCATTAATTAGTCCATTAATTTTGGCTTTTTATATCTTGTTTTTTTCCATCTATATTTAATACGCATTACGTTGATGTGCATGATGGATGTTCTATTATTCAATGTTTGTTTGTACTCAAAAAAACTTGTTTTTAATCTTTGTCTTACAGTTGCCGGCTGTAGTATAAAGTGTTAGCAAAAAAATGTGACCAAAAATGACAAGCAGCCACAGGAGGAGGACAGGTTTAAGCATCTGAAAACTAAAAAGCTTGTCAGATTTAGTGTTACGCAGTATGAGGTGCACAGCCACCCGTCAGACACAACCCAGACAGTGGCTCTGGGCTACTTCTGTCTCCCTGTCAAGTACCCATAGGTCAGAACATATCTGACATCTTGGCCATATAATGTGGGCCTGTTGCTAAGCCTCACCCTGAGTCAACACTGTCAGGAAAGGCCAAACGTGGCCCATAGAAAACTACACAAGTGGGTCATGCTTGTGCCAGGCATTCATCGCTCTGGGAGAGGGCCAGTGGATAATAAATTAATGCGCTACAAGATGCTTCCTGAGAGATCAGAAGACAACTTTTGATAGTGACCACTGCACCACACTTGGAGAGCACTACCAAAGGATTCTTTTTAACACACAGCATGCGGTTTCAGTTCTTAAGCACAGTAGTAGATCTTTGATATCATATGCAGCCATCTAGTGGGTGTTACTAAACCCACCAAGCGCTCCAAATAACCATGCAGTCATACTAAATGCAGCCACTCCGTTCCAAACTAATGCGCTCTTTTCTTTGGCTGTGATGCTATACACAAAATAAAACACGTAAGTTGCAGAAATCGGAACCGATGTGATACAAAAAGGAAATACACATAGAAAACAAAGAAAGAACACCAAAAAACTGGGAACGTTTGAGCTGGAACCAGCTGTCTTTCCTGGAATTTCCACTTAAATATATGACCTGAATTAACCCTGGATGTTTTTAGACGGTATATCAGTCAATCTTACATATAGCATATCCCCTTCCACACCTTATTCTCAGCTATAATCTGTATAAATAGCTTTGTGCCCCTGTGTCTTCCCACATGAGACCTAACACGTATAATACACTTACTCTTAAGGGCTGTGCAGCACAGACGTAATCTCGCACATATCACTACTGGGGACAGGCGTCCCTTTATGCAATCAATGCCATGAGACCATGAGCCGCATACATCACTTAAATCTATATAAAGCCTTACAGCCTGCGCACAGGATTTCAATACATTGATGCAGTAATACAGATGTAATTTATGCCCGTTAAGCAAAAATGTGTTACAGTGCAGTTGAGTCACCGCACACATGTGGTTAAGTGAACTATTTTAAATACTCGCATGCCAGTCTGAGATGGCTCCGTCATTCTGTTGCTAAAATTACCACCCCTCTGTCATAAAAGGGATTCAGTACACCATTTAAAGCCTTCGTATCAGTAAATGAAAGAAAAGACCCATGGGAATTGTCTCTTCACTGTCAGCTTGTCTTATTCAGCGTTTGTTTCCCTCTCACAGTCTGAATTTGACTGTTTCCTCTTTTTTTTTTGTCTTCTTGGTCCGCACTGTGCACACAATGCTGCCAATTAGTAAATGTTGAAGAGTGAGGCAAAAATCGAAGCTTTCCTTCAAAATTAATTCCTTGCATTTGCAATTTGGTGCTGCAAAGAACGTGGGAAAGTGCTTAACAAGCCCAACGCATATATGATTATGGCCCGGGATGTGACAGTGATGGGTAGTGCATTGGAGAAGACTGCTTGCACAATTCATAATGCACACACACACACGTACAGAGAAACGTGGGCAAATACTTAAAAGCAAATGTTAAATTCACCTGCAATTGACAGCCGAGGCAGTTTGCAGTGTGACTGTGAATATGAGCACAGCGGCAAAAAGCAGCCTATAGCTGGGTGGATTTTAATTCAAGCCGGCTTTGATGCTTTTGTGGAGTTCATGGGGCCAAAACCACTCAGCGGCATAACATTTATTCTTCCTTACATTTTCACAAACACATGGGAACATCTGCACGCAGAATGAAAGCGTGTGCAAACACCTCCGAAACCTGTATTTTCCTGCATTATCACCACGGCCTTCGCCGTAATATTTTTCTAGATGAGAACTGACGACTTTATGAAGACCGTGCGTTGCGCGAAATGGTTTAAATGGCTCACGGAGTGGGGCGGAGCTGTGCGGTGATGTAGTGCTCAGAAGGCCCAGAGCTTTATGCTTCACATCTCATACTGTCATGCCCAGTCCACGGATTTATCGATGACCCTTAATAAAACTGTAACATTTGATAAATTTGCTGAGCGAGAATGATCAGGGTGATAAATAAAACAACTTGTAGGCTTGGCTGTGGTGTAGCAGCAGTTGTGGAAGTCTGTGTGGTGGATTTGGGGCGTGTGTGTGTGGAGGGGAGGGGTGCAAATGGAGCCTGCAGAGTGAGCTGCATGCTTATTGCCTGGACGGGAGCCCTAGTTAACAGCAGTAATGTATTCTCGGGCATCAAAGGCTCAAAGTTGAGAGTTTTAAAGGAGCTCGTCACTATTGATTTTGAAAGAAGAGCAGCTTCCTGGGTTCATTATATGGGAGCTCTCAGCCTTTACTTTAGGCAGCGGGGCCATTTCACAAACAACAGGGAGCTCGGGGTGAGCATTCCTTTGTTGTTTAGAACAAAAATTAGTTTCAATCATTCGCTGTTTTTGCATTCACGAGCTATAAAGTATAAAACCATGGCTAATGAATACTACCCAAATGACTTGAGGCCCTGGGGCTTTTTTCACAATTAATACACGTTTTAATTGAACTCGGGGAAAAAAGGCACCGTTTGGTGTTAAGCAGTAAAGAAGAAGAAGAAGAAGAAGAAAAAAAAAAACACAAGGACAAGGGCTAAGATTGCTGTGGTTTTCTCAAGCTCGTCTCTCAAGGAGAAATTGTTTTTGTGCTTGTTGCCTTTGAGTCTACAGATTTGTCAAAACAGCTAAAAATCTTGCATTTTCGCGCTTTCTGTTGGGGGGTGGGGGGCAGTATGTACTGTGTACGTGAAGTGTCACATTTAGTTGTGTGAGCGGAGTCACTCAGTGTGAAACTGCTTAAAAAAACACACATGCATATTCATTCAGCTGTTTGAGGTTGTTTATGTGCAGGGAGAGTACATAAAAGTACGAAAAGTAGGTAAAATTGTATTAATTATCTGTGAGACATACCAGCTGAATTACATATCAAAACTGGGACTTTAACTCGTTCAAACATCTGATGCATCTAAATTGCACAGCAGAGTTCAGAATGTGCTCGAACAGATGGCTGATTGTTTTTGGTGGACTCGGAGAGCATTAGACAGGCAAAAGTGTAAACATCAGTGTGGGCAATCAATATCTCATTAGGGTGTCTGCTTTAGTTCATGTTTTGTCGCTTTGCATTCTCCACACACGCTCTTTATCGGATGGGTAACTACAGCCATTTGGTGGGAAGGGCAATGCAGTACATGGCATAAGATACAGGTAAAATGGGCCTCCGCTGAGCTCCACATACTCTAAGCATGCACTTGCTCCGAGTCCATCATCCTGCGATATGATCGGCAGTTTGAAAAACATCCGTGCAGCACAACTGGCTCGCACAACTGAATTTCTAGCAATGCCATCATCCTTTTTAGCATATTTTTAGACGCAGGGAATCAGGGACACGAGATAGCTAGTGGTACTGGTACACTGGGAGATAATGCAGGATGAGCCTCAGGCAAAGGGGGGCTGGAAAACTCTTCTTGTCACTTTAGATAAGAGGAAGGAAATGGGATTGGTTGCTGAGGGACCAGCTAAGTGCTTGTCGCTGTCCCTTTAGCTTAAAACCGGCAGGGTGCTATAGTGCATCTGGACAGGCAGATGCCCATCTCGCTGCGTTCAGTTGTGTATTGGGTTGACTCCTAAAAGGGCAGTCGCAGAGCAAGGTGGATGGTAAGTTTGCAACTGAATTGTGCTTCAGCTGTCACGCTTTGGAAATATTATCTCATGGAAGTGGCAGGGAAGAATATTGGTTAGACAAAGTATCCGTCAAAGAGAATACGCAGACGTGAGGCCCGTATTTTTCCTCTACACTGCTGAGCACCTGAAAGCTCTTGAAAATAAAAAGTAGTTAAGAGAAAAAAACGGCCGCACTGCTTTGAGCTGATAGAAAGGCCACAGTAACTCAGATAACTAGCTTTTACATCCAAGGTATGCATCTACAACATTGAACTGCAGTAGAAGGCCACATCAGGTTCTGCTCCTGTCAGCCGAGAACCAGAAACTGAGCATACAGTTCACACGTTTACTCTAAAATTGGTCAATAGAAGCTTAGAAATATGTTGCTTGGGCCACTTATGATCATATAAACACCGCAGTACACCTGAGTATCTTTGATGACTATGTCCATCCACGTATTCTGATGATAACACATCATGTTTAAAAGCTCAGATCATCCCAAACTGGTTCCTTGAACATGACAGTGACTTCACTCCAACGGCCTCCACAGTCACCAGATCTCAATCCAATAGAGCACCTTTGGTAAATGGTAAATGGACTGGTTCTTATATAGCTTTTCTACTCATCTGAGCACTCAAAGCGCTTTACACAACTTGTGCATTCACCCATTCACCACCATTCGCACAAGCACATTTTTTCTAAGTGCTTCATAGCTAACATTCACACAGAGCAATTTGGGGTTAGTATCTTGCCCAAGGATATTTGGCATGCAGACTAGGGGAAGCCAGGAATCGAACCACCGACCTTCCGATCAGTAGATGTACAGCTGACAAATTTACAGGAACTGTGACGCTAGCATGTCAATAAGGACCAAAATCTGTGCAGTTCTGAAAGCGAGAGGAAGTCCAGCCTGGTACTAGAAAGCTGTACTCAATAAAGTGACCAATGAGTGTATTAAGTACATTGCCTAGTTTTCGAAGCAACCCTTATATTCAATGCACAAGCACGGGCAACTCTCGAACTCCTGATCACACAGAAGAATTTAGAAATGTCATTTCAGTTCTCTTATTGTTGATTATTGATTTCTCTCAGTGGTGTTCATTGTGCTGTTGGTTATAGAGTCACTTAGAGGATGTCTGTAAAAGATATGTTGTGGAATACTTGTTGAAAACTGGAGAAAAAAGTCTTAGTTCTTAGGCTTCATACTTACAGTCTACTGTGATTTTCCCCTATGGCAAAGACAAGGGCTAGGTCAATCTTAATATGAAAGTAAAAATAATAATATATATGCTCTCCTTACACTTGCTTAAATGCAGCGTGATTGCAACACATTTCATTATTCAATTTAGCAAATGGGTTCTCATCACATTACTTTCATTTTAACTGTTGTAATATTCTTCCCAGTGGCAATTTTTGTTTCTTAGTGCTTCATATTATTGTGAAATGATCTGAATGGTTCTCATCTAGAGTCACATATAAAAATAATTAGGAAATGGGTAGTGAAATAGTAGCACTTAGCTGTTTTAAACCTTGTGGGACATTAAAGTCTTTCCAGGAATATAAAGGAGCCACTGTTCTCTCCTTCGACACTTTACACAGGATATGTTTTCTTTATGATGCAGCTTGATTGATGGCTAACGCCCCTCACATAGGCATATTTAAGTGCACAAACATTCCACCTACCTACCTTCCTTCACTGGAAGGTCAGCTGCCATCCAAAATGTGTTTATTTTCAGGGTAATTGCATCAGATTGAACGGTGAAATACCGTCACCTCTTGTCGGTCCCTTGGAAGATTAGCACCAAGGCCATCAGCGGGATCGATCAATGCGCAGGCCATTTGAAGGATGGGAAGGTCAGTGGCAGTGATATTACTCACACTGGGGGAGAGCTTGTGTCAGGGGCTTTAATTTTGAAGAGGCTAAATAATAGTGATAGGTTATGGACAAGGAAGAAGATTGACATCAGTGATAAGACAACACAAGTACAAGAGATTAAGAACTGTGACTGCAAACCAAAGAAAATGTCCGAACTGCACCGGGACAGTAACACAACAGTAATCCTAGGCAATTATTATAAATTTTATGCACTATCCATCTTAGTGTTTTCATAAGAAGGTGTACATGATCCCCAGCTACCAGCACACAGAGAACAAACCCTCCCTCCCACGTCTTTCAGTCGAAGATGTGTACATTTTTGTTTCCTTCTGTGCCGTTTTTTAATGCTGAGCACATCCTCTGGCGGACTCACATCATCAGAGAGAAGGAGCTGACTAATCTCAGTCCCTAAATTTATTCATGTTCAATAAAAGCTATTCATCAGTTTAAACCAGCCTGTAAGTTCAAACTAAATTTGAACCACTTGGGAGAAATCTAAATGACTCGAAGGCAGCGTGGTTAAGCAGCCTGGGTGGAGGGATTGTGAAAGGAAGGGAAAAGAGACGGCAGGGGGAGAGGAAATCGTCCCCCGAGTGTGAAGCTCTGCTAAGCCAGCAAGCAAAGGGTAGATCGCCGAGTGCTTCGCTGCGTGTTGATAAAGGCTTGGCTATTGTTCAGTCACTGTAAACAGGATAGCAGGTGACTTGTCTTTGGCACGCTACGCACATTGATTATTGATCGCTTAGAATGACGTGAGAAGAAATGTTGGGAGGAAACAGGGAGAAGGGAGTAGAGGATGAATATTGAGGAGTGAAATCAAACCGTTTATTAAAGTAAAAAAATTGTTTCTTAAAATGAAAACTGTCATAAAAGAGTTTCAGGCAGTTTAACAGACGACTGCTTGAATAGATCACGAATATAGTAAAATGTTATTCGGCAATGTGATAAATTCATAAGACAAATTGGTAGATATGCACCGATTCCAATTTTCTTGGGTGATTTCAGCCTGCTAATACCAATTTTGCCTATTCTGATTTTCAAGAACTACATATACACACTTACAGCACATATAAGCAAAAGACAATATGATAACAAAATAAAGTTTTCTTTATTGCCGCTATACTTGAAACTGGAGCAGAGCTGTTTCAGCAGACTAGCATACATACATTCTTGCATTCTTTCACTGATGCATTTATTCCACAGAATAAAATAGTGACTATAAAAGTATAAATATACACAAAATCCAGTTCTACTAAAACTGCAATAAGCTACAGGATCTTGTACAACTTAAAATAAAGTACTCTGTTACTGGATAGGTACAAATATTAAAATTAGCTACTTTGAGGCTACGTCCACACGTACCCGGGTATTTTTGAAAACGCAGATTTTTCTATGCGTTTGCGCCTTTCGTCCACACGTAAACAGCGTTTTCGGTTACTGAAAACGGAGATTTTTAAAAACTCCTGCCAGGGTGGATATTTTCAAAAGCTCAGTTTTTGTGTTTACGTGTGGACGAGGTAAACGGAGAAAGCGCAGTGTCAAAGGTGTGCGCCTTTTTTGACGTCACACTGTGCGCCACGTTATTGTTTCGGTGAAATGGCGGACGTAGACAAAATACTGTTACTGTTAATTTTACTCTCTGCAGTGTTTAAATGCTTATATATACACACACAGTTACTGTCCCTCCACACATACGACTCAGTTCTGCTTCTATGCACCATCTTTGTTTACTCTTTCCCACCAAGGCTTATTGACTTCTGATTGGCCAACATTTCTACACAGATAGGAATATAGTGCCACCTGCTGCTTTGGCATGTTCCTAGCAGCGTTTTCCTTAGTTTTTGGCTTTTATGTGTGGACGGGATTTTTTTTATAAACGAAAACGGAAAATCTTCATTTTCAAAAATACCCGTGTACGTGTGGACGTAGCCTAAATCCACCTTCGCCTAATATAGTTTACCTTAGCTTACGTTAGGTTTATATAACAAAACAAGTAAAAACAATTATTTTCCAGTAGGCTTATACATTCACCAGATTAAAAGATATTGACCCTTCTTTTTTTTCTACCTGTCGCCATATTTCTCCTGGCTGCTAGCTTCTGGCTAGCTCTGAGCTCTGGCTAGCGTTAGCATTGGCCACTTGGCCTTTATTAGCTTCTTTAAAATGGCCGTGTTCAGCTGCGTAAAGGCCATCTGTCTTCTGAACCACCATTTTTCACTGTAGTTTTTTTCTGTATTTAGTTTGGTCAACTTTGTGTCTTTATTCACAGTGAACAGCTTGCCCTATAATGCTTATGTCTTACATGTGTAAAATGGAGATCAGATATGCGTGAGATTGAGTGGCCAGTCACCAGCCAGCCTGACTACACAGACTTGTACTTTAATAAATTGGAATGTAACTAAAATTTAATAAACTTTTAAAAAAGTAATATTGCAATATTCCCCAGAATTAGAACAATGAAATATTTTCTTCAAGTCACTCGGCCCTGAAAAGAACATAATGAAGAAAGAAAGAAACTAAAGGCATGAAGGCTAACTGTGGAGTCTGTGCTGTGTCTGGTGTGCAGTGGACCGTGAGACTGCACTCTCCACCTCAGTCACACCCTGCTGTTCTTCTCAGGTAAACACACTACTGAAGCCCAACAGATGAAGTGAAAAACACACAAACCATCACACAAAAAAATCTCTAAAACTAGGATCCCTTAGACTATGTAGTGTGCAGTAAATTTGCACAGGTAAAGAAATGCACCATAAAAAGAAAGGGCTTTCCCTGTTTTTAGTGGCTTAGTAGTTAATAAGCATAGCGTGCAATATTTTCAGAGATTGTTTGTTTTGTTTCATTTTTTCATGACAGCTTGAAGTTCGAATATAAAGTTTGCTGCAAGACTTTAAGAGCTCATCAAAAATGACAACTTTCAAGTGTTGTTATTACTTCTATTGTCTGCGGCTTAACCACCTTCAGCTTCAGAGTGTAAGCTAAGGGGTCTCTCCCTCTCTGTCTCCATCTACTGCTCTCTGTGTCCCTTCTTGCATTGCAGGAAAATGGGAAATCAGAAACATCAATTATTCCAGTAAACAAGTTTGGCCATGTAGAACATTCAATTACACATTAAACATTAATAGCCGGTGCTTATTTCACACATCCATTAGATTGCGCTAAACATGGATACTCCATCTTATTAATAGAGCTTGAGTGACTTGAGTGTTCTTTTTTTTCAACTAGAAATTTAATCAGGGAATAATAATGGTGTGAGTGGTTGGCATTTTGTTATAGAGAAGCTTAAAGTCAGAGAATCACCATACAAAGAGACCAAGGATGAAATTGATGAACGTGGAAGGAAATGAGGAAACTACATTGTAAGGCATGGTGAAATAGGGTGGCGAAAAAGAGGAGAACACTACACCATGAGCACACACCTTTTAAAGTGCAATGTTGGATGAGAGCTATGGTAGTAATCCCCATTTCTCTGTGAATAATACACCTCTGAGACTCTACAGCTAGACCTTCACAAGCCTAAGAAATACAGTGCAGGGACTCAACGCCCAGCGGTGGTTAAGCAGAAGTGTGGTAAACGTGCTAGTTGTTTGCTTTAGCCCTCTGTGTTAACACAGTTAATAATGGGATAATGACTCTGATTAAAACTCGTTGGCACCTTGCTCACTTTAATAGTGGCATTACTCATTATCATACTTGTAGCTGATGAAAGCCATTCAGTTAAAGAGGCCTCTATAAAGCCATGTAATATAGTCATTTTTCTAATTCTACATGGAGTCTGTGTGTGTCATTAAAATTATACAAGATAAAATGACAAAGATTAGGGACAAATTGGAAGAGACTGCTAATTGACATTGAATAAACAGCGGAAAATCCATATTGCATAAAAACATCACAACTTATTTATACATGGATAATGTCGGATGTGGTACCAGCAGATACTCGTAGATAGTTCAGCAGTGTCTGAGACACTCAGAGCAACCTGTCTGCCACTAACAACCATGATATTTTCTAAGTTCCTTGAATCATCTTGCTTTCCCATCCTGATCTTGTTTTGAACTCAAGCAGGTTGTCTTGTCTTGTAAAAAAAACTGACTTGTCTTCTAAAAACGGAATAAAAAAGCCCCCAAAAACATAATTTCATTATACAAGTCCAATGACAATAAAGGGCTATTCTATTCTATTGACCATGTCTACATGCCTAACTGTACTGCTACTCCTACATGTGACTAGAAAACTTTGTGTTAACAAGAAACATATACATATGTACATACATATTTCCGGGTAACCTGAGTCAATAAAAAAATTCAGTTTTTAAACTACGTTTTCATTAATTAAGGAAAAAAGCTATCCAAACCTACCTGGACCAGTGTGAACATGTAATTGCCTCCTAAACCTATTAACTGGTTCTGAAACCCTTGGCCGCAAGAACTGCAATCAAGTGTTTGCAGTAACTGGCAGTAACTCCAGTAGCTGGAGTCTTTCAGAGATCGCTGAGGAGGAATTTTATGCCCAACCTTCTTTGTAGAATTGTTTGAATTCAGCCATTGGACCGTTTTCAAGCATGTTATTCAGATTTGAGTCTGAACTTTGGCTAGGTCACTGGAAAATCTTTCTTTTGGGTTTTTTTTGTGCCATCCAAAGGTGGCCTTAGTGTGTGTTTTGGACCATTGTCTTACTGCATAACCCAGGTTGAGCTTCAGGGCACGAAATGTTGGCCGGGCATTCTCCTTCAAGATTTTCTGGTAGAGAGAAGAATTTATGTTTCCATCAATTACAGCAGTCATCCATCCAGTCATCCAGGTCTGTAAGCAGCAAAGCAGCACCCCAAACCACAACACTACCACCACCATGTTTGACTGTTAGTATGATTTTCTTTTTATGAAATACTCTGTTAATTTTATACCAGATGTAAAGGGATTGAAACCTTCAAAAAAGTTCAACTTTTGTCTAGTCAGGCATCATCAAGATGTTTTTTTGGCAAATGTGAGATGAACCTTTGTGCTCTTTTTGGTTTTCTCCTTGTTCTTTCCCATGGATGCCGTTTTTTCCCAGTTTCTGTTATTGTTGAATCATGACTTTAACTGAGACAGCTGAGGCATGGAGTTCTTTAGTTATTGTTCTGGGTTCTTTTGTGACCTCCTGGATGATTCATCTGAGCAATTTTGGTAGAAGGTTCCCTACTGTTTCAAGTTTTCTCCATTTGTGGATAATGGCTCTCACTGTGCTTCAGGTCTCAGAAATGGTCTTGTCTTTCCAGACCAATAGATGTCCGTGACTTTCTTTCTCGCTGTTTCTTTAGATTGTGGCATGATATATTTCTTTTTAGCCTACTTCATTTTGCAGACAGGTTTTGACTAAGATTCAAATTTGTTTGATCTGAAACATGTACGGGTGACAAATATGCAAAAAAAGGCTTGATTGAAAAGCCAGACAAGTGTTCTGTAAAATCTAGCAGAAAGGTGTATTCAGTTTAGTTTATGACAGACAATGTGCGTATATGACACACGCATCAGGCAGGTCCTGGCAAGGATGTCCAACACTCACTGAAGTCCAAGGATTTGATTTCTTATATTATCTACAAAAGCAATAGCACTCCTGTCTCCTTCTCTGAAGTGAACATAAAATCTATGTTAGTAACGCTAATCTTTTCCAATCTGCATACTGTGCCCAGACAGATTTAAATTTAATTCACTATTTCTCCCACTTGACCAACCTCTTCACAGCAGACACAAAACATCTGCACAGGTTCTATATTTTTGCGAGGTTTGGAGAAAAAACAAAACAAAAGTTAAGTATGTTGTGCAAAGTTTTTGACAAACCATGAAGAAGGATGAAAGCATATGGCAGATCTGGAAAGTCATGGAGATGTGAGTCGGGGTAAACAAGAGGCTTACACTTTTGGAAAGGTGCGGAAATCAACATCTTACACAAGGAGAAAAAAAAATGGCCCTTTTAAGTCTTCCAATCCACCCGCCACTGCATCAGCAACAAGGGGAAGCAATGTGCAAAGAGGAAAGAAACTAGTGTGTTCTCAAGCTGAAAGGTTGTTAATTAGTGTTCATCACACATTTAGTGGGCGTCATTCGGCATTCTAAATTTAAAGATGTTGCGACTGCTATTCTTGTGAATGTGTTAGAAAAGTGTTTTTTCCAACTGCAAAAGTGCAAGAAGAAAAAGTTCCTTGGGTATGTTGTGCAGCACCTCTATATGTTCTGGTCTCTCGTGTGTAATGTATAATTCAGTATATTACTGGCACCATAAGTGTCTGTTCTCCCCACGGCAAATTTAGCGCCTCATGTTGTTTTGTTGACAGCTGTAATATCTGCTTTTGCCCTCTCGCTACTGCTTTCCAGAAGACTCTGGATACAAGACAGAAACTTTCAGAGGCCGTATAAACTGTACTTAAGATACTGTTTCAAATCGCCACAGCGGAGGTAGAGCACACAAATGTCTTAACAATACCGTTGCAAGAAGTCAGTGCCACACGAGTCCTGTAACCTCTTTTAGGATAACAATGTGGGAATTGAAAATGGAGAGAACATTTTACAGCACCGACTAGACAAACGTTAAATTCAGTGTTGAGAGTTATTGGTTTGGGCTTTGGTTCCCGTCTGTGCCTCTCCGACTGTGCTAATCACCGACTCTGTGATTCAGTAATATACACAATGGACGCGTCGTTGGTGGGACGGTGACACACAGAGATTTGGTTTTCATCCACTTTCTGTTTTTTTACTAGCTGTGCCCACAAAATAATATTCTGGCACAAAACCAATGAAGTGATGCTGGAGAGTTGGCTCCCTACAGTAACAGCTGCCCCATGTCTGAGGCATCACATTAAATGATGTCAGTGATCTGACACTAATCATGTGTGCGGCTGACTGCTGGCAGTCCAGTCATCAGATCGAGCTGCCTCCAGCACCACATCACTTCTATGTCAACTGATTGTTCCACAGCTTAAGGCTTGGCTTTCTGTTATTAGATAACGCAGCAAATGTTGTGCATAAGTAAACATGACACTAAGGGCCAGGTTTACAAATGGCTTGCTGAAAAAAAAAAAAAAACTACTGTCAGGATTTACTAAAGATTATGGGCCACACACCAAAGCCTTTGTTTGCATGTTTTTAAAGTTGTAAGAACTTCGGCATTACAAATCAGTTTTAATGGCTACTTCTCTGTTGAATCAAATCTATTATAGCATGATATTAAAATGTCCATCAAATACAGCTATCAATGCAAAGTGCTGAACGTTAGAGTGGACCAATTGTGCTTTGACTTACTTAATCACTACTTTGTCACATATGTGCACTGTTAAAATGATGAAAGCTCGCAAGGCCAAAAAATCCCAATCGTAGCCATCAGACTGCTCTAAATGCTCTGAAGTCGCAGACAGTTCTTCATTATACTGCAGATGTCCTTTGTGTGGTCATCTCAGACGCCCAGCTCTGGCCATGAACAAAGCAGCCCCACCTACATACTGTTCCAGCCTTCTGATTCTTCCCTTTAAGTTGGTCTTAAAGAAAAAGAGGCTAAAAATAATTTGTGTCAGATAGATGATGGACTGGAGCTGCAGCATGATCCAGTATGAGATAAATAAGAATTATTTTTAACTGTAAGTCAGCGGTTGGTCAAGATCTGGCAGCAACTAACGTTCTATGTCATTTCTACCCATCTAACCAGTGACTGGAATCCAGGAATATGCCGACACCCTGAGGTTAAGCGAGTATAATGCTTACCGCATTCGCTATTCGAGTGTTGCAAATTAGCACGCTAACACAATGCTAATTAGGCCAGTACGTTGAGTAAGTATTTCATAAAATCATCCAGCAGAATTTTGGAATCTGTTACAATATCTGTCTGCTCAGTGCAGAAGGCAAACAAATAGATACTCTGACCTAATGATCAAACATGCTCTTTCACTACATCTATGAGTCTTCGGTATGTACCTCTCTCTCTCTATATATATATATATCGATATAAGCCAACATGCAATCTTAGCTTACTGCTTTAGTATGAAGACAAAGATCACAATGACGGACAGCAAAGAGAAGAAACACTTAGAAAAAGGAAAACTTGTTGATTTCCAATCCATCAGGTTCAGACTTCAGCTGTGAGACTCAATAGGAATTCCCAAAATTCAATGCAATGATGACACACCATGCTCAAAGCCAGTTGTAAGAGCCCAGGAAAAAAGACTTAGACGAGCTAAGATCATTTCATACAGCAAAGAAACAAGTTTGGTGAGAATGAATCTCTCCTTCTAAGACAACTTTAGAGGAATTCTTCCATAAAGACAAGTATTGATTGAACATTCTTGAGTTTGATACGCAAGTCTTGTCTCCTCAAGTCTCGGACAGATACGCACTCTCACCTCAGTCTGGCACTGAAAAAAGAGTCACATCGTTATACCTAATATGAATAAAAAAAAAGAAAAGTACAACAATTAATCTGGATAGTCTTATAATCTGAACGAGTTAAAATCCAAATGATAATAGAGGTTTCTTTTTTTAAATATATATCGATAAAGGCCCCAAAAAATGGAATTCATTCGTGGAATGAATGAATAACCCAAGCTCATATACGCTGTGGTCACTTTAGCCTTCATGCCTCCCCTGTAATGACATGTCTTTTCAATAACCACTCTCCAGTTCTAATCTCCAATAAAGTTGAGCAGCTGCTTCCACTGGCAGTGTGAAAGGGTCCCGCACCACATTGTTTTGTTGGATCATCTGGTTTTCTTTCCATTTTTCCCATTTCTGTTTCTTCTGGCAATGTTGCACTTGGTGCTAACACAGACCTTCGCTGGCAGTCGGGTGTGCAGCCGGGGCTTGTGTGAGCTCAACCCTGACTGTCCCTCACACACCCCGGGGCTTTGTGAAAAATGAGACCATGGAGAATGAGATAATAACATTGTGGAATGGGAGTGTGTGAATTTGCAGCCGACTCGCGCTCACGGGAATCTGTGTGCGTTTGTGTGTGCGCACATTAGCGTGTGCACGTGCGGCCTGTGTGGAACGTAATTGTGTCCTCCCATGTGTAAAAACTATCAATCAGGTTCACTTAATGTTATGTCATTATGGGTAAATTAAAATTCCACAGTGATCGATAGGGTATTGACTATCATATTACGCGTGAGCATAATGAATAATCTTTTTTAACTCGTTTCATTCCCAGTTTATTCTGTATTTGGCTTTTGTTTGCGTGTGCAATGGGAAGCAACAACATGGGCAGAGTGTCAACGCTTCTGAAAGCATGACCAGATTAAAAAAATGGAAATTAGTTCGTACCTGAATTAGCATTGTATGCTGACAGATAAGACAGTGAATGGTCCCCCTTGGATTGCTGCCTGTGATTCTGCATGTTCTGCATGCCAGAGCTACTCAGAGTCTCTTTCTCCAGCTAGGGCTGATAGTTGTCACGTATACGTGTGTTATTACAAAACACGACGACAGATCAGCCAAAAACAAAGTAACATGAGAAGACGCGTTCTACTTTTGAAGCACACTTGCGGTCTATAAATACATTAACAGTAGTAACTGCTAAAATGATATTTCGTCTTACTTTAACACATTAGAGCAATCACGGTGACTCACTTCGTCTTTTATGTTTCAATAGCAGCACCCAGCTATTAATGCTAATCCTCATTTCGGGAGCTTTTAAAAATTATTATTATTTTCAAAACTCCCTTTTCATGCCAAATCATGGAGTATCAGCTGGTCTTCATTCCATACAGTTTCCCAAGAGCCTTATAATGATGTGTTTGAAAATCCTTCTGGCTTCATTACAAAGTGCTATTCATCTGAGAGAGGTAGGAACAGAGACAGAGATTGAAAGCAAAAGTGTGTATTCCTGAGTGCGCACAGGGGTGTGTGTGTGTGTGTGCGTGGTTTCTGCGTGGGGTTGGGTCTTTGTAATTGTGCACATGACACCAACACAGAATGCAAGAGAGAAACTGAGTGAGACAGACAGATAATCTCTACCTGCAGTTCAGTCTGAGCGCTTGCTTGTAAGTGCTTCCTTATTTCTCATTAGGACTTAAACTGAGAGGAATTAGTGGCACCGAATGAAAGCTTCGCCTGCTTTAATAATATTGCTTATCCAATTTAACATGACCGGATTATGTTAACATAGTCATTACGCACCCAACTCAAATGTAACTTCGCTGAAGGTCTTCCTCTGAATTACCTGTTCTTCCTCAGTCATTAATATGATAACGTGATTTCATCACCAGAGCCACCGATATCGTTCGTTTTGAATAATAAATGGATCTTTCTCTTTGATGAAGCTGTGCTATTTCATTGTATGTCCAAGGCGTTTTCTCTGGGGATTTGGAATAATCACTGTATAGTTGTACAAATCTTTATGATGAATAAAAACCGCTGCATAAAATTGACAGGTTACCTGCTATTGCATAAACTGCTACCGAGGTGCGTATTAGTGTGCAGAACAAAAAGAGCGCCGCTCGAGTGCAGCTCACAATGCACGGCTCCATCTAGAAAGCGTGAGACAATAGAAAGCTGAATGGTGAATTGTGGCGAAAGAAGAAAAGAAATAAAACGGGCTAAAAATAGACGTTGGACCGTGTTTATGGCGGAAATCCAGGGGGAGGAATGAAAATGTGGGAAAGATTATTCTCTGCCGTTGACAGTGCAGTGTCAGCTTGTTATTCTTGCATACAGTATCTTGATTTCTTTTCTTTGCCTGCCATCTTTCAACCGAGGTGATTACCATGCCAGTTCGAAGAGGAAAGTTTGAGAGAAGGAGAATGAAAGGAGTGAGAGGTGGTTGTATGGTAACGAGATAGCAAATTAATGATGGGTATAATGTCGCGGTGACGCATGTTAACAGGCTCCGAAAAGGGGGGAAAAAATTAATACAGACTTGTGATGCTTTCTAAGACTCTGCTAGTCATCTAATGCAATTTAACCTCTTAAGCCCCAACGCCCCCTGATACGGGGGAAAAAGGCAGGAGATCAGGTAGGCTTGGGGCTTAAGAGGTTAAATAGCTTTGTGTAATTAATGCTGGCTTACATTTACCTGTGTTAACTAAGTTCAACAATATGAATGCCTCCAGGAAATGTCTTTTTTCCCTCCCACACTATCTAGGCTTCTTATTCACAATGGGTCACCACAGCAGATCCATCCACGTATTAGCTTTGGCAAAGATTTGCAAACTCTGGATACGCTTCCTGATGTAAACCTCCATGGGATTTCTGCCTCCTCTCACTCTTGAAAATGGATCTTTTCTGTGTTAGGCAACTGTTATGAACCACTACACCAGCGGTCCCCAACTTTGTTTGTGCCGCGGACCGGTTTAATGTCAGATAATATTTTCACGGACCGGCCTTTGAGGTGTCGCGGATATATACAACAAAATAAAATGATACGACCAAGACAAAAACGGTGGTATTTTGTAAATATAATGATAAACGCGAATTCACTGTGTGATTGTGTAACTTTATTAGCAGCGTCCTCCTGAAATGTGCCAACAACACTGAGAGTAACATCCTCCTCTCTGCCCCTTAATGCTCTCCGGTCGCTATGGGAACGTGTAAATATTTCTTTCAAAATAAGACACACAACTACAACACGGGAAAAGACCCAGGAAAATCGAGTTAAAGATAAAAACCCTGAAAACTATCAATTTCACACCCGAGCCTCAACTCTCGGTACCAAACGACTCATGGAGCGGTACCGGTCCATGAGTCTAAGATAACACTATCAGTTAACAGTGGCACACAGTGCGTACAACCACCAGAGCAACTTGTATGTAGATAGAAGTTAAACAGTTAGAGGAGCCAGTAGCAAACTAATAACAACTAACAAATAAAGCTTTAGCTAGCTAAACTATTACAATAATCACGTGTCTGACGTAATCTTGAAGATTTAATATGATAGATGCTAAAACAGCTGTTGCGTATGTGTTCATGCAAGATCAAATATTATCATTTAATAGTTTGTAGTATTTCTCTTTGAGTTCACTTTTTTTCCTGTCTCTCATGTTGATTTAAGGTAAAAAGGAGCAACTCTACTATCACAGTTTTTTAATAGTTGACTTAACCTTTTGTGCTTTTTAGCCATGCTGAGTATGTGTGTGGAAAACAGAGCCTGGCCTACATTTGCCTGTGACACTGCATTTGAAAATGAGTCCTTCTGAGTCACTACAAGTCCCTTGACCGAAAGCATATTTGAAACTGACCGCGCCAGCATGAGAGCAAAGGATGTGGGAGATGTTAGCGCTGCTCCGGGCAGCCAGGTTGGAAAGTTTTTCCGCTGTTCTGTCCATAATTACACATGGCTGGTGATTTCTGAATAGCACGTGCAAAGATTTATTAGCAGAAAAACACAGAACGTGATCAAATCTAGCCAACAATTACATCGCTGCTTAAAAGAAAACACCCTAATCTGCAAGGCACGTTTTGATTTTAATTAATGAATTGCTCAAATCTATAGCTAATAACACGTGTTATGCAAAGTTTGCCACAGCAAATGTAACTGGAAGAAGCTGCACTCTGGTCATTTGCATTAAAATCGATCTTATTCAGTCACATCCTGACGACCTTCACACCTTCGGTTTCACCGCACTGCCTCCTACGCTTTTCCTGAATCTTGACACTGGATGACTTTAACATAATAAATGAACGCACTGCTCTCAGTTATTATTGTGATGTCTCATCTGCGTAGTTTATAATGCAGTTGTTGTGTTATAGTGAGGGTAGTAATGAAATTATGGCCCTTATTTCCTCATCGTGCATCTAAACCTTGAATCCAATTACAAGGTCATTCCACTCTCCTCGTGCCAAAGGCTTAGCCTTAAGCAGAGCCTGTGATTGCTTAAGGCCCAGAACAAACACGAATTCTATAGACAGTGCCTTCCCCGACCAAGACTATGCACACGCAGTAGCAGCGAAAAAATAAATAAAAACAGCCTGGCTCAAATTTCCCATCTGGCTCCAGGCCTTAATCTGTAACAAGGGACAGCTGAGGACACTTTCTCTCCTGTATTTACAAACCTGGGTTCTGAGTATGGCAGGCCACAGAGGACTAATTAACAGTAGTTTCTATTTTGGTTTCGGTGAAGAAAGCACAAGCAGTATTGCACTGGGACATGCTGGAGCAGCTTTCCGTGTATACAGAGCTCTGGTTAAATATGGCGAAGCCTCTAGAGATCCACTTTTACCACGGTGCAGTACCACTACACTGTTAATGGTCACCACATGGTTAAAAAGAAGAAAGCGGGACACATTTTTAAGGCTTCACATCAACAGTCTGTTACATTTTCCAAAGTGGATACGGCATCCTTTATTGTGAATGATGACGTATTCGAATGTTCAATTATAACAAATACGAGGCTGAACATAAATGATAAAGAAAAAGTTACAGCAAACTCAGTTATGTCCTTGACTAAATGTTTGCTGAATTCCAATGTAAAAGAGAAATTTGACGTTTAAATAAATAGTGTAAACCTTTTCAATCTTATATGAATGAACTTTTGATGCATTACTAGCTTGTTTTTTTATCGCCCATAGCCAGAATACTGTGGACATCGTAGGAGTTGATGTGATGGCGCACTTGTAAAACTCTTTCTGACCTCAAGACCATCAGTTTCTTTCTTTTACAGATACAAATGCGACATGTTGTATCTCTGTCAGAGCAGCAATGGGCAGTAACTGTAAATAACATTAGGCAGGGAGAAAACCTAGTGGGATACATTAGATTTTGCGTTAAAGGCAGTTCTAACTCGGTCTCAAAACCAATTCTTCTCAAAAATAGATGAAAAAAATGATATCAAGTTACATGTCATTGGGAGCATTTTCCGCTTTATTTTTTTGTGGCTTTTGAAGAGGTAACAGAAAATATTTGAGAACCAAAGCCAAAGCTGATGGGTCGTAGTTATGTGAATAATGCACGCACACACACAAAGTAAAAAACAATAAAGGAGGCAAAGTTACTCAAGAAGTTAACTATTGGAAAATCTAATGGGTAACTTTTTTTGACATCTACCGTCACAATCAAAAAAATCACCCTTTCATTGATTCTTGAAGCACTGAATAAAAAGAAAATGTGTGCAATGTGGTTGTGTTTGCTACATTTGCCTGTTTCCAACCAGTGTAGTAAATTTGCAACATGTGCTAGAACTAAGTAAAAACTGATGCATGCCAGTTAGTTTTATTCTTTTCTACCCATAATGGTCGATCTGAGGATGTGCTGGTTTAAGATGCAAAAGACTTGAATGCTATTATTGTGCCCAATTACATTTATGCCACAGGAGCTGATGACCCTGATCTCATCCTTGGGCTCAGTTTAGACGGTTATAATAATTTAATCCAAGTATAACTGTCAGTTTCTATCTACACCAAAGAAGCACGCAGTGTTTTAAACTGTATAGTAGTATTGCTGAAGCTTTTCAAGCATATGCTTTTACATTACATACCTCTAAAACCTTGATAGGCCACCCCCCCAAAAAATACATACATTACTGTCACTTTGCCTCCATCAAAACATTGTTTATCGAATCGGCCACAGTGACATAATCCGCTGGCACACTCTGCGGTGATGTAGATGTACAGTATACATCTGAGCAAGCCGTGAACACAGCCTGTCTCTGCTTAGACTCCCACGAAACATGCTGCTCGATTACAAACAATCCAGCCTGTACTTTATGTGGTAATGCCAGACCGGCAGATGGGTTGGTCACCCAACGACCTCTGACATTGAACCCTCAGAGAAGCGAGGCCATGGATTTTGTCCAGCGGTCTTCATCATTCTCAAATGTTCAGCCAAAATGGATGTATGATGCTTGAGCCAACTTGGGCCAGATGCTGTCTCAAAGGAGACCATATGAATTCGGCTATTATCCCAAAAGATGTGATTGGAAATAGAAGAGATTTTGGTCTGGATAAAAATTCAGGCATGAAAACAGCAGTGTGTTGGTAGCATATTCTTATATGTGCTTAACAAATCTATTAAACCACCTTTCACATGAAAATACAAAAACATCTACCGAAAAACATATTGCTATTTAATAGGTAAATAATACTGAATTCATGGTTCTATGCTGAAATTTGAACACTGGACTTCTTTGAGAAGTCAGAAATTAATCAAGCATTAAATTCAATGACTAAAAGCATTTTTTTTTCTTAAGAATGCAAGTAAATAACTTTAATTTGGCGTGTTAATCGAAAAATATGAATGGGCTTTGCTACTTTTTCCTGCTTTTTCATGGAAAGTTCACGGATAACATCAACAATCATATTGTAGCTGTAGAAATATCATTTTGATTGAAGAGCTTGTGAGCTTACTGGTAGATTAACCGTTACAAAAACATTAAAAAAGTGATTTTGGCCATTCGTCAGGGCTGATAATTTAGGGCAGCTGTGGCATAAATAGTGGTAGTGGGCTAGTAAATTTGTTAAGCAGTGTGTGTATCTAATCACATACAAAAAATGGGCTTCTGTTTGAAATTAAGAGTTCACATGTGCAACATGTGCAACAAGGTCACGTGTTTTCGCAAGCCGAGTGGAAGACAAAAACAAGAGATAACAGGATGATGTAGAATCAAGCAGGTCCCTCATTGTTTCTCAGCCACATTTTGTCATGGCTGCGCCCTTAATCAGCTGAGTGTATTTTGTGTCAGTCGTTTGACTGCTTTTGTTCGTTTAATGACCAAACAGTTTAAAGACACAATAGAAAATTATATTTTTGAGGAGCGGGCTAATTAACGCTGCTTATTAGAGAGAGACGTAACATGGAGTAACAATAGGAAAGGGAAGGCTTGGGGGGGGGGTTGTGTTGGATCCATGCTGCGGCATATCAGAGGTTTTATGCATGAGTTGAAATTTAGCATAAAAAGGGTGTCAAAACTGGGAATGAGAATGAGAGTTAAAAAGCACCGGAGGTGATTATTACACAATGTTAATTCATTCCTGAAGAAAAGAAAAGAAAAACAATGACAAATGTAGTCGGCACAGAAATAGCACTGACCTTGAGGCAACCTTGTTACAAGCCCAGAGAACTATGGATTTTTTTTATTTCAGCAAGGGGCCACTCCTTAGTCACACGAGGGCATTGATGTTTCGCGAGAGACGCCGGTAATCACGACAACTGCCGCCGCGCACTTCTCCGATCTGCATGAGGTGAGTGTCGTTTTTGTGCACCGTCTGATTTGTGTCCAACACCGTTCTGTCATGTTGGTCTGCAGAAGATGAAGCCACTCGCTCGAGCAAACAAGGCTTTGATTGACGTTCAGCTTAATAGGGATGCAACACATGGAGGAGCTGGTAAACAAGCTCTCCTTCCAATGTTGGAATAGAGCGCTTTACTTGGGTGGTTAGGTTGGAGAGGCAATGGAGGTTGTTAGTCGGAGAGAGAGGAAAAACAACACCCTCTTGACACGGATATGGTTGCTAACATTTCCTTGTGATTTCTCTCCAAATGGATAAAAAAAACATTTTTTATTTTTATTTTTTTTTTTACCAAGACTGGCAACGGACGTGTTTAACTCTTAAAAATAGCCTTGAAACTATGAACTAGCAAAAACCAGATTCTGAAAAACAACAAATAGGAAAACAACAGAGGTAGGTAAATAATGGGGTCCTGGGTTAGGTGTAAAGCTAAACCAGGGGAATATAATTAATGAATGCAGTCAGTAAACAAATGTCTGGAGAGTTTAAAGGGGGAAAAAGAAAATTAATGAAACAGGAAACTGAGGAGCTTAAATCGGGTGCCCAGTAACCCTCACAACACAAGCACACACACACACGCTGCCTTGTGAAGTTAGCATCTGATGCTTGGCTTCAGGACCACTCACAGAACAGGAAGGCAGGGAAATAGAGGGAGAGGACACCTTAATATGCCTACACCATATGCCGTTAGCTACTGATGGATACAGCTCTCCCTCCAGCTACTGGAGTAACTTATTGCATTTGCTAGCGACGCTTCCGCTGTTGATAAAGTTAAAGATAAGCCATCTGTTCATTACAGCAGCCCGGCTTCACTTACAGCGATAGGTGCGTCCAAGCGAGCGCAAATCTAAATGTTGTCTGCCTAAAAACTACTGTTCCACGACATCCTGAAAGCATCTACATGCGCTTAGAATGGAAACTCACATGCGTGATCATCTGCCAATGATGAGGGATTATCATGACAATGTTTTTCTATCAAAAATTCGAGGGGAATAACTGACATGCTGCTACCACAATGCAACGTAAGCAGATTTTCCCACAGGCGGGAAATAAGAGTGAACACTTGCTGAATCTGTCACTCAGGTGTAATTATTGCAGAATGTATGCAAAGGCACACTAACAAGCTATCAGTCACATTTCTTATTAACAACTCAACCAGCTGTTGTTGGGAAAAACGCGGGTGGGGGTGTGAAAAAAGCACAATCCACCACAGGGACCAGTATGATTGACTCTGGGTTACGGCTTCTTATAAGCTCGCCTTACAAGAATTCCCACGTTGCCTGTGAACTCCAAATCATTGTTAAAAACACACAGTCCCTCATGTATACCTGCGCTTATTTAGCAAAGCGGGAAGACTTAGCAGATGAAATAAAGTTGTCATAAAATGCACATATAAAAAAAAAAGTAAAGTTTGTATTTATTCTTGATATTTTTTGAATGATATGCAACGCATCGTTGTTGTTGTTTTTTCCAAGGGCATGAAAAACACAGATGGAGACTTGAAAGTGCTGCATTATCTATGAATAGCATTGTTCTTATCCTCTGAGAGATGGAAAAAATATATATATAAATAAATAACTTCAGATGAATCCACTGTGGACTATTACAAAGCTACCAATGCTCTGGATGCTCTCCAAACTTGCCTTTTCTAATTTTCACCAGGCATAGATCTACTTTTAGACTTCTACCACATAATGGTATTTGCTTAACTGAGCAGCCAGCAATCACTCTCCTCTCTGCCAGTGTCATATCACTGATCAAGTGTGGCTCAGTTCCTGTCTGAAAGGAGGGCTGCCAGACATAATGCAATAATAACGGGTGCACAGCTTGCCTAAGAGAACCGAGGTCCTATTTCACTGCTGACGATGCTGGAATGAACTCTTTGTGCTCTTTCTTTCTCATTCTCCCACTACGAAACCCTTGAGCTTGTGAGAGCATAATGAGCCAATTGTAATTCCTCGCCTATAGCTTTGTATTGAAGAGTATATGGATGGGGGGGGGGGAAGAGTGGAGGCACTGGACATTTCTACTCTGAGTCAAAAGACGAGGATTCGAGGATTCTCTCAGGCAGAAACTGAGGCTTTTTATTTTTTTGAGTGATCATTTTTGGAACAGTTACAGAAACAACCGCCTGTAACCAAAATTTTGGGGCGACGTAGGAGAAAACTTTGCATAGGTAGACACCTGAAAACGTCACACACTAATAAAAGAGCAATCTCTGTCTTAATCTCCATCCTTGCATTAGCAATACAGTCAAATCTGGCTAAAAATTGAGTACAGTGTTCATTAAGAATAGGTTTGTATCAAATAAAGAAAAAAGCCAACCTCCACAGCACTTAGAGACTGTATTTGCAATGGCCCCTACTATCAAGTGATAGATGGATCCTTAAAGCATCCATAATCTAGACATTATTTAAAGCTTTTACTGTAACAGGTGGCTTTAATGTAATGTGAATTGCTGACCTTGGGGGGAAAAAAAAGACGGTAAATGCATCAACTAGATGTGATACGTTAAAAATCTAACAGCTTTTAGTCTCGACAAAGAGCACTCCTCTTATCCGGCATAGTGGACGTGAACCTGCGCTGCTCCCCCACAGATGCCTACTGTGATGTTTGACAGATTTCTCCCTCTCCAGCTAGGCTCACAGTAAATGTCCATCTGGCAGCTTCCCATGGGTACTTATTATTCTCAGCTAGCCAGGGGTTTTCTGTTTCCGAGCAGTCAGCCAGCGCCTGCCTCAAAGAGTTGAGAGCAGGACCAGAACTGCTTGCAGATGCTCTGCCGAGTAGCCAAACTGCGCGAGTGTAGTGGCATGGCGCTGGGTATTCAATTACACAATAATGTGGCAGTCTGTCCGAGTATGAAAAGTCAACTGCATTGAGAAAAACTTTGTATCTGAGCCACAACACCGGTCAAGTAAGAGTCGCATCAAGGTGTGCCAGTTTTCTCATTTGTCCAATACACCTCCTACACCTTGGGGGTGAGATGATTGATTTTCCCCTTCTGAACAGATGCTTGGAGCCATGGGTACCACTGAAAAGTCCCGCTGTCCTGGTCTGATGCCCTGCTATGGTAGATTCAGTCATGCAGTTAACCTCCATCACTCTCCTGCAGCCTGCTGAGTGTCTCTAACACACACTGACAAAACATAGGATGCTACACTTCTCTGGACATCCAACAGCCAGGGATATTTTTGCATGTACCCTTCTTTTACGTCTAGGATTTTTTCCACGTAGCACATTTAACAAACTCCCCGAGCTCTCGGTTCAAGGACGGACGATCCGTTAGTTAAAGTAAATCTGTGGATGCTCACTGAGTTGTCCAAGTGCATGGGTAGTAAAGAAAGGTAGCAGCAGTGGAGCTCGGTGACATTACTGGCATGGTAATGAGTGAATAAAGAGCAGAGTCTGCAGCGAGTACAGGGGAACTGGAAATATAAATGCATGCCTATCAAGACACACAAAGACCATATGGGGCCTGTTTAAACTGCACGGCAATCATCCTGATTTAGAAATAGTCGCTTAATCTAGAACATGAGATGCTATGACAGGACTGTTCAATCAGTGTGACTAATCTCACCATGACAAATACCGATGAATGATCGCTAACTAAATCTGCAAACTACATATGTTGACATCGACTTTTTTTTAAGGAGGAACTGAAACAGACAGCTGCTACAGGTCGGCGTCACAGAGACCCTCTGAGTTTGTTAAAAATAAAAATAAGAAACGGAGCAGGTTAAGTTCACAGATTCAGTTACCACGCTCAGCCCATTCTATTCTCAAGGCTTCACATCCTGCCCTTTGGCAAAGCTGCCGGTGTCTCACAAATGTGCAATTGTCCTTTGGTATTTTTGGGTAGGCGGTAGTGGGCTTTCTTTCCCTTCCCAACTGATCACATAAGGATGCTTGAAAAGAACGTGCAAGCATTACATTTAAACACATATGCAGTTGAGCATACTTTTTTGACGCGTGAGGATTGTTGCACAAGTAGTCTTTTGTGCCTAAACAGAGGATTTGAACACAAAGGGGGGGAAAGTGCAAAATATAAAGCTCACACAGTCTTGTGAAGTAGTCACTTCCAGCCTCCAAATGTAGATTTTGTCACTCGCAGTTGAGAAACTCCGAGTTTTAACAACAGTACTATGCAAAAGTCTTGATCCACAACTCATATCTTTATATTTTTCATCCAAGAAGTCAGTCTTTCTTTTTTTAAGTGGTCTTGAGCGATAGTTCTCTAGGCTTTCAACTTTTTCTTGGAACATTGGCTGTGTTTTTCAGTTATTTTCAGTCCTGTGATTGTACCTGACCATAATCAGCCCATTTTTGTTTGCTTCTTTAGCCACTTAACACTGACATATGAATCAGTGAAGTTTAAAAAAGGCACCTAACTCATGGGATGAGCCAGTGTTGTGTCTATATATAACATTCAACTTGGCAAAGAATCAGTTTTAGACTGTATCTTTGTTCACTTTGTTAACATTAGCCTAAACCAAAAACACATCGTTTATTCACATTTGTTAGCTGAATCTATGAAGACAAAAAGATAACGACTTGATAGACATAAAATATTATTTTTTTGCATCAGCAATGTGATTCCCAAAGAGCTATTACCTGAAAATTTGGCTTATCTTGACACTGTGCCCAGTGTGTCCTTCAAAAAATTAAAGAAACTGGACAAGTGGAGGGCAAATGAAGAAGTGACAGACCATCTACAGAAGATGAACAGTTTCTGCAAGTCATGTTCTTAAGAAATAGGAAAAAATCCATCAGAGAAGAGCGCCGAAACAGTTGATCTATGCCACATTATACAAGACTTGGACTGAAAATCACTGGCAACAGGTCTTATGAACAGATGAATCTAAATATGACAATTTGTCATCATTATATCAGGGGGGGATGTACAACAGTGTGTGTCTATAGACACTTTTCACCATGACAATGATCCCAAACACACTGCCAATGCAGTAAAAGTATACCTGGATAGAAAAACACACAGTGGAACACCATCAGTCATGGATTGGCCTCCCCAGAGCCCGGACCTCAACACTATTGAAGCAACGTGGGATCATATTGAGAGAACACAAAACAAAAGGCAACCAATAACCAAAAAAAGAGCTTTGACAGTCCTACAAGAAGCCTGGAGAACTATTCCTGAAGACTGCTTCAAGGAATTATGAGAAAACTGACTAGGAGAGTTCAGGCTGCAATGAAGAATAAAGGTGGTCACACTAAACATCAAGCTGGTTATTACTGTAATCAGGAACTTCCATAATCCCTGCACCGATTTCCCATTTTCCTAGCAAAATATAAGGAAACAAAGGGGGCTCAAGACTTGTGCACAGTACTGTGCACCTGCTTTCTGGAACAACCCCCCCCCTATAACCCTGACATCCGCATTCAGCCTTGTTTTTTCTTCAGTTACAATGCATGGCTTTATTAGATAATCTTTGAAGCAGTTTCCACCACTGTGAGGAAAAGTAATTAATGCAGTTTTGACATATGCAGGAAAAAAGCAGCATCCATCAGACCCACATGAGCACAACTGCACTAAATATGACCTGCGCAGGATAAACGGAATTATAAAGTGAGCCCCTCATCAGCTGTCTTACTAGGTTAAAAACAAATGTGGTATTGAGTCGGAATTTAATTATTCTTTCTTTGTGCATCTGTGTGGGATTTCTAATTAATGCTGCAGCAGATCTGAGAACGCCAGAGTGCAATGCAGTTTGACTGCAGAGAAACTTGCTTAGGAGTGTTCAGTGGGTTGGAAGCAGGAGTTATGGTGTCTTTTTTATGGCTAAGAGTGTAAAACTGCTCCAAGTCTTTTCACCAAGTATAAAAACTTTTGTCCTTTTCAGCTCTTCAGTACATGGCAGACCACCTTAAAAAAAAAAAGAAAAGTTGAAGCATGGATGAACTTTCAGAGGAAAGTTAATTCCGGGAACAAGAAATCCAGGTTTCTCTCACTACATGGCCACTATCCACGCTACCAGCGGTTTCATGTTGACACGTGGACTTGCCGAAACAGCAAAGGGGTTCACAGCTTAGCACATGTGAGATTTCCACACACTCACCACAGAGTGGAAACAAACACCATCCGTTCAATGCTCGTTTGAGTCAACACTGCTGGCGTATTCTTTGAACAATCTGGGACATTTGATTCTCATTTGAATAAAACTCAAATTGAAGGCAAAGAGCACACAATCCACTTGCCAGAGAAAGCCACCATTGTGTATTCTCATGCACACATATGGGAAAACGGGATGGATGGGGATTGCAGTGCATTGCGCACCTTACTGGGCAAACATCAGCATCTCGGTGTTGCGTTGGCTCTTCCCAAGCCCCACCCCACCCGTCACCTAACCCTTTTTCTATATTCATGCATTTACATCACTTCCATAGACACGTGACCACTCAAACAGCGCTCTCACTCTTGGGAATAGTGCTATGAAAAATGAAACAAGTCTTACCTAGTGCGGAATGGTTGGTCACATCTGTAAGCAAATCATTTGGGAAAAGTGGGGGAGGGAGGGGGGGTGAGGAGGAGAGAAAACGAGAAAAAAGAAGAAGAAACGTCAGCAAATTACAATGTACAGCAAGCTAAACTTCAACGCAGGCTGAGGCTGTCTCCGGCTGAAAAATGATCGTCTCCCAGCATTGTACAGAGTCGGGGGGTTAAGAATAGGCTGTATCAAGAGAGGGGGACATCATTTATTAATCGAGGGACATGAAACGTCTGAGATAGTCTCCCCCGAGGATCCCGAGTTTGCACAACTTGCATTAATATTTGTCAGTGTTTCAAAATTTTAAAGGTGGAGGCAGAAATTATGTAAGCAGAAACCCAATCCATTACCTGCGAGTCATCGCCTTTTTTTTTCTTCTTCTTCTTTCGTTCCCCCACTAGTGTAACACAACCACAGAACAAACAAATGTGCTCACACAAATCCACACCCACAGTGTTCCTCGCTCTCTCTCCATATGTCTGTGAGGTAATTAAGTAGCCCTCAGATATCTCTCACCCTATGTCCTGGACCTTTTACTACACTTCCCTGAGCTTGTTAGTCCGACAGCGGACATCCAAGGTTCCGAAGGCGTAATAAAATGGCAGTCTTGCAGGTCTTGTGCGCGACACAAAGACCCCAGGCAGCACGCCAAAAAAAGGCCACCATTTAGCCACATCTTCACTAGTCACTGCTACCTGACATTCCCATGAGTTACAGAAAGGGGTATTGAGATAGGCCTGGTCCCCAACCCTCCCCTCTGCTTTCCTGTACAAACATTCCACCATGCTGAGAAATATGTACTGGATTTCCATTACACCGTGCTTTTTTTTTTTTTTTAACATCGGAAGTGGTCCCTGTACAAATGTACTCTTCTAAAGCACAGTTTTGCTTTCTTGTAAATGTGCAATAAAACACGGAAATGGAGTGAGCTGACAATAACAGGGAATAGTGTGAGGGAAATAGTAGACTCAGGACTAATTCGGAGTTGCTGTTGCTTACAGTGCAGTCTTGTTTTGTTGCTAAGCAGAATGTGCGGGTAATATGATTTATCACCGATGATTTCTATCCCCGCCCCCTCAGCCCCCAAAACTCCCTGCATTCATTTACATTTTTGGTAGGGATGCAGCAAATCCCCACGAGGATCAACAACAAGTGAATGTGATTGCAATATCTGTTTTGTGCGTGAGAACAAATCTATTTTCAGGCAAAAGGGGGAGGAAGACTGGGGTTCAATCTCTGGGACGCTCATTACATTCCGCCTGACACACATCCGTGCTCGCTGCTACTGTTGTTGCTAAACAGAGAGCTCAGCTGAGGACCTTGAAGCTTCATGCCAGGAAAATTGGACCCTGGGGAAGGGGTGTAGCAGGGACTGATGTTGGACTTGAAGTGCTGCGGAGAAGCACCTGGGGTTTCAACGGCATTAGCATCAGTTTTGGGAGAAAGTGAGAGACCGAGCCATGCCAGTAATAGGCAACAAAGAAAATGTAAAAGATACAGTTGTTGTGGCAAATGTTTACATGCGGTGCATTTTGCAATGAAGTGCAAATGCTTGAGAACAATCAAACACGTACAGTTAGATGACTGTACTTTGTCAGGAAGGACAGGTCCTACGCTCTCAGCTATTCCACATTCCTGTGTTTTTAACAGAGAGACTTTTTGCAGTGCAGTGAAGATTATTGATTTTTTTCTTCTGAGTCCTGTGGTGGAAATTTAGGATGCCCAGCCAATCAAAACTAGTGGAGGTAGCGTGGGCCTAAGTGGATTAGACTAGTGGGTATGGCGGAGGGAGAATCTAGAGGGAGAAACTGAAGCTCTGGTGGCTTCAATAAACCCACTCTGTGAACCAGGAAATAGATGGAAGACTAAGACACTTTTTTCACCCTCTCTCACCCTCCTGTTTTAAGCAGATAAGCTGCTTCCAAGGTCTTAGTTATGCTGTGTAGAACCCAAAACACGATATGGAAACTTTTGACAAGTCAAATAAAAAGAAAGAAGCTGAGAAGCCTGTTCCCCGTGTTGTCTTTTCTCTGTTGACAAGAGGGATTTGGGTATGTTTGGAGTGGTCAGTACTGGGGGAATTACAAAAAGCCTCTGAGATGTGGCATAGTGAGCATGTCACAGCACCAACGTGGGTCTTTAGCGAAGGCCCGGGCTCCTTTTAAGTTAAGCCTTGACTAGCCATTGCAATAAAGAAGAAATAGCTTTGCTTTGATGAGCAACTGGCAGCCTCACCGTGAACCCTTTTACGTTTTCTTTTAAATTCAACCTTCTTTTCTTTTGGTTTCTTTTTCTCTGTTTTGTTTCTTTGTGGTTGTGGTGGCAGCTCACTATGACATCACTTGTACCAAAATAGCTTCAAGAATTAGCAGAAAGTTAGTGCATTTCACGAAGAGTCCTGTTGACATTTAAGCTTTCATTATCTCAAGTCTATAGGTGTATAAATACAGTAGTTGCCAGTTATACACTCCATATTTATTCCAGTATCTTTGCACTTTGTACCATTGCACATGCAAATCTGTACATATGCCACACACGTTTTTGTTGTCTGCACATCTTTTTTAAGCACACAGAGAGCAAAAAGAGTCCAGCTCCTTGTAGCTGGCCAATAAAGCTGATTTTGATTCTGTGAGAGTTCATTCAGTGTGTGGAGTGTTTACTTGAGCTGTATCTTAATAACTGGCTGTTTGTTATTTAGGTCTTTGGTTTTGAGTTTTAAAATTTGGGTGATCATCTTTTACCATCTCAACTCGGGTGCACGTCATAACAGTAATCCCCACACTTTTGTTCCCTTCATACGTCAAACTGTTTTAGTGGGTAAATGCACAAAAGAGAAATATTTACCATCTCTTTTCACCAGAGAAACTTCTTACTCAAAGCAGCGATAATCACAGCAGCTTTAGCTCACTTTGCTGTTGCAAACTTCACAACTTTCTTGCCAGATTTAGCAACTTTCCGTAGTCTTTCATCCTATGGTCACACCCGGGAAAACAGTTGGTATGAGAACAAAATTATCGTGAAACATTGTCATCTTGTTATCTTTGAAATAGTTACTTCGAGAACAGGGACTAATCCTGCAACCCCTCGTGGCCCGATGCCATTTTCAAAGTGAGCTTGTTGCGTCAAGAAGGCAATAAAACTACAATAAGAAAAAGAAAGTCTGCAATCAGTTTGCAATTGAATGGGGTTAAATTGGTAATTGCATGCAATCTGTTTGTGATAATATATCAATTTACTGTGATAAATGAGCACAAATCTCAGCTATGTCATTGAAATTCACATTAAACAGAAATTCAAAGAGAGGCCTTGCAGACAATGTGGGCTCATCAGTGCACACTGACTAAGACTGAATCACTAAACTGCCTCAGAGGGACTGCAGTCAGTCTATGTTGGAGTGTTTGGAGACAGACTGCCAGGCGACCTGTGCCAAAGGCCTTGCAATCAAAAGTGTCTGCCACAGCTAATTGCAATCAGTCGCCAAATAGGAAAAAGATTCAGTGCTATCTCTGGGCAATAACTCATTTTTTCTAGTCACAAGAAGGTTGCCATCCTGTTTTTACTCTAGTGTGAATATGTCTTGTTTTTCAGAAGATCTAAACCTAGTCAAAAACTAACACTACTAATTGCTCTAGCTTGGAGTCAACTTAGACAATTTTCAGACAACATTGTGGTTATCAAAGTCACTACACCCCTGTGTTAGGTGAAGCTTCAAATATCTGCTGTTGACTCAAGTCTCCGGAGCTCAAAAAGTGGTATTCGGGATAGTTAAAGTAGTTGCACTGTGAACTCATTTCATAATGAATTGTTGTGCAGAGAAACAATGGTGCCAAAGATTACCCTTTATACAAGAATTTGGATTAAACTTAAAGAGGCATCATCTGCCCTTGGTGGGATTTTTGGTGTGGGGTACAGTATGGTGCGTCCTCTGAGATTTGGCAGCTCCTGGACAAGGACATAGTTTCCCCGAGAGAGACTCTGTTTCACGCTACCAGTGTTGCATTTTGTCATTCGTCTCATAGTGCACCACATCACAGACAACACTGCTGTTTTTGGGGGGGAGTCAGAGGAGCTTTGGTTTTTTATTTTTCTTCTTTTTCTTTTTTTTTTTTCCAACAAAAACCCCCACCACATCTACTTAAATACATTAGCTCAATATTACAGTGATGTGGTTTCAATCTGATTCGTGGATCTCTCGCAGTACTAATTCCAACAATGATAAATCAAACATTATCAGCCAAATGACTATCTAGAAAAGATTTGCCCTCTGCAGATCAAGCCTTAAAACCCTTAAAGACTTCTATCTCTTAACACCAACCGCTGCAGTAAATCTGTAAAGGTCTGATCAAATTGCTAAATAACTTGTGGCTAAATTATCCTCTAGCAGCCACTAGAAATTCTGCACGAACCTTTATTGCCAATTTTCAGTCTCCCATAGACGGGCGAATAAAGGTGAATGAGAAAATTTGTCTCTCAGGTCAAGTAAGGTGGAGGAAAAGCAACAGTTTGATTTGATATATATCTATTACTGTACCTCTTATTGTAAATATTATTTCCTCTGTAATTATCTATGTTTCCTGTTTCAAATACTCAAATAACATGCTGCAGTATTCTTGCAGCTTATGTACAGTACAATGGTATTGGGTGCCTTGTACATAGAAAAGGTGTTATTGTTAAAACAGTATGTTACTAATGGGACCGATACTGACCAGGAAATCAAACTACCCACCGCCCTATCCCCTGTTCCTCTTTCGTCTAGTTCCACAGGGCACCTTTTCAGATTAATTGCAGTTAATCGGCGAGTCAGACATCCCCCCCCCTCAAATAAACAGCTCCACTTTTTCTCAGGGGCACAAGGCAATACACACATGCACACAGAAAGCGAGAGTAACAGCAAGAGAGAGCGAGTGAAAGCTCGCTCTCCTCAAATCGGCTACAGGAGTGAGTGCCCACTAATTGGAAATCAAAAGCAATGGAGCTGGAAGGCAGCTGAGAAGGAACAGTGAAACCTCAAGCGCCTGTTGTCGGTCAATTTAGACCATGACAAAAAAGGCCCTGCTTCTTGTGTCACCATTTAACCTATTCACCAGTGTGGAATGAGAGCAGCTGTTTTTTTACAGTACCACATAATGGGACAAAATGGCTCGGGTTGGCCATGCTCCAGCTAGCTGCAAAAAGGCTCCGACGCAGAGAGAAAAAGGGAAAAAAGGTGCGAAGAAGATACGGCAGGAGACGGGAACGCTGCTGCCTCGTTATCAGCGATGCAGAGAGAGAGCGCTCGCACTCTTCCATCTGAGCTGAAATAAACATTACTTCTTTTTTTTTGTGCGTGTGTGTCGCAACAAACAATTAGAGAAGCCACCACAGCGGCTACAGATGGCCTGGGCTCACACAGACTGCGGAAGTATCTAGAAGTTTACACGAGTCAGACGAAAAGCCAGATCGGCTCCAGAGCCGAGGCTGTTCTCCGACTACAAAAATAAAATAAAATAAAATATTGCTCAGTTGTTTTTAATCTCTTTCCGAGTTGAGGTGTGAATAAGTACTTTGTGAGTGACAGCTTGATGAGCGCAGTTATAGAAACTCCAAACTTCATCAGGCAGTTGTCAGACTCGGGGCTGTCCGGTTTAAAGGCTGCTCAGGCATAACAGTACGGGAATGAGGTATGCTTATGTTAGCACAGCAGCAGATGTTCTGTTTCTGTTCCAGCTGTCTTCTTTTTTGAAGTGCCGTGCTCGGTATATCTCAATCCCAAATCTTTATTACTATCCTCTCATCCACCCTCCCTCGCCCCCCTGGGTCAGGCGCGAGTCAAACTAAGCAATCACAGGTGGACTAATTACTAATAGATGCCTCTTTTTTCCCTGAAACAATTATAATTTCGACACATTTGTCACAGAGTTTCAACAGACTGCAAAAACATTGTAAAAAGAGAGAAGAGAGAGATCACATGTTTATTCCCAGTTTTTACCTGCTATGCTAGAAAAGCACAATAGAAAAAAATGAATGACATAACAGAGCCAACTCAAATGAAGCCACATGTCTGATGTATCTTCCTGGGGGCTTTGCCCACCCTCTTGTATTAAAAAAAAAAGAAAGAAAGGGGAAAAAAAGAAAAAAACAAAAGACTGAAGGGATTTAAGGGACTTTTTCAAATGCGGCTTTTTTCAGGAATTCAGCCTGGCAGACCTTGATGAGTGATCAGAAGTTGGGAGATCATAGACCCGTGGGCTCTATGCTGAGTTCTGACCCTGAGTTCAGCTACGTAGAGGTGGGATAAAGACTCTCTTGCCTGGGGAGAAGTAGAGGGAAGGTCAGAGTAGAAAGGAAGAAATAAAACGAGGGAGCGGCAATAGCCTTGATGCCTCTAGCAGTGCGGCGCCGGCTCGGCCCTTCATATCAGCCACTTGTGAAGACGGGAGGGGGGAAACCCTACAGGCACTCGTATGTCGACCGGCGCGATCAAGGCCAGCTAAAAAAAACCTGGGTCTGGAGCTGCTGTTACTTTAGGCTATGGTGTGAGCTGGAGAAGCTCAAAGAGAGAGACTTTAATGATGTTTGACACTTCACCATTACCGCAGGTCACGAGGACACGCCTCACAATTGACTGCATTTCCAATTGAAATTCTTCAGGTCTAAAGATCGCAGTCATTTACGGCCCCATTGCACGCTAAACGGTCACGCCGACAATCTGAGGAGCTTGTACGAAGGAGTTCCTTAAATCTCTGACTCAAACAGATAATTAGACATAATGAGTAAACAATGCGGCTGCAAGATGTGAGCGGGCTTATTGCTTTTTAATTGTGTTTCTCTCGGCGAGCTGAGCTACTTCTGCGAGCGCCGTTTACCTGTGTGCGTTGGCCCGTGTGAGGCCAGGTGCAGTCATTACCATGGGACAGATGGATCGGCAGAAGCGTTGCTCGTTTCCCTTGCAAGGCAACACGGAGGCTGCCATATGTAAGCTCATCATTAAAAGTGACCTTTGACCCTCCAGCGGGTGCCTGTCATTCTAATGGAGTTAATTAAGAACGTCCGCCACAGCGCGGAGGATGTGGTATTTTCCTCTCTTTGTGTTTGTGGATGTTATTGGCTCGCAACGACGAGTAATATTAATGTCTGCGCGTTGTATATTTGGGGGCCGGCATCCATTCGCACGTTAGGGCGGTTTGCATGTAGTCGTGCGCGCGCGCGTGACTCGGGTGTCAGACGTGTTTAAGTTTGGGGGCTTCTTTTAATATTGCCGACGTAGCTCCTTTGAAAATTCATTAAAGTGCTTCGACCCCTCTGCCATCTGCGCGAGCGAGCGGTAGGGTGTCGTGCAGCTGGGGAGCACGGGAAGATGAAAATTCTGACACAGGCAAAAGCAGGCGGGCGAGCCCCTGGACACAGATTGAAGGCCAGTGATATGCCAGCTTTGAACTGCTATTTATTTATTCCTAGGCCTTATCTAAAGGTTCCATTCAAATTTAGATTCAGAGATAAAGACTGCTGGCAGCAGTCACACATTTCTCTGGCAAATGGCAAAATGTTATGTAAGCGTGATGCTTATAAAAAATTTTTTTTTTTTAAAACAATCCCTTAGAGGGCTAATTAAAAATGCTACACTAATTGCTAAGTGTCAAGCTAAAGTATAATTAACTCCACAATTACATGCAGTGTATTACTGACCGATTACAGCGATAAACCTCAGCTGCTGATGCAAATACAAATAAGCATAGCCAAGCCAGATCATCCTCATTAATATGTCGGAATTTAATGCACATTTGGAGCGTTTAGGCCTCCTTGTCCGACGCTTCCTCGTTAATCCGTGTCACTTCTCTATAACTACCAAAAGTCAGGCTCTTGTCAAGCGTTTCATCAGCACGGTCTCTGGCGCACTCTCTGGTGCCAGTTACTTACTCACAATGAAGCAATATGAGTAGCGGTGTTTATGCCCTGTAATCACTTTCTCCTACACCTGATCTCCTCTTCATAAACTCAGCGCACCAACATTATTGCTGTTATAGTCGGAAATATGGAGCTATGTATTATGCATTAACAATCATCTCCCGGAGGGAAGGCACACACACACACTTTGATGCCAAGACACACACACACGTGCAGCGTCATCACTGGCGAATGTCTGCAGGTATGCTGGAAATGCATGCGAAAATAAGCACGCATAGACATTTCCTTTGCTTTGTCTCCCCCCCTCACATCAGTGTACACAGATGCGTCGACGCTCGCTCACTTTAGCATATGCCTCAAAGCATTGGGGTGTAATAGAGGCTGCCTGCACTTTGCCTCGTCTCCCCTTCCCTGACACTAATCAACACCTCTTCTGCTATTAAAAATTCCTCTCCATGCCTTTTGATCTGCTAACTATCTCATTTGCATGACTGGCGCTCAGCAAACCAGCCTGCTGTTGGGGAGTTGTGATGAGGTAAGGTGGGGCCGGAGGGAGGGGCTGGCGGCCGGGGTGAGAAAAAGGAAAAGTGGAAAAGTAGGGGGGGGGGAGAAGAGGGACTCTCTCTCTTGTTACTGAAACTTATTTCAGCTGCTTAAGGAGCAAAAGATCACGTGTGTGAGAGCGAATGTTTCGGCTGTTTCGTGATTTCAAGTTGTAGCAAGCAGTGCAGTGATCCAAAAATAGAGGGGCTGAAAATAACACAGGGGGGAAAAAATCTCAAACAGGTGGAGAAATAAAACAGCCGAACCCCTGCGTCCTCCTCCTCTCCACGCTTCTTCTTCTCTCCCGTTCTCCCGCCTCTCTTTCTCCTCTTGGCTGACTTTGTGTGGTGCCGTGGGGCTTCCACTGAGCCTGAGCCTCTTTGGCAAGAGCTGTGAGACTGGCATTGAAAAGGCTTGGGTGTAGCTGGGCGAGAACGCGGGAGCGGGCAGGTAGAGAGGGAGAAAGCGGTCGACGAGTGAGGGAGAGAGAGACAGGGAAGTTGTGGGAACCATTGTAGGTGGTTTCAATCATTCTGATGCCATCTGTTCCACTCCATTTTTCGCACTGACAGTGGATATTTTCCCCGGTGAGACGAGAGGAGTCGGTGTGCGTGTGTGTATGACAATGAGAGATAGTGAAGGACAGACGAGTATAAGCACAGAGCACAATATATTTATCTTTTACACACTATACAACTCAACTGTATAACCAGGTGTCTGATTCCAAACTTTTACTTTGATGCAACTAATGACCACTTTCAGGACTCAGTAAGCAGCTGTCAGTCAGTAATGTCGTCTTGCTTTATTTTTCAACTAAAACTACTTCATTAGTGCTTGCACATCAGTGCTAAACACTCGAAGCTGATGGAAATATCTAAGGAAAAAACCTAAGGGCATTGCAAAGTATTAAAAAATTCACCTGACAGATGAAAACCTTTAATTATTGCAGTTCATCTCTAATATATGCCAGTGTTTTTACATCAAATCACAAATGCCAAAATCATGGTTACAGGAAAACCAAAATCAGTTAATCCTTTAAAGCCTGGACCATGAAATAATTGCCCGAATATTTACATAATGGAAAAATGGAGTGAACCTTGTGAATTTAGTTAATTTAATATTATTTGCATATATGAGATTTAATTAGTATCATATTTGCTACAGTCAGCATTGTTTTTTGGGGTTTTTTTTGCAAGTTACTGCTTTAAAAAATTATCTTGCAACTTGGGGAAAATCAAACTGATTATTTATAAGTCTCAAAAAATCTAAAAAAATCTAGTTTATCACATATGATACACTTGGTGTGAGAGGATTAAATCAGTTGTATGTATCTTCTGAGGACCATGAACGCCTTTTGCACCAGGTGTCATTGCTCTGGCTGGGCACTGGGTCCTTCATTCTATGAACTTTTAACTCGTGTTTCCTCTCTGCTTAAACATGCATGAAGTTATTTTATCATCCACACACTTTTCAGCTATGACACTCCTGCCTCTCTCTTCCTCATTGGCTCTTTCACCTCAAGCCCTTTTTGTCACTTTCTGTAATAGCCTCCTTATGAACCCCCCCACCCCACCCTCCTTATTACCTAGCCTGTTTAGCAGGTGTTTCTCTCCCTCTTTGTATACCTCATTTTTATTTCTCCTTCCTGAATAAAAACTAGCACTGAAAATCCCTCTTAGTGTCACACTGCTTGCTTATATAAAAATCCAACTCTTCAAGATAAAAGGCTACTGAAAATAATACCGGCATTAGGGTTTCCTATTTCACAGCGTTTCAGTTCTGAGGGGTCAGTGAATCTGCGTGATGTGGAATATTGAATATGAAGATGGGGAAGCGCCACAGTGTTTTTTCAGCATGTTTGCTCAGTAAACTCAGTGTTATTGGATCTACAAGTCTGCCGTAGCAGTTGAAGGAAAAGGCCACATTCGGCTTACACTGCACCTCGAAAAGAAATTGGCGGGGCTAATGGAACAAAATTCAGGAGAACGTAAAGACAGAATTGTGCAGAGTAAGAAAACAGAGACTAAAGGTTCACCCCTTCAAAACATAACACTAGAGAAATATGAATTTATGCATAGGGAGATATTGCTTTACCCACTGAATTCTGGTATCATATTGTTATCTTCAATGAAAGCAAAAGTGAGTCTATGCTGTGAAAATATAATTTGGTACAGTGGATTTTTGAAATAAGCACTGTTATACATATACACACACACACATACACACATATATATATATATATATATATATATATATATATATATACACATATACATATAAGGATGCCACCATTCTAGCAAAGATGTTACTAATTTGCTACTATTTCACATTTAATGGTTAGCCCTAAACATTCTATTGAGAGTGTGGGCAGATACTGAACCACTTGAGTTACTGCAATTCATTCCTAGAGATCCATGAATATTTGTATTGAATATTATATTTAGCCATTAAACTTTTAGTAGGACATTTATGAAATCTAGAGATATTATCCTAATAGAAACAATGAAGATCTGTTCAAAACTGTATATGAAAAATTCTTCCAGTTCTCCACATTTAAAATTCTTAACCTGCCTGATATTATATGAAATTTTGGGGCCAGATTTATTAATGCTCTACTCCAGCACAAATTGGGCTTTGGTATAAAAAATAGTGACAAGATTACATGCAAGATGTGGGAACTCAGAGATTTTTTACGACTAAGCCTGTTGCATTTGTATGCAATTTGTATGCAATATATAGGAGAATATTTAAATCAACCACACAAACTGATTCTATAACACATTCAATTCTTATTTTTTTGCACTTTGTAATGAAATAAGTTGACTGCGCCTGGGTTTAGAAATTAGGGCAGCCTCACCTGTAAAATTAGCCACACCCACTGGTATTTAGAGTAAATCTGGCCGTATATGAACAGCTGAGAAACACAAAGTCATGACAATTCATCTACATCAAAAAAGCCAAAATATATCTCCCACTACCCCTCCAATGATGAATAAAATGCCAAATCACAACATTAGTCCAGTCAATGCACTTTATTATTATGAGGTCAAGACTTTACAAAACCTTAAACCCAATCCACTGATTCCCTTTGAGCAAGCACCTGGCAACAGCAAGGTGACAGAACTCCCTTTTAACATGAACAGACTTTAGGTCTAACTAGGCGACGGAGAGAAAAAGCAGCAACATATGTTTGCAGTAGCCATTACTAACCAGACATCGAGTCAGGCAAACCCTCTTCTCTCATGTGTAAGATCTAACCAAACAACATCAATAGTCACAATACTCCAACCTCCCAGCGTGCTGCACTTTCAGCAATCAGCAAGATAAACAATAAGACTGCTTAAGACTAGGAAGTAGTCTGCTGGGACCCAATCCCACCTAATAGTCTAATTAAAGCCATTGATTGCTTATATGAGCACACATAAGCAGTGGACATTTCCCACTAAGAACCACCCACAGGTCTAGTAATTAGCACAAATTCTGAGCTATGAGTCAGATTCTGCTGCCTCGTTTGCAGGGCAGCGGTGTTGTTTTGTTTATCGATGCCCTTTACTGCCACGACCTTTCCACGTCGTTCGCATTGTACTGAATGCACTGTCACTCACCTGCAACTGTCCCTATCAGTCCTCAGCATCTGTGTTGAATCAGTGTTCGAATCTCTGTCCGTTTCTTTCTTTTTTTTTCTCCCCCCTCCAACAGCCTCAATGCTGCAGATGATTTGGAAGGACCAGCTGGGATGCTTTGCCAAATACGTTTGTGAGAGCTGTCTGGATTTGATGGCCTCCAGTGACATCCATTGTCAAGATCACAAAAAAGTCCGACGTTTTACCTCTTCAGGCTGTCTTAGGCATGATTTTATATCCTGCTGTTTGTGACTCTTGAACTTACCAAAGGGGAACCATTTTTAATGAATACCGGTTGTCCCGAGAAGGCGAATAGCACCCCCCCCCTTTTTTTTTTTTGAAGTGAATTATGTGATATAAATAGAGTGTGCTCCAACAAAGGACAAGACCAGTCTTGGGGCAGTATATATCCGTGGACTCGTATCCTACAATTTGAGTTTTATCTTCTAGAATTTATAGTAAGGGGGGCATACATGACGATAACAGTATGATTATATCTGATTACTTATGCGTAACCCGAAACAAGTCTTTGTTTGCTCCTTAACCAGACAGCAAACACAGAAAGAGTAGCGATTGCTAGGGCCAAGCTAGGGGTCACTTATTAGTGAGTTATCTTAGTGGACAAAGGGAAGATTTATTTGAACGATGCGGCAAATTGATCCTTCCAGTCTGAGTTAAGCGTCAAGATAAGAAAACACAGGTTAAGCCTCTACGAAAATATAAATTCAGAATTTCATCACAGACAATGAAATTTAGTGACAGAGGTCAACAGGATTGTTTTGGCACAATGTGGGCTGACAGTGCCGTCACGAAGCATTCACTGGCAAGGACGCAAGTGGTTCTCTCAGCACTTTGAGTGCTGAATTTTAAAAAAAGCTTGTTGATTTATAATACAAGGAGAAATGAAAGAAGACTTAATGGTGAACAAAGAAGACATTTTATAAACTCCTTCTAGGCTTAAACGCAGCTACAATAAATTCAGCAGCTCAGAAAATGCTTTAATTTATTCTGGATGTGCCGAACACAAGGAGATATTGCTCAAAACTGTAACCGCTGCATACATTCTCAAGGTAATACATACTTGACCCAGCAAAAAGCACACAAGGCAACAACCCATAGTGCCACAAAAAAATACATTTCTTTTTAAGTAAACGTGCTGTGATTTCTGCAGAAAGTCTGCGGGAGATTGCATCATTTGCTAGCTGCCATTTATTCAGCAGGCCAATAAACCCCGTTAAAAGTGAAAGCACTTTGATTTGGTAAAATATTACCTACTGTATACCAGCAGTAGATCTACACAATGCTTAATCACTTGTGCCCACCATGTGAAAGAGAGAAGAGAGAAAAGAGAGGTTTGCATTTACTGGCAGAAAAAAAGACCGGTATTATAGCTGAGCTGGGCACTAAGCTGCGTCCAGGTGTTCGACTCTTTCCAGGTGGCCATGTAATACTCTTGCCGACCCAGATCATGGCAATCATGGAGCTGGCAGAGATGGCTCACTGCCGACACCAGTGTAGCGCCTGGGTAATATGCCAAGTTGGCAGCGACATGCCTGAAAAGCAGGCGGGCAAACAGGCAGAGAGTCTCGAATGCTCCTGGAGTGGAAAGATGGTGGTGAACCTTTCATTTTCTTTTCAGAATTCATGAAAATGTCGCAGTCTGGTACAAGGCCTGTCTGATTTTGTGACTTGTCAGTGTTAGGAGTGTTGGTACATCATGATCAGAGCTCTGTGTAACAGTAATTGTTTCATCATTTCACTTAGCCTGCCTGCATGGATCATCCTGAGGCATTATTTTCTGTTTTTCTGCTCTGCTGTATTTTTGTGTTTCAGTGACCTACAACTTAGCCGCCTACAAACATATCTTCTGTCAAAGACTGTCAACATGCTATATCATGTTCACTCTAATTCACAGCCAGAGATATGATCTTTATTAGCCCAGGAAGCCAGAGTTATATGAAGCCTGACTCTAGCCCGTAGTGCCCGGGCACTGTGTGCTCCACAGTGTAAGTAGCTTGGCTGGCAGGCATCCACAGACAAGCGCTGCTGTATTTCTGCTTGCCATCCTCTTAGTTGACTGCATGGTAATTACCGTCTCAATGCAGGAAGAAAAAGCAGCTTTTAGTAGGAGGATTGAGACAGAAAAGCGAAAAATGTGGGAGTGTGTGGCTTAGCAGCTTAATGAACATGTCAGATGTATTTAAACAAATGGATTACCACATCAGTATACACTCAACTGTATCATGCTCTTCTCAAAAACACTTGTGAATATGGGAAACATCTACAGGAGAAATCCCCAAAATAGCAGCGGGAACTATCATGTCTGCATTTTTCTATTTCTGTGATACATACAGTACTTTATATAAAACTTTACAATTTCCTGCTCATAGGACGCTATCCATTTACACTCCCACCAGGGCTGTCAAAAAAGAAGCAAAAAACAAATCAAAACTGGATGCTAACTGATACTAAAAATGATTATCCAATTAGAAACCTATTTGCAACAGCATCAACACCAACAGCATTGTCTTGGTCTCGTCCAGTTAACAAGCATCTTCACACAGCTCTTCTAGCGCTTCACTAGCGTTTTAGCTAGCTAACGTTCTCAACTCTAAAAAAAACCCTTTATGAGGAATTTTGAAAGGTCAGTAAAGCACCTGTTTCATCAACTTCGAGGTATTAAACAGTTATCATAAATGTAAACCTGACTGGTGCACACATTAACGTTAGCTATTTAGCTGTAAGCAATTATCCGATAGCCACATTAGCTGTCTTTTAAGTTATCATTAAGTTAGCAGCTAGCGGCTAAAGCTAATAATCAAACGATAACGTTATCGTGTGAGCTAGGCATCAAGCTTTATCATTACTAGAAAGTCTTAATTCAACAGGATAACAGAATTAGTATTCAAATAAATAAAGTATTATTTTCTGCTGTTCTACATTAAAGCAGAGAAAATTCTATGAGGAACTAGAAAGAAACAGTGGCAACGTACAGCTACCTCTTTAAAAAAATGTCCTTTTAGTTTTTAGATACGAGTGAAATTCTAGCATCATGACAACCCTGAACGCCTTGCATTTGCATTAAAACATAAATGACAACCTGAATTTCCTCCAAACAGCAGGATTTCTACTTGTCAGCCTCAGTAAGATTTTTCATTTTGAAACCTTATTTTTATCCCTAACTGTGTTGTTCCTAGATTCCATTTCTTGCAGCTTTTTTGTCCTGACCCTACACGGATGTTTTACCTGAGCTGTCAATGTCAATACATTGACTAAATGAATAATAGATGCTCTTTTGTCATATGCTTGTGTCAAGGCATCTTCTCAGCTCAAAGATGTTCACATGCCAAAAAAAAAGCAATTTGAAAGTTGACCTTAACATTTGTTATGCTGAGAAGTTTTCTTTTTCTTTTCATTACTTAATGGCAATGGTAATTATTTACTAGACAGGGTCCTTCATGGTGTTCATAATCAATGGGGAGAGTAAAAGCTACACAGTTTGCATTGACTGTGTGCAGTTCTGCATCCACAGAAATTCCCATTTGTAAAGAAATGTTCAAGGTGTATATAAGTACACTTGGCATTTGCTCATGAACCTCACTTAAGCTGTGGGCTTGTATCTCAAACCTTGTTTGTAGCCTCAAGCAATGTTTGCCAAGATGCATTATCACCAGTTGGCTGTAGTAAAATAATCCTTTCCCTGCTAGTTAGGAAACGTGTAAACGCTACACTTCGTAGCATGTGAGAAGGGCAAAAAAGTGGCTTGGAATAACGTATTTATGTTAGTGAGTAACCTTGAAAAAAATGTAGCTGTAGAGAGCTGTCATCTCTTGCAAATGATGACAGATTATATCAAATATTTTAATAGAAATGTTAAAGTTTCATCAGAGACATTGCTAATCCAGACTATCACAACTATCATGTTGTAAGCTTTGTGCCATATCGCATGCAAAAGACTTTGACCTCGAAGAGATAGCCAGTTAAACTGACCAATTGGAAGTGAGTGAGCCTGGATGTCTACCTGTTGTGGAGTTCAGAAAATGCCACTTCTACTCATTGCTCATTCTGGACGATGCAAGACCCATTATTCTTGCAGTCATTACTAAGCAGAATGTCAATAGCTTATTAGAAAGAGAGAGACATGGGAAGGGAGATGGATGTATGGAAGAGTGAGGGAGCAAGGTGGGAGGACAGAGGAAAGGAGGAAACCATCAACAGAAACCTGCAACATAGACAATTTCTCCCTCAAAATCCCAACAAGCAATTCCCGAAAGATTCACGCAGGTCAAAGCTTAGTGTTTTAGCAGACATGCGACAACAACAGATGTTAAGTTCCATGTTTGTGCCTTAATTTGTTTTTAATGGGTTGATAATGTGTCAACCCCCACATATTTCCCAGGCTTTTACGTATCTCCCCAAGCAACACGGACGTCTAACGAAAAACGCCGTCAAATCCTCAGAACGCATTTTCATCTGCGCCCGGTTGCATTAACACCAAGACACGTCACATAGCAATGACACGACCTCCCTTTTCCTCTGCTCTGTCGCTCTTTCTTTTCTTTTTTTTCCCCGCTCTTTCTCTTACTCTCGCTGTTTTGCTCCCGTGTCTGTTTCTCTCACAGCATTGTGCAAATGTTTCTCTTGTCTAAGGAACCGTTCCATATGTTTGCAATCACTCTGGCTCCCTTGCCTGCACAGATCATTTAGCAAGCTCCCTCATACATTTCAATTAGGCCCACCTAGCGCAGCCACAGACACGAGAAAGCAATATTGATTTCTTGATATCCTGTGCGTGGGTCGACCCAAATTAACGCTTGTACTGGGGAATATGATATATCCATAACAATTCACTTGTGTTTGTCACCATATGTGTGATATGTTGCATGATTGCTAATACGCGGGGAAATGGCAAGTATTTAACTAAAAATCATGTCGCTGTCAATGCACTGCAGTGGACGTCAGTGGATACAAACATGAGAGAAGAAAAAACTCTGTTGCAAGTGCTGCTGTACAACGCTCCCTGCAAAAACGAGCATTTATGTCTTAAAGCCACAAAATCTGCCTTCGCCCTGAAATATACTCATGATTTAATCATTGCCAGCTTTTAGATGGGTTCGGTTGTGGTTTGTTGGGGGAGCAGCTACTTAATGTTGGCTGTCAGTCAGACTCTACCACCTCATCCATTCATGGCTCTCTGTTAAAGCCCCGAGAGAGTGATCATTCAAAGTTCAGGAGATAGGGATATTACATCAAAGCGCTGATGAGACTTTGGAATCTGGGGACAAGGTTGTTTACACTTAAATTCTACATGCTCTCCAACTCTTTATTACTACTCTTGCTTAAAGCTCGGATAGGATACACACTTTTGCCGCCATCGAGGAAAACAAATCCATAAAATACTGAATGGAAGTCTTTCAGCAGATTGTAATTCAAGTGTTCTGAGAGGGAATTCGATTTCTGCACTTCTGTACAGTTTTTTAATTTTTAAATCTAACACATTATTTGAGACTTTAACCAACTGGATATCTATTCAGGTCACTATCAAAAATCAGAAAAAATAATCACAATTTTCTTTCAGACACATGACACATAAGCAGATTTCCCCAGCATAACGTAGAAAAACTAATTCAATAATAATCTTGTTTTATTGTCACAAAAAGTCGTGGCTTATTTGTTTACACTCTGCCCAACTCTACTCAGAACAGCTGGTGCTAACAGCTGGTTGAAAAACATGCGACATCATCACTGAGAGAGCTGAATGGTGTTTCTTTTGCCTCTTCTTTATATATTTGTTTAATTTATCAGCTATTATAAATGCAGATATATCAGTGATTAACTGATAACCCCATTAAATATTGGACTCAAAAGCTTATACCTTATTATACTTCTGTATTCAGAAAAGGTCTTCATCCTTTTTTTAATATAGTTTTTTGCCTGCTATCTAAAACAAGTTAATGACTGAACTATCACGGCTGTCCAGCCATTTCTATGAACAGCATACAGTATATTGTAATTAATTTTAATGCCTCTAATATCTAAAGACATTCCACCCAGACTACCCTCTAGGTTTCACCACATAAAAGCCTGGCCAGCCTCCATGCACTTCCTTTGCATACAGATTATATCAAGCAAAGATATCCATGAATGTTATTATGAATGTATGACTCGGATTTAAATAGTATATCCCAACTTCTTCTATAGAGATATAATGGGGATGATATATAGTAAGGTAGTGGCATTTAATTGTGTTACTGAGGTCATTTGTAGCTAATGTTGAATAATTGTTCCAGTCAGCTAGACGTCTTGGCACTGCCCTCTTATAAAGATACATGTCCAGCCTTGCGGTTTATCACTGTGGGTTAGATCTATGGGAGGGGGCAGCACACATAGAGTCTGACATTTCCAGTAATTATCTTTATGAAGATGGGAGGCCTCTCAATTAGAGTGGTGCTTGATTAAAAGTAATGGTGCTCCCTCTCGGGCCGGTGGCTAGCTGACAGCCGTACCATCAAGCTCCTTTTTAGCTGGCATGGGACACTCTGTGACCTTAAGCAAAAACTGTGATATTCTATCTTGTACAAAGAAAAACAGTTAAATTAGAAACTGATATCTATTTAATGTCAAGATAATATGTAAATGCACGTTTCTAGGAGGAGTCACATGATAGATATCTTGAGTCCCTTTTACTTTATCCTTTATTCCTTATGTAATGAACACTAAAGCAACTATGGTTTGACTTTATTATGTTTAATAAGGTAAATATGAGCACATTGTTATCTTTCCTACAACCACAAATTCAAGTTTTTTTGTTTATAACAACACAGCTTCACGTGAAGGCTGTGTCGTACCTCTCCGCGTAATGACAGTCTTAATGGAAAACAAAACTGGCTCTCTCGGGAGTGTGATGGTCAGGCTGGCCATTACAGAGTCACTCAATAGCAGCTGATTGACTCGCTCCCCTGCTCCTCTATAAGCCTGTTAAGCGGCTACTCAGCGTCAATGCAGTGCTCTGGGCACTGGCAGTATCCCTGGTCCTTGCTGCTATAGGCCACTGGATAAAGTGCTTACCTTGATTTAGTAAAGTAAACAGCTGTGGACCTCATTTGAGATTGATAGGGATATATATCATATTAAGAGAGAAGATGTGAAAAAAGTCAAGGAGACGGCAATACAAGCACACAAGTAAGCACGAAATTTCAAAGAATACAGCCGACCATAGGATTTTTAAGACCGATACTGATATCTGTTTATCTGATGGCCCTTTTTTTAAAATTCAGGCACAAGACTTAAATAACATTTGTTATGTGTTGTTATTTATGAATTCTTACTAGAATAATAGGACAATGCAATTTAAAAATAAACTAATTTTGCTGTTATAAGAATTCTGGATTACTCGTGTTGCTAACACGGAAGTCGCAGAGTGCCCTCTGGTGGACAATTACTCAACAGAAACCTGAAATTGAAGTGCGTTTCTTCCGTTTCTTTGCTTTTTATATTTTCCTTTATCAGACTTTTTAAATGCTGATATATTTGCAATTAGCTAATATTTGCTAAAATTTACTATGTATACAGCGAAGCAGCTAACACAAACTAGAACATGATAGATAAAAATTGTTTGTTTCAAGGATTATGTTAAGATACTAATGTGACAGCATCACGGGGCTACCACAGATTACAGAACAAAGCTTCAAATGCTTACTGCGTGAAGGTTTAGGGACAATAGAGACTGTTATTAGCTGAAGTCACAGCCATGTCCCTGCCCATGGATCCATTTAAAGATGAGTGCTTTGTTACATGCTGCATTATTATGCTGCTAGTACAGCATTGACCATGAAATGGTGCACCTTGTCTGCAACAAAACTTAGATACACTGTTGCTTTAGCATGACCCCTGATTTGTATTGAAGGCCAGGTTTGTGCCAAGGAAACACTCCTTGGACCATTATACTGCTGTGTGGCTCGTTTGCTAGAATGCAGGATGAAGCCATGGGCTGGTGCAAAATTTGGTTTATAACATTCAGCATCCTGTGCAAAAGCTTGATAAAAGAAGAAAAGTGGATTTAAATTCTTTGGCGTTAGCTTGAATGATCCCGGTCGATGTCTAACTATACTGTTTTTATATCTCAATGCCAGGTTTTCCCCACAAAATCTGCTACCTTATTTATTTTTCTTTCTTTTGAGGCGTTGTGTGAAATTTAAATAACATAGTCTGTGAAGGAAAACAGCTATTTCTGAAATGTTGCCACACTGTCATTGTCACCACTCGCATCATGCTGGTGTTTGTTAAAATAGTGCATGAATTTCTCTTTTAAAAGCATTTCACATTGATGCGTGTTTTGGTGATTTGACTACACACCTATGGTGTAGAATGTTTCCTGAGGTTTCCCACTGTACGTGTGGTATAAAACCATACCCTGCCTCACACAAACAAACAAAAAAAGCCTGTTCAATTGTGATTTAGTGAAAAGTAATATCTTAATGTTCACCTGCAAATATATAGGCATGCATGCGTGCACACTGGGAGATACAGCGGCATACTTTCTGTCATTCCTTTCTCCATTTCCCTTGTTCCTGCAACTTCAGGGAATCTGATCACCTCCTGATGTGAGGCTTAGAAACTGTAATGCAATAGACAGTCAACATATATTTCCCCAGCGAGACAGCCGCAGCTAAAACTTCATATTCTTCAGCGACCGCGCGGCTGAGGAAAGAGATGGCTGCAGGACATCAAGAGGAAGAGTCAAGGAGATGGATGGATGGATACATAGATCAATGTATATACATATATACAAGCTACAAGCTATTCTTCAATACTTCAAGCTGAACTCGCTAGCTGATATAAGTAGGATGGTTCAGTTCGAATCAAACAAGGCCAGAGACTGGAGCCAAGCATTCTAAAATAGAGCCAAGCAAGACCGTGAACCTCTCTTACTTGACTAGTGTTTGGCTGTCCTAAAACACTGAACTGGCTAATGACACCCAATCATATCAGTGGGAGGAAACAGAGCTTGCCCCTGCATCGTCTGGCAAGGAGGAAAGTGAAAGAGAAAAACTGAAAGAGAGTGAGCCAGAAGCATAAGGAGCCAGAGAGATGCAGAAACAAGAAAAATAAATAACAAGAAAACAAGAAGAAAAAAGCAGACCAACAATAGCGGCTCGGTTTAGCCTCGCAAACAGGGACACAAAGAGTCAGAGATGAAGATACAGACGAGTCCCACACATAACTAAATGATCATCATTCAGCGTACTCTTTGTAGTTTCTGTGGACAAAGCAGTGCTTTATAATACCCACATGTAGGCAAAATTAGTGAGCTGTTTTGCTCACTAATTTATTTAACTAGGGGGGGGTCTCATAAAAACACAAAATATTCAGTACATTTTATAAAAAAAAATAAAAATAAATAGAATAAATCTGAATAAAAGCTGTTTTTATGACACAAATGTCAAAATTTCCGATTCTCAGCTTGGCAGGTGTGAGGATTTGCTACTTTTTTTGTGTTCTGTTAGGAAGTAGCATTGGGCATTTAGTAACTGTGACATTTAGAGGCACATAATTGATGGCAATTATGGTAATATCAATCCATCCATAATCATTATGACAACAGCATTTGAATCACAGAGAATATTGTTAAAACTAGGAAAACTCAAAGCCACGTGAAAGTTTCCAAACTGGTTCCACTGGTTTAAGCATTTTTAGACAGTGGTTTCTTTATACTTGATAACACTTCATCGTTTCTTGACTTGCTTAGATTCAATAATGACACGCTAACACACACAGAAAAGCGGTTTTAAATAAGTTTAACACTTTGTTAAAGTTGTGTCCCTGCCCATAGACACGTCAAGAGATACATATGTGTGAACACTGAAACAAAGCATCCCACTCACAATAAATTGATTCCGACTGATGGAGATAAAGAAACGAAAGTCAGATTATCCAGTGAAGGAAACCATATGTGTGTACGTGAATGCGCGCATGCGTATGGTTCGACGAAGCCTGGTAGTAAGAAGGAGGAGAGAGAAATGCCATCTGAGCCAGAAGCGTGGGAGCCAAGGCCTCACATAATACTTGAGGAAATGCATCGGCAACAAAGAGGAACCAGGTGTAATACACTCATGAATAAATATGCTGAGGGCTGGAATTGATCATTAGTACTATCTGGAGGAGGTAAAAAAAAAAAGAAAAAAAGAAACAAGTATGAATAGAGCCCCTGCAATTTGGTGAGTGGTACTGAAGCATGTGATGATCCTTGAGAGATGCTTTCTATTGTTGGTGATGGTACTTTTTGGTTTTTGCCTCTGCAATCTGATTACTGTCTTTTCTTGTTCTATGTAAGTACTATTAGCCAAATAAAAAACTGTCCCAGTTTTACAGTATGAATTATAATGGTAGCTTGTGCACTGGTTTGTGTATCTCTACTATTTTTTCTCATAAATTATGGTGATGCAAGCACAACATAAGCCACTTCTTCATAGTGCACCACTTATACTTTGTTTCATGCTGCACCAAACCTAAGCTGGACATAAATGCTCCTGGGCTCTCGTGTCATACGCTGTGATGTAAAGCCAGGGAACAAAGGTTGTCCATAGCCTGCCTCAGCTAAAGCGTGGAGCAGCACGGTTCTTAATTGGCGCTCTGATTAGAGCGGGATCTGGGCTTTGGGACCCACAGCGCCCAGCAACACTGTCTTCCTTGAGATGTAAGGGTGTTGCTCCTGTCTGTCTTGATTAATGACCTCTCCCTCTGACCTCTCCTGCGATTCCTGGCAGGCTCCTCGCTGAAGCCAGCTAAAGCAAAAAGTGTATACAGTTACAAAAGCAAGCTTACGTGTCTGTTTGCTGGAGCTAGTATACATGCAGCCATGTAGTTGGGTTTAATGAGTAGAAGAAGTAGGGCAGCGACTCCGTTTGAAGGGAAACCAAGCTTGTTGGCCATCGCTGACGGCACACGCGCACCACAAACACGTGCGCACTCTAACTTGCATTCATCATCCTGCAATGGCTGCTCAAATGAAATATAGATGACCTGAAATGCACCTGTTGCTAAGCATCTGCGGGAAACTGAAACAAACACTGCACTGCATATTCCCCACGCAGCCCTATTTTGTCGTTGGGTCAGCAGCATTTCTGTTAGCTGTTATTTATTCTAAGGTTCCAGTAATAAATCTGATTCCCTTACGCTGATGTACTTGTACTTTGGGCACCAGTGAGCATGAGGCAATATGCAAATTGAGAAGTTGGAGAGCTTTCTTTGGGGCAATCAAACGACCTACTATGGAATATTTAACTAGTAAATAAACTGCAAGAGATGCAAAGAAATCCAGTTTACTTTCAGTCTTCTAGTATCTCATATTCTCCAGGGAATTTTGAGGTTCTCTTTAATCTCATCCTTAAATTAAAGAATATCAATCATTGTATGATGCATAGTATCATTATGTTGGTTCCAGTGTAGGTATTTTGTCGGTGTGTAAAACTGTATGACCGTCTCTATTCCCATGATACACTGCATCACTTTTTGTTGTTGTTTTTACGTAAGGCTCTAGACTCAGTAGTAAACTGGTTGGATTATAAGATCTCGTTAAACAAATTCACACTGGTTGGACCGACACCAGCGTTACTCTTGTAAGAACAAAACCAATACAATAGCTCTCCAGAAGTCATTCATTCAAGATAACCTTGGGGTCGCCCCGTCTTAATAATGAATGCGAGTGTGAATTGTTGTCTGTTTCTCTGTGTTAGCCCTGCAACAGACAGGCAACCCGCCCAGGGTGTACACTGCCTCTCACTCTATGACTCTAGTTCCCCCTTAACCATGAATTGGAAGAAGAATAACAATGGATAGATCGATGTTCATAATGTTCAACGGATTTAGAGCAACTTCCAATCCACCCATCCTCTTATCTTGATCTGGGCTGCGGAAGTAATAGGGTAGGAGGGGCACGGTACATCCTGGACAGGTCGCCAGACTATCACATAGAGACAAACAAATACTGGCACTTTAACACCTTTGGGTAATTTAGAATCACCAATTACCCTTACCCTAATAACTGCATGACTTTTAACTGTGGAGAAAACCAGAGTACGCAGAGAGAGCCCATTACAAACTTGGCCAGATTGTGGATTTAAACCCAAGACCTTCTTGCTCTGAGGCAACAGCTCAAACCACCGTGGCATTGAGCTGTCAATACAGATTTAACAAAAGTAGGAAAGCTATGCTTGATGCAGAATTTTTATGTTTTTGTCCTTGACAAGTTAAACCATAATAAATAGTAATACATATACGTGGTGTGTGTATGGTTATCTGCCTCTTATAACCCCAGTGATTTCCCTGTGGTTTGACATCTCGTGTGATCTTGAGAATTTCGTGAGTCCAGGCAACTAACCACCATTTTTACAGATATATTGGTATCAGCATTGACGAACAGAAGAAACACCCTTCAACAATATTATGAGAGTTTACGTTGTTGTGCTTGTCCACCAGAGGGCACTCTGCAACTTATCTGTAAGCGACATGCGTTTGGAACAAGCAGCTTATCTGAGAATAATCAGGCAGAAGGTAAAGGCGCAGTGACTACTTGTAACAATTGTAACTAGTAATAATGAAAGTTATTCATTTACTCCATTTCAGGGTAACGACTCATAAATCAATATACATATCAGGGATATCTGTTTATGTTTAATGATTGGAAGCTGGATATCAGCTTTTTAAATCACCAAATATCAGTGATGGTATTGGTCTGAAAAATCATAAATCAGTGGGCGGCGCTAGAAACGAGTCATATCGCCAAAAAAATAGTTGGTGTTTGGTTCTTCAAGTTATTTTCATGTTTCATGCTTGAGGACTGGAGCATAAATATATCAGATTTCAATATGCTTTTCTCTGATAACAGTTTTATAACTGTAGCCTTGTCTAGAAAAAGCATCGACAGCTCCACTGTCTGTCAGCGCATCATAGCAGACACGTACACATCCAACCAACGGACTGGTCGAAGAATAGGTCCAATTTCCTTCATCACCTTCTGACACAGAAATAAAATGTGTTGTGTAACAGGTAAGGACATACAACTGTTTAGCCATTATGTAAGCAAATTCAGAAAATGTGAAATCCACTGTATTTGCCTTGAGACAGTAACACACACCTAATAAACACAACCTCTATCACAGTAAAAGGAAAGAGCCTTCATCTGTAACGGTGTACACCACCTCCTCCAACCCCCACCTTCTATCCCCTCACCGCTAATTATCCAGAAGATGGATTACATCATGGGATCTAATAGAGAGAGGCACCATTACACAAAAACCACACAAGAAAAAACACACACACTTCCCCCAAGCCCTCATGAAATCACTCAGCTGATCTGCCAATTTAGTTCCACATTTTTATTAACCAAAAAGGTAGAAGCCACTCACTGTCATCACTCAAAAACGTGAACAATACCAGTCAAGCCTTCCTATTGTTAAGATGGATGGTGTTCCATGAAATAAAGGGGTATATTTAGGATAAAATACAATACATGAGTTTGGAGTGGCATATTTTGAACTGTTAAAATCCTAGGCGATAAATAAGGCGAGCATACTGCATGTCATATATTCTTTTAGAATTCTGGCACAGGTTGTAACTTTTAATAAACCAAAAATAAAACTGTAACTGCTACAGTTCTGTTTGTACACCAAAGAAGATGCACTTTGGTTCTTATATATGGCTTTTCTCGCTCAATTTACCATTTACCCCCGCTGAAGAAGGGACATTTTAGAGAAGTGAAGTGCCATTTACTATTATTGGTCCTGCTTCTGCCACCTCTACCTTGATGCTGTCCTCCACGCTAATGTGATTATTTGAAAATCACCAGAACACTGCTGGAAAATAGCAACGGGTTGAAAGAAAAAAAAACTTTTTTCCCCCTTCATCTTCTTTTTTGTCAAAGGTAGGATTGGCAACATTTAAAAAATCTCTTTTCCCCCCCACCAAATCCTCAACTTCTGTTGCCGTAGTAACCGAGAAAGGGTGAATGAGGGGGGGAAAAGAAAATCAACATACAAAAACCTCATGTGAAACCACGATGTTGAAAAACTCACCAAACTTGGCCAGAGATTTTTATTTTTTTATTTTTTTTGATGCCCCAAGGCAAAAATGACATGCATGACAAGTCGGTATACAGACTTGTTTATCACTTCAGAGCCAAGGCAGAATGCATAATGTATTGTGTTTGCTCTGTGCTGCTGTTAATTCATGCTGTAACTAGCTCTCCAAAAAATAAATAAAAAAATACATTAAAAAAAAAACCTCTTCTTGGAGGAAGGAAGTCAAAGCTAAGCTGTTTGCAAGGAGTCTGCTCCAGTGATGATATAACCCATGTGGGGAAGTACTCACCGAGATCAAATCACCTCCTGTGGCACTTCACCATATCTAGCCTCCTTTCACTCATCTATTATCTCCAACTTTCTCTCTGTCTTTGTATCCCTACTTTTTATAACTCTCTCCCCTTCACTGCCTCTCTGTCCCCTCTATCCCTTTAATCCCCTTATCCTTCGCTCTTCTCCCAGATGAGGTGGTCTGGCCCTGGCCTGGCTATTTCACTCCCTTCTAATCACTGTCCCTCCCCCTCCAGTGTCACCTGATTTGCACACTTCATGAACTGGAACGTCTCCACGGCTGGTATTCCCCTTAGCGTTCGCCCAATGGGCCGTCCCCCGTGCTCCCGTGCCACCTTGAACACATCATCGGCCCCGATGACCGTGAACGCGGGAGGCGTACGCATTTGCGCACACGCCGCCACGCTCAAAATAATAATTGTGCTCGCCTCGCTTGCTCTCACCCTTTGTGCCTCACAAAAGAGCGATCACAGGCACGCTGTTTAAGTTGCCACGGGCTCTCCCTCGCTCTCACATGTGCGTACATCCTGTCGGGGGACTAGATGTTAGATGAAGTTTGAAGCTTGATGATCATCATCAGAACAGTCAGAGACGTCTACCTATGTGTTGGGGGAACTAAGCTGCCACTGTCTGTGTAAAAAGCATCTATGGATGAAGTCAGACATTTATTCCCACGTCGAATAGTGGAGGAGGGGTACCACGGCTAATCATACGTATGTCAGAGACAGATATTGAATCCTTCTTTCCTAAAGCAGAGTAAACTGGCTGACTTAAAGCTGAATATTCCATTGCATGCTGTAGTCCCGTCAACGAATGGCTCCCATGCATTTTTCACAGTCCAACCAGTGTCCTCTGGTGCTAATTCACCAGTAAGCCATTCACCAAGGACAACAGTCCCCAACGGGCTTAGTGCAGGATGCCTGCTTGTGTTTTTGTCACAGTGGGGAGGTCTGAGTCATTGTTCACTTGGCCTAAGCCAGTTTTGGCCAGGGAGAGTCAGGCTGATAGGATGCACTGGAGAATGCTGCCTGCCTCATGATCCAAGGGCTGGCCTAATTTGTAATTACCTTCTGCAGTGTTCTGGAAGACTGCAGTTTGTGCTTGTCCAGGATGTGGATTATCTAGTGTACTGAGATGGCAGGGTCATGTACATGCGTGCACACATGCACGCACAAGCACATCCACACTCCCCTAGCAAGAAACTGATGACTTTCCACAGCCTAGCACCTGATTGACTGAGGCAGCCATGTTCGTAATTCGATTTTCCTGCCATGGTATTGTTAAATTTTTAATCAAACCTCTGTGTGCTACCTGCATTCCCCACAATGGATTACATTTAATTGTATAAATTGAATTTGTAGCTAAGAACGAGTGAAGAGTAAACTTGTATCTAGGCGGGGTTACCATCTTGGCTGTTCTGTGCAAGCCTTTGAAGTAGAAAATTTGGTCTACAATCCAGTAGATGCTGTTTTTTTCAGTTTTTCATTAAAAGAAGATGAGTATGGTTATATAGAATGAATTGAATCAAAATGCTCCACAGATTGTCTGTTCAGTCCATATGGCTATTAAGCGGAATTGCCCTGCTAAACTCAATTTTTAAGTCATAAGACACTCCACTCTATTATGTGTGTGCGCATAGGGGAAGTGTTACACAGGAATGAGGCTAGGGATTAAATATGGATAAAGTAGCAGTTCTGTTAAGTCGAATATGTGAGGGGAAACGAGGATCTCTTGATTGATCTTATCTTGCAACTGCCTACCTTTGATTTTGAGTGTCAGACAAATTATTTGACTGCACTCAAGGAACTTTAAGTGTAGGAAACCATGCTTATTTATAATTAAACGATTTATAGCGACAGTGAACTGTGTTCCTTTTACACTCCTGCGTTCTACATCAAAGGATGAAGACAAAAACAATTCATATTTGGCAGGTGGAGCCGGTTAACAGAAATCAATCTGCGAGAACTATCGGCCGAGTTTAAGAAGCTACGACTGCGTTGCAGACAGTCAGAGAGCGAGGTTCGAGGGCTTCCACCTAATTTTAGATGATCGAGCACCTTGTGTGGAAAGGCACTGACATCGCAGCCTCCGGTGGCCTTAAACCGAAAGCAAATATTGCCAGAGAGAACAAAATAACAGGGGGAGGAAAAGAGCATTACTTCCTGGCAGGGTTGACTTCACACATAAGAAGGTGCATGCTGCTCTACTGGCTCTGACCCACATAGAGGCAGAGCAAGGTCTGAGACACCAACAATAGACATGTACAGTAAACGAGACCGCATCAAGAAGAGAGCGTGATGGAAGAGGTGAACTACCAGAGCATGCAGAAACCTAGGGCGTTTCACTAAAGGGAAGGACTCAGCCCACTGAGAGGGCTTTGTGACACCAAGTGTGACACAAGTAGCCCAATCAGCCACAGCGCCACAGTGGGAGACCTGGGAAGGAAAAAAAGGAAGAAGAGAAAAATTCCACAAAGTCTCAGTTATAGGAAGTGTGCAATTAAGGAAAGAGGAAAAGAAAAACTGTCATAACATACCCAAGTTCTGCTTTGACTGATTGACTTGAGCTTATGAATTTAGATTTGTTTTCGAGTCTCAGTTAACAGGGGCAACAACCGAAACACTTAAGTAATTCTGTTTCCCATCTGCTATCAACACGATTTTTAATGAGTAAAACCTGACAGTGCGTAGTGTTGAAACCTTTAAAGGATGCTCCACGACTGCAATCTGCTGCCTCGGATATTCACAATAACATCCTCAATTGGCCATTTAAGAAAGTGTAACTGACTGTCTGCGACATTCGGGGATCTGAAAATCCCAGGGTCAGCACCGTGCGTCACTGGGAGCACTGGGAAAGGCATTTAGCTCCTGCACGTGGTCTCGAAGAGAAGACGCTGGCCTTTTGATTCACAGCTTCATTAAACTGAACGCGCTTCACTGTGAACCACCTGAGTCCTGCCTCCTGCTTGAGACATGTTTAGATGCGTAGAAAGGCAATGAACGGCATGCAGGCCGAGAGTAATTTCCATCTTCAGACAAAAAAAATAAATAAATAAAAATCAAATGCAGCATTTATTTGTTTATTTTTTTGCAATACAAGGAGTGTTTGTCATGCACTGTATTTATCCGCATGTTAATTAGACTGTGTTGATCATTCCGTCATTCCTGTGAACAAGCAATAATGATTATACATGTTTGGATCCCTCGGCAACTGCTAATAATACCACTCAAGGGCATAATTCAATTGGATGGCATAATTGGCACACAGAGAACAGAGACGCTGGGGAGTGGGCTCCCTACGGTCCGTTCTGGAATTATAGTGTGCCGGTGCTGGCAGTGAGGTGCCCTTTAGCTGAAGCCTTTTGCCAAGATTCTGTCTAAGCTCTGAGACCCTGATGGCATCGCTGTCACATCACATAGTGCTGTACCCCGTATTTTAAAATCCTTAAATCATCCATTTGAATGAAGAAAGCCATGTGCAGTACTAATAACAAAATTAGAGAAAAAAACAATAGATTAAAAGAAAACAGAATTATATTTTCCCCACACGAGACCCTCTGCTTGCCATTAACAATAGCTCGTAATGTCAGAGCTAGACACACAATTAGACAATGTAATCTTTTTCAGACCACACAGGCATTAGGATTAATTTCGCAGTAGACAATACAGGGATGCGCTTCTATTCAGCAACAGTGAAATTATGTCACTTTGAGCACTATCCAATCTGCTGGCATCCTCTCGTAACCTCACAATTATGTTAAGGTTGCTCGTGCCTCTCAGGAGCACAGGGGTGACTTTGGACACGGGGAGGTTACAATGAGAGGTAATTGCCAAAATCCACGGCGGAATAGCATGATCTCTTTCTGACACCGATGGGAGGCAAAAGACAAAGAGCCTTATGAATATTTAAATTGCAATTTTCTTCATTTTCTTCAATTGACCCTTTTTTGGCTTTAGCAGAAGGGAAACACTGAATGGATGAGGGTGTCAAAACTGCAGCATGTAACTCAAGACGGAAACCGGAGCAAAGCATCAAAGATGCAGTTTGTTTTCCGAGACGCGCACAAGACATAATGCACCAGGTCAGATTGTGGAGTGATAAATCCATATTTAAAATAAGCAGTATTTACAGATGAGGTCAGAAGAATGTCTTTGGCCACCATAAAACACGGTGGAGGCTCTGTCATGATTTGGAGCTCCATTTCAGCCAGTGTTGTTGGGGATCTTCTCGAAATTTAAGGACTCATGAACATAAAAAGTACCACCATGCAATATCATCAAGCTTAGCTTCTCAGCATGACAATGATCCTAGACACACTGCCAGTGAAGTAAAAGCAAGACTGATACTGGAACAATCTGGGACTCTCCAGTTGCTCTTAGAAGTGAAGAAGCTTCTCGGATGAGAGGTGAAACATCTTCAAGAAACTTAAAGAAGTCCAGACGCTTTTCTTTCCAAGCTCCTTCAGAGACATACGTCCTACGAAATATTGACCACCAAATTTGTACAAATTTAGATTAGTCACTCCATATGACCTGTAATTTTGGTTCATTTTTTGTAAAATTTGGCTCCATGTTTCAATTCCTTATGAATGGCTTTTTGACAGCCACCCTTCAACTGAGACTGATGAGGCTTCAGTGAATGGTAGATGGATCAACTGAAGACTCATTGACATTGTCAGTGCTTCTCCTATTTAAAGTCATGACTTTCAGATACTATTCATCTGCTGTAGATAGTTTTTAGGACTGTCACTCCTTCTTTTGCTGTCCGCTTATCCAGTTTCCTCAAAATTTTCACAATTTTTTAGCTAATAGCTGTTTTGGGAATTTTTCGTAAGAAAACACAAACAAATTACGCTGCCTGAATATTTTATTCTTCGTTGTCTGTTATGTGTAGACACATTGGTTACTGCCTTGAGTTAGTTGAACCTTCTTATATGTAGCTTACCAAACAACAAAAACATTCCCTAAAATTGTCAGGTACAAGGACTGAACTGAAGATGAGTGAAAAAGCAGCCAATGCTCCAAAGAAAAAGTTTGAAAGTCCGAGGACTACTGTTCAAGACCACTTTAAAAGAAATGACAAGAAAGTCTTGCTACTTAAAAGCAAAATAGAAAGAAAGAAGGGCAGTTCAAGACTTCTGTATCATGTCATTAAGAATATTCTTTAATTATTATGATTAAGCCCTGTACACACACAGTAGAAATTTACATATGCAGTTTTTGTTTCTTTAAAATATGATTGCGCCAACTCAAGGACAGACTTCAGTGTCTTTAGTCAAAGGTTTGAAAACAACAACAACAACAACAATAATCATATCAGCAAACTGGCAAACTGTCTTGGGTGTACCCCACCTCCTACCCTACAATAGGCTCCAGCCCCCTGTGATCCTGAATTGGATAAGTGAAAGAAAACAGATGGATGGATAGTGTCATGTAGGAACAGCACAATCACAACAATATTACATCCTTTGAAAAGGAACTTCTAAAACCTTTGCGATTATTTGACTTGTATTTAATTGGGTAATGTAAAGTCTCAAGAAAAGCAGACGACTCGCTGATGAACTATTGATTCCTGCCTCTGTTAATCCCCATTAGCACCACTGTAAATCTAAGTGAAATTCCCTGATTAACAATGTCATGTTTAAAGCACAATCCGAGATTCAGGGCTCCACTAATTTGTGCAATTACTAATCATATCATCTCCATCAGGCACTAATTAGAGCACATGCACAAGAATGTTGGGGCACAGCTGATAAGGGAAAGGCATTAACTGATACATACTGAAAGTTGCAAGCATAACGAGCACAAGTGCCCACTGAGAGCAACGGAAAACTTTGCATGCAAATATAGCTTGAGGTCAAACTGTGTCTGAACACTCAAAACCATATGTCTTTTGTAACAAGCTTTGGTTTATTAAGACATGTAAAAAAAAATGAAACATTCAAAAATTATTAGGATTTCTGTTCAATGACTGAGTTCACGAAAAACAGCCCAAACCAAAAAAGCAGTAAAGCGAAGTAGGAGTAGCAGTGACTACTGTTTGGTTATTGTTTATGTGAAAAAGAGTCAAATAAACAATGTAGAGTAACTGATACATACAAGATTTGGCAAGCCCCTTGCTGATTCTGACAGTCAACCTGCGAGACAGTTGCTTTGCCTCGGTTCACCGCATCTGTCTGACGTAACATGACTCGCAAACAGGCCCAGCGTGACCTGGCGTGCTCAGGAACACAAGCGCTCTGTCTCAGTGCCACGGCTGCCTCGCTCAGTTGCTAACCTCAGGCGATGCTCCATGTTACCGTCACGTAATGATCCCACCGGGCCATTCGAAAATGTCTTACCTCTGCACATCTCCGCTTATTTAGAATGAAGAAACAAGCTCATTTGCAAATGCATTTGAATCTCCGGGTGCTGCAGAGACGGAGAGAGGGGGAGAGAGAGAGGGCTTTGCCCCGGGCAGCATTTACTGATCGGCGGCCCGAGCAGAACAGATTAGCAGGGTTTCATTCACAAAATCCAAACTCACTCAGGGGAGATTGCTTGTACCACTGTAAGCATATTGGAATGGCTCCGCAACCGCCGTTCAATTCCTCCTGCGCTCACCAAAATCCCCTTCCTGCCTTGCGTTTTTGTGCGTAAGCCGTGAATATAAACCGAGAGCGGCGCTTCATACAAACATCTAATAAATGAAATGCTGGTCGGGAAATAAACTCCATTTGGTTTATATCAACCGAAACCCCCCCACAGTCCACCCCATCAACACTCGCCCGGATAACACAGCATTGTTATTCACCTTAAGACAATTATTTGCCTTCCACAGCTGTTTTCCAGCCGCGTATTGCCAATAATCCTCACAGGCGTGGAGGCCTCCCCGTGCTGTTAGCCCAGCACAGTCTCGCGTAATAAAGGACCGCAAATGCCGCAGGTAAGGCTCAGACACACATTCACACACTTGAACACATTTCCCGGTGAGATATGACAATGAAACACCTTTCCCAAGTATCTGACGCCAGTGTCAACTAGCTGTATAAATAATTGTTTACAGTTGTGATATCTAATGGGTTATTTCTTATTTTCCTCTAAGCTGATAGATGATGGTTGAGTCCAGGTTAAATAGCCATTATAACCATGATGCTCAGGCAAAGTCACATTTTTTTCCATTCATATTTTCTTTGGGGTGTTTCTTCCTGTGCTTCGAGAGGATGGATGAAGGTCGAGCCCCAAGCTTAATGATCATTATCACCATGACTCTCGAGCATATTCATTCAAGGTTCTCCACTCCAGCATTTTAACTTTGTTCCTTTGTTTTTTTTCCTAAAGATTGTTGTTTGTATTAGTGTTTTTCTTTTTGCATCTCGGCATTCGCTGAGTTAGATTTTGCATTTTAAGCGTGCTGTTTTGATCATGCCAGTGAGCGCATCATTGAGGCATCTCGGCATCTTTGATGTATTGCATACTGATGGAGCGCATGCATTTTCTCCCCGCAGGTTTTAACAATCTCGCAGACTTCCAACTGTTATTTCAACATGTCAATGAATCATCTGACAGAATGCGCACACAGGGAATAGATCTGGGCGCTGATGAAGACATCCTGCAAGAGCAATTGTCATTTAAAGTGCTGCAGCCCGGGCTAAAAATGGACATCACAAGGCTTACAATAATTCTGCCTTTAATTAAAAGACAATACGAAGGAATCATCGCACAAGGCGTGGCTTTATTCATTGTGCGATTTCAAGTGACAGCAATGACATCATGACGAGGTGTAGCAGCACTGGAAATGAGCCTGGTGGTTTATAATGCAGGAATCCGTATTGATCCAGATCGGTGTAGAGGAAAGAGATCAATAAAGCTGATCCCTCTCAGTTGATCTTAAGAGAGCTGAGGTGCCAGGTGAAAAATGATCCATTAGAGGGATGTGAAGCAGTCTCAGTGGAGTGCATTAAGTCACTGTTCAAGACTTTGCTACTGTCCTGTACAGCTGTATGCGTTTAACCGTTTCACTGCATACTCAGAAGAGGAAAAAAGCAACAAATCTTGCTGATTTATGATTATTGTTCACAGTGATTATTAACAACGCTCTAATATAAGTTACAGTTTTAATATATAAACGTTGCTGGTTAATTTGAGTTAATTAGCACTGTGCAGTTGCCAACTTTCATCCCCATATTAATAAGGATATAAATGTACTGTGCATATTTAAGAAAAATCACTTGATTTGGACACAAGTGTCTTTCAAATCAACACAACATAAAATAAAAAAGTACTGCAAAACCTTTGAATCATACAAATTGCATATAATAATGAAAAAATAAATAGGCTTGCCAAAGTCAAAAGTTCAAAGATAGAAGATAAGCTGGCTTGGCTACTTTGGAATAGTTTCCAAGCACCAATATTTTCATGTAAAGTTCAAACAAATGTATGCTGCCTCTCCTGACACCATCACCATTGGGAGGTGGAGAAAACAGGTTAAAAGTCTTCCAACGATCAGTAATATAACCAAAAATGGAAAAAGCACATTCCACATTTCTGCTACTTTACATTCAGGTGTAGCTTCAAAGGTATAGAGAAAAAATTCCAACTGTTCTGGGTCAGTTTGACCCAGTATTTTGAGTTTTCATATCTTGGTTTGATTTTGTATTTTTGGTTATCTTCTTGGTCTAGATGATGATGATGATGATGATGATCTAGGTTCCAGCTTATTCTGGTTTAGGTTTATTTCTGCCTGTGTAAGGTCCGTGTTTCTTAGTCTGCGTCCTTGTGTATTGTTTCCTGTTTTATTTTGAAGGATTGTGTCTTATGTTAGTGTGTCCAGCTTCACTGCCCCTCCTTTTTACTTCAGGAAAATAAATAAATAAATATATATGTTAGAACTTGGACATTGATTTTTTTTTTTTTTTTTTTACTCTCAGGTGTCCAGTTTTTGGAAAAAAAAAAAAAAAAAAAGCTGGTGAACGTGAGCACTCATTTATCTGTGTGCTAGTGCCAACGCATGATTTAACAAGCTGCAACATCTGCCCTGGTGTGCGATCGCCTCGCGAGGACATTTCCTGGACATTAATCTGAGATTAAAGTTGAAATCTGCAGCAGGACAAGCAGGGATTACCGTCGCCTCCTGTCAGTTTCACTTGGCACGAACATGGTATGATCAACACCTCAGGTATTATCAGGCCCACTATACCGGGTCTCTGCACGTGGCACTGGCACAATATACTATAGGTGTCTTTTCCATTCAATTGTTTAATGGAAATATGGTTACATTTCTTAAAATCTGCCTGTAATTTAATGAACACGTTTATAATATTCTGTGCTCTTAAGGCCACAGAATATTCAATATTTACACAACATGGTTAGACTGAAATTGTACAGTATTTTAGAGTTTGTGATCACAAGTAATGTTTACTCTCATAATTTTGGATCCATTTTTATCCATAAACGCAGCGGTAAATATTCTAAGGCCCTAACTGAAGAGGGGAAACAAGCTAGCTAATTAGGACCTCGATATATTTCTGATTTTCTCTCTATAAGAAACAGACTGTATCATTTAACAGCACCAAATCTGACAAAGGCAAAATAAAAGATGAATGAAAACATCCGTGCGGGTCCCTGAAAGCATACTTGAGAGGCGATAGCTGGCTCTCTGTACTCGGAGACTGGCAGCTTTGAGAGAGGAATGAAAAGGCAGACATGTGAAAGTGTGAAAATTCTTCAGAAAGATAAAACCGAAAACGAAAGATTAAAAAAGACAAAAAAAAATAAAAGGGAGAGAGAGGAAAAAAAGCCATGCCAAAATAAACATCACCACCCTCGCTCTGGCCAGTTAGATCCATTATATCCCGCAGCTTCTTTCTCCATCATTCATTCTTGCAAAACACTGAATCTTATCTCTGGAATAAACATGAAATCCTGTTTAATGAAATTTGCTTGTCTTTTCACCTTTCTTTTACTCTTGTTACGCCGTCAAATGTGTGCGAGACAAAGCAGCGCAAAACACAATATCTATCCGGGTGAATCACATAAGTGCAACAGCCTTGGCCAGACTGATGTTTTAGTCATCGCAAGGGTTCACCCTGCCGTGACCTGGAAAGATTAAGGTACTGCCCACAGCGCACCAGATGACGGACCGCCTCCCGACTATTGCCTCCTCCGACCCTCGTTTGCTAAGGATACCTCATTTTGATCATCTTGTGATCTTGTATTTATTGTGCATTGTTTGCAGATTGAGTGAAGCTTGCGTTAGGCAGCGTCTTGGAAAGAAAAGGTGAGAGAGTATTGATGTAACCTCTTATTGAACAGCTTATTGAACTGTTATTGCAGGGTGGCAGAGAGGTTGCATCGCAATCGGCAGCCTCTCTCTGTTTCAGGGCTGCAGCTTCCAGCAAATGCCTTTTAACAACAGGAAATGGCTTGAAAGATAAGTGAGCTGTTCTCTTACCTCTGTAATTGTCCAAGAAAGAGCAGGCGGTAATTACCTAATGAACAACTGATAGTATAATAGCTGCTTCTTTAGTCACTGGGGGTCTGTGTAACGCCTCTCAGTTACAATCGGAAAGCTGCTTCCACTTTTATTTCATTGTGTCACAAAGACACGGTTATTTAATTTTTTAATTGTTCACTGGGTTGTTGCTTCAGAATTTGAATTTTGAAGAAAACACAGAAAAGACTCGTTGTACTTATTATCACTGTCTGTGTACCGTGCTTGAGGCTAGACTGTACCATTAGCACCCTGACGAGTCAGCAGCCAGTATAGGCCCACGAGCTCATTGCGTATTATACAGCACATCTGTCCAAGCAATAATTTATCAGCTATACTGGGTATTAATACACTTCTTCTTTTATTTATGAAGCCATTATTAGTTTTTTTTTGCAGGTGTACAAGTACTTTGAGGAACTGTATCTCTTTACATCTGAAATAGACATCCATAATCCATCCAAACTCATTATGATAGCAGCCTTTGAATCATAGACAACACTGTTCCCTACTCATTCCACGGGCTAATACTTCATGATTATATTTCTGCTTTTCACGAACAGCAGCCACACACTGACCAGTGGCTACAGCCAATATTTAAAGACAGACAAGCATTAATCCATTGCCTCTTACAGGCACTCAAGGTGGTCCAAGGGTACACTTGATGCTCTGCAAGTAGCCCGCCTGACGACTGCCCGGCTCCTTCCTCAGATCCTGCTCTCTGCTGCCGAATTTGCAACCGCGTTTACACCGAAAACACCCAGAAAGCAAGAACTCTGACTTATTACGCACCCTTTAGACAAGACCCCATCAATGGCTACCTTGACCTTCAGGTGTAGAGGGAAACATCACTGCTGTCAACCTGCAGTTATGATGGAATGCTTGTCTTACAGGTCACAGTGACCTAAACTGGGAATATTACAGCATGCCCATATCCTCCAGGGTAAAACACCAAAGACAGAAAATGTTTTATGCCTTACATACAGTGCAAATAATTAAACGATCAGATGCAAGGCTGGGTTCACGTCCGGCTCTAAGCACCTTCCCTAAGAATATTAATAATAATAATAATAATAATAGATATTATTATTATTGCTGTTGTTCTCTAATAAAATGTTGAAGCAATAACTCAAACGCGAGCAATTAAAAATTAAACTGAGACAATTATTCATTTGTGAAACACAGAGGAGGGAGGCAAAAAAAGAAAAGGTATAATTAAAGTTTTTAAATCCGTTTTTCATTTGATTCACTTTGATTGAACAAAGCGCTGCAAAGCATTGTTCGTCTTAATGTTAACGCCGCAAAAAGTCCCGCTTTCTGGTCTTTCAATCAGTTGCGCGCTCGCTGCATGAATAAACAATGACGCTGTGTTCTGTACGCCACTTGAAAAGCTGAGTAATTTTAGAGAGTCATTTAATCTAGGATGTGACAAAAAGGCATTTTGATTGAGGCATAACTCCAGGTTTGGAAAACAAAAATTGCTCCCGAATTACTACCGGTGGGTAATTTTGAATTTCCTGTGAAAAGCAGTACAAATTGATATAAAATAGATCAATAAAAAAATAAATAAAATTGGTCCATATGAAGGAGAGTTGTTACAATGTGAAGCTTTCAAAAATCGTGTCACTTCCTTCCCCCGCGACTTCGTCATTAACTTTACTTTTGCATAAATTTCAGGGTTTTCGTCACAAACGTAGCAGCCCAGTGAGAACAAATCAAAGTATGCAAAATGTTGCCGTGTTACACAAATAACTGTTTAACAGCAGCCAAGCGTGAGCACTGAAAAGCAGGTTTAAAACTGCAAAAACACAAAACAGAGAAATCCCCTTTGCTGCTTCATTGATGTTGTTTTGGTTTTTTTGCCTTTTCATTCATGGAGTCAATCAGCAGCCGCATTTGCTTCTAATTAAACCGAGGTAAGCTCCAAGGTAATACTACTACAGCAGCATACACATCCCCTTGACATTACGTCTCTGAGCCCACAGAAGGGCACTCTTTCTTGAAATAGATGCCTCCTCCTTAGGAGCTGCCCAGCTGTCAAGGAGAAGGGCACTCACTGTATAACTGCATATAAACATAACACAAACTGCCAAGTGTGATAAGAATGGGAAGGAGGCTTCAACACCAATTTCGACAGAAGACAAATGACTGCTGGTGGACTTATCGTTGTTGATTCGTGTAGCTGGAAGAAGCTTTGCTTTTGTTTTTTCTTCCCCTCTTCCTTCTGCCTGGCTGTTATTTATAGTCTGTTCCCTCACATCACAGGCTCGTTTTAGTCTGGTTTGGGGTTTTTTTTCTGCAAAAGAGCTGAGTGAGAAATTGAATGTGAAATATTTTCATGTGAACGTCCTTAAATGTTAATGAGCAAATGTTTCCAGGTGGCTTTACAATGTCGCGGATTCGAAAACAAGCCACCCTTCCTCTGATCTTATTCATATATATGCATTTAGATACATATGTACACATTTACAGTACTTCCACCAGATAAATGGCTGACTTTGTGGAGATGCACACTCTTTTTTTTCCTTTCTCTGCAACTTTACGCTCTAAAGTCTGACCACATGTGCTGTTTTCACTAAAGGACAATAAGCTGAAAAAGCCCTACTCCTTGGGTTTCGTGCATGTCCAGTCAGGAATACTGAGCAGCCCTTGCTTACGAGGATACGTGATTTTTTTATTTTTTTTTATTTTTTTTAAATTCTAGCGCCTGTGTTTTATCTACTTGGCCTGTCAACGCCGCTTTGTGCGGTGACATAGCTACATCGCGAGCAGGCCCCCGAGGCCGCTGTCCTCTCTGCCACTCGAGCTCCCCTTGTTGTTGACTCAGCATGTTGGACATGCTCCCTGGGTTGCTACACTGCCACGGCTGACACACTATTGGTTAGTATGTATGAGTGTGAGCGCGCGTGTTACGAGGTCAACCGTTGCCAGAGGCCGATTGCTTCAGAAACAGGAAGGTTCCCGGCGGCCACCTGCCGTGCAGACCGTCACCGACCCCCGTGCCGTGCACTGTCATACGCTATCATTGCTATGAGGAGGTGGAGATAAGGCAGGGTGTTGCATGAATTATGCAATGCTGCTAACTGATGTTTACCGGCCGCGCTGGGGATAGCGTCAGCGTACAGTAATGGGTTGCCTGTTGCACTCAAAGTGAGGCAACATGTAAAAATGCTAATTTTCCTGCCCAGCTACAGTTACATCGGCTCCATTTAACATCACTACTGAATATGTAATTTTCATTGTTTTAACGTTCAGAGTTGGCAAAATGCGCCACGCTGTATGCGAACGGGTTCCTTTCTAAAAAGCACCTCTGGTATCTTAATGAACTACAGTAATGAACTGTGTAAAATTATGCATGCGATTAGAGTTTTGTTGAACAAGCCATTTGAGCACGAGACATAATAGCCCCCAATTTTATGGCTAGATTTACAGGCAGTAATCATCTCAGAGTCTCCTCGCCAAATCTCATTCTGTGTGACTGGTGTTCAAGAGTGATTATTTTTTTGTTAATACTCCTGTAATTAAATGCATGCTTAGACTCGGAGTGATTACAGTTCCTGACGAGTAATTGCTCTGCGGTTCAGATCGCTGCTAAGAATGATAATCAAATCTGCAGAGTTTTGTCCGTGTGTCCCGAGAGCAATCGAATGGCATGTGAATCACCGCCCCACGGGGGCAGTCGGATGATAGTCGTTTGCACCGCTACAAGCGCTGACTGTAGATGACTGTAGATGCTGCCATTAATCTGTGTTTTACTTTAAATGCCTATTTATTGATATCAATTTCAGACCAATTATTAACCGAATACAAATATTGGACTCCTGCTGTCCACACCTCCGAGCTACCACGGCTTCAAGTGAGAAACAGCCTGGCTGCTTGGTTGTGTCATGCAACACCTTTAGGACACACTGCCCACATAATCTCAATGCATAAGAAACTTCACACACAATTTGTCAATATAAAGGCACAGTGCAGAATGGCATTCTCGGACAACTCAAGGAAGCACACAAACGTGGACACAACCATAGCTCGGTAGGAAAATCTTGGAAGCGAAACATGTTGAACGACTGCCAAAACAGCAGCACAGAATCTAAAGATCTACTCAAAGTGTAACCGATTAAAGAGCAATCCCTTTGGTAAAGACTTACAGTTTTCTTTCTTTTTCTTTCTTTTTTTGTCTTTGATATTTTTCAGTAGCCCAGAAATAATTACAACTCTCTGCTGTCAATTCAGCTCTGCCAACGTGCCATTATAAGCTATAGTTTAAAGCCAAGGACCGTAAGTAGGCATCACCTTGACGGTGCTAGAAATCTCACAGCTTTATCAGCTCAGCGAGGGCTCAAGTGGACATTGTGTAAGACAGTAAAGAGGACAACAGAGAGACATAAGGGCGAAGAAAGAAAGGAAATGTTTCAATCGCAGCAGTGTCGGGTACAGTTGCAGGACTGAAGATTGCGATAATGATGTGCGTGTTAGAGAGGCAGATTTGCAAACATTGTGCTGCAGCATCAAATTGCTTAGTTCATTTGCACGAGCATAAAGCAGCAATTAGAATGGGATTCTCTGGGATATTTATAAAATCATCCAATCACATAACCGTATTATATGAGAATATCCTTCAATCCTCTAAATGGGGACAAGTTCAGCGCAATCCGATCGTTCAGTCTGACGTCACTAGCCGTGTCTGGGCCTAAACTCCGCTGCAGGTCCATATATCAAACGATGGCATTACTGAGAGTTGAAAAACTGTCTAAAGTCTTTCATCTTTAATAAAATGATCAGCGTTCTGCTCTACCAGGTGTAACAATTGAGTTTAACATCCAGACATCCATGAAAACGGAATTTATGACATTTAACGGAGTTAGAAGTTAGCAGGAAGTTAGCTCGCTAGCTTCCATCTAAATACAATATAGCATGTCCTGACTGCGGGGTTTTGGAAACAAATTAAAAAGTACAGCTCTGTTATCACTTCCAACATAAATGAAGACAGAAAACTAAACAGCAGTGACGTTTGTAGGGTTACTGAAGTTTGGCTAGCTGGTATATAATGATGTGCTACGTGACCGCTAGCGACACAGCTATGTTAGCATAATATAAACAAGCTAACTTTTTTTCCACTCGATAAAAGTTAACGTGAGTGTTCTCGGTGGTCAGGAACAAATGTAATCGCATGGCAGGATGCTGTAAAAGGACCAAACTTCAGCCAGGAGAACAACTGAGATAATCCAGCCACAATACGAGGTTAGTCATTCATATACTGCTGCATGGGCTGGGCTGTAGTTACATCCTAAGATTTTAAAAACTGAGTTTAAATAAATGATTAGCGGTAATAAAAGCCGAGGGAGGTCAACGGTGATCACTGACTTTTTTTAGGAGCTTTTTGAGATTAAATAGAAGAAAATACAAAGCATTAAACATGTTAACAACACAAAAGCCATATTAAACGCAGACTACTTTAGGCCCGGAAGTAGGATTCGTCACGTCATCACTTAATAATCGGATATTATTTGTCATGAGAATGTTTTGGTACAAATGAAGGACTAGAAGATACTCCAGAATGAAACTTTCAGGGTCGCGCCATGTGAAAGGTTTCTTTAGCAGGTTTATAAGCGGCTCTGTTGTCTTTCTTACAGTGGGAAGCGTTTTTGCTTTTCTTTACAATGAAGAATCTTTTTTCTATATGTGTACAGCTGCGATGCAAATTCAGAGGAGACTGATAGTCCTGCACCTCCACGGGTCGCTAATTAACAGGTTATGTGAATAAGTGGAGAAATGAGAAGTTGTGTGCTGACAGAAAAGTTACGTACTGGACAATTTCTTAGCCGGGAGCAGAAACTTCCCGGAGTCTCATTGTCACTGTGGAGGTGGATAATCTAATCTTTGAACATAGCCGGGCTAGTTTTGTCCTTCTGTTTCCAGCCGTCAAGCGTCCCCTGACTCCTGCTTCATAATTAGCAGGCAGACAAGACAGCAGCATCTTCTCGAATTAGCCTCGCTGCCAGTAACTGAGCAGATTTCCCCCCAAAATGTGGAACTATTCTTTTAAATTTCTTAGTGGAGCCACTTCTTCTTCTTTTTTTTTAAAGTCTATCTGTCGGTGAGTGAGTGAGGGTTGTATTTCAGGCCAAGGTGACCACATTGCCAAGAAAATCTACCTGATGCACCCTGCAGCATTCTTCTTGTCGATTTACGGTAGAGCCAGCTTAGTACTAGACTCGGTGTGCTTTAACTTTACAGTACAATTGCTTAAAAAGTCTCTCCTCGCTCTATATTGTGAGTCTTGGAAGGCATGGCTTTGGTGAATAAGGCCCTATGTTCGCTCCCTTCTCCAAGTATCCCCAGGGTCCAAGCCCCATCTCTTTGACCTGTTTCTTTCTGTATATTTTTTTTTTCCCATCAAGGCTCACTCAGCTGTATCTGTCTTATTTCAGCTCGCAGACCTGCTGGGATGCTCTCATTCCCATTGCTCGGGCTACCTTTGACATTGTCGATACCTCACCTGCACACGGGTCCACAGATAAAATTGTACCTCGAACACATACGAGGCAAATTATATCTCCACGCGGTGTGAAAGCAGGAATGCGCTATTAAACGCCGCGCATTCATCCGCCTGCATGCGAGGAAGAGCGGACATGAAACCGCATTTCCCGTACAATAAATAACCTGATTTAATGATGTGATAAATTGTCCGGCTTGAGTTTAATACATAAACATTCGACACTGCAAAGAATTACAGTCTGAACAGTCCATTTATTTAGTGAAAAGTCAGATTCAATCCGTCAGCTAAAGGGCTGCATATACAACAGAATTATTCATATATTAACTAGGGATTTCCATGCTTCCATTACTTATAGGCTCAGCAGAGGACATGTACTGTGGCTCCACCACGTGCGGTGAATGCTAAGCATGTCGAGTAACTTTCCTTTGAGTGTGACTCCACAGAAACCTTATTTTTCGGAAGATGGTTGATAAGTATATCTCCGGGTAGGACCCCGCCATGAAATAACCACCAGTTTAATACACCCAACACCCTTTCAGTGTTCCCAATGTAAGAGTAACAGGATTTCACGCGATATAATGTCTGGAATGTGAGCAGCAGTAGCAGTGCATCATGATTAAACGCTTGCGTGGGTAGGAGCGAATGATCTCCGCATTTGTCACCAGAAGAGTTTAGCGTCCATCAGAGCTGCCAGCGGAGGTGCGTCTGCCACTGAGTAGGAACAGAACAGGCCAGATTGTGTGGGGAGGGAGGCTTTGGCACGTGACCAGGTGCATCTGAAGCCTCCTCTGATCCTCCAATGTGCTGTTGAGCTGCTCTATTCCCTCGACACAACGCCAAACACCTGCTTGGCCCGATTGTTAGACTGAAAGCTCTGTTATCGGCGTGGGCCGTCCAAATGGTGAGGCGCCCTGCTTTCATCAGCATGTAGCATTGAGCTGGGTAGATAGGCAATAGATGTCCGTCTGAGGTTTTCAGTAGACGCAGACTTCATGCGGTCGGGGTCGACACCTCGTCGGAAAGCCACTGCTTGAAGTAATGAAGCAAAACCATGAAATGTTGGGAATTCACATATTTTTTGTGCGAGTGCAAAAGAAGGCCTTAAAACGAACCAGCACTATACATATATGCATATTTGGAAGTAAATTATTTATTAAAGCAAGTTCATTATGTTTTTCAGGAGAGAACGTGCTATGAAATGGAAAACCGCCTATGTGTTCTGCTTCTGTGGATTCCAACACAACATATGAATTATTGGAATGTGCTGCAGTGAAATATTTATGGGTTTATGGTAATTGATTGGGCTTTAATTCAAGGGGCGTGGGTCATCATCAAAAGGATGGACGGTCAACAATGCGAGCTTCCTGTGATGAAATAGAAATGCGTTTGACTAATGAGAAATTCCGAAGGGAGGCATCCATCAGATGGCAACCCGATTCCCTCTCATCATTCGTTGCGATGGCACGAGATGACTGAGGCGCGGCAATATGACATTCTAATTGAGGGCATATTTCAGAGGGGAGAACAACAGCGCGCGCTTGGGAAGCCTATAGGTGTTTTTGCCACCATGTTGCAGGGGCAGCACGGGGAGATAGGAATGACTAAACGCAGTCTTAACGTTGAGCCTATTGGTAAGTCATTAAATGACAGGACTCCAGTGACAGCCAAGATGCGAAGTCGCTGGGGCAGCAGGCAGCTTTTCAGAGTGGACGATCAGAGCGCTTGGCAGCAACGTAATTGATGGAATAAAAACAAAAGTGACGGGAGTTGTTTCAGCTCAATGGCGAAGATGAAGGCGTGTTAGACAAAGATGTCTGGGGTGGATGGCGGTTGGGGAGGAGGAGGAGGAGGAGGGGTGGTGACAGATAAATGAGGCCATCGCTAGCTGAGGGAGGAGGAGGGGAGGAGAGAGTTGCTAGCGAGCTCCCTCGCGATCTGTACCTGCCAAGTCCCTACCCTGAACAGCTGCTAGCAACTCCGAGGATGTGTAGCAGCTCACACCCTCACCCCATCCATCTTTTGCAGCTTCTAATCCAACTGCACCGAGATCCGTTTGAGGTGTTTGGTGCTGCATTTTTGTACACTAAGACCTTTGAAATTTTGCCCTATTGCATACATTATAAGAAATCTCTGAACCAAAATAGCAGCATTTTTTCTAATTGTCACATATTCTTGATCATGTGCATTGCACAGGTTGCAAGTCTATAAATTCACACGTTCTCTGTGATCTCTGTTGATAACCCGTCACGATGACGCTCGATGACAAACTGGCGTCCTCCTTCGCCGCTGTGAAAATACTTTACTATTGACTATTATTATCAAGTCTGAATTTAGCTTAAGCATGCGTGCCGATGAGCAACACTTCTCACTTGTCATTCATGCGAAGCGCCCCGCGCCCCCACTCACAAGCTGATGGTCACTTACAAGCTGCTGCCTGCCATTCATAGCCGCCCTCTATGAGACGCACCTGCAGCGGTGGGTTATGTAACAGGCCAGTGAGAGGGCCGCTCGACGTGCCCTGCATTTGCAATGATGCAAGGCCGTTAAAGACATTCTGTCATCCGGGGAACAGGGGTGTTCTCTTATTCATAAACTCAAAAGGGTTTCAATTAAGCATTTGTGGCTGGCCTCCCAGCGGTTTGCATGTTTAAATGAGAGGCCTCTGTGGGGACGACAACAGAGGAGTTCTCTTAAAAACTGGTCAGAGTCTCAAGATAAAGAGATGATGAAATGTATCTTCAAATTTACAATACACGTGGAGTAATTACAGCCTTTTTTGCAGTTTTCCGAACATCCCCTAACCACCCAGTTTTTTTTTAATACATGGAAACATTTCTACAGTTTCAAATGATTTCGTTGGGTTATTTAAACTTTAAACAACTTTAAAAAGGTCACGCAACTTTAAAATATTTACGACAAGAAAGAGGTTGATGGTGAAGTAGACTCACCCTTCAGATGCTCTAATTTGAACAGAAGCCAGCTCTATAGTAAGTGAAGCTCCACGACAACATGTAGCACCGGCTAATTAAACTACAAAGGGAGTGGAACGCTGCCACGACTGTGACCCAGATGTTAGCACAAAGGGAAAAAAAGACCTTTTTTTTGTCTGGAGAGGTTGTAGCTGGGGGGATCAGCCATGTCTCGTACTGTGTGCTATTTAGGAAAGAACTTCTGCATTTAGCCCCCGGTTCACACCGTCTCTACCACGCAACTCCTCTGTAGATCCATGGTGCACTTCAAGCAAGGCCGTATTAAGTGGGATCAGGTCATCACTCTGGCTGTGATTGCAGCAGAGCTCTGACCTGAATAGAGAACACTGACAAGACCTTTGTTGTGTGGAGGCAAGAAGACATGTTGTTAGAAGAAAAAGATCAGATCGGATGGTCTAGTGTGGTTGTCTGTGGACGTATTTCAATAGGAGAGAAATGTGAGATTAAGACTATGGAGGGTATAAAAAACTACATTAAATTATTGTGATTCTCTAACGAAAAGAAGTACACAAGTGAAGCAAGGGGATTATTGAAAAAATGTAGATGTTCGTGGACATGACATAAGCCTAATGACAGAAAACAGTTATGAACAATAAACAGTTTCTTTTTACTTAGATTGCATTTTCTTTCAAAGCCAACATATATTGTTTCTTTGTGCTGTGTGGTCACTTCGAGGGATAGAAACAGACTTCTTAGCATCTGTTTTGACCTGCTTGAACCACACAGTCTAGAACATTTACACGAATCAGAAGTAATATTCTTAGATTCAAATAATACCCAGCATGTTGTTTGTTAGACTCACTAATGTTGCATGCTGGGTAGAAGAGGACCTTACTTATGCAAGTTTACCAGGAAAAACATTTCTGTTTATTGCTATAAATAAATAAATAATAAGACTCAAAGCAATGGTGCATGAGGTTTATGTTCGATGATACAGCTCTAGAGCTCTACCACTTAGGATTTTTAACTCTTTCAAGGCTGAACACAAAATAATTGCCAGAAAGTTTTTGAAAAACGTGTTTATTGAACCTTCTGACAAAAATAAATAAATCAATAAAAATTGATTTAGAGACACGAGTTTTCATGTTTCATATTTGCTACATCTGGCATTTTCTGCAATTTAAGACTGATGCCAATATTGATGTTTGGTGATTTGAAATCTGATATATTAGACACACAAAACATGTTTCACGAACATCTATGACGCCTACGTATTTACGAGTCCCTACTAAGATAATATGACAAAACAGTTTAAAAATAAACTTCTTCTGTTCTCAAAAAGATTAGATGGCTTGTTTACGCTCTGCCCGACTCAGATGCAGGTGCTCAGATCTGCTGGTTGGTGAGCAAAATATCAGCACATGGCTAATATCTACGGAAGAGGATTAGGGCCACTGGAAAAAAAAGTGGGCATGTCTCTTTTTTTTTCTTATTTTCCAGAATTCTGAGAAAATAGTCAGAACTCTGAGATTAAAGTCAGAATTCTGAGTATAACCTCAGAGTTTAATCTCAGAATTCTGACTTTTTCTCAGAATTCTGACTTTTTCATCTGAATTATTTTTTCTCAGAACTCTGAGTTAAAGTCAGAATTCTGAGAAAAAAGTTAGAATTCTTAGAAAAAGTCAGAATTCTGACTTTTTCTCAGAATTCTGACTTGTTTATCAGAATTATTTTTTCTCTGAATTCCAACTTCAATCTCAGAATTCTGACTTTAGTCTCAGAATTCTGGAAAAGAAGAAAAAAAAGGACGTGCCCATCTTTTTTTCCAGTGGCCCTAATCCTCTTCCGTAAATATCGTCTGACATATTGGGCCCCAGAGATATATTGGTCGGGCTCTAATGAGCTTCTACCTTTAGATTCATCTGGAAATTGCTGATGTTGGCTCAAAAGGGTTGCAATAGTGATGTATGATTCAGCTTAATCCTTAGTTTTTTTGCTTTGGAGTACCAGAAGCACGATTTTACAGCTATAATTAAAACATAAATTATAAATAAACTTCCATCTCAGCCTTTACCTGAACAGCTTTAGCTAGATTAGCATGCTTTTAACATGCATTAGCCACTTCGTAGCATTATACCTGATTTATCTGCATAACCAACATGAATACATGGCGAATTTGTATACCATTACATAATGCTTTTGTCAGCCTATAGTTACACACATGCCACTTACACCAATACAAAATGTGCTCTTAATAAAGAAAAATGACTAAACTGAAGCCCAGCTAAACTGTGGCTATCACAATTTCCCATTCTGTTCTTTGGAAATAAAATCCAATGACATAACTCGTGTGAAGTCAACATATCTGGCCATGACTGTCATCTGCATGGAGGGATAACAGAAGGAAGTGAATTGGGCAATTAAACGAACGGGGTTTTAACCATTTTAAAAGACAGTAGTGAGAAAAAATAATTGCACAAAGTACCACCTTCCAAAAATCTGACGGATGTTTTGCATACCATTGTGTCCCAGCTCACGGATGATTTGCAAGGTATTATTACGGTTTGTAGAAATTAAAATTATGTTTCCAAGACCTCACCGTAGGGTACGATACATGCTGGCATTTTAGAGACGTGTCTGAGCAGAGTCTTGGACAACAGTCCTTTATTCATGACTATAATGTGATAGAACTCTAATCCACGAGTGCATCTGCATTTATATCTTCCGCAAACAACCCTATATCTGGATCCCACCACTGATTTGCATAATTGGAGATTGTGGCCGGGTGCTTGTTATTCATTGACATGACACTGTAGAGAGGCAGATGGAGAGATGTACTGAACTGACTGTTCCAGTTTCTGTCGGGTTAGGGTAGAGACATTTTTGGTGGGGTGGGGGTGGGCTTGTTTTTCAAAAGGTTTCCTCAAGAGAAAGAAATCTTGCTCTCAACTACTAAAAGCAACACAGAGCTCTTAGCCTATTTATTTATTTTCACTTTATTTATTTATTGAGTGCTGAATTGTAAATTTACATATGGGCCAACATCTAAGAAGCACCAGTAACAGCAGCAGGAAAACAGCTTAAGCAAAATGGGCTCAGTTCAGCTTTTCCCAGACAAATTTAAGATTTTTTACCAAAACGAAGCATGTGGAGTTTACCAGCCAGCGGGCTTCTAAATAACCTGAAGTACACAGAGCACCTGACTGAGATGAGACAATGCTGACTGACTGACACATCCATCTCCCCAGCTATCTGTCTGTCTGAGGGAGGGAAGCGAATGGGCCCCTGATGCATGAAGAAGAGAGCACTGCTTATTAGAGAGAGAGAGCGAGAAAGAAGGGTGGGAGATTGCATCGTCTCAATTTCGGTTTGATGAAGGACACAGTGTCTTCTCAGGATGAGCAGTAATCTATGTCATGGTTAGGACTTCAGAGGCGACAGTAAAAATGTGCCCTGATGTCCAACGGTCTGTACAGGACATTTTACAGTGACTCTGAGAAGGCTATTGGTTCTTAGATTTATGACAAAATGTAAAGCCATTGTGATTGGTAGCCTATATAAAGGTTTTTACTATACTTTACCATTGTATAACAATTGTTTTGCAAGGAAAGGGTTCAGAAAATTAGTCACATGTACGTTTTGTTCCAACCTTTGCTTACCTATAAATTTCATACATGCTGTTTTTACAGACTTGTCTCTGTTTTCTGGTTTTATAACATTATATGTAATAAATAACAAACCAAAACAATGTGTCTGAGTTCTCCACTCGCTTATAACATGTGCTCAGCGTCTGGATAATAACATTTGATCCATGGGTCCTTGCATTTACGCCTAAGGTTAAACTTCTTCCTCGTTATCACAAGCGGTTGGCAGGCTCTCCTGCTAAACATTGTGTGCTTGTTTAGCCGTTTAGCCATCCTTTTATAAACATTTTAAGTGTAAAAATATCGGAATAACTTCACAGCAGCAAGGCTGAAATTAACAAGATGAGTTCTATGAATAAGAGAGAATTTTGAAAAATTTAAATATAAAAAAAACATGAATTCTCTCCATACTTATTGGCGGACATGAGAAATTTATAAACTCAACCTGTTCTAACCTGTTCTAACTCATTACGTCTGGCATGCCGACAACAGATGAAAAACCTCCGGCATCATTTTTAGAGCCTCTGTTTGACTTTAATAAATGCCTAAATTAGATGCAGTGAGACCGCAAGGAAGCACGCTTTGGTAGTGTTGTCACTGGTGCTGGATGTGCGACCATTATAACCAAGTAAATGGGAGGTGCATACCAAGCAGTTTTGGTGCATAAACCAAAACAGCCACTAGTGTAAAAACAGTGATCTTGTACAGGAATCAAAGTCCTCTATGCTCATTGGAATTCATGTTATTATCATTTGGAAACAAAGTGTGCCATTTGGGCTAGCTCTTCTTTCTGTCGAACATGCCATGGGAGTTTTCAAAAATTGCTCTGGGAATTTCCTGAAGGAGTGAAATTAACCGCGGTATCTAAGTGGCAGTCATGTCAAAAGCTGCTGAAATCCACTAAATGCTAATGAAATGTGCTTCATCGCTTCCTTTCTTTTCTCAGTGGGCCAGCCTTTACAAAACGAAAGGACGTTAATGCCATCCCACAATTACTGGTAGTGGCGCTATTCAAAGCCATCAATAACATCCACCATGTTTAGTGTGAGGAAAGTCAAATTCTTTCAGCACCATGGTGGTCTTATTTAAGGTCCTTAAAAACGTTACTTCACATTATCCATGACAGAGCGCGTGCATAGACATCAAAGACATCTTTCTAACTATATGTCACACTTCACAGATATATAACAAAAGCCCGGCCCACCTTAACCCTGTACCAGGAGGAAGTAGGAGCAGAATCAGGTGGAGTAAAGTGACCTTTCCATGCAGGCTAGGCATTAAAATGTCTTTTGTTGACACATATTACCCACATTTTGTTATTTTGGTCCAGTTTGGTTATTTTTTTCTCATAACGATGCATAAAAGTGTGTTAATAAAGTTTAAACTGGGACGCAGGATCACAGGAATTCTCTCACAAGTTGCTTTTTAGTTATTTTGACATCTAGTGGTTGGTGTGAAGCTGAGAGTATTCCCATTTTTAATGAAGAGAAAACTATAAAGTAAATATTAATGACACTAGGGATAGCTCTGCTTTTTTAAGAAATAAAACATGAGATTCGGCCTCACTAACAATTTTGTACAGTCTCTAATAATTAATCTACTGTATGTTTGGGAAGTAGTCGAAGTGGCATTTAAGGTGATTCGAATCCTTATTTATTGAGAAGATCTACATTTCCCGAGTGCATGCTGTACACACACACACACACACATGCACAACAACTAAGTGAGCAGTAAATGTCAGTTTGCAATATAGCCTTAACATTTTACTATTGCCTAGCCCTGATGGCGCTTGCTAAATAAAAGAATCTTCCTCCAATGTGACAGCAGAGGTGAGACTGTGGTTTGTGGTCTGACGTATATGTATAAGAGGGCGCTTTATACTTTCAGAAATGTGAAGTTGCTGCAAATTATTTATAGCGCACGTCCTCTCAGCCAACACACCTTTCAGAGCTACATTTCCTGTAAAGGAAGCGCTAGAAAGACATTAAAATCTTTACCCGGACACGGGTAAATCAAATACATCTTCAGCTATATGTTTTATACATGGACATAACATTTTACAGAGAGCCATCCAAAAAAATGCGTGTTTATGAACGGATCAATCAATACATCTGACCTATTACCTGCAAGGGCTTGTCACGGGTACTATTTCAGGTTTACAGCCTTTCAGCGTGAGAGCGCTATTGATTGCTTGCCTTCAGGAACACTTCTGGAGTGAGGACACGAAGGAGGAAGGGGACGGATGAGGAAACGGTTCGTCTCCTGTTATATTGGAGTTGTGGGGTTTTCGGTCTGAGTTTCAACAGATCCACAAGGACGCTAATTTGTGTCGCAGTGTACATTTTAAAGGGTAAAAGTAAAATAGCAGTATTTACAAGATGATGTCATTTGAATAAACTACAGCGGCAAAACTATGAATGGCTGCCAAAGCTTGGGGGTATATAGTTACTGTAGTTCCACAAGGGACAAGTCATACAGAAAATGAGAAAGATAAGGATTGACGAGTCTTGTGTTCTAAAAAGAAAAGCCATCCGTCTATGTAGTTTGACAGTTTGGGTACAGAGTGACACTCCACGCTCAGAAGTACAATAAAAAAAAAGTCTCTGTAGTTCAGAATAAAAGATGGCATCCTTACTGTCCATTCTCATGCTATTTCACAGCGGCTCTTGAACATGAAGCTGTGCACTTCAGAACAAATGTTGTTTTGTCTCGCCCTGGGATGCGGGCACTTTGATGAAATCAGTCCCAGTATGTCTGAGGCGTCATGGTCAGAGGGATGCCTACCTATCCAGCGAAACGCTGAGCAGTTGTGTGCTGTCTGGCTCGGCAAACCATGTTATCTTTCAGATCGGTGATTCCCATGGATAGGCCGTTTGTGTTTGAAGAATCCAGACTGGGAAAATTTGTTTTTAAAAACTGCAGCAGTTCACTGTTTCAGGCTAACATGTTGGCTTTTAAGGTATGCACTTTACCAAGCATTACTCATTTTAACTGAAATGTTCCCAGATGGAAACTACTGTGTGCTGCAGCCCATTGAAAGGCTGCACTAATTGTTCTTCGTCATATTGGATTTAGTTTAGCAGCCGTTGGTTGGCAGGCCAATCCCCCCCCCCCCCCCCCCCCCCCCCCCAAAAAAAAAATTAAAGGGCTCCGAAAACAATACCTCCAGCACACCTGGCAGTTACTGCTTATTGGAAAGACTAGAGGTTGGATTTATGTGCAGAGGAAACATCACATGATTATGTTGTATAGCCACTGTAAACGATGAAAGAAGGAATTATGTCAACAATGACAAAATGAAAGGAAAAAATAAAGAAGAACAGTGAAACCAATCAGCCCGGCTGCTTCCAAAATCAAAATATAGGCAAATTTGTCATAAATCAATTTGCTTTTCACTGCCAGTGAAGTAACTTTGAGGCAGAGCCAGTGCACTGTAGAAATAAACATCACAAACAAGCTCAAAAGAGATTCTTCAAAGGGTCTTTCAAGACAAATGGATGGATGAGGGAAATTAGTCTGAGTGAGGAGGACTGGGCGGGGGTAGGGGGTGGGGGGGTGGAGGGGGGGGGGTGTTCTGCAAACAAGAGGCACTAAAACACTATTTACATTTTTGCAAGCATTTATTTATTTATTTTTCCGTTGGTGTGCCTCTCAGCTTGCAAATATTTGTCACAGTTTAGAAAGAAATGTGTAATGGTTTGTGGTTTTGTCATACAGCTCTCATATGTACAGTTATATGCACAATGTAAAGAGGTGTTGTAGGTAGTGACGATACTGTGGATAGTGTAAAGAACAGTTGGCCAAACAATCAAACCACAAAGCTCATTAGTTATCGGGGCGTGTTTTTCCCAGCTGCTCTTTCGGTGGTCAATGAGGCACTTTCCATCCCATGTTCGTCCATTTATCTGATCTTGTTCAGGATATTACAGCCCCATTATTCTTCTCGAGAGTCATTTTCATGCCATTAGCATGTGTACCAAAAGACTCATTCTGAAAACCTCTTACGATTCGAACAAGTTTTCTATCTCCCCCTCCCCCCCTCTCCCTCTATAAAGCGTTGCTTTATTGTGTTTTATTCCGTCATACTATAATTTTTCTGTTGCATTTTTATGTTTTTGAAGCGAAGAACAGAAAGAAAGTTTGAAGCATTTAATTTCTCCAATGAAAGCAGCTACACTTGTGAAGTTGCGCCTTGAGTAAAAATATTCCAAGACAACTCCAAAACATTTTAATCGTGGCTGTAATTGATAGGGAGGGCCGACTCTGTGAATTAATGAATCCAAACGGGGCCCTTTGATGTGAGCAGGACTGTGACATTCAGATTTGTGCTTGACTGAGCCTGAACCAGATAGCTCCTCAGAAATAGCTGACTTTGGCATTGGCTGGCCGTCATCCATCACATTTGATATCAGACAGCAGACAGGTAGATTAATACCCCCGATACAGATTCTTGAGAGAAAGGAAGCACGCCTTTACTTAAGGTCAGCACATGACTCTTGCTTCTAATAAAATGAAATGTTTAATGACTGTCACTTGCATATCATTGAATAAGTAGATATCTATATCTATATTTTAAGATGCGACACTACATGCCCCAGACATTTTAGGCTATTTTCCACATCTGCATTTAGACTAACAGAAAGAAAATAACCAAAAACACATTTACATGTTTATTTGACTTGGTCTGTTGGGCATTTATGCTAATGAATGCATATTTAAGGAGGTGTCTTTTTTTGCATATTTATAAATATACAATTTTATAAAAGTTATTGTAGGTATTCAACTCGGAACATTTTATGGTAATATCTGAATAACTGAAACATTTTTTATATTAAATACTGGAAAATTGCTTTAAAGGTAGTTTTCTGAATCTGCGCCAAGCTTGAAATCTTCCCTTCAGCAGCATTTACATTAGCAAAATTTTCCAGTTCTATCTTTGAAGGTTTTTACACAGAGGTTTGTTTATCTGTCATTCAGAGTCCAAACAGTTTATTTCTATAGACACTGCAAACAGTTCTTATTTTTTTTCTTATTTTTTGACAGTGTTTTCTCATTTATGAGGTGATTAAATCGAGATATCCAAAATCCTCTCTGTAAAAACGTTTAACTTAAAAGACGCTGAACCAATTACACCCTTTTAAAATACCCTTTAAACAAAAAACTTTTTCTCTTTTGAAATTCTAAGTACAATCATATTCATGAGTTGTCTCCATCACAAAATGTAAACTAAAGGCTTTATTTGGGTCTTTAAATAGGCTAAATCATCACTAGAGGGAAAAATTGACCACTAATGTAATTTCCAAGTGAATTTAGCAAACAGGCAGATCCTGGATGGAGGTCTGGTGGAGGATACATGTGTATTCAAAGTTTAGAGTCATGGGCAGGCTAACCAAAAAAAAAAAAGATTCACCTATCACTCTAACTCAACCTTAAAATTGCTTCTATTTAACATATTTGTGTATTTACACGGTGACATATTACTGTCATTGGATATCTTGGATTAAAAAGTGAACGCAATGTGATGAAATTAGCACTTGCTAGAAGCAAATATACATTGCAGCAGTCGCCTGCTGCTCTTGATCTCTTTAATAAGGTTAAGAAAGCGGACTCAAAGATTCCTCCTGATGCAGCTAAAGACAGATGGTAATAGGACATGACCTGAATAACTGCTGAAAGCTGAGGGTGTTCTGACTGCAAAAGAGATCATCTTGCACTTGAGAGAATTCTGCAGCCGATGGAGAAATAAACACAAGTTAATTGACTCAAAAAAAGCATATTATTGCACTACGCTAAATAGGCAGATGCACAAGTGGAGTTATTTCATCAACAGGTTTGCCACAGGGCCAATTTCCAGACTGCTGGTGGATGTCAGAGCAAATCCTATGTGCACACTCTTAAGGGGGACTTACATCATTAGCTGGATGAGACTGCATGGTCTTGGACATGGCGTACCTCAAGACAGAGTGCGTTTTGGCACATTTAAGGGAGCTTGGCAGCGCGGCGTACTGTATAGCCTTTGGGAGAGGCACACGCCCCAGACAACATGGGCCATAATCTGTGCTAAGATAGAGGTTTTCTCCCTTATTGGTGGAGATTTATGTTCAAAGTCAGTCAAAGCGGAAAGAAAGGTGACCTTCATTCTCAGAGTCTCCAAGAATACAGCCATCATGAATATCAACACGGCTGCATGCATGTTTTTTCGTCCAGGCTGTGCAGATGATTTTTAAATCAATGGAGAGCTTTTTCACCCATGTTTTTAGCATACACCGTATTCCCTCAGAGATAAATCATTCATCCATTGATTGCCCTCTTAGTAGGTGATTCTAAAGGGATCCTGACCTGTCAAAGCTGATTTGTTTCAAATGTCAAAATGCCCACTGAGGTGCCCTGACTTGAACTCTGTCTGATGAGAGAACTTAGCAAAAAGAAAGGGAAAGATTTACCACCAGAGATAGAGTTTAGCAGCTCAGCATAAACTCAATTTATCATCAACACATTATCCTACTCTCTCCTGGAAGAGTAAAGTGGGGGATGTGCCACGCTGCCTCTTCGATTAATGACTATTCCCCAGTGCATTCAAAGGCATAAAAATGCATGTTTTCCCCTTGCATGGCTCACAAACAAAATAACATCTTATATTGTCAGTGATCTATAGGTTGCTCGAGTTTTATGGCCACAAATTAATTTTCTTTAGCGCAGTTGCGAAACGCTCAATCTATAATTACTCAGGGTTTTTGTTTTGGGTTTTTTTGCTAAAGTGAAGGCTCTTGCGCTCTTTTCTTCTCAAATGTCAAACATCATACTGACCTGGTAAATATCCGCTGTGGCAAAAGAAGTCGTTTAAGGTTCAGCACGGGGAGAAATACAGCACACTGCATGGTTAAATGAAAGGGCTGCGAGCAGACCTGATAGATACACTCATTCATCCCTGAAACCCACCTCACTTTGTCAAGTGTCAAATTACGCTGCAGAAGAGGGGGGAAAAACTCTCTATCCTAAGCCCTGCAAAAACCTGAATGATCTTTTACTATGAAGTCAATTTTTTAACCATATGAAGAATGAGAATTGTCGGCACAAAGGGTGGTAAATTGATTTGTGATATTCCTCAAGATTTATATTCTAGGATATTTGGTATAGCATCTGTAAAACTGCACACAATATAAGCCAGCGAGATCTAGCAGTTATAAATAAATATTGAAGGCTGTAACTGCTGAGAAGTGGATGGGTGTTTTTCGAAACCCTAGCGTGATGGTTTTTCTGTTGCACCCTGTAATAAACTCTGAATGGCTTTGTAATTAAAGAATAAAGTTTTTTAACGACTTTCCACTGAATGCTAATGTTACAACAAAGTAGTTTTTTTTGCCAAAATATAATTTGGGTTTGTTTTTTTCCATTTCTTGTAATTGAGTTTAAAATTAATATGAGAACATTTCACATCGTTAGCCATACGGAGGGAAAATGACATGATAGCTGTGAAAATGCCAAGAAAGGCAAAGGGGAAAATCGTTCAGGTCCCAGCAGATTTTTAAAGGCCTTGATGATTCTTCCCAGCTAAACTTGGGATTATTTCAGGAGTTGGCAGTTCATCACACTTGCATGTGGGAGGCGCTGAGGGCGAGAGACTTGTCAGGAAGGCGTTCTGCTGCCAATTAGTATCCATTGGGAGAATATAAGGGCTGCACTGTTGCAATTTTTACAGGGGGCTCCCCCCCCCCCTCCTTGCAGCTCAACTCCTCCTGGGGCATTAGAGCTGTTCCCCCCCCCCCCTTTATCTGAGTGATCAAACCTCTGAGCCACGACACTATCTGTGACACGGTCTGATCAAACCACTCTGTGTGACATTATATTATCACTCATTTGCTCAGCTGGAAAAAGATTTGAATCAAAGTAAATTTCGGAGCAAATTTTAAAGTAGGACCAATGTCAATAATTTGCAGCGTGACAACACCTGCATTTTGAAAAGGTGCATGCGACTATATTACTTGTGTATATTATATTTTTGTCACTTTCATTCAATTCTGTGATAGAGTTTAGACACTGCACGATCGCAGACAAATGCAAGTACAGAATATATTTTCAATATAAGAACATTTAAAGACTCCCTATGTAGTTTGTGACTACTTAATGGGTAGTTGGTGCACAAAAAATACATTGTTGTGATAGTGCAATACACAATACTGCCATTTGTGCTTGCAAAAGACTATAAGATAGCTAGCATCGTTATAAACAACAAATTTCGAATGCTTTTAATTAAGTTATCAATTGCATTTTAGGAGGAAGAACATTCAGCACATTTGAATACATTTCAAAGGTACACATGTGTAAACAGACTAGCTTACATTTGGGTTTACATATTGTTCTTGTGATAAGGTTTTCAAAGAGTCATGCATACGCCTGACGAACCATCAACCAGTATTGGCTTTTTGTCAATATATAGCCAGTCAGCATATAAAAATTGTTGTCTATACAGGGAGTGCAGAATTATTAGGCAAATGAGTATTTTAGGTGATGTGCATCCCTGTAATGAGAAGGGGTGTGGTCTAATGACATCAACACCCTATATCAGGTGTGCATAATTATTAGGCAACTTCCTTTCCTTTGGCAAAATGGGTCAAAAGAAGGACTTGACAGGCTCAGAAAAGTCAAAAATAGTGAGATATCTTGCAGAGGGATGCAGCAGTCTCAAAATTGCGAAGCTTCTGAAGCGTGATCATCGACCAATCAAGCGTTTCATTCAAAATAGTCAACAGGGTCGCAAGAAGCGTGTGGAAAAACCAAGGCGCAAAATAACTGCCCATGAACTGACAAAAGTCAAGCGTGCAGCTGCCAAGATGCCACTTGCCACCAGTTTGGCCATATTTCAGAACTGCAACATCACTGGAGTGCCCAAAAGCACAAGGTGTGCAATACTCAGAGACATGGCCAAGGTAAGAAAGGCTGAAAGACGACCACCACTGAACAAGACACACAAGCTGAAACGTCAAGACTGGGCCAAGAAATATCTCAAGACTGATTTTTCTAAGGTTTTATGGACTGATGAAATGAGAGTGAGTCTTGATGGGCCAGATGGATGGGCCCGTGGCTGGATTGGTAAAGGGCAGAGAGCTCCAGTCCGACTCAGACGCCAGCAAGGTGGAGGTGGAGTACTGGTTTGGGCTGGTATCATCAAAGATGAGCTTGTGGGGCCTTTTCGGGTTGAGGATGGAGTCAAGCTCAACTCCCAGTCCTACTGCCAGTTTCTGGAAGACACCTTCTTCAAGCAGTGGTACAGGAAGAAGTCTGCATCCTTCAAGAAAAACATGATTTTCATGCAGGACAATGCTCCATCACACGCGTCCAAGTACTCCACAGCGTGGCTGGCAAGAAAGGGTATAAAAGAAGAAAAACTAATGACATGGCCTCCTTGTTCACCTGATCTGAGCCCCATTGAGAACCTGTGGTCCATCATCAAATGTGAGATTTACAAGGAGGGAAAACAGTACACCTCTCTGAACAGTGTCTGGGAGGCTGTGGTTGCTGCTGCACGCAATGTTGATGGTGAACAGATCAAAACACTGACAGAATCCATGGATGGCAGGCTTTTGAGTGTCCTTGCAAAGAAAGGTGGCTATATTGGTCGCTGATTTGTTTTTGTTTTGTTTTTGAATGTCAGAAATGTATATTTGTGAATGTGGAGATGTTATATTGGTTTCACTGGTGAAAATAAATAATAGAAATGGGTATATATTTGTTTTTTGTTAAGTTGCCTAATAATTATGCACAGTAATAGTCACCTGCACACACAGATATCCCCCTAAAATAGCTAAAACTAAAAACAAACTAAAAACTACTTCCAAAAACATTCAGCTTTGATATTAATGAGTTTTTTGGGTTCATTGAGAACATGGTTGTTGTTCAATAATAAAATTATTCCTCAAAAATACAACTTGCCTAATAATTCTGCACTCCCTGTATATAAAAAAAAAAAATTTATATATTATCATTTATATATTATCATTTTGATATATTTATCATTTTTATATAACATTTCTTTAATAAAAATAAAAATAGTAAGGGAGAGACACCCTTCAACTGTGTCATGGATTTCATGGTGTATAGTTTGTCCACTAGAGGGAGCTCTGCAACTTCCTTGTTAGCGACATGAGTTGGAATACTGCAAACAAAACAACTGGCTGATCTGAGCAGAGAACAAGTAATCCCCAGCCTGTAACAATGAAACTGTATTTTTTAAAAAGAAAAAAAAAAAAGCGCTTTTGTATTTTCTTTGGAAGGACTCCACATAACAAACGTTAGGGAAATCCCTTAATGAAAAGAGAAAAAAAAAATCGGATAACAAATGGACATGTTTGCTGAAGACTGGGATAAATCAGTGACAACTATAAACCCTGTTGGGATGCTTGAGTTTGAGTTCAAATGTTTTAAAAGAGTGCTTTCTCTGCCAGTGTTAGCAGCCAATGTTAGCTCATAACATAAGAGCAACCTACTCAGTTTTGACTCAATAAAAAAAAATCCAAACATAGAATCATGTGGCTCAGATACTCACGTCCCCACTTGGACTCATCTCTTCAGTGTTTCCACAACTGTCATCATAACTGCATAAATAGACATACTGTATCTAGTGGGGACTGTCAGCAATAGTCCAGAGGTTACAGTTTAATGAGAATTTGGATGTGCCTCTTCTCTAATTTTACTACTAAACTAAAATGATGTGGGCTGCGTGGGAGGCTGGTTCTCTGCTAATACAGGTTCAAGTATACTGTCATGGGTTGACATGGACACACATTGTGCTGTTCCACCTATTGCTACCCCCAATTAAATACAGTGTCGATCTTGTTATATTTGCTTGAGACTCAAGTGTGCTTGGCTCCCAGGATGCTCAAGGTGCATCGCATGCCAGAAAGCAAAGGAATAAACAGCTTCAACTATGGATGGATGCTTCAGCCTTCTGTCTCCTGTGGATTCAGTGAAAGCACGCTGCCCAGTTAGCAGAGAGGAGGGGAATTATTTTGTAGAGGCAGCATTGTGTAGGAGTTGGAAGTATCCCTTTTTCTGGTAATGTGCTTAGCATTTTGTGTTTCTGCTGTTGTAAGCCACGCTAGAAATGACGAAGGCTTGTGCTTATTTGCAGGCAAGCTAGACGCCTGTAATCACATTCATGCATTAAATATAATTTCTGTAAATTGTTGCTATGTCTAATAATAAACACTTCAACATGCATGAGTTAGATAAGGAGGTCAGCATCAGTCTTTTGTCTGTCTAGTACTTTTGTTGCTGAAACAGGCAGCTGATTAGCTTAGACGCACATACAGACTGGAAACTGGAATGAGTAGTTGGGATGCGGAATTTGAAGATGATTGCGGAATACATACACAAAAACAAATAGCAAAGTATCAGTGGTGCAGTTTATATAAAAAGCTGCCGGCAGGTAGTTTCTGTTATTGTTGTTGTTTTCTGTTCCACATAGAGCCAGGTAAGCTATTTAGCCTTGCTCTTTGTTTTGAATCTATGCCACCGAAATGGAGCTGTCACTGAGAACTAGAGGAACCCTATTCTGTATACATGTATAGATGACTTAAAGTAAGGATGTCACGATGCCAAAATTGAATATATGGTGCCAGCACTGGTGCATGAGTTATAAGATTCTCAATTTGATACCCAAACACAATGATGAACACAAAAGTCACTATTTAAATCACTGATATGGTAGCAGATCATTTATTTAAAATGTTAATATTATATTTTAGTGACAGGACACAGACTGTGGGGATAGGTTAATTGGATAATCCAAATTGCCACTAGGTGTGAATGTGCGAGTGAATGTGAGTGTGAATGGTTGTCTGTCCTTGTGTGTTAGCCCTGCGACAGACTGGCGACCTGTCCAGGGTGTACCCCGCCTCTCGCCCTATGACAGCTGGGATTGGCTCCAGCACCCCCCGCGACCCTGAAAAGGATAAGCGGTAGCGAATGGATGGATGGATGGACACAGACTGATAGCTACATTATGTGAGTTTAAGCATTTATATAGCATTAGCAGTTGGACACCTCTTAACCAATTCAGCGTACTTGATTTCATAAAGTAGTGCCTGGTGTGTCAGGATAACAAGAAGGAGAATACTTTGGAAGTTGTTACTGTGATTTCAAACTCACTTACTGTGAATTCTTTGAACAGACCCAGATACCGGTCTTTTAGGAACGCCACTAAAGAAGTATTTAATCGATTTACCTAAAAAGCACGATAGCGTTGCTTGAATATGGGCTTTGCAAATCAGTTATCACCCCTCGGTCATCCACCTTGAATGCAAAGAACTTCCATACCCAACACTAACACAGAAAAAGAAAAAACTTAAGTACTGTCACATTTTCAAAATATTGGTATCGAAAGGTATTAAAAGCACTGGGTCCCAGAGCATTCTCATTCCCAACGCGTAACATACCAACAATGTGTCACATACCAACAATGTGTCACATAGTAATGTGAAAGGTACCCCTCTGCATCCTTATGAAATGCTCCAGATTCTCAATAGAAGTGCGGCTTTTTATGCGCTTGCCTTTTTGTTCACTTTGCGGCTTTCTCTTGCAGCCCTAACACTAACCTTAACCATAACCTTACATTTATAGATTCATTCCAACCCACTCTAATGCCTTGGAAAGCGTAACATACAGACGGGTTGGGCGCCCGAAAGCGTAACATACAGACGATTTGTCACATAGCGTCGGTATGTCACGTTTTGGGATGAGAACATATTGTGGGTCCGGTGATCCCTTCACAATGATGTGATCTTATATTCTTCCCCAAGTTTAAATTGGTGTTTGTGAACAACCACATGAAAAGGCTGTTGCTCCATTGCCTTTTTTAACCTTTACTGACAATACTTGGGAATCCAAGGAAGGCCGAGATGTTTTACATTCAGAACATGTTCAGTACATTACCCATCTCGCTTTAAATTCTAGAGTAAATGCTCCAATTTCTACTGAGCCTTTCACAAGTGGCTTGTTTGATAAGGCCACCACGGCATCACTTTGCCAATAACCAGAGCACCAACAGCACTGCCAGTGGTCTATTATATCAATCCATCCTTTTATATTAAGCACTTGACAACATCAAATGAATTCAATAATTCACAACAGAAGCAATAGATTGCCGAGGATAAAACAATTAAGCTTTTGTCAAGCAGGATCAGAATACCAACAACTGTCTCGTCTTTACATACACAACGCAATCAAGTGTAGCATGTGTTCAAAGTGTCCAGAACTCGGTGTTTTTCTGCTTTAGGCCAGTTATTGAGATGGAAAAAGAAGGTCAGGAGGAAGATTATTTTCATGACAGCGCAGGCTGACAGGTCATCTGCCCTGAGTACAGCTTCACCTTCTCTATTCTGAACTTATAAAATATTCAGTCCACTGGAAGACAAAGGAAGTGCTCCAGTGACATCGACCAACACGAGCTGTTCCCTGTGGCTCTACCTGCGAGCCACGGGGTGTGACTACACCTAGCAACCTTTTGAGCTATTAACCTACCCTCAGTGCCACTCACAAAAAAAGAGGTCAGTCCTGCAACAGGCTATGTGACTGATCATTCAGCTTTTTGAAAATAAATATTAAGTGGCCACAACACTGTTGTTGGATGGCCTTGTAACGAGTGGAATGATGATTCTGGGCTAAAATGGATTATTTCATCGTGCTGCAGGTGCAGAATTATTATGATTTATTCCGCAAAGAGATTTAGACAGGTTATTTAGTTTCATACTGATCAAAATAAAGACGTCGTGTCTGTAAGAGTACAAATTGTTATGGAGATCGGCGGGAAGGGATATGTCACATACGTCACTCGGTCTGTCAACAGCCGTGAACGCTGTATAATTTGCAGATGTCTTGTTTCTATCAGTTTAATATCATGACTTCCTTTTTTTCTAATACCCACACTAACAAGAAAATATAATGCTTTTTAGCATGTCACATTCCTATGCAAAGGTGCCATCTAACAGCCTAAAAGCTAAATCCATTGGCGGTGTCACTCAAAAGCGATGTATTTTGGGAGGCAAATACAGCTTTAGATGGCTTCTCGAGTTTGGAGCTTATGATGTATGCAGCCAATGTTTTGGCCCAGACTGTTGATATTCTCAGACTGCTCTGCCGCAGCAAATTGTCCTTGCTGAAAATAAGAATAGTAGAGTGCTTAAACTGTTTTGTGCCCCTAAAAAAAAGTCATTGTGTTGCCTCAGCAGGAGTCAACAACACACAGTAAAGAGAAGGAATTGATTTGTCTTTTGCTGTAAGTCAACAGTAATTGACTGTGGTTGAGTACTTAAAAGACATTTCCATCTGCAGAACTCATCAGGGGTAAGGGAATTAGTAGCAGTGGGTTGTCTTTTTTTGTATTGGTGTTAAATGAGCAAGTGAATATTGAATAAAAGGCAAGTGTTTTAAATGCTCCGGTTTTACCCAGGTTTGTTGGTACAATAACCTCAGTCTGAAACACGTCCGGTTCAGCTGCTCTGCTCCCGATTTCACTTTTGATTTGCTCGGATTAGTACTCCACAGTTTGGACTCTATGCTCTGTTCAACTTTGGTTTTACTGCTCTGCACAGTCTTAACCCACCCTAATCACCATGCATCAAGTCGCACACTTTTCCCCAGCTCAATATTACATCTGTAGTCCAATCAGCCTTATATATAAAGACAATGTGTATCTATCTACCAGTCATAACTAGCTAACTCTGGTGAGTGCAGCATTTTCCACTTATTTCAAAATCACGTCTTCGGCAGTTCTAGGTACAAGTGACATTTTGATGTCAGACCATGACACCAAAATGTCATAGCGTGCCAGTTCACAGTTTCTATTATTGCTATTTACAGCCTGTGTATATTTCTCTGTGCATGGTGTTTGAGTTCTAGTTGTTTCTACGCGCTAAAAAGGTTGGGGACCACTGTTTTAGTTTACTTTCCTAGCCTCCCCGAGCACTCCTGTGAGTCAAGTTTCTGAGTGTGTTTAGTTATAGTAGTTGGACCTCTAAGTTTCTTGAAGATGTTTCACTTCTCGTCTGTTCTAAAACCAAACAATGGAGAGTCCTAGGTACATAATCCCTAGTGGGAGTTAATCATGTGCCTCATCACATGAGCCAAGATGTGAATAGGGTCGTGGGTGATTATCAGTGGAGGATTCTAGTGAAACCAGTGTGAGACCATATGGCCCATTGAGATCACCTGACGCAGGATGTGAGTGGGCATTAAGGCACCTGGGAAAGGAATCTCAAAACTGGATCGTAGGTGGAAGACAGTTGGTCCAGTCGCTTTCTTTCCAAGCTGAGAACCTACACAGACATTTTGCTTAGTTATTTACTTCCTGTGTTAGTTTGCCGGGTTGTGTCTCTTTTGTTTGCTTCTAGTCCCAATTTAGTTCAGCTGTTCCTCGTTCCCCACCTGTTTCCTCATTCCCCTGATTACCCTCATCATGTCCGTGTATAAATAGCCTCAGCCTTCCTTTGTTACAGCACCTGTTTGTCTGCTCGTCTGCTCCCTGTCCAGTAGCAGAATTAGTTTGCTTTCTTTGATGGACCTTTTTTTTCCAGCTTCTTTGAGTCTGCAGAAATTAATGACACAAAAAGAATCCTCACTATTTACTTTCTTTTCTTTGTTTTGTATGGCATCACTGACAGCAGATCTCCTTAAAACCATCATCTCATGCACTTGGTTATGCCGGTGAGCAAAGGACCGCCCACTCACCTGCGGGTCAAACCATTTATCTGAGAGGCAGCCAATCAGATAAAAGAGGCTGCACAAAGGCCCAATGAACTGAGATTCACCCAATGCTACTCTAACAGGGTCCATGAATAAAAAATGTAGAGAGAACAATTAGCATAATAGTTCCCTTTTAAATTCAGAATTTATAGTACACGACACGACACTTCTAACAACTTTGTAAACTACAAAATATTTCCTGTAAAATAACTACAAATGTAGCAAGAAGCTATTACCACGGTCTCAGTTATTAGTACTTTACATCAGCGCTTTTTTTATAACAGCATTTAAAAAAGTGAAATAAAAGAAGAATATGGAATGAGCATAAAAGTCATGCACTGTGCAAAGTTTTCAAAGTTAGCAAATGACAAAATGGCTGCATCCTCTATATTTCCCTAATTGTGCCTGTTAACTTTTTTTTTGTTGTTTCAGCACTCCCATGAAAACTTGTGCAATTAAAAGATTCAAAAAATAGATAGCTCTGATAAGATGTCCTTGGCAGCAACAATGACCATCTTTGATCTCCGCGTGCTGCTCTCTTGGTGGAACGACTGGAAGTAGCTTGTTAACTCTGCAGTCCTATGTTTCCTCAACAGTCGGCTATGTGATTCATCTCTCTGCTCTTCGGCTACCCCCCTTAATCTCCTTTTCACACAGTGCCCTTTTTTTTTTCATGGGCCTGCTGGTGAGCCGGCCAGCCTGCCTGCCTGCCTGCCCGTGCCTGCTCCTGCTGATGTTTATCATTAGTTCATTAGGGCACAAAATGGCTGCCCAAATCCAGACATTTCCTCACACTCTCCAAGAATTCCTTCCTTCCGCACAACACAATTAAAACCGTCACACAATCCCGGTTATATAAAGTATACCCAACGCTTTGTTCTTTCTTTGTTGTCCTTTTTGTCTTTCATATCATTCACAGCTTTGACTGTAACGCATTACACGCATAAATTAGAGTTAAAAAAAAGTCTCAATCTTGCTTATTACTTTGAATGCTGAGGCCGAATTGCTGCTCTTGTCAACAAAGTGATCAAAGAGACGTTTGAAATGAAGAGGCTTTCTGCACGGGATTCAAATCTGCTAGCATCTAATTGTGCTGTTCTGTGAGAGCTTTAGAAAGGCTGCTGGTGGCTCTCATTTTCTTGTTATTCATTCACAAGTAGGATGTGTTCTGGCAAAATATTTATGCACTGGGTAACATCAACATCATTTGTACTGTGCCTGTTATGCAGAGATGATATTTGTACTGCTCAATTTCCTTGTGCACTCCAAAATCACGTTTTTTTTGTATGTTGGTGATTTGCAGCAAGCTGATATTTCTATTTAGTTGAATGGAAACAAATTATTTAAATATCCCTCCTGTAGATATCACACTATATGATCAAAAAAGGACATGATGTAGTGTTAACAAGGTGTTTTTTCCTTAATTCCATAAGAAACTACAGAAAAGTATTTCATGAAATAGTGATGCTTCTGCGCTGCCGGGGTGGGAAAACTATATATAAAAAATAAAGTTTGCAACAATTCCTCAGGCCTGTCGGGATGTGAAATATTCTTTTTGCTGTCTGAACATGGCTTTTACACAGCTATCATCCTACTGAGAGTCTACAACATGCTGCTTTGTCTTGGGGCCTGAGTCTTCTGCAGATAAATACCAGATACTTAGAACACAGGTTTAACAAGAAAAGCAGAGCTGGACCTCTCACTCAGGTTCAGACACAACCAATATCCCTGAGCATTCAACAGGGGAGCTGGCATAAATAAAAAAAAAAAGCTGGAGTGGAAATATATTTCCAAGGGAACACACACACAAGCAGAGAGGACAGGACAACCCTTTGAAGGGCTCTTGCTGGCTTGCTAGTCTGCCTGTCAGCCACCCTCAGCACGTCACAACAAAGTGGAAGGCATTCCATATTCGACTCCAATTGTCTTGTGAGTCATTAAATTCCGCTCAACATAGGGCCCATTTCACTGCTGACACGACTTGCTGTCACCACTGAATCGCATTGACATTCACAAAGTCATTCTCCACTGGGACCACAAGGCCTTTACATATGTGTGTCTATGTTTGTGGGTACGTGTGTGAAAGACACAGCAAGGCTGTGTCAATGTTGAACGTATCTGGATTGGGGAAATACTCAAATAGTACCTATTACGGCTGTTTAGCAGTCACTCACTGGAGGCGGTAGAACACTTGTGGACTTAACGGAACTATTTCCGTAGATTTGCAGTGATATTGCTGGACGTGCCCACTTGGGTGACCTATTGAGGAACGTGAGACTGCAGCAATACTAGCCCATGGGCCTTTTACATGCGGATGTGTGCAACAATTAATCCATTATGCATGAACTTCCTCCTGGAATGTCAAAGAAAAACTTGGCCAGAATATGAACATAGTATTGCAGAGTCTCACTCACTGTAAAGAACCACTCAGTCTCATCATTTTAAAAAGACAACCAAATCAATAAAATACATAAATAAGTCGTATTAATCTGATGGATACTGGGCTGCGTAATGAGTCCTAAGCTGCAGAAAATATGGTGGTGATGCAAATGTTATGAAACGGGTGTCATTAAAATAGGAAGTCTGAAGAGATTCAATACATAAATAAATATAAAGCACTTTTAATAGAATAGCAGGACTTTTTTATACAAAATAGCACCATTAGAACATTGGATATGTGCCAGTCTATCAGTATTTATAAAGACCAACGTGTTTGAAAGTAACAGTGTCATAATCTTTTTGAGTTTTAATTTCTTTAATTTGAGGTCCCAACCAGATGTTTTTGCTGCATAGTTTGTCCATGAGAGGGCGATCTGCTATTTCCCTGATGGCCCAACAAACACAACAACCATCTGATCTGAGCAGAGTGTAAAGGAGTCAAAAAATAACTTCACAGAACAAAATGTTAGGGAAATCTATTTATGATTTGTGTGACTGGAAGGAAAAATATTGGCCAGTATATCGGAATGTTTCATATCACTAAATATCAGGGTCAGTATCAGTCTAAAAAATCCTTTATCGTTCAAACTCTACACAAAATGATTGATCAAACGTGATTAAATATTGTACGTTTTCCAATTCAGGAGCATCCCTAATGTCCTTTATTTGGGAAATCAGTAACAAAGATCATTTATACTGTAGAAAACTATGTGTTCCCCGAGCCTGGTTCTACTGGAGGTTTCTTCCTGTTAAAAGGAAGTTTTTCCTTCCCACTGTCGCCAAAGTGCTTGCTCATAGTGGGCCATGTGATTGTTGGGTTTTCTCTGTATGTATTGTTGTAGGGTCTTTACTTTACAATATAAAGCACTTTGAGTCGACTGTTGTTGCGATTTGGCGCTGTATAAAAAAATTGAACTAAATTGAATTTAATTGAATGTGTGTGGTAAACATGGGGCAAAATAAAGCCTCCCCATCATAAGCAATATTTAGCTTATGACAGATTGTTTTTACATGTTTGCAGACCATTTTTTGATTCATATTGTTTTATATTCTTTTGTTTTTCCCCCAAATATGATCATTATCATCCTTTTTTTTGCATATTTCTACACAGAAATCAGTTATTTAACTCTTCAAGATAATTGTACAATTAACTATTGTGCATAACAAATCATTTTAAGATGCACACAATGGAAATAAAGGTATAATAATGACATAGAATGAGGCAGGCGTGGCGTATGCTTAAAAACACAATAGCATGTTAACCAAACTCTAGAAAAGACAATAGAATTATTGTTCACCTACACTGCTAGACTTGTACTACATGGTAAATGGCCTGTATTTGTATAGCGCTTTACTAGTCCCCAAGGACCCCAAAGCGCTTTACACATCCAGTCATCCACCCATTCACACACTCGTGATGCCAAGCTACATTGTAGCCACAGCCACCCTGGGGCGCACTGACAGAGGCGAGGCTGCCGGACACTGGCGCCACCGGGCCCTCTGACCACCACCAGTAGGCAACGGGTGAAGTGTCTTGCCCAAGGACACAACGACCCGGGGCTCGAACCGGCAACTTTCCGATTGCAAGGCGAACTCCCAACTCTTGAGCCACGATCGCCCCATTAGGAGCATCCGTAATGTGCATCCCTAAAATTTTGATGCAAACACATGTCTGTGTTTGCATCAAAATTTGTGAGCCTCTAAAAATTACATTCCCATAGCATTCAGCATAAGAGGGCAGGAGGTTGGTTGCTGGCATAAGGCATCAGACTATCATGGGAAAATTGAGTGCGACTCTTACAGGATGGTTATTTTTTAGCTCACTTTCGCACAGGTCACTCGTGGGAGAATTCCAACTCATTTTCACTTTTGAAGTCACTTTAGGGACATCCTAAGGATTGGGATAGAGTAGGAATGGGAAAGCAAGAACATAAATAGCAAAATATATATTGAAAATAAGCATTTGTAAAAAATAGAACTCATAAGAAAATGTGTTTCTCTCAGAGTATAACTGAGGAACCAGTTTAAATGACATATTTAGGACACAGGGCTCCTGTTGTGAACACATCATCATCACAAATCCACGTATGCAAAGAAGCAAGTTATGCAAAAGCCTTAACTAACTTACACTGACACATTTAGTTTATACTGCACTCGTAACACCTTAGCACCTAAAACACTAAAACCGAACACTGTCATCAGCTTAATCTTAAAATGGAAGCAGTAAGAAGATTTCAGCTGCACTGTAAAGTAAGCAGAGTTGTCTTTAGCACTCCTGCGAAGTTGTAAAGGTATTTTCTAAAACACACTGTAAGTTTTTGTGCGGCACAGAGCAAGACGTAAATCCCAATCACTATGCTATTTTTGTAAAGGTACTGTTTAACACCATGGGAAATAAGCTTTCGCTATCACAAAGATGACTCTTCCCTTTGAGCTGTGACGGTACTAATGCCTGTAGGTGTATCATGCTCCAGAGGCACCGAGGGGCATCATTAAAAAGTTAAGAATTATCTATGGATCACAATGAAAATTGTCTACAGTTCATTTACTTCTTCACAGCACATCTGGACATGTTTAACCTATTCCACTGAGCACAAAGTGTAATCCACGGGGCGTCTAAAAAGGAACTTCAAAGAGGATGGCTTTTTTTTTTTTTTAAGATATCCTTAAAATCACACAGAACAGCATGAATCATACACCCAGTTAGCACAGGAAGAAAAGTGTAGGGGTGGGATAGCATAAGGTGGATGTGAGTCACTGGATGTGGAGTGCAGACAGAGAATTCCACAAATGGATCACGATAGCCCACAATCAACCGCTACTGTACAAATAAAGCAACAGCCTTTCTAGTTAAAATTAAAAAATGAGCCTTTGAGCGCCTCGACAAATTAAAATTAGTCTCATGCTTTCTCTTGTATTGTGGCACCGCCGCACACGTGTGGAGAAATCCCGAGCTAGAGACGCCTGTCGAGCTTAGTTACATTTACTAAGCTATCACCGGATAATTCAGCTCACACAAACAAATTCAGATGGATGATTGTGCTCGTTCATTTGCTGCCACAGAGGTGTTTGGTATGCATCACAACTGTATCTAAGGAAATTAACTCATGCTAAAATAAAATCGAGGATGTCCCGACACTTAGAATTTGTCTGTGTCACTTGACTGAGGTAACATGTTTTCAAAGAAGACCTAAAATGGGTTTTTTTTTGATTATCTGTCATAAATATGCCGTTACAGCGGATGCTCGTATCAAACGTGGCTAAAGATTCAAATAATAACGTGAGCAAATATACAAGTAGACCCCGACCCACAATACCTTGCTCCAAGCTGCTCTAAATGTTGGGTTTTAGGCAGTAGCACCCACCAACCAGCTACTGAAACCTTCTGTTTACACGGGGCAGCCAATCAGAGGAAGGCTGACAGGAGGGAGTTAAAAGGGCTTTGAACACAGGATAAAGGGAGTGTCTTAATATAATACACAAACAATTTTCTTGCCCACCACCGCAACCTAACTTGGCACACAGGTATATCTTAGTTTCTGTCATTTTGTTGCCTAGCAACCACCTAGCAACCTGTTTTTTTAAGCATATAAGCACCTGTAATGCCTGATAAAGGCATCTTCATGACAATAATAAGTAATTCAGAGCCTTTACATTTCAGTTATGCATGACAAACCATGATGGCATCACGTTCATGCAAAGCTGCTATAGTAGATTAATAATATGGAACTGAAAGTAAGTAAGTATTCCCATGAAGGGATAGACAAGTACACGCAAAATGTTGACAGGCGAGTGACAACAGCTCGGGCTTCTGAGAGTGTTCCTTCTCGCAGTTTTCTGTATGAGAAAAGGAATTAGAAAGATGCTCTAACTTGTGAAGTCCATTGCTATGTCAGCTACAGGTGATGCAACACAAGGTTAGCAAGGACACTGCAGAGCTGTTGCTGAATGTCGGAGTGCTTTCTCAGGGACAAGCACTCAGAGATCATTCAGTGCTCCACATTGAATTAAAAGCAAAAGTGCGACTAACCCCACTTTCACTCCTATTTTCCTTCAGTGTGTTACAGTGATTGCATTTACACGTTGCCAGCTTATGTACTTGTATGAGACTGACTCAGAGCAGCATTACAATCAATCAGTCACACTTTTTATGCGGCAGTTGGTCTTTTTTTACTCTACTTGCCTGTGTATTAGTTAGTGTGTGTATGTGTGTCTGCGTCTTTGTGTGCATTCACTTTGCAGACATGCAGGCGGGCGGCCATCCCAGCAGGAGGCAGGCTGGGGAAGGTGGCGGCGTGGGGGGGGTTTGTATGAGGGCTGTAGTGCAGAAGTACAGAGAAGAATTATTGTTAGCTCTTGCCGTGTCAGCTGTGGCTGTGGCGAGGCCAAAACAGCTGCAGTCTATCCACCCTCACCTCCCTCTCCTGCTCCATCCCACCTCCCCACTCCTTCTCATCCCTCTGCGCTTCCACCCGACATCAAAGGAAGTCTGTGACATGGCCTCGGCTGAGCTGGCGGGTCGGCTGGAGCTGCTGCACTTAGGGCCATCTACGGTTTCATACCATGTGAACATCCAACAGGGAAGCTGGAAAGCCAAGCAACTTTGTCCTTTTTTTTTCTTCGAGTCTTGTCATCTTCCATCCGGTACTCTGGCTGTCTGACACACGCTAGCATGCTCCCAGCCACTTCGCCGCCATTTCCGTTTCTCGGAGATCATGGTGCAACAGATTGTGTAATAGCCACTTTCTGGCATTGTTGGACACGCCATCTGAGAGACGGGCAACACCTGCCGTGGCAAATGTTGCCCCAAACCTTTCTGTGATCTTCACTAAAGAGGGCTTGTGAGGGAGGGATTCTGTGACTCAGCATGGCCATCGAGTTTTTGTTAAGGATTAGTCATCTTTGTAACCCCGTACCTGGATAAAACATGCCTGTCTGCAGCGGCGACATCATGGAGAATTCCTTCAAAGGCCAACTCTGAAGAAGTTGCACTTTATTCCTGCACAGTTTTACGGTTTTGTCACAACGTGGTTCACATTGTTCAAGGGTTCCAGCTTAAGGGAAGTGAGGTCACTTCAGTGCACTGTGAGAGACACAGTGTTTCTTTAAGGGAGGCGCCAGGGCAGTTAGCCAGCCAGGCACCTGCTGGGAAGATGAGAACGCACCTGGGGTTGAACTGTAGTCAGTGTTCGTTTGGGCTGCTGCTTTTGTACGAGGCTGCGTGCACGAGTCACAGGTGGAGAAGCGCATTTTGATTTTGAGAGAATTCACATTGCTTAAATACGACAATTAAAAACATTTTCTAACAGCTGAATGTTTAAAATTAATACTGCATATAGAAACATGTATGTCAACATACTTAAAGCGCAAACTGTGCAAAAACTGTGACTGACATATATCATTTTTTAAATTTTCTATCAGTTAGAACTGATTCAATACTGGGAAGGGTGATAAATACAAGCCCTGGACCAATGACTCCAAGCAGAGAGGTTATCTAACCTGGTGCTTGTTCATCTCGTTTGATGAAGACAACACGAGTGAAAAGACCTTTACAAAGGCAGACAGACAGATGCTTTTAAATTTCTTAGCCAATGCAGAATTCATGGGAAGATTACACAGAAGTGCACATCAGCAGAAAGGAAAGCTTTTACTCTTTTTTTTTTTTTTGAAGGGATAAGGGTATGGGGGGGGGTGAGAGACTTGGGAATATGAGAATCTTTCTGTCAACTGTTCTGACACTGGTAGGGATGATCGATGGCGAGGTGTAAGCTTAGACAGGTACTATAGGCTAGACACAGACTGAAGAAAGAAGGATATGTTCAAGGGACATTGCTCTGCCGAAATGAGATCTCTTTCTTTGTCTCAGCAAGCGTCAAAAATGTGTCATAGTAATGGAGTTGCACAACCCTTTCATTAATTAAATTTCAACACCTACATAATTAAGCCCCTACTTTAATGAAATCTCTCACGCTTGGAGCTGTGAAGAGAGAACGGGAGACAGCATCTATGCAGTGATAATGAGGGGGAAAATGTTCATCTATAGGCAAAGTCTTAACAAGGTGTTAAAATACAAGATCTTCATTTTCACTTAGGAGTAACATGAAAGGTTCCAGCAATTCTCGCAAAGTCAATCCATTACAGAAGATGTCGGCTGCTCCCAATTCTGACTGATCTACCAAGATCGAAAAATGTAATTTTCGGAGAAAATATGTCAAATCATGTGAAACTAATTCATTTAAGCAGGGGAAATATTCTTCTTTTCATGTGTCTTGTACCGCAACTCTTAAGTATTTCCCACACTATTATATTAACGCCAGCCCGAGTACATTTGGTGACTTATTTTATCTTTTTTTTTCTCATCCATCTGAGAGCTCAACACCATCTGTAAGAATTGTCCACTGAATAGTGGACAATTCTTACACTCCTATTTTAAAAGTTCCTCTAGCCCCGTTGGTTCCTGTCTTGTGTTTTCCTTATGAGCTGGCTCGCTGGCCAACTCTCTGTACTAGCTGTCCTTGATATTTCTCTGCTACTTGTAGTCTTCCTTCTACTATGCAAATCTACAGTGAGCTGGAGAGCCGCTCTGGGAAACTGGTTCATATGGCACTACGCCGAGCTCACTGAGGTCGCAGAGCAGAACAAGGACTACCAGCTGCAGTCCGTGAGCGCGGAGTGAAAGTTCATGCACGAGACCAGAGACTTGCTGGAACTGAAGATGAGTGTCACTCTGTACTTGGAAATGACAATATTTCAAGACAAGAATCTCATCTAAGTGAATTATTAGGAGTGCATGTGCCTCCATTCATGCAGATATAGCATTTAAAATAAATCAATTAATAAATAGCGCGGGGGGGGGGGCTGTTCAAGGGGTGATAAAAGTCAGGTTGCCATATTGACTTTACCATTAGCCTTCAGCCTCCGTGTCCCACAGCAGCTGTTGCAGTCATGTTGCATTTGTTATTGCATAGAGGGGGGTGGGGGGAAAATTCATTGCATTTTTATGCTCCATCCCGTCATACCTTTAGTGACTTCTCAAGAGCAGTTAGGATTAAAAAAAGAAAGCAAAGTCAAGATCCATTGTGGGGCTGTATATATTTTTATATGCCTGTGCATGCAGATCTTCAAAAATCCCTGAGGCTTTCTTAATATTGCTGACTAGAATATACTTGAGCTCTGTAATTACTTACAGTTTAATGTATTATACACTGTGTACACGTATAGGATAAAGAGCATGAACATAGCGCAGAGTGGTAATATATATACATAGACAGGTATATATATATATGTGTGTGTGTGTGTGTGTGTGTGTGTGTGTGTGTGTGTGTGTGTGTGTGTGTGTGTGTGTATGTAACCTTGCATATTCTTGTCATTTCCCCAGTTTCAGCTGAGCCTTGCCTGTCTGCGTACACCCTGTCACACACGCATCTAATCCTAGGAAGGGATTGTCAAGAGTCTTATGCATAATGAAGGTGGCTATTTCTCCTCTCATAAGTAGGCCGGGTAATATGAATTGTAGCAATGTGTTGCAGTTAGTGCACCTTACGCAGCTACACAAATAAAGTGTTGTTTGATATTAAACATGAGCAGGGATGGAGAAATGTAGGAAGGAGTGCATGCAGCGGTGTGAGAGGATTATAGGGCTAGGCTCAGTGCCCATTCAGCACATTGCAGCAAGTTAAGGCTCGGGAGAGCTACGGCGCACAATAGTGCATGACTGATGATGTCTCTGAACAATGGGTTTCAGTCAGTTCAGTGAAATGAGTATAGGTCCGCTTTATTATGCAACTGATGACAGTTTTCCTGTGTATACCTTCACCCCTAATGAACACAGAGATAAGGGTGAAGAGGTCATGTGTCAGGGGTGCAGATCTCCAACCTCAAATCCTGTGCTCTTAACAGAAAGACATTTGGGAGTCAGGACGTAATGAAAAGAAGGTCAAACAATGGAGACAGAGTTCCTCTGAGAAAGGCTCCACGTGAACGATTGGGCAAAAAAAGGGATCTCAGGAGAGCCAACTCTGAGAAAGGAACCTGCTCGGGAAATGAGACAACCTATGACCCGAGCTGTGTGCGAGTGGCACATGGGGTTTTCCATTTCGGCAGTAAGAGAGAGCCGGCGCAGAGGTGTCGGGAAATATTGCCATTGGATAAAAGTTCAAAGCTCGGTTGAGCCTCCCACCAAGGCATTATATTTTGGTCAGTGGGTACGCCCCCAAACAAGTAATCCAGACACCCTGAAACTGAAGTGGAATGAGGTTGTGACAGTGTAGTGAAAATTTCCAAGGAGCCTTTGGGTGATCCCAAGGTCAATCTTTTTTTAATGTTAAGCATGTGAATGTGTTGAGCGCATACTTAACAGACAAAAAGAACCTTTATTTATATTGTTGCCATTTTATGTCATAAAAGCAGTGGGTTGTGTGAGTTTGCTGTTGTTAGTTCACAATGTATATGAATATCATCTCAGTGGGATACGGTGGGAAAAGGCAGGTCCATGACCAGGTCCATGACCAAGTCCATGACCAAGTCCATGACCAAGTCCATGACCAGGTCCATGACCAAGTCCATGACTAGGTCCATGACCAAGTCCATGACCAAGTCCATGACCAGGTCCATGACCAAGTCCATGACCAAGTCCATGACCAGGTCCATGACCAAGTCCATGACCAGGTCCATAACCAGGTCCATAACCAGGTCCATGACCAAGTCCATGACCAAGTCCATGACCAGGTCCATGACCAGGTCCATGACCAGGTCCATGACCTGGTCCATGACCTGGTCCATGACCTGGTCCACGACCTGCCTTTTTTCCACTGTTACTCCGAAATGGTCCATGGTCCTGAATGGCAGGTTCAGGACCATGGACAGTGACTGAGCTGAAAAGTCCTGCTGCAGTTGTTGTTCTTCTCTTATTCTTCTCTTATTATCATTATTATCATTATCATTATCATTATTATAATAGCTAGTGTTTTAAGACACAAGGAAGACATGTCTATAAAATGAATAAAACTGTAGTTCTGTAGTCCCAGCTGGAGCATCATCTGCCTCTTTCACAGCATATCGATGCAGACAGTACAGCAGGATTACAGCAGCGGTGTTTCTGTTATGTGCAAAGTGAAAGCTGGATGGTCGTGATGGTATTGGTGACACTTGTCCAAATAAATAAATAGAAAATAAGCAATAATAATAGCGAAAAAAACAATCAAAGTCATATTTTTTCACATAAACATGTATCTAATTATCAGAGACTTACATACTGCAGACTAGGAATATCTCAAGCTGATTTGAATTAGCAGATACTAAATGAATTCAGCCTCTAGCAATTTGTTGTACCGGCAAAGCATTTAACTTTAAAAAAAATGAATGCATATGTAAATTATTTCATGAATGAATGACTTTTACAACCTAGAAACTGATAAGGATGGGTTATAATTGAACACATAAAGTGTTTTACTTGAAAGTACACTGATGGATTAGCAATTCACACAGCCCAAATTTGTCAGTGAACACATATATAAGAAATAAGAAAATAATTTTTTAACGGGACTTTCTTTCCCATAAGAGATCAAGCCAAGATGTTGAAATGCACATCACAGCGAGATGTTACAAAAAAGTGGGTAAGCTGCATTGACTCTAGCAAGTATTTTTTAATTAATCTGCGAGATGACAAATTTGTGTGGCCTGTCCTAAATAAACACGTTGTCCTACATACACTTCCTGGAGTTGTATTGACACATTTAACGCAGGATCTTTCTCATTAGCTCAGCCACACATACAATTTTTCATTCAAGCGTGCACATCCTAGATGAGGGGTGTGAGTACAGGAAGCTCCTATATTCAATATCCTCACAGATGCCTCTTATGGGAATCCTTCTCACCCCTTGGCCTACATTAGAGAACTAAAGTGCCCTGATTGTTTCTGGCTCATTTGAGGATGGAAACTTCAACTAAGAAAAAGAATATGCACCCCAAAATCAAAGTGTCTGCTCAGCTGGGCTGTGTACTGGAGCTCACTGTAGGGTGATTCAGGACCTCGGACAGCACGCCTTCTGAAATGTATGAATTCTGTGGGCGAAACACTCTTAGCATTTCTTAGACCATGTTAGCATTACACTACGTCTCCTATTACAAGGTCTAATCAGAGATTAAAGGTGAATTTCATTCTGAGATGTGAAAAAGTCTTGTGTCATCCCCTGTTTCCTTATATTTTACTATGAAAATGAGAAATCAGAAGCTTTCCGGACAGTACTCAACAGCGGATCAATTTTCAGATTTGGATTCATCACTTCATCAGACCTGTTGCCACTGATTTTCAGTCCAGTTCTTGTGTAATTTACCATACCTCAGTCTTTTCTTCCTGTTTCCCTTCCATAACAATGGCTTCTTAACAGCCACCCATCCACTGAGGGCATTTCCGAAGGTTCAGATGGATCTCTCAGGTCCTGTGTCAGCTCTTTGCTGATTCCTATTTCCTAAGAACAAGATTTTCACACGCAGCTCATCTTCTGCAGATAGTTTTTTGTCCTGTCATTTGTCCAGTTTCCTCAGATTTTTTTAAGGATACACTGCACACCATGCTTAGATATCCCAAGATTTTGGCTAGTAGCACTTTGGGAATCATCTTTTATTGTTGTTATTGTTGGCTTGTTTTCATAGTTTCAGCTACAGCTATGGGAACAAATTGTGTGTGTTTTTTTGACAAGGTGCTAGGCAACAAAGTACCTAAAGATACTAAAACTGTCATATGATACGTGCAGACACAACACCGGTTCATACTTTAAATCGAGATGAAACACTACACATATAAGGCTAATTTACAACACTGAGCCTTGATTTCACTAACTAACATAGATGTAACACTGTCTGTAAAACTGGATTTAAGAAATAAGCCCTTAAAGTTGAAGTTTTAAAAGCACATGTAGTGTAGCACCATCTTCTGTCAGTACAGAACGCTGCACTGTTTTAAGTCCACTTTAAGTTAGATGCATTTTTATGCTTGAATGACTCAGAGGTCAAAGCCTGCAGAATTATCTCTCAAAAACTAATTTTAAAAAATGACAACATAGTCTGGCTCCTCAGAGGCAAACTATAAAGAGCTGAGAGGAGGCTCAAGACTTTTGCACAGCACTGCGAATAAGCTTATACATACTTAACCTAATTCATATTAATATTGATCAAGACTGCTCCTGTTTGCTTTGCCAGTACATCGGATACTGGTTTGCTTTCTTCAAGTACATTCACACACAAGGCTTCTATTTGTGAATGACTCATTGGAACTGATCAACAATGGATACAAAAGAAGCCAAAAGCCATATTAAAGTTATTGTTACTGCCCTGTGAGGTTTTTTATATTATTCTCAATGGTTTTTGATTGCTGTGGCAGACTGCCGGTTTGACTGTGTTTTTCAAGAGCTTTTCAAAAACTTGAAAGGGTGATTGGCTATTTAAAACGTACATCCAGGACCTATTTTACCTGGGAGAAAATGGAAGACTCAGGAGGGGTCCATCACAATAGAGGCCAAAGGAAACAAGTGAATAACAATAACAACAGGCATAAAAGCTAATGGCGACAGAATCTGAAGAAAGGGACAAAATGAAATGAGGGTAAATTGGGTATAGTGAGAGCGATAAGAATATCACAGAATATAAGAGTAAGTGGGTCTAACAAAAGAGCGAATGGTAGAAGGAGGAGGGGGAAGTGAGCCTTTCTGCCCCATGTCACAAAGAGTTAGTGAGCCGTTAATTCTCCCAGAATTAATAACCATGTGATTTGACCATGTGTGTATAACTGCATGCATACAGTAAAGACCTGTGTGCAATGTACAGCTGAGCTTGGCAATTAATATTTAAAAAAAGAGTACAATCAGTTGAACAACTGCCGCTATCAACTAAGTTTGATAAAAGGAATGCTCTCTGATAAAGGGAATTTCTTGAAAATTGGGGTTAGGAGTTAAAACAGGTTGACACAACCATATTACACACAGTATAATATATAAGCTAGCTTAGTGGAAAAACAGGAAAGACAATGTGGCTTTGGCCAAAGCTAAAAAAATCTAGCTACCAGCATATCTAACCCCCACTTTCTCACTTCCAGCTCATCACTTTCTCTCATCATATTTAGAGAAAGAGGGCACCTCTTTAGAGTCACTCTCCAGTGCACAGGGGTATTTCTTTATTGTTGATTTCCCAAAATAATAATATTAATAATGATAATTTGGTCCACTTCTGGAGCCAGGTTGCACAGTGGACAGTGCAATCATGTAACCCTCCAACTAGGAGACATTAAGACCAAGTTCTGTCTGCGACAGCCATTTTCATTCAACTGTTTATCTGCATCCATGGTTACCACAGTTGTGCGTCCCGCAGCAGCGACGACGCAAGCAGAGCACTTGTGCCCACTGACTCACACTGTCCATTTCTGACGTTGAGGGGCTGAAGTTCGCGGCACTCTTACTGCTTCTCAATAAGCACCCAGTGCAACTTAGGCAGCAGGAAAAAGGTTAAACCTCACTACAGGCTATTTCTTGTTTGCTTCCAGGCATATTTTGGGGGTATTGGCCAAAATGTCCATCAGTCGCTTTAACATTTAAACCTAAATTGCAGACGAATCAAAACAGCCATTAACACTGCCTTATGAATCAAATTGCCCATGACCATTACTTACTGCCCAGTGGCTACAGCTGCGATACAAGCTGAAAGTGCACCAATGTGCTATGTGGCTAATTAAATTTTATATAAAACACGTGTCTACTTAAAATTCAAAATGGAGGTGACACGGAGGTGAAAAGTGCAGTGCATCTGTATGGGGATAATTCAGGCAGGCAGAATTAGGAATTATTTAGTGTAAAATCAGACATGGGGGGGGGGGGGAGAGCTGGAAGCCAAGTGTTAAAGCAAGTGTTTCGGTCTGGAAATGGGTTTATAGATAAACATCTATGAACAAAGCCAACATTAATGGTTGACATTTGTACAGAGAAGCTGAAAGTATGACAAAAACGCTCCAAGAGTAGCCGTGATGGCTGAGTAACTCATGAAAGGAAAAACATGCAGCAGGGCTGCACAGCATTGTCTCCGAGCTGTCCCTGGATGCTTTCCTAAGTGCCCGGTCTTTTCATGTGGTTATCACCTGTGTTGATAATGCTAAATGACTTTGTTTTCGGGTGACTGCAGAGAGAGCACGCTGCGTACATGCCTCATCCTGTCACCTTCTGATTTTCTGAAGCACGACGAGGGGCCCGCGGAAAGGTGGAACTGTTGTGTTTGCATGTGTTTGTATGTATTCAGGGATTTGACTGTGGCACACTGGGAGGTGAGAGGAGGTTATACTTTTGCTGGATAATTAGCTTTTGGGTTTGAAATTTAATGAAGGCCTTGAAAGCATGGGCCCTTCACATGAGTGTGCTAACAAAGTTTGTGCTGATGAGTGGGAGTGACTGACGACCAAAAGCAAAAAAGAAGAAAGGCAGGAGGTATTTCTTTCTTAAATCCATCTTTTCCATTTTCTTCCTACTACATATATTGTTTTTCCTTGTTTTGTGACCACATATGCATTTCCAGAAATACACTGACTGTAATTTTTTGCCATTTTCATATTGGAATTGTCTTTCCTAGAACTCCTAGTTCTCCTTCCTAGAATAACAGAAATTTCCTTTCTCATACCGAGGCTGGTGGCTTGAAGCTGGCTCTAAGCCCCAGGTTGCTTTAGCTTTAGCCACCAGGCTCTATTAGCTTCTTTAAAATGTCCATTTTCAACTGACTGAAGGTGATATAAGTGTCAAATTAGCTTTATCAAGGCGATCCCAAATGGTTTACATTTTGGGGAACCTTGTGACTTCCCTCTAGGGATGTCACAATACCAAACATTTAGTAGTCCTTTCCAGTGCCAGTGCAATTACATGATTATCGATACCCAGTTCTATACTAAAACAAAATAATCATCTCATGTAATGAAATTGAAACTCCTAATTAAAAATTGAACAGTGAAGTTGTGGCGGATAATTTAGATAAAATGTTAGCATAATATTTAGTCAATGGGGCACTGACTGAACCGTTGCCAAGTAATCCACTAATGTTACAGTTGCATTATGTCTGTATAAGCTTTTAATGTAAGCCCCTGCAAATATATTTGATTACACAATGGCAGTACCAGCTGATACCAACTGGTATTAGCATCAGCATTACCTAATAACCAGACTACATCATAGTGCATAAAAATAGTGACTTATGCCTCTGAAAAAAATAGATGGAGGAACCCAAAATATTCAAAATGAGGATTTGAAAGCGACTTCACAAACCACTGGGTCATCACATATATACAGTCTTTAACTGACCAGACAGCAACTTGCAAATTCCACCAAATGCAACTGTTCAAATCTAGTTTATCCAATTATTAGTATTATTGTTATTATTATTAAAAGCACTACTTGTTACATTCCGAGTTCATATTTTATTGATGTCAGGATACACATTATTAATTAAAGGTTACAAATTGCTAGAGCACACATAGAAATGATAAAAAAAAATGACTCCTTTTAAATGTGGTGCTTCTTAGTAAGTTGGCTCCAGCGAGGCAAAAGCTGCTAAATCAAATTCCAGGATTCAAATACCCTGACTACAAGGGAAATGGACAATAGAGATGCAATAAAAAACTTGATGATATCAATGCTCAGGGCAAAAGAAGCTCATAAAGAGAGCAGTGACTTAAAATGTGGGCCACTGTGTTTTTTCTGAAGTAATGAGAGCTGTAATATAGCTGATGAAATCGGGACCCCATGGGCTGGAATTCAGAAAGAAAAGGCATAAAAGCCTTTGATTACAATGCCACAGGCTTTTTCCTCATAATGCAATAACCTAAAATGCTACTGAAATCAGGTCGATTTTTACATTCATGGCATCATTTCTGCAAGACGGGTCACATAAACTCAATCGGTACTATCAGAACGACACTCGGAATTCTAAATCATTGCGTGGTTCGCCTTGTTTGAACGCCAAGTCGTCGCTGCATGCATCCATCCGATTTTCTCGCCATAAAAACCTATTAAGAAAAGCCAGTCTCAGGATGCAGCGGTGAAAGAAGGCAGAGAGGATTGTCTTCTATCCCACACACGGCAGCCCAGTCACCACACTGAATTAGACGTGGAATGAGATGTTTTGTTGGTGTTATTATGCTCACATTACGCGGATTGCTAGATCTTCCCCACTGGGCCCAGTGGGCTCGGAGCCTGAGAGAGAGACAGAGACTGGGAGAGAGTGGCGAGGAAAAGGGGTCGAAGGGAGGAGAGAGGAGGCAAGGGAACCTGCCAAAAAAACAGCTGCCTGGCAAAATGACAGAGACTCCAGGTTTATTTAGGCAGGGGAAAGGAGGGGAAGAAGCAGAACTGGGTATGGAGATGGAAGGAAATTGGAATAATCAGGTCCTAATGTGCTGGGGCTGGCAAACATTTCTGCCCCTATTACACTGAAGGAAATAAAAAAATAATATTGTCAGGCTCCTCACTACTTTTCCCTAAAACATTAAGATGATTAAGCCTCTTCAGTGGTGGGGGGAAAAAAACAATGGCACTTGAAATAATCTGTGGCAGTTGAGCCATGGTCTTGGAATATTAATTGCAGTTTGAGCGGCCAGGGTTTCAGTTTTGTGGGCACACAACTGTGAAGCTTTTTTTTCCCCTTCATTTCCTTGCTCGGCTGTTTGTTGTCTTCGCCTGATTAATTCTATTTCTCTTACCACTGCATTAGTTCTAAAAAGGCACTTGTGTTTTAATAGCTATAATGGGCATAAGTGCATACATTCTGCAGGGATGACACTGATATAATTGAACTAGTTCACTCTTTCTCTATTTATTAACCAATTAAAGTCCCAATCAGCTATCACAGTAAACTGAGGTGGATACTAAAGAAGAAACTAAAGTGGAGCATCTATGCAGCCATGCAGCCATGCTCGACAGAACAGGCAGAGAACACAGACTGGCACCGAAGCGCTCGCTTACGCCTTTGCTGCAATACAGCATGTTTCGTGTCACTCAATATTTAATCAATGCCAACTTCAAAAAATAACTTTGTCATGCAGCACAGAATCAGTCCCTGGGAACTGTGCTCAGCGGGGACAGTCGCATTTGGTATTATTCCTCACACCCGGTGACTTTGCAGGAAATGGTACCCTGTCTCAGGTGAGGCTGGTTATGGGTCCGATTACTCCTGAGCAATCACGTCTAAAGCAATAGCCTGTGCATTTACGATAGGGTGTTCCACAGGAAAAAAAGGGCCAGACAATTATTTTTTTATGATTATGCCGTCATGGTGGATGTGAATGATAATCGCCATTCAAGGTGAAAGAGATTTTTTTTTTTGTGTGTGTGTGAAATGGAAACCAGAGGCTGTCACCGAGCAGTCACTTCTCACTGAAAACACTTCACTTGTGACATACATACAAAAAACCCACCCGCAGCTCCTCTTATGGAAGAGGGGAAGGGGGGGTGGCTGTGCACTTCAATGCTAAGAGATGAAAAATGTGCTGGAAGGAAGGCGAGCGGTGTCTGGCACTGGGCCTGTTAATTGGGAGCCATGCAGGAGTGCTCGTAACTTACCTGAGATTCCCATCGACAGAGGGATCCTTCAGCGGGGGGGAGAAGGGGGGGTGACAGGGTGGGTGGTGGGGCAGGGCGGGTGTCCAGATGCCCTGATCAATGACTGCCATCTTTTACACTGCAGGAGGGCAGAGCCCACAGTGATGAAGACCGTGAGAACAAAATTATGGCTATTTGCACGCAAGAGAGTAATGGGAGGAGAGGGGGTGGGGGTGGGGGTACTGAGAGAGATGGAGACCAGTGAGAGAGGCCCCTCCTGGAAAAATCAATGCTAATGACTGGTGAGTGTTGCCATACACTCACACACTCAGACACACACCCAAGTGCACATGCTTGTATACACAATTTCAAAGGACACATTATGCAATTATACCCATACCCTGTACTTAGGGGCACAGATTCACACACACATCATTTTTTCTTTCTCATGCAAGCACACAGAGCAGAGTCTAGGTGGGTTGCTGCAGCAGCAGTCGTAATGACTGACATCCAATTAAAACACTGTTAAGGAAGCTGTAGTGATTACTGTCTCTGGAGCTCATCGATTGCTGATGGGCGCAGCTGTCTCATTACGCTGCTAAGTACCGCGGCCTATTTTTATTTATCTATTTCTTTATTTATCACTCCCTCCTACACGCACTACAGCTAATGGTGTGGCACTGACCTTTTCAACACCCCCTGCCACCTTTGACTTACAACTCTCTAACTCTGCCCTCCATCTGCGACGGCAGCATTAGGCCGGAAAAGTGAAGAAGGGCTTAAGTGGCAGGTGAAAATTGTTCCCACCTCCTCGCTCGGGTCGGTTGGTACAGCGAGCGGATGTGTTGGCGAATTCAGAGGAGATCGATTGATGTATGCACGCGCTGCTTTTTCAGCAAACTCTCTCGGAGTGAAGAAGAGCCCGAGCGGAGTGACATAAGAGAGGCGAGAGAAAAGAACTTATTTAGCACGTTGTCCCATATGGACAAAAATACAGATGGAGAGAATAGAAAATCCGACTTCCTTCAAGCATTCATAAATTTAATGAGAATCTCCTGAAAAATGAACTTGCGGAGAGATTGCCAGCAGGTGGTACACAAAATCTGCAGAGCTGCAAAGAAAGGCTTTAATCTTTAGGAGTCTAAAGCTCCACCATAACATCATCATTAATGCCGAAGCACAGGTACAAGCAGTCCAACTTTAAAATTAACGAGACTTCGTATAGTCAATATTCAAATCAGTGTGTGTGTGCGTGTGTGTTTCACTCTATGATTACACTCTCCACTGCCCCAATTTCTCAAGCGACAGAAAAGAATCAGCTGTTTCCAGTAGTCTTCTATTTCAGTCTCAGCTAACGTAGCTCTCAAGACAAAAGCCCTTTGTGCTAATAGTTTATGCAAATATGCTAAACATTTACATGCCATTATGTATGCTGTATCACCTGCAACAATACTGTTATCTGTTTTATGTGATGTACAAATATCCTATTGTGATATCATTGTTATAGCCATGCGTTTACATGACCTAGTGTGCACGTCTGTGAGTGTAAGCTGCCTTCAATGATGATTTAGCACCTAAAAAGGAAGCTACTTCAACAACACACCAATTAAGTACAATAGTCTGCCAAATATGCCAGGAAACTGTTGCTTGCTTCTGCACTTAAGCCAAAACCACATCACAGTGCAACCTGGATAGCAGCTGGTGATGTTGCAACCCAAATGTAAACAAATGAGCGTCACTGGAGCACTCACTAGCTCCACATGCTAGCTGCAGCAGTTGCTAGCTGCACTTGCTAGTTGCGCTTGCTAGCTGCACTCCATATGAGAGGAATAGCAGGACTTTAAGCATCTGGTTAAAAAATTAGAACCAAGATACAACATCCCAGGCAGTTTTATTATGTGACAATACTGTGCAGGCTCCTGACCAGCTACATGACTAAGTGTTAAGCAGTCATTTTATACTTTACTAAAAACTTCCAGGGAGAACACTACCTAGGATACTTTTTGTGCTTACATTTGATGTATGCTGTCACTGCTATTGCACTGTAATGCTGTTGCTGCTGGCACCTTGTCTCAGTAGATTCACACTTAAAATTAAGAAGTGTGTCATCATTGACAGCAGCTCATTAGAAAAGAAGGATGGAAAATACTCTGCATTTACGCTTCTAAATGCTGCTGCCTGCAAGCATCAATAAAATGTTCTGTATACTTTTTTTTAATATCGTCAGAAGTATTGTTATCCTATATTTTACTTAAATATCATGACGTGATTTAGAGGCTGTATCGCCCGGCCCTAGAATGTAGTAGGCAGGAGCCAAAAACACATTATTCAGCTATAGGTTTGAAACTTGTGATAAGTGCAGTGGCACCTGCAAAAACCATTTTAATTGGGAACAAGGCCAGAAACAGTTCCAGTTCCAGTGCTGGTTTGCAGCCGTACCTTAAAATTTAAACATGTAAATGTACTGACATCTATCAGAATAAAACATTTGAACCCAAATATGTTCAGCAGATGGTGACAATGCATCATACTCTACAAAGCTGCACAATTTTCTGGTCCACAGTCCTCACTGACTTATAACCCTTTTCACATCATTTCTTAAGACCAGACACACTAGTAATTATTTTAACCTTTTATTTCTCTGCCAGTCATGATTAATAATTTGGTCTCTATGATTTTAGAAAGTGCAGAATTTGCCAATTGCAATTTTCTGAAGTTCAAGGTGACATCTTCACATTGCTGATTTTTTTTAAAGCAACAGTCTAGACAGTAGTAGGTCTAACTGATGAATCAAATTAATAATAATAAATTCAGCTCCACTGTGATACTTTTCATAAAGTTGACGTGGACTCTCTTGGCCAATTAGCAAATGATCCATTGATTTTAAATGAAATAAAAGAAGCTACACTGACTGTTGTTACTATAAAGCCCACTCAGACACCACCTGACACTGCAGTGTATTAATAGTTCAGTGCATTATGGGGCTTTTTTTTGTTTTGTTTTTACACTTAAAGGATTCGTGCAGATATTTTCCTGCAGTATGTACACCAGTCTTGGTTTAAAACAACCAGTCAAAGCTGATGGCCGCTTCCCTCTGAGCCCAATTCTGTTCATACTGTTAAAAGGGAGTTCTTCCTCCTCACCATCACCAAGTCCTGCCTCAGTGTCTGCCCACTGGGGTTCTCTCTTTTATAATGTAGCGTCTTTACCTTACAATATAAAGTGCCTCTGGATCTTGACGAGTTGAACTAATTTTAACTGAATTCACCTGCCTAAAAGGGTTCAGTTCAAGCAAACTATCCAAAAAAATCATGCTAGGTAAGCTAGGGGCCTGCTACCTCAACAACTAGTTAATGACATTTTAATCTCACCAGTTTGCTCATTTAGAGGTTGCAAGATGTCTGCTTTCTTTATTTAGCTCCTGCAGCTTGCAGGTTTAGTCTGGTTTAAAACACAACAACTATACCCTACCCTAAAAACATTTAAGTCCGTTTTAAAATCTGCATTATGACCAGGGGTGCACATAAGTGGTCCGCAGGTGCGCATTCGCTGTCAAAATAAAAGACGCGCACCAGATAAGAAGTTGCAACGCGCGCACCTGTGCACCCCTGATTATAACCACTTTTATGGTTTAATTCTTAACTAATTTAATTACAAATACCACTGGACTGAGGACTGTTTCTTTTCTGTGATGCCTGCTGTGTTTGATTGTGACAAATCCTATGAACTGCAGGTCAAGAACAGAGCTTGAATAATATGATTTAATAAAACTTAAAAAGTGAAAATATTCAGTATCTGAGTGCATGTGTGCAAACATTTGTCACACAGCAATTGTTGGGTATAATACACTTCTTGCTAACCTGCTGTTGATCAATGTGCAAACTGAAATACCCAAACTACTAGCTGCTAGTAACTAGACTTACACTATTAAAGCTATTTTTCACAGATTCAGTTGACAGTTCCTGTCAGTCACTTTGTGCACAAATGTATGTGTTAATAGCTTGCCTTTGTCTGTTTATTAACAGGGATTTCTCATTTGAGGGTCATGAAAAATTACCAGTTCATGAAACATTAAGTTAACTTGCAATTCAAATGAAAAAAAAAAAAAAAATAACAAAGAATAAAAAAGCAAAACTGAAGAATCAAGAGCACAACAGCGTCAGTAATGTGGTTTTGTCTTTTGTGAGGCACCTGAACAATTCATATCCACACAAAAATATTTAATTCTTTGTTCAGCTTTCTTTGCTGCTCATCCACCTTCCATCTTCCTTTTTTCTTAATTCCCTAGCCCCCCTGCATGCTCTCTTCACATCTGTCTGTGCAAGCCCAGGTACTAGGTGGCTGACTTGGACGCAACCATGATTAGTCAAACATGAGCACATGATTACTGTGCAGCAGGAAGCACACAATTACGCAGCCCACCATTTCGGCATTAGCAATTGTCACACTTAAATCTGAAATTTGGCATTCTTAGTATAACTGAATGAATATTTAATCAATCTGTGGCGGTGAGTGAAATTGGGAAATGAAGGGGTTTTAGCCCGTGCTATAAGCTTGTTGCAGAAAATGGACAGTGAGAAGACAAAGAATGCACGTGTAATTAGAGGGAGGGATTGCCAAAATGGCTTTGTGAGGCTGGATGCAGCAGCGGCGGCCTGAGGCATTAACACAGACATTGTCATTGGCAGGGTTCGTATTGATCTGCAAGCAGGTCCAGTGTAACTGAAGCAGCAGTGGAATCTAGTGACATGCTTTTTCTCTGTCAGATGGTGTGACTATAGACTATTTGTCTCGGGTCAGCTAAACACAGAGCTGTAGGGTTACAGGTCTGTGCGGTCACTCGCACTCCCTCTGTTCAGAAGTTTCTCAAACTTTACGTGATATACACACCAAAAATCTTTTTGTAATATATGTGATTACCTTCATTTGCTACAATAGGAATATGTTTGAGCCATGAGGCCTTAAGCTATTTACACAGTTTACTCAGTTAAATACACCGGCAATATATATATATATATATGAAGATAAAACCCTATAATAAAACACAAATAAAGAATACCATCCACCCCACATCATCCACCTCATTTTAAATATATTTCCTGCTGTGTTTCAAATAATCACGCTAATTATTTACACTTCTAATTTAGCTTAAACCTTGGCTCTTACCCTTCATCTTTTATCTCTTCCTTAAGACGTATTATCTTGTCTATCTATTCAATTAATATATGTTTATAAAATCTCAAATTGAGACTTTAAAGTATAAACAAGAGGAGCACATGGAATGAATTCAGTGGCTCGTGTTGCGCCACACTGGCGGCCGATCTAGTGAGCGTTAGATTACAAACGCGTGTTTCAGAAATGTAAGAAATTGCATTCACTTAATAGAAGTCAGCTCCATAAGCCACCAACTTTTTTTAATCCCAGCTTTTGGCTTTGTTGCTGCTGTTAGCCAGCAGCAGCTGTGGAAAAACTTCCGAACCTCAGCAGCTTAGCTGTTTCTCCTCCCAGCTGTTTTTCCCCTCCAACACTCCCTGGACCAATCTTGTTCTTTTCTTCTTCTTCCTTTTTTTTTACACGATTGATAATTTAACAGTAAACAACTGCTGGTTATGCGAGTGTATGTGATATGGTCCAAATAGTCTTGATTATAGCATTCTGCACATAACCCTTTGAAAGAACTGATGTGTTGTAGATATTATTTATTTTTACAGGGAGTGCAGAATTATTAGGCAAATGAGTATTTTGTCCACACCATCCTCTGCATGCATGTTGTCTTACTCCAAGCTGTATAGGCTCGAAAGCCATCAGTTAACCCTTCGCGTGCCCAGGGTTGACGACCCCTAATCTACCATCATGGCTAAAAGTTTTGGCAGCGGCACTGGTTTTGGGTTTCATAACTTTACAGTTTCATGTTTCAGAATTTAGTTTTTCACGTTTCTGTTCTAGTGAACAACGAGTACAGGGAGTGCAGAATTATTAGGCAAATGAGTATTTTGTCCACATCATCCTCTTCATGCATGTTGTCTTACTCCAAGCTGTATAGGCTCGAAAGCCTACTACCAATTAAGCATATTAGGTGATGTGCATCTCTGTAATGAGAAGGGGTGTGGTCTAATGACATCAACACCCTATATCAGGTGTGCATAATTATTAGGCAACGTCCTTTCCTTTGGCAAAATGGGTCAAAAGAAGGACTTGACAGGCTCAGAAAAGTCAAAAATAGTGAGATATCTTGCAGAGGGATGCAGCAGTCTCAAAATTGCAAAGCTTCTGAAGCGTGATCATCGAACAATCAAGCGTTTCATTCAAAATAGTCAACAGGGTCGCAAGAAGCGTGTGGAAAAACCAAGGCGCAAAATAACTGCCCATGAACTGAGAAAAGTCAAGCGTGCAGCTGCCAAGATGCCACTTGCCACCAGTTTGGCCATATTTCAGAGCTGCAACATCACTGGAGTGCCCAAAAGCACAAGGTGTGCAATACTCAGAGACATGGCCAAGGTAAGAAAGGCTGAAAGACGACCACCACTGAACAAGACACACAAGCTGAAACGTCAAGACTGGGCCAAGAAATATCTCAAGACTGATTTTTCTAAGGTTTTATGGACTGATGAAATGAGAGTGAGTCTTGATGGGCCAGATGGATGGGCCCGTGGCTGGATTGGTAAAGGGCAGAGAGCTCCAGTCCGACTCAGACGCCAGCAAGGTGGAGGTGGAGTACTGGTTTGGGCTGGTATCATCAAAGATGAGCTTGTGGGGCCTTTTCGGGTTGAGGATGGAGTCAAGCTCAACTCCCAGTCCTACTGCCAGTTTCTGGAAGACACCTTCTTCAAGCAGTGGTACAGGAAGAAGTCTGCATCCTTCAAGAAAAACGTGATTTTCATGCAGGACAATGCTCCATCACATGCGTCCAAGTACTCCACAGTGTGGCTGGCAAGAAAGGGTATAAAAGAAGAAAAACTAATGACATGGCCTCCTTGTTCACCTGATCTGAACCCCATTGAGAACCTGTGGTCCATCATCAAATGTGAGATTTACAAGGAGGGAAAACAGTACACCTCTCTGAACAGTGTCTGGGAGGCTGTGGTTGCTGCTGCACGCAATGTTGATGGTGAACAGATCAAAACACGGACAGAATCCATGGATGGCAGGCTTTTGAGTGTCCTTGCAAAGAAAGGTGGCTATATTGGTCGCTGATTTGTTTTTGTTTTGTTTTTGAATGTCAGAAATGTATATTTGTGAATGTGGAGATGTTATATTGGTTTCACTGGTAAAAATAAATAATTGAAATGGGTATATATTTGTTTTTTGTTAAGTTGCCTAATAATTATGCACAGTAATAGTCACCTGCACACACAGATATCCCCCTAAAATAGCTAAAACTAAAAACAAACTAAAAACTACTTCCAAAAACATTCAGCTTTGCTATTAATGAGTTTTTTAGGTTCATTGAGAACATGGTTGTTGTTCAATAATAAAATTATTCCTCAAAAATACAACTTGCCTAATAATTCTGCACTCCCTGTAAAGTCTGGCGAGGGCATTAAATGATACTGCACAAAAGTCAAGTGATATTGGTTATCAATATGCACAAGGGCTTCAAATCAAACATATTTCTTACTCTGTACAGTTTGCATCTATGAAGCTCTGAGTAAGCTACGTAATTGCTATACAGCTGTAATAATAATAAATGCATTACCTGGACTGTTCTAAAAGTCCCAGAAATAAACCCCATGGTAAGTTAACTGCTTCGTTTTTCTGCTCGCACAAAAGAACCAATGGTTATTGTCAGACTATGTTGTAAAGAGATGTAGAAAACAAATGTGAACCGAGCTGGATTTAAACAGAATCTCGTTTCTTTTTTTTTCCAAAGCTGCAGTCACAGCCTTTATTTTATCAGGAAAAAAACATTGTGAAAAATATTTTTGCGACTCTGGACTCAAAATTAGGTTGCAAACTTTTTGACACTGTGCGAAAGATTAGATACGTTTTGCTTAAATGCAAGGTCTAAACACTGAAAGGCAAAAACCTTGCAAAATATCAACTACCAACAAAAGAATCACATCTAAAAACACAGTAAGCTAACTTGTCTGTTTAACGATTTAGACCTTGAGTGCTAGCATATCAGAATTTAGAGCCCAACCAGTTTCTCAGCTGTTTATATTGTTGGCCGATATTAATTATTTGCTATTCGCTGATCTACGGGTTTCTGTATTTTATAGTGGTAAATAAATCTTGTTTTGTTGTTTTAAAAAAACAAAGACGGGATAGGAGAAACACCCTTCATCTATTTTATGAGTGTTGACGTTGCACAATTTGCCCACTAGAGGGCACACTGCAACCTCCACGTTGGCAACAACTTCACAAACCGAAGAACCAGCTAACTGAGCAAAGTGAGGCCAAGCGTAAACAAGTAAATAAACAACAACTACATGATAAATATCAGTGAAATAAGTGTATATTTTTGAAAGAAAAAATATCAACTGATATGTCAGATTATTGAGTTTTTAAACTTAAATCTTAAACAAATCTTAAAAATACTAAATTGGTCAGCCTCTATCATAATTGGCATAGTTAAATATGTTTGGCCTTTTTTTCTTGATAAAGCAATGTGGATCCAACTACCCCTTGCCCTTGTCTACAGCAATAGCTCCATTGAGACCAAACTATGTGAAGAGGCTCATCTGTCCTTAAAATTAAAAAATGGCTCAGTGTTTGTTGTAATTTCTTTTTTTTAATTGATTCACTATACGGTAAATATTAGCTTAGGCTATTTGGGTTAAAAAGGCTATTGACTCCAGACACTGTAGCAGTAGGTATTCCAGTTTCACTCCACTGTTGTCCACAGATGCCTAAGGGCAGATTACACTTATAGACTTTCACTCTTTGCCTAATACAGACAGTATCAGGACTATTAAAAATAAAGCCTGCTCAATTTATACCATGGTGGCATTAATACTAATTAGTATATTAGCTTCAGCCTGTCACTGGGAATAAGAGGCAACATTGATCTCTCGTCATCATGCTCATAATAGATTTTTTTCCCTCCCTCTGCATATATTATTGTCCCGCTCTCCTATGGCTTCCTCGGAGAGTTGCTTTCACATTTTAATCTCTCTACTTTAGGAAAAAGCGAATGCGCTTCTCTGCACAGTCGATGCTAATCACAACAGTTGCTGTGCAGCTTCTTTGCATGTATTTTTAGTTGGTTGCGAATTTGTATGCAGTGCAACCTTTGAATTATTGCTGGGATTCCTGTTTAGCCCTTCCTTACCGAGAGCTGTTTAGAAAAGTTGCTGCTGCTAAATCAGCGGGAAAAGATCAATTTGAAATTTAAATCCCTGAACAAGACAAGGCAATGTCATTATATGTGCTACCTTAGTAACACTTTATACAGCGATGTAGCACCTGGAAACTTTAATAATCTGCAGGTGAAATAGAGCTATACTCCTGAATAATTAAATGACCCGAAACATCTATGAGGATGGACAGTGATCACGTTCTTTTTATCTAACTGCACTCCTCAGTTCCTATAATTAACAAAAATACTTCAATTTTTTTCTGTTTTTATTATATTGTTGATTTAAATATATTATTAAGGCAAATACAACCAAAGTCATGTCAATTTAATGTATTACTCTAATCATCTCAGGGCGTATGGTAAAAGCCAAAGACCAACAGTGTCTGCAACAGTATAGCACACAGTAATGCATTCAAGTGGGTTTACTTGCTTGCTTGTTTGTTTGTTTGTTTGTATAAGTGCATCTAATTAAGACATCCTTTTAATAACAGCATCCTGCAGCTCTAAATTATGATTGGATGGAAAATTTAGCAAAACAAAAACGACTGTCGCTGATTGAGCTGTATTATTTTTTTTAAGGATGATCTCCTTTTTGTGGAAACACTCCTGCCCCCTGTTATCTCTTAAACACACACTCAATGTATTCTCTATGAATAATCACTTTATGAACATCACCATCAGCATAGCTATCCACTTAGCCCAGTCCTTGATTGAGTCTATTTGACAGACTGTAGAGGACAGTGAGAGTTTTGGCCTTACCCAAGGGACACACTTGGCCCTTCCAGTAAAAAGAGGCCACTAATGGAAGCAGAGGCCCTCGTCTCCACTCCACATTTTTATGCAGGCAATCCAGGCATTTATGGTAATCATAAAGTGGGGCCAAATGGATGGCAGGGTCAGCTCTGAGCACAGAAAAACACTGAGTGGCGCAGTCTTGTTGACAGCTGCGAGTGCTGCCACCTCCCTGTAAGTTCAGCTACAGCATGACTCTCTCCACGCTCGACGCAAAAAAACATCTCAAGACCTCAAAATGGGACCCCCCGCCCACTCCTCCTGTCTCCTGCTAACGCAGCTTTTCTTGCTCTCACTTTCGGTGTTTATGAACCTCTGGGGACAGTTTATGAAAAATTCATTGGCTCAGTGGGGCAGGTAGCAGGCTTAATGTTGGATCTTTTTTCCCTGCCTTCCTTCCTCCCTTTCACGACACCGCCCGTTTGTCAAGTGTTTGAGAAAACACCTTGCTTAAGACAGAGCAGAGGTGGAGCACGAGTGTAGGGAAAGTGTTGCTGGTGAATCATTACTACACTTAATTAATATGCAAGTGTAAATGTGAACGCTAGTGTTTCTCAGCTGAGATGCACCATGATTGTGGCACAGCCTGGAGCTGCATGCTAATTTATTTTCTCATCTTCCCTGGCTTGAAACTCGTAATTGCTGTTAGCGCACGCTGGCCTGCCAAAAGCCACAAGAAGCTACAAACATTTGTCCTCAGTGTGCCTCAGCGGGTTAAAGAAGTAAACAGGAATAACCTCTCCAAGAAAAAACAAAGAATGAAACCATATTTTTGCACACTTGTGTCGTTTGCAAGGCACCGCCGAGAGTGTAGATTTTCCAGTGTGTTACTGTTTTAAAATTGCCTCTGCTGTGTGCTGATGCCTGGAATGCACATGACACATTGATGTCTCCCGATGTGACGGATACAAAAAAAGCAGGAGGAAATGTTTGCAGTGTGTGTGGGAGAAAATGTGCGAGCCTTAAAACGTCATTTAAGAGCATTATTTTCAATTACAGCAAGTAAAAAAGAAATAATTCACAGTAGGTCAGCATTAAATAGACCGCAGTGATGATTTTATAGTGAAGGGAGCATTGCTAATCTGATGTAATTCAATAGAAAAAGTGAGGGGGAGGAAGAGGAAAGCAGCTAAAGTCTAGACATCCCTGTGGGAAGTCTGTGTGATCGGTGGAGGGAAAAGTTCCTTTGGAGCTTATATTCTTCATGGCTTCCTATTGCTTCAGTCAGACAGAACAAACAGCCAAAAGTGTTCGTCGACAGTTTATGGGTAAAATAGTTTGGAAAGCCGACGTATTTATGTTCAGTAAATTAACAAGATTTCATCGATACCTGTCCAGACATATAATATTATAGAATATTAGGCAGAAAAGACTTTAAAGGAATTCAATAGCAGGGAACCACGAAGATGTCTATCACCAATTCAGTAAATTTAATTGTTGCCAGTTTTGTGAAGTGCTATGATACCAGAGTAGAGTCTGACGTTTGACCCTTTTTATTTGGATCATCATTCTCTCCTATTAAAATATAATCAGTTTTATTATGTCCAGCTAAAGAGTGAAAAAAAATCAAGCAGTGCAATAGTTCTTCAGCTTTCAAAGTTTCTCTTTAAAGATTGTCCATTTCTTCAATCATTTTAAGTCCTTATACCAGACCATTTTCAGGCAGTTTTTTTCTTTGTTTGTTAAGCCACTTAACACTATCCTATGACTCATTCAAGCACAAAAAATGCATCTAACCACTGTGACTAAATATAATGAACAACTTACTGGCAGTTTTTGTTTATAACTGAAATTTTGATATAAAATAGTGTTTTTCCACCACTAGGTTGAATTTCTCAGCATGTTGTGCATTGTGTCAACCAAGTACTAGTCACCGAAGTGTCATCAGAAATGGTCTCAGTGGAAGAGTGGCTGTCAAGAATGGCTGTCATAAGCCATTCTTAAGGAAGAGAAACAGGGAGAAAAGGCTGAGGTAATGAAAATGACACACGACACCTGGACTGACAATCAGAGGCTTTATGAAGTGATGAGTCCAAATTTCAGGTAAGGAGGGAGGTACAACAGTGAGTGTATGCAGCCTTCTGTAAAAAACAGTCTCTGAGGTGGCTTTCAGATACATATCAGCCTGTGGTGTTGGGGATCTTGTTGAGATTGATGGAATTATTGATGCAGAAAAATACCATAAGATTTGGATCCATCATGCAATAGCATATGGAAAATCTCTGATTGTCAGCAGCTTCATTTTTCAGTATGGCAATGATCCCAAACACACTGCCAATGCAGTAAAAGTAAACCTGGATAGAAAAACACACGATGGAGCGCCATCGGTCATGGATTGGCTTCCCCAGAGCCCGAAGCTCAACATTACTGGAGCAGAGTGGGATCACATTGACAGAGAATAGAACAAAATGCAGTCAACATTGAAATAAGAGCCTTGAATGTCCTTCGAGAAGCCTGGAGAACTACGAGACTGGTGCACAGCACTGTATGTACCGCAGTAAAAGCAAATAGTTGTGTGTGGAGGTGCGAAAAGTAAATAAAAGGCAAGAGGCAGGAATCTGCAAAAGACATAGTAAGCAAAACAAAACGACTTCCAAGCCAGTTGCCTCCAACTGCACTACTTACTTTAGTTAATAAATTTCAGAGCTCTTGTAGATAGATTATGAGAGCAAGGCTTCATTTTGCCATTCGCAACAGAGTGACAGGGCCAACAGCAGTGCGGTTTGTTACGGCTGGCTCTTATCGGCTGAATTTTATCTTAGTCCAGTGGAATTACATTTAGAGACCAATTCAAATATACTGTTAGACAGTGTAATCCATATCCATGGCCTCACAAATCCCTCAGAGCATTAATTCATCCCATACAGTCTACAAGATTAATAGCAGGACAGGGCAAGATGTGATAAAGCTAGCAGAATACATTGTCCCACTGGCCAACAGTACAGAGTCTAATTTGTATGGTTTTCAATAGGCTCACACAGTGGTCATTGTTAAGACTCCCAAAATTCCCAGGCACTGGTGTTATGATTAGCTCGAAGAACAAGTTTAACCCAGGTTAGTCCTACAGGTAGGGCTGCACGATTTTGCATAAAATGAGAATCACGATTTTTTGGCTTTGAATTGAGATCACGATTCTCTCACGATTTTCTTTTCCAATATAAATATTTATTGCACTTATTAACTGCACATCAACTTCGTAACAGTTGAGACTGAACATAAAAACAATAAATAAACATAAAAACAACAAATGTCTCACGTTTTGTGGTTGCCGCAAAATGTTGTACTGCTTGAAATTCCGTCTCCACCGTTGCTCGACACTGCGTGTATAGAGCAGGTAGTGCAACAATAGAAAAATAGTTGCGGGACGGCACTGTGTAGCGTTTGTCTAGGGTGTTGATCATTTTCCTAAATCCCTCGTTTTGCACAGTGTTGATGGGAGCCATATCTTTGGTCAGGTGATAAGTAATAGCCTCCGTAATTTCTTTGTGACAGCGGGAGTTCGACGGGTATAGGGAAGCGCTGTATAAGGTTCCCGTTATTGATGTTTGGGTGGTTGACCGGGACGGATTTTCTCCTGTCACTTTCTTGTCATCCCTGACGTGTTCTCCGTTGTTTTTTCCCTGCTAATTTTAGCATCACACGGCACAGCTTCTGTATCACGTGGTATAAGGCTCCGCCCTTGTCATTTGTTGAGCAGGAAGAGTGAGCGCTTGTTTTCATGCAGATTACGTCCCGGATCAAAATGCGGTACAATCGTCGTCGTCTTTTTTTTTTTTTTTAAATCGTTGTCATTTGGAAATTAGATCGCACATAAGTATGAATCGAGTTTGCGATTTTCTAACGATTAATCGTGCAGCCCTACCTACAGGCACATGAAAAAAGACATTAAAGACTTTTTTAATTCTAAGGGCAGACAAGGTCGAGCTCTGTGACAAACAGTTTAAAAACTGACCAAGTGAAACACTTAACAGAGTTTGTGATAGCAACCTGTTATATCATTAGCCAGATTTTAACATTGTCTCCACAATGGCCTGTTTAATTGCATCTTCATTGGTTGACCTAGCTTCTTTAACAGCATAAACTCACATTTTGCAGTAAAAGAAGACTTGTTACCATGTTTTAAATATACAAACTATAAATTTCACACGGCATTCCATGTATTTCAAATAATAGCTTAAATGTTTTCATGAGAATTCATGTCCCAACTAGGTTACTGCGATGCAAACTTAGCCAAAATAGCAGAAAAACAAGAAATGTAAGGAATTTATTAGTTAATAGATATCTAAAATTAACATTCAACTTCTTTGTAACATTTAGATTTACGTTTTTATTCAACTGAAAGATTTAAAAACTGTCTTGATTTTTATTTGAGTCTTACAATACTACTGTGCTACTGGGCTTATCTTTGAACAATAAACCCAAAGCTTAACTGAACCCAAAGCTTAACTGAGATTAAAATTTCTCCTACTTGTCTGAAATCGCTGTATCAAACCAAAATGACGTGATGAAACAAAATGTAATTTGTTAGGCTATAGCACGCAAGAGCTAGGCTAGCTGTTTCCTTCTAGTGCTAGTCTTCATTTTAAGCTAAGACAACTGCTTGCTACCAATAGCATAATCTTTACCATATGGAATCAACAGCACTGTTTATCAGGTAATAAAATAGCCAATAATAATAATGCTTATTATTAATAACTGTCTTGATTTGTATTTGATTTTTATAATACTACTATGCTACTGGGCAGCTAGCTTATCTTTGAACAATAAATGATAAATGGCCTGTATTTGCATAGCGCTTTACTAGTCCCTAAGGACCCCAAAGTGCTTTACACATTCAGTCATCCACCCATTCACAATGCCAAGCTACATTGTAGCCACAGCCACCCTGGGGCGCACTGACAGAGGCGAGGCTGCCGAACACTGGCGCCACCGGGCCCTCTGACCACCACCAGTAGGCAACGGGTAAAGAACGACCGAGACTGTCCAAGCCGGGGCTCGGACCGGCAACCTTCCGATTACAAGGCGAACTCCCAACTCTTGAGCCATGATCGCCCCATAACCCACTAAGCTTCACTGAGATTAAAATGTCCACTGCTTGTCTGAACTCGCTGTATCAAACCAAAATGACATGATAAAACAAAATGTAATGTGTTAGGCTTTAGCACGCAAGACCTAGGCTAGCTGTTTTGTTCTAGTGCCAGTCTTCATTCTAAGCTAAGGTATATGGTTGCTGGCATGAGCGTAATCTTTACCCTATGGAATCAGCAGCACTGTTGATTGGGCAGGCAGAACAGCCTATAATGTACAAATGGAAAAATATGTAAATGCATACAGTAACCTCTGCTTTCTATTTAAGAAATGGTGATAACAGTGTACTTTGTTCATATTTAACCTCCTAGGACCTGCCGTCCACATATGTGGACATCACATTTTGGGTTATTTAGACCAAAATACTCAATTTTGCTCTACATGGGCCTGATATCCACTTACGAGGACATTATACTGCTACTGTTCTATCAAAATTTTAAATGAATATCCTCATTTGTGGCTCTCATTTTTCTTAAAAACAAAAATAAGGTAAAAAAAAAAAAGATCTGGTAATTCTGTTTTTACATTCATCGGGCCCCAATATGCCCAAATATCAAAGAGAAATTAAAAATACATGTCGTGGAAGAGCTCGGGTCTTAGGAGGTTAAACAGGGTTGCAAAATGCTACATTGTTACTACAGTATAAAGCTTCATATTATTTTAAAAACAAACACAATCACAAAAAAAGGTAAATAAAGGTAAATACAATATCTAATTCCATGTATGGACTTTATAGCATTTATGCTATGAGTGTCCATGCAATAACTATGGTCTCAGTTTTTACACAGGCTCGTACAGTCTGTTATGTCCACTAGCAAAACTGCCAGATGTATTACACCCCCACATCACACCAACTGAAAACAGTGTAGCTAAACAGCTCTACTGTTCCGTGTGTGCATCACAGAACAAGAGAGAGTTGAGACGAGGTATTCAAAGCAATTCCGAGTTTCTGGTTTAGGTGGGTAGCCTCATACTGTAGTACTGATAAGTATCATGCTTCCAAAAGTAAATTGTTTGTGTGCGAGTGTGTATTTGAACATATGTTCCTGTGGGTCATGTGGTGTTCTCTGGTGTTTAACCCCCTGCCCTTTCTCTACTTAATGGACTCCCTTGAGGCCTAACCTCTCTCTCACAAACACACACTCGCATACACACCCGCTCTCCCTGACTCCGGAGGTTTCATAATCCTCTCTGCTTGCTCGCACACTTAGCCATATCTGATGATTTTCTGCAGTAATGAAGTTAGCATTGGAGGGAGCACTGCTGTTACATTTTAACATTGATTTGTTCGATACGTGGTGGGTAGTGTATTTGAGTCGAATTGTTCTTGTAAATGCACGGGCGTGTAAACAACATGACGCTTGATGGGTGATGTTTTACTTTCTCGATGTCTGACAGGGACAGGTTAAGCAGGGAGTAAAAAATGATTGGGCCTACAGTAAAGGCAGAGAGAAAAAACTGCGATGTGCATTAGTATGTAGCATGCAGTGTTTTTGGAGGCTCTCTGAGGGTCACAGTATGTTTTGCATCAAATGCAAAATAAGGGCAAGTTCTAGTGCTTCAGCCTCACTCGAGTGTGTGTGTGTGTATATCTATGTACTCCCACTCAGTGGTTCAGCACTAAGATACACTGAAAGAGTCCCCACAAGGAAAAAAAAGATGATGAACTGTTTGTCAGGTAGTTCAAAGGCAAAAACAATCCCACATTCAGACCACACTACGTAGTAGTGGAAAACACGCATTCAAGTTGGAGGAGAAAAGAAAGAAAAAAGATCTGCTGTAAAGCCATAAAATACAATTCATCTTGTCGCGGTCCCTGCAAGGAGCGTGTAATCGCAATGACACACTGGTGTAATCCATTTAAAACACTTTGGCTCAGGCCTAGGCTGCTTTGACTTCCTCTGCAGGCTTGTGCCATCATCTTCATTTCAGATACGTTTCCCTGACTGCCTGCTATTAGCAAAAATGTGTAAGCTGCCTTGTCGTCCACCTGCTCAGGCTGCCAGGCGAGCATCTTGTCCTGGATGCATTACATGACCGGCGAGAGCACAAAAAAAAAAAAACCACGAAAAGATAATAACCGGCTCATCTGAGGCAGAGGTGAAGTGCAAGCCTATTCGCTTGTCCGCAGACATGTAATCTGTCTCGAGAGGTGCTCTCTCTTCTGGCGCCTTTGTGCTTTGACTTTCGGAGGCAGGGTAGACCCACCCAACCTGACTAGGCAGTGAGCTTAGAGTAATGGTGTCACCAGAGCGCTGAATCTCATTGAGAGTTGCTTGAGCAAACATTATCTCACGCTGAAACCACTGCAACAGTGTCTGGAGGGGAGGCTCTGGTGAGTTATTACACAGCGAGTTTTAATCTTACAGGAGGAAATACACGCTTGCCATTTAATGTAAGAAGACCAGAGGGCAACCTGGGTGCATTCTGCATTTGCTTCTCCATGCAGGGTTGAAAGTAATTGAACTAATTAGGCACTCAACGGGACCAAGTTAAACATGCAGTTGCCATTAAACCGTGGATGATTTATATTTACCTATAAACTTTGCCCAAGACTGCTGCTCACCACCGGACTGTTTTATGCATCGTTGGTTTAATTATGACTATTTGTTAATGGGCATTCTGAGAGGTCTGGCGTACTGGTTAAAAATATTCAGGGTCGTTCAGGAATGAAAAGAATGATAAACAGCGGTTTAACAAGAGCGGCGAAAACAACCTTTTTCTTCACAGCCAAAATATAGCCAAAAGTGTAATAGATTTAAAATTGTATACAGAGCTCAATAAAGATTTGCAAAAAATAATAACAGCACTGCACGTTTGATCAGCATTAATTGTGACCTTGCACACAAGATGCTATCAAAACAGCTTAATGCACGAAACTGAAGCGCTGTAAACAAACTCCAACTGTACGAACAAAGCCAAATTATACGAGGGAAGCCAAGCGTTAAGCAAAGTGCAACCACTGGATTATCTTTACACCTTAGGGCTGTGCAATATGACCAAAATCTCATATCCCGATATAAGAATTCTAACGATATAAATCACAAAAATGTAACATTTTCTGTAAATTCTGTGAATCTCGGGCAGCTCGACTTGCGGGAAGTGTTTCCAGCTGCGCGTCATTTTGCTGGAGTCGAGTGTTTTAACCGATGCATGAAACGATACATTTTTAGACATAAGTTGTAAAGGCCGCCTTTTTCTTTGTGAGTATTTATTACACGGCGTGCTGCGGGGAAAAGCCTGTTCTAATGTTTGAGTCTAAGGTTTATTTTTTAGCACCTGGCGGCTCTTTTTTACTTCTCATCCGTAAATAATCTGCTCTTTCACGTGATTCAGTTTATTTTGAAAAGTCTCAACAGGATCTTGAGCTTTATTGTGAAACGTTTATGTGGAACATAAACAAGCGGACACGCGATGGTGTTACCGTCGTTGTTGCTAACCACAATGCATAAAAACAGGCGCTTGTCCGTCTGTAGTGTGGTTATATTAAATATAAGAGAAAGAGAGAACTTTAAGAAATTAATATAGCCACTACAGTGACCATCAAAACGATGAAAAAATATTGCCGTAAACAGTTTATTTTGCGACACCACGAAACAAACGATAGCGTAAAATGAAACGATAGACGTTTTTATATCGTCATTCGATATATATCGTTATATCGAACAGCCCTATTACACCTATTAGAACACAGAAATAACACCGCTAGGCAGTGGTGGCCACCACAAAGCTGTTTTTCTTTCTTTTTTAAAACTACTCATGTTGTTTTTGGAACGCACCAACGGCTCATCTGTGTGCTAGTCCGGTAGCTTATAATGTGCCAGAGCTTCTCAAATAATTGCACTTATCTCGTGAGCAATAATGTCAACTCTCTCTTTTTTTTCTCCTTCCCCTCTCTCGGAGCATATTGCATTCCCCAAGTCAACAGTTCAATCTCACCTTCCCCGCCCACTTCTCTCCGAGCAGCAGATGCCATAATTTTTCTTTGCCCCCACTTCTCTTTCTCCTCACCCACCTTCCTTCTACCCACTAGATGGATCAGCTCTCTCTCTCAATCCATGCTTCCTCTGCACCTCGTCAGACGGGGAGATTGATTTGTCTACAGGACGCCTCTGACCTTTGATATGATCCGATAAGGGACGAACGGCCCTAACCGAATTAGACAATCAAAGGGGAGGCACATTAGAAGTGAGAGGAGGGTGTTTCCCTTTTTTGCTCGCAACATGCCGCTGCTTTATTTTATTTTCTATGACCGTTAAATCCACTGTCCATCTCCTGCCAGCCTCAATCAGACACCCGGGGGAAAATAAAAGATGTGTTTTCAAATTGCACTCTGCCTAAAGGCTCTTTGGGCCAAATTTAATTTTCACCTTGCATCGATTTTCCCTTACTCCCAACTCAATGGATCCTAATGTTATCTATGGTGTATTTCTGTGCTACGCAGGAATAAAAGGGAGGCCTTGTTCTGGACTGCTGCCTGTCAGAAGACACTGCGTGCAATATGTCTTCCTCGTTGCATCCAGGGACCGAAATGATTGAGAAGCTGCCCTTTTCTTTGTGTCAGTTCTGGCATCGCTTTGTGTCTTTGGGATATTTCCCAAATCAACTTTCATCCGCATTTATTGACTTGACTTGACTTAATCCTCCAGTTTGTCTTTAAAACTGATGTTCAGTACTGTAACTTTTAACCAGGAAAAGATATTTGCTTAACGCATCATCCGCATTTTTCAGTCCAGATGCATCCGACTGAAATAGCGGACTTCTGTTGTGATGCCTTCTGTTGTGAAATCTAGACGGCACACATGCAGCGTGCTAGATGCTTTTACTAAAAATACACCTGACGTCAGGGGATGGTGGGCTTTTGTCTTATCTGTAGCTGGATGCAGTGTTGCTACAATGAGTCTTTGCCTGAGTTGGATTGGCACCTTTGGGCATCCAGGTTAAAAATCAAGAAGCCTCACCACCTTTAATCACGATTAGGTAAGTTTGTCTCTCAGCACAGATTGTGAATGTGGTGTTTGTTTTCACTTTTTTTTTTATCCCAGGCTTGATTTCTGTAGGAATAACTACAGAAATAGCTATTTATAAAGATATTTAAACTGGGTTAAGCACATCTAGCTCTATTTATAATGCTTTAATAATTAATGAAAGATAATTTAATTCCTCGGCAAGCTGCAGTCAGGCTATGATGGGAATCACATCGTTAGAAACGCTGCATCGAGTGGAAACAGAAAACACTGATGAAAAAAAAGCGAAATTAGATTATCCAAAAAGGACAACGCTTTAGCGTCCGTCTGTTTGGACGTTTTTAGAACCACTCGGGTGTCGAGGCTGAGGGAACCTTTGTGGCAGCTTACCCTGAAAAACCCATTAATAAATAAATAAATAAAGATATTTTTGGGGGGGGGGAAACAGCTGACAAGCTGGACAGAAGAAAGGATAGGTTTCGACAGATCCCAGCCTTCTTTCACTGGAACATATGAAGAAGAAAACAAAGAGTGAAGAGGATGACGAGGAAAGGCAGTGGCTTCAAAGTGGGCTACAGTGTTGCAAAGCCAACAAATGGCGTGAAAGCACACTCGACTTGCACGGATACACATGAGACCCAGTATCACAAGCCACAACACATAACCAGGCGCGGGTATGAACAGAGGGAGGGTGTTTGTGTGAAGGGTGGGGAGAGCATGAGGAGATGCAATCCCTCCCACCCACCCCTCTGGCAACGTCGGTATCCTCGGTACCATTTGTTTGTCGTCTTAAACTGGCAGAGAGCTCAGGAAGCCAGGGTCTTACATAAACCCTACCCAGTATGGCTCTTTGCTGGGGAACTGATCCCTCCCAAAACCCTCATTGTTATTCTCTCATGATGCTGAGGGATCTGCCGAGCACCCACAGCCAAACCTACAGCAGGACTGAGTGGGAGGTTGGGGTGCTGTGTTTACATGTGTGTGCTCTGTCAGGGGGGACTGAGCTAACTGTACACACAGGATTACAGACAGAGTACAACTTTTAAAGCTGAAATGTCACTCATTTATTGAGGACGTGGTCATCGTTTTTCCCTCAACTTCAAATCGCTACACAGGGGGCAAAAAAATCTTGTTCATTAATCCTTCCAGGTCTGTTACATTGCTGACTTTGCGCGATCATAATCGCTTAAAAGACTCCATGAGACAGGTCTTCTTTGTCAAATTGAATTTCCTCTCCACTATCACCAAGTGGCAGATATTCATCAAGGGGAGAGGGGGAGAAAAAGATTTCAAAAGGTACAATATAATAGGCTCGAACACACTTCCAGGGATGTCCACATTCTCCTACGTGTGGAGATTACACTCTGCAGCCACGGAGCTGCTGACTCTGTCAGGGGTTTGATTTAAATGTCCAAGGTAGAGCTTGATCAAAACATGTCCTTTTTCAGTCTGATCAAAGACAATATGGCCGCTGGGGTCTATGAAATCCATGCTGTGCACTCTCAACCTCTGTATTTACAGAACAGAGCTCAGCTTCATTCAATAAAATATGCATAAAGCACGAGCTGCCTCATGTGATTGCCTCATCTCCAGCAGCTATTCAAGAATTTTCTCTAGGATTTTTTGGGAAATTCACGTATAGAGTTGAAATATCTATTTAGTCAAATTTGGGAAGTGGAATTTATGGGATCTCTATATTTGCCGTGGCTCTGCATATTCTTACATTATACTCGGGCTGTTCTTTAGCTGGCTGTAAAATACTATTAATAAATTATATGCTGTGGATACAAGCCTCACTGATCCTACCACATTGGTTGGACTATTTCATATCCAATTTGAAGATTTATTTATTTTTTTATCTTAAGGCACCCGAGACAGTTTTTCCCCCCTATAAAAAACAAATAAAGACTTTTCTAAAACTAAAACCTTAAAAAGTTTAACTTGTTTCCTCTCTTCAGCAAAACAATAATGTGGAGCCCATCACGGTGTGCAGAAGAAATATTGTTCACAGTGACCTCCAAGTGACTACTGGAATGGGTTCAAGGTATGAATATAAAAATCTAATAGTGTGAATCTGAGGCTGCTGGGACAACTGAGATTTCTTCTATTTGCAGCTAAGGCTTCATCAAAGTATCCTTTATAAGGTGCATTTTTGTCAGCCTTTCTTTTTTCTCATTACTGACCTGAAAGGACAGTAAGAGAAAAAAAAGTTGGCGTCGGTGTTGGAAAAAAAAAGAAAGAGAGATTGGAAAGTGTCTGGAATCATAATCAAGTCTGGGATGTACACAGAGAAAATGAATCTTATCTTTAGGTCAGAGGCGGATGATCTGACAAAGAAGCCCACAAGCTGCCACTCGAGTTCACTTTCCACTTCTGCTACTTTCTTTTTGTTTTTTCCAAATGCTTTGATTCGCTCTACCCTTTCCCATGGTGGAAGTCCCTTGGATAGCAACCGAGTAGGTCTAATTGATTTCTCTTGTTCATGTCGGGTAGAGGCAGCAGCATTGAACTGTGCAGAGTACCCTGGCTCCAGCTTGCCTGCATTATTCCTTTCTGTTTTCTTCTTTGCCTCCATATCCCAGTAGACTATAAGGCCAATATTCAACATACCAGTGCCCTCTAAACTCTCACAAGATGCCCGATGGCTGAGGTATGCCAAAGCAATCGCATGTATGGAGGTAAAATAACACCTTGGCGCGGTACACGTGGCTTACATAAAGGTCAGGCTGTAAGATTACACTGGCGTTTACGCTTCTGAAATCACACCAAGTCGTTATCACAGCTAGACGCTATCGTGCCGAAATAACTAGCGGTAAAGGCGATGATATCATGAATGCCCATTCAGCCGACTCCAGTGCAGCAGCTTTGCAGAAAATAGTAGCTTTGTAGAATTATTCCAATTATTCATATTTCATTACTATAATATATTGATTTTTTTTCCGACAATTAAACAAAAACAAGCCTGCAGTTCCAATTGCTTTTGCATTTCTTTGCACGACATTCAGGAATCCTCGCATTCACCCTACTTCAACAGGGATTGTGACTCAAGGCAGCACATCTATAACATTTTCCTCTTGCCTTTGTCTTTGGTCGGTATCCATCAGTTTTGTCACTTCCTGCCATGTCAGGGGAGCAAGAAGGCAATGCTTTTCTATTTAATATTTTTGTCTGTTTGTTTTTTCAATTTTAACAGCACAATGCAGACCAGATTTTCCTTCTACAACAACAATACAGCCGACAGTCGAGCAGGGAAGGAAAACATCCACCACAACGTTGGCGGCTGAGATGAATTTCTAATCACGCATGATTGAGCTTGGATTAGAAGCACTGCTAGAGAAATTAGGTAACAGCAAATTTACAACGAAAGCGCTCTAACCGAACAGTGTTTTCCGCTGGTTCAAGATCAAGACAGCCAAGGTCAAATTAAAGCTCAGCAGAAATACAAGGAACATCATCTCACAGATAGCATAACTGCCATCATATGGTTGTATAAAGAATACTTAGCACTGCTAATGCATCATGAACCAGCACTGAATAATTCATTGAAATGCCATGAAATTTACATATTACAGAATTGCATTTGTGTAGGTCAAAAATATGACACCCTTCAGTACTGCGCGGAATACTGTGGACTAGCCAAAGATTTACATCAGTGGAAGAAATTAAAGGCAACTTTATTGACAGATCACATGACGGTATAGAGCTTGCATCATCTTTTAATAGAGGTGCTGAATTTAAGCTTCATCTTAAATCATGTATTACCAGAAAGTGGTGGCTGTCATATATGAGTAATTAATGCTACAGTTAGCAAAAAAGAATTTTAAAAAACCCATAATAAGTTTGATTAATGATCAATGAACTGTGCCTTTCCTGAATATAATTCCATCAGATGTTTGTCTGGTACAAACATCTGCTACATATAATCAGCAGCTTATGGTGTCTAATGCTAGCTGTTAGCATACATTAGCTACTTCTTCAGATAACACTGAATCAGTAATGCATGTGTTGGCGTATACATTGGCTATCAGTGTAGCCAAAGATTACATTACTCTGTCATGCTTCAGACTGTTATAAAATATATCTTATTTCTTGGACAGCTAACACTGAAAGCACCTATCATAAATTTACAGTCTTGTTAATATAATGTGCAATTTCAGCTAAATAAATAAATGAAAGAAAACAAGAGTAAATTAATCCTTTCCAGATCCTGAAAACTAGTTAACTAAACATTTTTCTTACAACATAAACTGCTGTAAACTTAATCTAAAAATGATTTGCAGACAGAGAAAACCAAATTCACCTCTGAAACAAAATAGCATGCTGTTTCATTTACTCGTTGTTAATTAGGTTAATCATTAACATGATATGCTTTTTCTCAGTTTATTACTAACAGCGATTTGCTACAATCTTACTTGTTTTGTTGCAGTATAGTAAGCAGCTTATGGTGGCTAATGCTAGCTGTTAGCATGCATTAGCTACTTCTTCAGATAACACTGAGTCAATGATTTGAACTATTTGTCTTTTAATAATGCATGTGTTGACGTATACTTTGGCAGTCAGTGTGCCCAGAGTTTTAAAAAGAAAGACTACATTACTCTGTAGTCACATTTCATCTAACAACACTGTCCATTCAACAGTTTTCTTCCTTTTTCCTCTTACACATCTTTACAATCTGGTTCAGGGTGCAAAGTTGGAAAAACATTACGATACATGACCATGCACCAGACAGCTGCTGCTGCTACTGCAAAAACACACACACACACACACACACACAAAACATGTTGTATAACCAAGAACAGGTCTTGCACAGGCCAAGGGCATCTTTTGAAACTTTACAGTATCTTCACAATAATACATAATTTTGCCAGGAAAACAGATCTGTACATTCCCTTGTAGACTCCAGACTCAATGTTTTTTGTTGGCTTGTTATGATGCAAACTTGTAGTCATTAATCAAGGCTTACCGGGCTCTAACCTGGAGAAGGCAAATATTGATTGCTCTCAGATAAGACTTGACATGCTATCAGATGGCAAAAAAGTACATTTCATCTGTGCCACTTATATAACATCAGTCTATCCTGATCACTTGTAATGCCTCTTTCTGTTTTTTTTTTTTGATTGTTTAACATTAACTTCAATATCAACGCTGGGCTTTTAAATTAAAATGTGACCAGCGTGAAGAAAAAAAAGGATTAATAAACCTCTGTTAATTGGATAACATGAGCAATCTGCAACGGCTCACCTTCCTACTGTATCACATACATCAGACTTAATAGCACTGACATCTCCTGCACGAGGCAAAAGTTGTTGTTTAACAACTTAATGAGTGTCTGATTTATGACTGGCGCTCGGTGTCTGATAAATAAACAGCACAGGTGAGAGGGTTTCATCTCACGGAGCATTTTCTAATCAACAGCTAAGAAGAGACGAAACATTTAAGGTTGTACTTGTGTGCATTGGGCCTGCGAATAAATGTGTGCGAGTGTGCCGTCTTGCTGAAGTGAATTCCACTCATCATTCAATTCTGCCAGAGTGTGCATGAAATAACTGATTAGTTGCATCTATCAAATTCTAAAATCTCCAATATTTCACGTACGTATTGAAATATCATCAAGGAAGCGCAAAAGGTCAATACACGCACTGTCGGGGAGGGACGGGGGGATAAATATCATCCTGTTCTTATTAACAGTCATGTGACAAACCACATCTGAGGCTGTGTGACGCGCATATTCGCGCACATCCACGCGGGGAATGGGTTTGTATTGTCATGTGGCCGCGTGCAAATCTCAATGAGATGCATTTTGTGCCAAGTAGCCAAGGGAGTTGTTAAATGTGACGGCATCAGAACATCCAGTTTCGGAGAGGCTGTGTCCATGAAGGGACAGCGACACCCTCGTGAGTGAGAAGCTCGCTCTGCAAGAGACGTGGAACTTTGGCAGCCCATGCATCAGCTAGCACAAAATGAAGCCTGCCTCATCCAAGAGCATTAAGATGCGGATAAATAAATAAAACATTGCCACCATGAGAGGAGAGGCAATGTGACAGCGGGATTTTTTTTTTTTTTTTTGTGCTTGCTTTCATGTTGGCAGGCGCAGGCATTTTATTTTGGGATGAATCAAAATTTCCTGAAAACGCCTGCGCCAGGTGTATCTAATTATCTGACAGTGCATCCTCATTATAAAACGGCCCCTGGGAGCCGGGCGTTCGGCTTGCCGAGCCTTGGACCGCAATCAAGGTGCTCCTAACAGCCAGCGCACGAAGATAATATAGACACTACGTTTCCATAGATGTACTGAGCCCACTTTTTTTTTTTTTTTTTTGCTGAGAACTAGCTAGTGTTTGCACTTTCACGATACTGTGTGTGGCCGTTTTCTTTAAAAATCCATATATACCTACACGAATGCTGTAGTTTTGCTTGTTTGCGGCGCATCCATGTGACAAACACGTGTCAGTACAGTTAGACAGTCTGAGGAATGAAAGGAAAAACAGCTATACATGTATTAGCAGCTGTTATGACAGCCCCTTGCTGTCTCAGCCATGCCCTGATTATGTCACCTGGATGAAGTTTATAAACCATAATTACAGCTTATTCCTGATTCTCTCCAGGGACGTGCAAGCAGGCAAAAGGAAAAGTGGGTGTGTTGTCAACACGGTCACACTAGAGCAAACTATGTTAGGGCATAATTAATGAGAGAAAAGGATCTGCAGAAGTGGCAGAAGTGCAGCTCTGTAGCTGGCAACGCTGGATGCTGATCTGGTGTGTGTGTGTGTGTGTGTGTGTGTGTGGGGGTCACCGTGGAGGAAGCTTGAGCAACTGTGAGCAAGCCCACCTGTCTTTTTCCTGCTTATGATTTCCGGCCACAGCTTAAATCCCATCCAGCAGTGATTGATGTGGGCTTGGCGAGTGGGTCTGGGAGCATCACTCAAAGGCAAGATGGAGGAAAAGCTGCGGAATGTTTCCAGTTTATGAAGTGGGAGCGCTGCTGGGTAGATGATGGCGAGGGAGGGAGGGGGCATTCTTACCTAGGACTAATCTGTGGAAAGCTTTGCAGCAAATGATTCAAATCCGCTTTATGCTCAAATGTGTGTTTACTCACAGGGACACCTGAGCTGCGTGACCACTGACTTTCAGCATTACTTTTTCCCATATTGCAATTTGCTGGTCATCTAAAGAGGGTGTGAGCACTTCACCTGATGTTCCTTCTAGATTTGGCAACATTATTACCTTCATATAATTACTGCTACTAGAGATGTTTTTTTAATGATAATACATGATTACCTTCTAATTTGAACTGGTTTAAGAAAGAAAGACACAAATATTTAAACTGACAGATCATTAGGGATTAAAATAATGATAAGCAACCCTTAATTACATTCCAAACTAGGATGAGTAAAGTATTTTTTCAATAAAGCAGCTTAATATTAAGACAAACTCATCTGCATGAATAAAAACTGTGTTGCTGAGCCACATTAGCGCCTTTTTATGCGTTAAAATTTAGTGGACCCTGTGTCACAGTTTCCTCTGCTTACCCATTTAGTTCCTTTTGAAATGCAACAGTATCTCTTGCACTGCCTCATGACTGGCAGACCGTAATGCTATTACCTCTCCTTGATGGTCATGCTCACTTAGCCCCCTGTCACTCTACACTAGCCAGCGGAGACACATCTCTCTGACTGGCTGTCCTTGCCCTCATTTGCGAATGCTTCTCTTTGCTACAAAATACCGAGGAACCACAAACTTTTCACTTCATTATCTTGCCTTTTAGAGGCTTTCCACTTTTCTTTTTTTTCCTCGGGCTGCAAAGTATGAGTGCAAATCACGGGTAATTGGCTATATATGAATCACTTGTCAGTAGTAGTCTGAAAAAAAGAAAAACTCTTTAACGCAGGGAAGGGATCGCATAAATTATGGAACGTCCAAATCAGGCAGTGATGGAGGGAGGAAATAAAAAAAACAAAACAAAAAACACAGGCATGTGCTGACACACTACTGCGCATGAGCCACTGTCAGTCACCAGTCAAATCTGGCATCAAAGCCTGTCAGATAACAGCAGCAAAATGGGTAAACTGGGTGAGTCACAGCCCACCCACCGGCTACACCACCTGAGTCAGGAGCTCTTGGGCACGCATCAACGCGCGCGCACACACGCACGCACGCATGCATTCATAGATAGATTAAGCAAATCGTCTCAGTTTGCAGAAGCAAACATTACACCAAACTTTCTCAACACGTCCCACAACTATGGCACAGAATAACCCCCCCCCCCTTAACACACACGCACACATTTCCAGCTTGTTTATGCGTGCCCGCGCATCCTCCGGAGAGGGTAGAGCATCGTTCGGGGCAAAGATGGCTCTCTCCCCATGTCTCTCTCTCTATTTCTATTTTGTGTGTCCGTGTGAGCGCAGTACGTGTTATAAATGTTGACGATATAAATTCTGTTAAATATCTCGCCGCCATCTGGAGTGTAACAGCGAGCGGCAGCCCGGTGCACGTTGCGTTTGCGCCACATTCTCCACAACATCCCTCCAAAGCAAAGATGTGCAAAAAATGAAATTAAAAAAAAAAAAAACACCCCGGGCTCCTACTCACATCGCGGCACGACACAGAACTTGGAGCGGACACAGAAAAAAAACGACACTTTATTCCACACATGGAAAACATGACGAGCCGCTCTCGGCTGCAATTGACAGAATACGAAAAGAAAAAGTACTACTTACTCTATACCCAGGCGGAAGAATGCAAAGCCCTCGCAACTGTAGATAAAAAAGGAAAATAAAAAAATGAGGGATGCGCTTCGTGTTGTTATTTTTCAATCAAAGAGACCAACTTAGTAATGGATAGCTGGGTGTCTTCTCAAACGTGAAGCCTTTTTTTAAAAATAAATAAATAAATAAATCTGTATATGTATGTATAAAAATCTCCACTTACCATGGGCTGTCCGAATAAATTCCTTAGGAAATTCCAGAGGAGTCCCTTCTTTCTTCACTCAAAGTCAGAAAACAGCAATGCCTTTTTCTTATTCCAAAAACAGGCCCCCGAATGAACTGAAAGAGAGAAGAGACCGAAAAAAGGAAGAAGAAGAAGAAGAAGAAGCCACAACAAATTCCGTTAGAACCAGGAGTCCCCCCCTCCCCAACACCAACACCACCACCACCACCCAAAAAGTGTTGACCTAACATCTGTGAAGGAGAGCAAACAATAAAAAAAAGGCAACTCGCAATAAATTGGCGGAATGGACAGATGGTACCTGCTCTCTTTATCACTGCCGACAAAGACAATGAGAGCGGCAATAAGACGGGCACAAAACTGAGAGCTGAGCTTTCCTTAGGAAACGCAGTCCCGGCGTGCTGTCGGATTCTACGCGCGCGCGGGCACGCGCACACACACACACACAGCTGCCGACGACGGCGGGAGCGAAAGCGAGAGAGGGAGGGAGGGGGGGAGAGAGGAGACCTGGGATGCTGCGCTCCAAAGCTGCACTACGCAGTCTGGCCGCTTGATGGCCAGCTAGAAGAGCTGCTGAGACTGGGATGTTTCCCAGCACTGTGAGAAGCTGGAGCCAAGTGTATACCCTCATTATCAAATGTTTAAAAAAATCTCAGTGTTAATGTTAAGCTGTCATCTGAGCTATGAGCCCATCATTTGCATGTTGTGCACTGACAGCTCTAAATTGTTCAAATAAACCCTGAAGCAGGGGCCTCACTTTAGTTCAGGAGCTACATTTAGCAACACAGATCACAAGCGGGTCAGCGAGGGAGACGCTTTACCAAACAGGCGATGCAACTTCTAAAATGTATCGCTGGTTTTTAAAGCATGCTGACGTTACATAACAATTTAACAACATTACATACCAACACAGTGGGGAAAAGCACCAAACTTTCAAAAGTAGAGTTTTTGTAAGTGAAAGATTCAAAACAGCAACAGTGTTTCAAACAACTTCCCCAGATCTAGAAATACTTTCCATCTAAGCTAACGCTATCATCACTAGATCAGGAGCAATTTATTTTACACTTTATTTGAATTAGACAAGTTTATTATGGTGCTTATGTCCTTGGGCACAGTTCAGGGGGATGATATTTTACTTTTATATGATGATAACCCGAGCATAATGGTGGCACAGTCCATCATCTGGGCAGGGCCCCATCTCTGCGTGGGTTCTCTCCAGAAGCTCCTGCGTCCTACCAAAGACATGCATTTAGTTTTTCTGTTAAATGGTGATTAGAAATTACTTGTGAATGTGAGTACAAGAGTTTTCTGTCTGTGTTTTAGCCTTGTAACCGGCTGGTGTTCTGTCCAGGGTGTACCCCCCACATCAGGACCTGTGGCAGCTGGGATAGGCTCCAGCCCCACAGTCTTGAACTGAATAAGCAGAAGAAGAAGAACTGATATATGTTAATATTGCAGCTTTCATTGACTTTAGTGATTAGGATTTCACATTCAAAGAAAATAATGACTTGCGATTTATCGTTATGTGCTGAACTAACAGTCATCTCAGGGGGGAAAAACACTATGCTTCCAATGGATGGATGGATTAGGAGTCTGGCAACACAGTGGCGTTTACTGAGAACTGGATCGCGCCGTAAGACTTGGTCTAAAAGTAGTTTTGACATGTTTTTGCCACGAAACTGGGTCAGCAATAAAATCCAGTGTTACTTACACTAAGTAAATTCAAGCCCACTGCAACTACTGTCATCTAGGAATAAGCATAAGTACAATTTTTCCAAAGACAGTGTGGTTTTTGCTGTCAAAATACAACTGTTGGGTTAGTATACCTTTATAATGATGAACATTGTAAAGGTATACCTAATATATTTGGAGCCCGCCATTGGCTGGAAATCCATGCAGTTCCCATTATTTCACTGAAATGCTCCACAGATAGAAAATACAAATATATATTATGGAAAATACACATTTTTAATAGTATTCAGTAAGACAGAATAACGGCACAGTGGCCTCTAGCATCATTTTAGTATATGATACAACTAGGAACACATTAATGACTACCTTTTTTTCACATTAAAGTCAGTGAATCCTTACAAATTGCAGTGAGAAATGATTTCATGTATTTGTCAGTACTTGAGCAGCTAAAATGTCGTGGACTGTTTCTTAAGTATCAGTCCCTTCAATTTCTCTTTTGTGTTCATCACAATAAAACCTGATGAGAAGTGAGAGGGGAGAAGTTCTTGCTAAAATGAGAAAAACACAATTTGTGATGGTGAATAGCAAAAAATTCTCAGTATCCTGGAAGAGTTCTTTTCGAGCAAAGATGGCGATTATTTGCTCATTACTATAGAAGCTGACATCGTTCCGCTATCAAGTGCAGCGTTTCCATTTATTCCTTGGCTCACCAATTTACAAGCACTGATCTCGAGCTGCTCCTGAGGCCTCGCTGAAGGTGCAAGTTTTTTTTAAACTAATTACGCTGCAGAAAATTCCTACTGAGAAAATACCTGAAAGTGGAATCATCTGATCTCTGCAAGTGAATTTGTTAAAGCTGACACTTTAGATAGTTGTAATTCGTGCTTGCAAATGATAGCTTAGTTTAGGCTGTGGATGAAAAGGCTTACTTTATCATCTTCTTTAAAAAACATAACGAACTGGGGAATATATGTAGCCCATGTTTAAGTTATCCAAATTAATCCAAACCCTTATTACCTGTGCAACACGCAAACTAAGGATCTTACAGTTGTTGCGTAGACAATGCATAATAAAACTAAAAGCAAACCTTGAGGTGTTTCTAGACCTTGAATTAAGTCAAACATTGGAAAGTTTGAAAGAGAAACTTGTCTGCACACAATATCTAACCCATGCGTCCTGCTGGACTTACGTGTAGAGGCACAGATATGAGGAGGGCTACAAAAATAGGTCACGCTAAAGGTTCCCAAGACCACAGTAGCCTTCACATTTCTTAAATATAAGTTCCTCGAAACCGGTTGCCTACAAATGTTGGAGAAGTACCTTAATAAATGATGGGACCAGGAACTTGGTCATTCTGCCTGAGCTCTAGAGATCCTGCTTGGAGATGGGAGAAAAACTTCCAGAAATGCAATCATAATTGTAGGTTTTACCAGTCTGGGCCTTTTATGGCAGATTTGCCAGACAAAAGCCTCTCCTCGGTGATAGACTGAGGAGAATGAAAACCCGTTTGGAGAAAAAGCCCCTAAAGGACTTTCGGACAGTGAGAAACAAAATTCTCTGGTCTGATGAAACCAAGATTTCCTTTGGGAGTGCACTGGCCCCACTACACCTACCCAATAAGTTTTGCTTTATTTTGTAGCTGCAGGCAGATGAAGGTGGATAGACTCAGGAAAGAAGCTGAAGAGATTCCACGTAGTGCAGGTGACGAATGACCTGCGCTGACTTTGAGATGCCGGTTTGGTGACAAGAACTCTGCTAAGATGTGTGGGGTCAGCGGTGACCTTGCCAGTTCTTTTCTTCTTCAACTCATGCTAGTTTACCACCTGCACTTTCTTCAACTCTGCCAAGTTACAGACTTTACATCCTGTAACCAAAAATAAAGTGCTGAAGTTACTGTACACATTCTGCAGGCAACTTAGAGGTCAATCTGTCTGAAGCAGAGTAGCTGTTTGAAGTTTGTCTTTTTTCTTTTTTTGTGCATTCATTGACTCAAACGCATTTATGTTCACAGTATGTATATTAAAACTATCAGAAAACACGAGGTACTTCTTAGTTTTTAAATCCACTGACTATAAAGATTTTCCTGTTAAAAAACAGAAGCCTTTGTGAGAACTGTTAAAGGTTACATTAGGTCTACGGCTCAGCTTGAGTCTGTTTTCAGGCTGTTGGCTTCCTGCAGGTTGGGATGGGTCTGTGCCTACAATAACAAGAACAGAATCAACACAGACTCTGAAAACTGTATTACTTTCATCTTTAAAATAACTTTCAAATTAAAACCTTATGTCTTAGCCTTGCATCATCTCACACTCACTGCTCTGCGGTGGACTGATTCCTTTTGCTAAGGCACTATGGTGAGGTTTACCTACCTTATTTTGCCTTATTACATGGACAGATACATGTTTTGTGTGTGTGTGTGTGTGTGTCTTTGTACAAGTTATTAAATATATTGAGATTGGAGAAGTACAGCAAGCAAAAAGGCATTAAGGAGTTTAATTTACATGCAGCAGTTCTAGTACTCGGTTGGACCCCTTTGGCTTTCAGAACTACCTTAATTCTTCATAGCAGATTCAATAAGTTGCTGGAAACATTCTTCAGAGATTTTTGACCATATTAACATGATAGCATTGCATAATATCTGAAGATTTCTTAGCTATACGGCCATGGTAAAAATCTTATGTTCCAGTCACATCCCAAAGGTTCTCTATGGGATTGAGATCTGGTGACTGTGAAGTCTGAGTGAACCCATTGTTAGGTTCAAGAAATCAGTTCGAGATGATTAGAGCTTTGTGGCATGGTGCATTATCCTGCTGGAAGCAGTTATCTGAAGATGGGTACACTGTGCTCATGTAGGGATGGGCAGAGTCAGCAATACTATTCAGGCTGTGGGGTTTAATACATGCTACATGATGCTAAAGGAACCAAAGTGCAACAAGAAAACTTTCCCAACACCATTACACCTTAAGTAGCATGAAACACTGACAGAAGGCAGGGTGGATCCATGCTTTCATGTTGCTTACACCAAAATACCGAAAATGGAAGCTAATCGGACCAGGCAGCATTTTGCCAGTCTTCTATTGGTGATCCCATATGAACTGTAGCCTCGATTTCCTGTTCTTAGCTGAGAGGAGTGGCACCCGGTCTTCTGCTGCTGCAGTCCATCTGCTTCAAGATCTTGTGCATTCACAGATGCTCTTCTACATACCTTGGTTGTAATGAGTTATTGTCGACATCCTATCAGCTCACAGCAGTCTGGCCTTTGTCCTCGGACCTCTAGTGTCAGCAAGGAACATTCACTGAACTGGAATATTTTCTCCTTATTTGGATCTTTCTCTGTAAACCCTAGAGATGACTGCGTGGGAAAAACCCAGTCGATCAGAAGTTTCTGAAACAGTCAGAGGAGAAAGGCCAGACTGCTTTGCAACGTCCATGTCAGATTCAAAGTCAAAGTCACTTAAATCACAGTTGTCTCCTATTCTGATATTCAGTTTCAGCTTCAGCATGGTGATCACCATGCCTACATGCCTGAATGCTAACATTACCATGTGATCCGCTGATTAGCAAGCAACTGAACAGGTGTACCTAATAAGGTGGCCAGAGAGCGTATATTTAGAAAAACCCCTAAATGTGAGATAATGTTTGGTTTTACAAAACAGTTTGAACATGAAAGAATTTTTGATAATGAGCCACGTATCACATCCTACTGTGTCCAGTCACCACTCACCTACTTAAAGTGGATAATATAACCTTTATTTCCATTGTCCAAGGTTGCGCTCGCCATGCTGGAGAGCTGTGTTACAAAAGCCACCTTTTGTTCATGTGTCATGACTCGTTTCATTTCCTGAGCCTGCCAAGGCTGACTGTTATGTGATTTTTAATCTTTAACCCTTATATTATCCACACCATAGCATATTAATCTGCTTTGCACAGAGGGGCGAACATTTTGTATAAGCATTTTAAATGCACTGTACAGAGTACACATGTATAGAATTGACTACTACTTTTATTTGAGGGTTAATGCTCTCACAGTACTGGTGCAACAGACAAAAGGTGGAGGATAAGGGGATTCCTTTATATTTACATATATATATATATATCTTTATATTTTTTGACATTATTAGATTGGGCAAATATAGCTGAAGTTTTGTCCAAATGTGCAATATAAATACAAGTTGAGTGGGTGAAGCTATGCTCAGTGCTTTGTATCTGGTATTCACTTTGGTTCACAGAAGTTAGGTGATATTTATGAGTCACTGCATTATTCTGGGATACAGGAATTATTTGGAATGTTCTCTTGCTCACACCCGCTTCAAGAGGCGCACTTCCACGGCTCCACAGCTCTTTAATACCTCTTGTGATCACTGCTGGATTATAGGACAAAGCAGATTTGCATATTTTTCTTGTACCATGAAATAATGTGGCCATTTCCAGCATGCCGCATTCCAGTGTACAGTCTGTGTAGATTTACTCGGAACACTGTCGAATGTCTGATGTGAAATACAATCACGTGAGCTGAATGGGCAAGTGTACAGTAGAGAGGATGTAGATGAGGGGGGGGAGTAAAGAGATGGAGAAGTATACTACTCCTGTGATGCTATCATTAGCTCTCTTTAGATTAGGGAGCTAACCTCGCTCTGGCCTTGCCTGAAGAAAGAATGATGAGAGAAACTAAGAGATCAGTTGGCAACGTGCCATGCTAAAGCAACAGCACAAATGCCTCTATGATGTTGGGGTTTTTTTAACAAACATGTTCATTTCAACAACAACAAAAAAAAATTTCACGCTGACAGCTGCAAGCACCAATGTGAAGTCGCCTGTCACAAGCAATTACAGTATATCAGACTGAAGTTCCTGTTGTCCTCAGAGATCACATCTCATGAGGCTCAGGCTGAAAGAGATGGAGAACAGCGACAAAAACATTCAAAAGCCCGTGCCTCCCTGTTTGAATGCCCGCGCTACGTTGGCTAAGGGGAGCTTATAAGCCTCCAAGGCAGCCATACTTATTTGCCGTACTTAGTTGGACAATCTGTATCTTTAAATCACGCGTTCTCGCTTCGACGCTCGGCCGCGTGTGCAGGTGATCAGCGCTCGGCCGAGAAATTTTTAATATTTCTTATATGATGTTATCGTGGCGTCTGCTGCCAGTGCAGGAAAATCTGCTACAACTGCAGCTTGGCTTTGTTTAGTTAAATGACTAAAATGAAATATTAGAGCTTGGAGTAATCCATTACATACACAGCCATCCATTCTTCTCCAAGCCTCAGAGGCCTTCGGCATAATAGGAGTCCTGCGCGAAAGGATCCTAAATGAATGAATTGGGACTGTGATTGATTCTAATTGGACGGGTCTTTTAGAGCCTTTCATCTTAAAATAAAAAAAATAAAAAATTACGATAGTTGCCAGACAAACTTTTTCTCCAGGACACTACACAGCAGTCGGAGTACTTATAGCCCACATGATTAACCTCTTGATAGTGGCATTGTAAAGACACTGTCAGTTAAACAGCAAATGAAACAAAGTTTTTGCCGGGGGACTGCATAGATCTGCACCAATTAGATGACTACTATCTGGCTCCCTGTCACGTAGCGAGGGTCGTCCCCAGCTGTAGGTTTCTCTCTGTCTCTTTGACTCATTAAATGCAACTTGAAACATTTTTGGGCAACGAGTCTTCGCTCCCCCCCCACAGTCAAGAAAGGACTGACAAATGAAAAGTGTTCTCCAGCCCAGTTACTTTTTTCTCTTTCATTTGCACGTCCAAAAGTCACAGTTGACCAGGCATTGTTAACAATGGCTTAATGAAATGGGATTACTCGTATGCCTTGCCAGAAAATGTTTACATGCTGTTTAATCTGAGCCAAGACCCACTGTGCAAAAAATTCCCAGACACGATGACATAATCATTCTGCACTGTACTGTTTAAATTGTATATGCGTTTTCATTTATGCAATATAAATCGGGGGCGACCATGGCTCAGGGGGTTGGGAAGCGTATCTGTAACCGGAAGGTCGCCGGTTCGATCCCCGGGCTCTCTGTCCTGGTTGTTGTGTCCTTGGGCAAGACACTTCACCTGCCGCCTACTGGTGTTGGCCAGAGGGGCCGATGGCGCAATATGGCAGCCTCGCCTCTGTCAGTCAGTCTGCCCCAGGGCAGCTGTGGCTACAACCATAGCTTGCCTCCACCAGTGAGTGAATGCGAGAGTGACTGAATAGTGGCATTGTAAAGCACTTTGGGTGCCTTGAAAAGCGCTATATAAATCCAATCCATTATTAATATATGGATTTTATCAGTTTCTTTAGAGTCTTTAGAGTTGTTCACCTTCTATCTGTTGAAAGTTTCACATTCACGGCAGTCAGGATTAGCCTATGTTAACATTTGTTGGTCAGTGGCAGAACACGAGACTGCAGGAGAAGATGTCATAGTGAGATGACATCAATCTTTTTGGCCTTGCCATGTGCGCCACTTTGGGACTGAACCAGCAGTGCCACTTCTGTGTTGGCACGAGCACTCCAATGTTGGCTTCTTGGAACAGCCAAGCAGACTTGGTCCAAGTGGTTTGAAGCCCCCTAAGCTTAGACTTCAAAGGCCTACTTATTTGTCCCTGCCCTGACAAACTGCTGCAATTTACCCTTAGGCAGAGAGGAACAGCGAGGACTCGGCTCGTTCCTTACTCTTGATTGCAGGGGGTGTCAAGCTTCTCTGCTATCTTAAGGGGAACCCCAACTCCGCAAGAGACACCTCAGTCCATTTAGTTGACAGCTTGGCCGTCCACTTCCATTCTGGCTGAATGGCTGATGTGTGAGTAGCATCATTTCCATAAAAAAGAATACGCTGTAAGATGTTTAAAAAAAATCAAGGAAAAAAATAAGATTATAGTACCTAGAATAACATCGGTATCAAATGAGAATGATATCTAATGGTTTTCTTAGTGCTGCAGATCCAAAAACTTGAAATTTCCACACTGACATTATAACAATGGCAGCTTGCAGTGTGTTTAAGTAGATGCAATTTTTCTAAAATAGAAGAAAAAATAAAGAAAAAGAGAAAAAAAAAGTTTTTTTAGACAGAACAAACACATCTGAACTTTAAAGCATTTCAGTAATCAAAAGAAAGTCACCCTGGTGCCTTTTACTACTTGCTTCTGGCTTCTTGCATGCCACTGAAAGCCAGCTTCCCCAAGATGCCTTTCTTCTGACACTTGCCTTCCTCAGTCATTAAGGTTCAAGGGATGCCGTGGTTAAGTTGATGACTCATAGGAAAACCCTCATCTGGAATAAAGAAAGCATGAGTGGGGAAAAGAGCGGCTGACCCAGTGTGTGTGACACCCAGACTGTAAACTCTGATGGCCTCCCAGCACGTGAACTGCACAGCATTACGCAGCTACATTAACATTAGTTATTATTATTAAAGCTGTTATTATCACAGTGCTCCTGGTGTATTAAGTCATCACTATTATTTCTATGTAATTATACGTTATAAACAAATTGTTACGTATTGTGGGAAGTACAGTAGAAGGTAAGGTAGAACCTAAATTAAGATGGCGATAAATTTAATAAGAAGTGGCGTGGTGCTGTTTTTGGAATGACATTAGGGATATGTATCAACATTGCAAATAGACGGAGATGTACACTCTAACAATGTTAGTCAAATACAGATACACCCAAGTGATTGCATTTATAATGTTTGATTTAATTACATTATAAGTGCCTACTCCTGTTGTTTATCTGGTGTTTTCTTGGAAAATGGATAAAAAGCTTTCCATCTAAATCTATCTTTATTGTTACTGTACCTGAAGCTAAAGATCCTCACATTGCCCGTTTATTTTGGTGCGGCATGGCTGCAACAGCTGCTGCTCTGTGGAGGCGCTTTATCGAGGAAACAAAATCTTCTTCATGCTTTTTGGGGGGTTTTTCAGGGTTTGTTGGGGGGATGCGGGAGGAAGATGTTATCAGAACATACTGATATTGGTTGCCAGTCATGTTATTCAAATAAAACCCTGGAACAACCAGCTAAAATAAGTCACGCAATGCCCACTTGCAACCTTTCATTTGCTGGCTTCGACAAACTCCTACTTTCACACACTGAGTTAATTAGGTCGCCCTCCTTTTTTGCCGCCTCCACACAACAACAAGAAAAAGAAGAAGAAAGACATAAAATCTTTATCTCCGTGACATGAACACTTACTCGTTTCTTCTCAGTCTCTCGTCGGGACACGACCCCGAAGTAGTTCTTGACTGCAGGTGTGAGCTTTGTCATCTTTATCGCATTACGCACCACGCGTCAGCGTGTGAGTGTGTTGTTGAATAGGTGATTTGAAAGGCAGCACTTTGTATATGTGCAGACATTTGTTGATTCTATTATTTCAGTCTTTTAATCGTGTTAACTTTATTTCAGCTCATAATCAAAGGCGGTTAGACTGTAACATAGACATCCATACTCAGGCGGTGGAGATAAAAGGCTGTTTAGTGCTCACCAGTCAAAAAGATGATTAAAAAAATGAGGAACGACATGAGCAACATTCCTTGAAATGTTCGTATCATGCTGATGGATCTCTGCAAAAAGCATGGATTATAATGACCACAAAAATGTACACTGATGGCATAAATTAGAAAAAACAACTTCTGCTAACTACGTGACTTAGACAGAATTAAACAGCAAATAACTCCTAGTGTCAGATCACACTGCATTAAGATTGCTCTCCATCCATTATCTGGACACTTAATATGAAAATATACAACGACTACCTACAAGGAAGAACTTAAAAGTCTAAATCCATTTTCCTCTGTGTGTTCTGCGAATTTAAAATGAGCACCTGCGAAGCTTAAGGAAGCCTCCTTTGCTTAGAGAAAGCCTAATTATCAAACTGTCACTTGCCAGTCGTTTGTGTGTATGCAGATGAAGTGCATCTGCTGCATCAGCCCAACGTACTGTTAATTTTCTTCCCCATCTTTTTTTTTATCCCCTGTATTGATAAAAAAAAATTAAAAAAGAAGAAGATGGAAATGTTGTTGTTTTTTTCTTCACTCCAGCTCGTGCTTGATGTATTTGCAAGTGAAGTGAAGAAAATTTGCATACTGAATATTTTCCAACTTTTTAATATCCTCCTATAAAACTGCCGGCTATCACCTGAGATCAGTTAAAAACGTTATAGAACCATTAATTTTCTTACCTATAGTCAATTTAGCAGCTGCACAGACTGAGATTATATTTTAAATACAGTAGCTTCAGCTAATTTACTCCAAACAAGAATGTTTTAAGGGGAGATCCCAATTAATGGCTAATAAATAACGCTTCAAATTAACCATCACCAGAGTGAATGTTGTTGGGGCATATTATACTATTTCTATAACAAATTAAGTTTCAAATGTTCCTAAATAAGTGTTTAAGATTTTAGCATGAACTACTTGACAGATCATTCATTACACAGTCCCTGTGTGCCACTGCTTTTTAACTGGGCTGTGTGAGTGCCTGTAGCTGTAAATCCACTGCTGCCCACACCCCTTTCAAACAGAGTTTTGTGAGTTACACAGAGGAGCAACCAAATGGGCCAAAGCATACAGGTGACCTCAGGGTAGCAGACACTATACGAGGCATTTTGTCACTTCTAAAATTAGACTTGCGTGAAAGATGGGTACGTCCTATGGATATGCGAAGTGAAGTCATGTGTGGAAAATGCCCCAAACCTGCATTCTTTTCAATGCCGAGCAGGGGACGACTCCTCTGGTTACGAAAAGAAGTCAAATTCTACCAAAATCTGTGGGAACGTGATTATTAGACAAAAACACTGGGCCCACCTACACATTACACCTACAGGAGCTGCTCAGCCATGAAACCCATGCCATGAAGCTCCTGGTGCACCTTTTTTGTGCTGATGTTAATGCCAGAGGAGGTTTGGTACTCTGCAGTTATTGAGTCAGAAGCACTGCAGCACTACTTTGCAAAAACAATACTTTCAGCTCATCTTGGAAGATCTAGGAGGGATGAAATCTAACAAAATGACTTGTTGCCACGGTAGCATCCTATTCAGCGAGCCCTCTGCAAAGGCAGACAGCATAGCTAGGAGCTTGACTTGAAACACCTGTGCAATGAGACTAAAAACACAAGGTTAAGAGGTGTAGCCATATACTTTTGTCCACATAGCTTATCAGTTAAAAATTTAGTTTTGTGGTTTTTAATTTTGAGTATTCAATATGGCCTTTTTGTCTTTTTTTTTATAATAGAATAAAAACAAAATCGCTCGCACACAAACACTTACATACACCCGTATCTAATATCAAAGTGGTCTTAACGTTTCCTCAAATACCCTGCTGTCCAGTGGACAGGCTACAAAGCAAATGATGAGGGTGGACGCATGAGCTGCAGGGTGTGCTAACAGTCCAAATTTCCTGTTGTCGTGGGGGCATCTTCGTTCATCTCAGAAATCAAAGAAATCCACTTCACCCAATCCATCCAATCTATCAGTTAGTATCAGTTACTGAGGAAATTACAGCGTGGACTATGGCTGCTCATTAGGTCTGTCGTCCCCAGGCTTTACTCACCAGCAGGGGGCTAAGCTTATCAAGTATTCATGTCAAAACTGGCTGAAAGGCCAAACAACTTGTTCAAAAACATATTTAATGACCTTTGAAAAAAACGGAAAATGACCGAAATGGTTCGAGCTATTTTGTCTGTCTCTAGACTCACTGGGAGCTCGTCATAATGTCCCTTTTAAAGGCGTAGGGCCAATGTTTTTGAAAAACGCTTCAGAATATCAGCACCGCTCGGTGAGTCCACAGATACATCAAAACCATTTCAGTTCATAAGACGAATTAAGCAGTATGGGGTAACAATTAGTTAGGAGCTTTAATGACAGAACAACCCATCGTCTTTAAAGTGATGTTCGTGTCTGTATGGGAAGGTTTAGCAGCACAAGTCATAATTTTATTTTGATGGATGGTTATAAGGTGTTTTTCTTCGCTCTTTAGTTATCCTTTCCTCTAGCAAAGAGTCACAGCACACCAGCAGATGTTTCAGTTTTCTTGCAATCGATTTTCACAGAGAACAAGAACTACTTCTGCGCTGGCGCTATAGACATTATGGATTCACTAGACTAGAGCTTAAGTGTGTATGTGGCCAGCAAAGATCAGCAAAGGAGTGCTTTAGACGTGCTTGATAATGACACAAGTGACCTCAGATGACAGTTCTCAAAAAGATGCTACAGTTGAGGCTATGTGACTGAATGTATAGATTCAGAACACTGTTCCACGGTCCATTAAAAGCAAACGTATTTTATTAGCTTCTGTGGAAATATCAAGTCCCACTTAAAGAAAGAAGTCTTTAGTCCTCAGTTGTTGGAATCGTTTAAGCTTTTTGCTGCAGTTAACCGTCAATAATAAATTGTTTTCACTCAAGTAAGGTCGTATCATGTAAGTTCATTTCAAAGATCAATGCTCAGAATGTGGTGGATATGCATTCGTAAAAGAAAAACTCACTTGTTTGCCTAACAGGGGGTTCTTTAAATGTATAAATTAAAACTGACTGCTCTTTCACGAGCTCCGGTTGTAATAGAACAGTGCAATCACTCTATGAGACAGCCCATTCAGCACCCTGGTTTGCCGCTATAATCTGAAAGTACGTGGCTTTCACGCAGATTATCATTCATGCACATCATCGGGCCCAGTCGTAAGACATGTAAAGCGGAGTGTGAGGTAGAGATGATCACATTTGTAGACGGCACTTTAGGAGGAAAGGCTCGGTAGCACAATAATGTACGTCTCTTTTCCCACATACAAATGCTCTCTGTGCACCCCCGCACCCGCCCTTTCCTTGACTCTCTCTCACCTCCGAGCTGAACTCCAGTGATCTCCTTGCTATCGATATTATAGCATAGCTTGTGTGCGTTCAAACCTCTTGGTTTGGCCAGTGCACCAATCAGCGTCACCCGTGGGCTTTCACTCCCTTAACCCCTGGAGCCACTGCCCGGCTGCTATTTGATATAGGCATGCTTGTAAGCTCAGCAAACATTCTCTGCTCTTTTCCCTTTACCAAAGAGACACATGTCTCGTATCTCTCTAAAAATCTAAACCCCCGGTTGCAATATAAAATCAAAGGATTGACAGAGTAGATTATAAAGTATCGCTTTATATTTTTTTAACTTTTGCTGCAGAGCCCTCAGATCTCTGCTATCTCAGATTCATCTCGAGTGTGTGCTATAATGTTTACATGACGCCAATAGCCTTGTATTTCACCTAAGCCTGCAAACTCTTTGAGTAAACTTCAACAACTCCTGTGTGCACAGAGAGCGGGAGAAGTGGGGCTTTTTTTGAGCCAGTGCACAAGTTAAGGGAAATTAGCTAAGTGGATTCCATGCTGTGGATAGCTGGAGGGCAACCCTATAGTGCTGAAGATCCCTGTCTTGCCTGGGTTTTGGCTAAAGTCTTTGCACATCTTTGCCATGGAGTGGAGCAGGCATGTCAATAACCTAAGACAAGCTTCACTTTTCAGAGTTCTAGGTGCTGCTCTGCACAGCATATCTCCATTACTGATGGGTGATGTGTCCCACTCGTGGCCACATAAATCCAACAGGAGCGCTAACTGTCTTAGGATCCTTTCGGTGTAATCCCTCTGACCAAAGTTCTTTGGCAGATCTCGAGTTGATGGACAACTTCCTGTCAAACATCCGTGAATCTGTCAGCGCAATGCCACAACTCGGCACTGACATTTCAACCTGGCACAATGCCAAGTTGCATCAATCCATCCTCGAGCTTCTCGGCTCTGAACTGCCATACGACACACTTTGCTACACGGCTGTCAACTTCCACGGAGCAGACGCAGCCAGAGACTGATGCATATTGCATGGCTGCGGGCAACACGAGTACAACCTTGACCAAGAGGCAAAACCTTTAGCCTTACTGTAGTCTAGCAGCAGAGACTTCCACCTAACATCTGGACACATCTGTCAGCAAGAAGCTGAATAAGCTATCCTCGGGTTATCGCCGCAACCTGAATCCCTGAACCCTAAGGATATTTTGCAGACAGCTTAAGGTCAGAATTGCAGAAGAATCTTAAAGTGAACCGTTCAGCTAATCATTTTTACATGAACTGCAACTGATGTGGCTCTGTTTGGAATCTAGAACATAATAATTAAACATTTAAGAAAAAGTTGAACCAAACAACATCTGTTCATCCCCACCCCCACCCCCCCGTTTGTTGTCCAATTTCCCAAAGCTTCTCCTCTACTGGATGAAGAGATTTAGAGTAAACAGATTCACTTGCGTGTGGAAATTCACCGAGAGGGAAAAAAAAGTGCTGGATAATTTGTATCCGTTCTGTCCAGTTAAAGAAGATGCCAGACAAACCAGAGTCATCAGAGCGACATATGCCACAGAGGTTGGCCTCCACAGCTAGAGGCTCTCTTATTAATAGCCTGTCAGAGGTGGTTCTCAGGTGTGGCCGTGGCAGATGGCCTTTAGGGCTAGCTGAAGTGGCTGCTTGCATCTCTGTGTGCGGCACGTTACAAAGAGATTGTGCTTGGCTGTTTTAGATATTCATCTGCATGCACCAAAGCTCTTAATTATCATGTCTAGGCTGTCTTTTTAAATATTTTTTTATCGCTGGCTCACATTTTCCATTTTAAAATGTGCGTCAGACAAATATTAATATACTGGTCACTTTATTTTATTGCATGTGGCTCTTTTGTTGTTGGATTTCAGCTGCGCCGGCTCCCCCATTAGTTTCAGAGTCCGCTTTAAGATTTCGATTTTGACTTTTTGGAGCTCTGCATGGACAAGCTCCAGCGAACATCAGGGAACTTTTACATCCATACATCCCCCCAGCAGGTCCCTGAGGTCATGTGATCGGGGCCTGTGGGCTGTGCAGCATACAAGACTGAGAACTAAAGCAGACGGAGCTTTTGAAACAGCATCTCCCAGACTCTGAAACTCTCTCCCACTGAGCCTGAGATCTGTGGACTAGGTGATCTCTCTCTTTTTTGAAATATAAAAACGTAACAAAGAAAAAGGAGCTAAAAAAAAATCTTCTTTTCCAAACTTGCTTTTGGGTAACTTTTGATGTTCTAGCATTTTCCTTTTTGTTGCGAAGCACTTTGTGATATTTATCTTGAAAGGTGCTGTATAAATAAAAACTTTACCTGCTCACTTACTTTTTCATGCGTTGACGAGCTGTTCCATCGCATCCTGTTTAAACCGTGCGCCGATAATGCCTTGGAAGGGACAGATCAATTCAAAGCAAAGACAGCGAAACACAATACCCAACCAAATCTGTACACCTGCGCTGTTTTTAAGTCTAAATAATTTAGCAGGTATTTCATATTTCACAGCTGAAATACAAAGATTCCAGGAAGAGAGTCTCTCAGATAGTCCAACTTTGATGTTAATGTGCAAGAAGTTGAAGCGACGCATAATATCGATAGGTGGTGGACAAATTAAAAGACAAACCTGGAGCCCTGACCACTACAGTGAGGAGATGTGTCTGATATCTCTGTTGGAGTGCTGGGGGAATTTTGCTTTTTGCTTCGAGGTAAAGGTCACTTCAAATCAATACAAAGTTGTTCTGAGTGATCATCATTATCCTGTGATGAAACCCCTTTCTTAAAAAACCATGATCAGAGTGGTCTCTTCCAGGAGAGCTACATCCACAGGGCGCAGAGAGTCACTGATTACTTTGATGAGAATGAAAAGGAGGTTAAACGTATGTTATGGTCGCAGCTTAAGTTAATGCAGAAGGAAGAGTTTGAAGCTTGACCGTCGTCATAATTGAAATTGTCTTTTGGAATAATGGTGGTTGTTGCCTCATAGCAAGAGGGCTCTGGGTTCAAATCCAGCCTGGGGCCTTTTCGTGTGGAGTTTGCATATTCCTCCTGTCCTTGCGTTGGTTCCTCTCACAATCCAAAGACATGCATTGGGTTCGATGACTCTAAATTGTCTGTTGGTATGAGCAGTTGCCTGGCTCTGTGAGTTTGCCCAGCGACAGATTGGCAACCTGTCCAGGATATACCACGCTTCTCACCCTATGTCAGCTGGAATGGTCTCCAGCACATCCCCATGACCCTGAATTGGATAAATGAAAGAAAATGGATGGATGGGTTTCACTGCTCCAAAAAGAATCAATGCTGAGACATGACTTGAACCCATAATATGAAACTCTTTGGTCCCTTTTTTTTCTTTAAATTGTCACCGTATCTGCAGTATATTTACATCTGCATGAGAATACACTGCATGAGAAATCAGTTAAGGAAAACAAGAGTAGAAAAAAATGGCCGTTAGATATGGGATGGTTAACATTCGCACATTCTTAGAGAGGTGAAATCAATTTTGCATTAGCGTTGTTATTGCAAGACAACGGTGGACCGAGGTCACAAATGGCCTATTCTGCTGCATTAGGTCATTCGGATGTCTGGCAGAAAAAAGAAAGACAGAAAAAAAAGAGCTCGGATTCACACCTCTTAGTGCCTGACCGAGGGTTTACTTTAATAATGCGAGTTTATTGCTTTTAGTAGTGCATGTCATTATTGCTAGGAGTCATGACGGAAAACCCAGGGCTGGAGCGAATACCAATTGTTTTGGATGTGTGAAGTGTCAGTCACATGGCCAAAGGCAAACAGTCATGAAAATGGCTGAAATTCCCTTTTGTAGAAATAAGGTCTAAGAACTGGATGGAAGTTCGGATGAACAGAACTGATGCCGTGCATGGATTGTTTCCAACATACACACACATACATAAAAAAACCCACATCTCATAACAGATTGATTGCATCTTATTGCTGAATAGGTCCTTGAGTGTTCTGAACAAATGGCAGAGCTCAAGGAAAATTAGTTGAGTAGGAAGTATAGAGCTGTATTCAGTCATTTATATGAATTTTAGGCACCTCTGTCAGGCGAGACATTTCAGAAAGTGGTCGTATTCTCCTTTTTTTTTTCTTTCCTCTTAGCTCTATTCATTTTTTGACTTTTAAAAGCTGTAAATAAGAGTGACAAAATAATCCTTGGAGAGTGTAAATGACTTGTGACACACTGATGATCAACCAACTGTTCATTTGCTTTTATTTTTCACTCATCTGTGTCCTTGTTATGAATTCAAAGAAAAGAGCTTTTCACCTGTTTCTTTTTTTTGTGTTTTTTTTTTTTTAGAGCATTTTACTCCATGATATGCTCATTTATCTCCTCACTCTCTGTTTTTTTATTTTATTTTTTACAACAGGATGCATTAACAGACTCGGATGAATTTCTCTGCGGGTATAAAGGAGCGCTCCACCCCCGGTGCATCTCTGTGTTCGGCGCTTTGTCTCGAATCAGAGCATGACGGGGTGAAAAAAATCCATCTGTCTCACACATGACAAGACACTGAAAAAGATCCTTTCATGCTTCCCTGTCAAAATAACCAGAGGCGTTTGACGTTTATACGTAACAGACATTACACGGATTAAGGTTATTACTCAGAGATATTCCAGAAGTCATTTGCGCAGCAAAACCCTCCCCCCAAAAAAAAAACACAGGAACTGAAAAACCGATGATGGATTTCACAAGCGCCAAAACAGCGTTGTTTGTCACTGTCACTCAAGCAATACAGACCCGAGTCAACTCTTTAAAAAAAAATAAAAATGAAAACAGCCACCCTTATGTGTTTACAGAGGTCCTGCCCTTCCATGTGAGAGACATTGAACCGAACTGAATATACAGCACACCTACTTTGCAGCGTACGGGCGATGTTTCTTTGAGCTCCATGGCCAGTTTATATCTCCACAAGGTCAAGATGAACCACACTGCAAATAAAGCACCTCGTGACCCATGCTGATGCCACTTCCCAGTAACTTATTCTTGCATTCGTCCCACCAATGACCCACACACATGCTAATGCATCACATGACTGCAGAGTTGTTGTTATGGCCACTTGAGGGTATTATTTACATTCTGACACCTTCCACGATAACAGTTTTCACCCTATTTATATTTGTGTCAAGCAATGAAGCACCTTCCACTGCGTTAAAGTCTACAAAGCATAATGTAGCACTGCTGCATGGAATGAAAAGGTAAACTGTGCGATTCTGGCTAAAAAGCCTCACGCCCAGAGCTATTTTTTGATATATATATATATATATACATATATATATATATATATATATATATATATATATATATATATATATATATATATATCCCCCCCCCCGTCAACATCTGAGGTAATGGATCTTGTGTTTTCCTGCCTTTGTTCATTCCTTCCCATGTTTAATATCTGATGATATTGGTCTGAGTGTTGGTGAAAAACTCTTGAGCAATATCTTTTCCAGCCCGCCCTCCACCCCTGTCAAAAATTCAATAACATACCACTAAGTTGGATCTTTGAAGTGACTATATCAACCGGCAGAGGTTAGAGGAGAAGAAGAAGAAGAAGAAGTAGGGGGAGAAAAAAACAGAAGCTGGATGATGTGGAAGGGCTCATACGGTTTCCTCCATAAGCAATTATATCAGAGAAATGTGTCTAATATCACGTCAGAAGATCAAGCACCGAACTCCTCGCCAGGCTTCTCGCCAAGACTTGTCAAACTGTTAATGTAGAGAGTTTATTCTTGCTCGCTGTTTAGAGCAGTTTTTATTTTTATATCCTTTTCCCCCCTCCCTCTTCTATTTGCAGCCCACTTGCCTTTTTCCATTTGAATATCAAAATGAATATATTGTTATGCACGTATAGTTCATTACTCAAGGTTGTGTTTTGTTCCAGGGACTTTACTGTGCCACGAGCGCTGCGATCGGCTGAGGCATAGGAAATTAAATCTCTCCTCCCCACTCCTATTCTCGCACACAGTCCCTTTACTTTTTTCTCCCCCTCCTCCTCCTCTGTGTGTCTCTCTCTTTCTCTTGCCAAACATTTACTCTGCTGGGCACACTTTCTGAAGTGTGAACTGAATTATAGATTTCTAATTTCATCTAAACTTGAGGCCAGTAGGCCTTTGGTGAATAGCATGGATATTTTATCACAAATGAAAAAGTAAATAAAAATACAATAGCCTAAGGGCCTCATGAAAAAAAATCACACTTTTTTTCTCTTTTTTTTGAGAGGATAAATGAAGGGAATTTTGACAGTGACAAAGTTTCTGTCATTTCCTCTGGGTTCAGTCCAAAAATAATACAAGCAGGAAGCTGGCGCACTTCGTTATGATGTACAAACATAGGGTCACAGCTTACACCTGTTCCCAAGGCTTTAACCATTTGGTGACTCCTTTGACAACGCAGTGCGAAGGGAAAACGGCGCTAAATTTCCTGTCCAACAAGAGACTGGTCCAGACTGATGCATGATTAATTAACCTACCTGCAAATCCTGCTGGGAGGTCAGCTTAAGGCGACTCAGTGGCAGCCAATCGAGCAGGTCTTTGTTTTACACGAGCTTGTGGTCTTTGGGGGGAGTGAAAGCTTTGAGTAGTTTCTCGGTAAGCAGCAGCGTTAATGGATTGTTTTACTCATTTCTTTGCCAACTGAGAACACTCAATGGGTTGTTAGCTAGCCTATGTCGCAGCAGCAGAAGCCCTAATTAGAGCAGCGCGCGGAAACGAGCATTAGCATACAAATATTTGTAGATGATACGGTCGAGTGTGTGAGACGATGACTCCGAGGGGGCTTTTAGAGCGAAATAGAAGTGGCAGAGGCAGAAAGACAGTAGGTGAAATGACAGAAAGAGACAGAGCAGGAGTGGGAGGGCTTTGAGTTGCAGAAGCAGGTGTACGATCGGCCTAATAAATGAGCAATTTGCATTCAGCTTCCTGATTGTGCCGCACGTGTAAACATTTGAATTCAATAAAATCAAAGCTTGTTTACAGAAAGCAATCAAAACATTGTTAACACAAATATGAGTGTTAAAGAAGAAAAATCAGATGTGGTTACTAAACGCGTGAGCGCGTAGCAGGAGTAATTACTTTGTAATAAACTAACAGGAATCAGTGGTGGTGTAACCATGTTTCTTAGCCATTCTAGTCTGATATCCAACCTCACTGTCAAGAAAGTGCTCTTTACATCAGAGTCTCATCACCGAACATGCACCGTTGAGCTCAGACCAAGTAATACGTTTGTTGCACCTTTAGCCTGAAATCAGGCAACAGCAAAGTATCTGTAAATCGGTCACGAGCAGTTTTTACCTGTGTAAATTTCTCACTCTAACATCATCTCCTATGAATGAAAGTTGGAGTTATTTCGGCAACATAAAAAAGGAAAAAACTGAGAAACTTGTTTGTTTTCCATCTGATTATCAAACATTTAGACTCGCTGCTGCTCTCTGGCAGCAAACCAGCACTCCTCTCACGCGCCAAATGTTGCACAAGGACTAGGCTCTGCCTCTAAAATGTCTCGTCGTCTCTGATTAAAACCTTAAGGAATGCTGAATTATAGATTTCCAATTATGTAATCTGTGTTACAGACAAAGCATTATGTGACCTGGCTAACCTGGAGTGGGAAGAGGGCGACTGAGGTTACAGAATCTGTAATATATGATTAACGGTAAAGATTTGAGACATAATTCCTGTTGGTGTGGGCTAATAATTAATGCGAAATTCTAAATAGATGGTGGATGTCTTCCCCTGTGTACATACAGGTTTAGTTTTTAAGTAAAGAAAAGCTATGAATGTTCTGTTGTGCTGCAAACAACAGATAAAGGCTGCAGTGAATTTTACTGCAGCTACTATCAGTGAGGAAAGCTGTCACGTCTTCGATGAGTGCCGAACAGCGCTGCAAACTGATTAGTCTGGATAAAACCTTTGTATGTTTTTCTTTCTTTAATCCAGAAAGACTGGCATTAAAAACCTGACAAGTATGGTCCATGTTTTCAGTAGACAAAACGCTTCCTGTTATCGCAATCTATTTTTAGATGTGCTTGAAAAACCTGGCTATGACATCATGTGGGCCACATTTTGGCTGGATACTAGTTGTGTGGATTGCTTGTATTCTTCACAGCAGAAATAGGTGTAATAGGTGAAAACTGCTCTGTGTTCAATTCAAGATACAAAGTGTTCTTTTACATACTCAGTAGATGTGCATCTTTTCATTGGTGTTTCAGGAGCTGGGCCTTATCTCTACCACCTCATCATCAAGTTTGCTACATTTGAAGTGGTTTGACCTCGAGGAGATTTTCCTTGTTTTCTGTTTTATATCTAGTTGTACAATGGCGACCATTCAAATGTTCAAATAATAACATCAGTGTGTGTGCAAATAACACCTGGGTGGGACCCAAGCTCAGCGTTAAAGGGCCTTAATGGTACATCTGTGCTTTGACACCCATTATTTTCCGTGGCTTTAGCCACATATATGTGGTTTACCGCTATGTCAAGCAAAGTAGAGTAAAGTACAAGTATGCAGTTAATAAAGGATCTCCATCTGCTACCAGATTAAAGAAAGAAAGCCAAACCAAAGGCTCCAGTGAGCTCCACTGCCCAGAAAACTGAACTCAAATGTGCTAATTCCATCCCGTGCTCTCAGGACATCCAGGTGGTCCCAAACTTTAGCATCCTGGATGAACAGGACTTTCCTCCACTAAGGGGAAACCTCCATCATGGAACAGGGAATTCAACTGGACCGGGCTCCTGAAAGAAACCTGCATCCTCACAGGCTGTTAAAGAAACACCTCAGCTCCAGCTTCTCCATCACCTCCTTCCTTGTGCTCCATCAACAGTCAGGCCGTTCTGTGACCCAGACACTGATCCCACCTTGGTTCTCACTCTGTCCTGCTCAACGGGGTTAAACGGAGTTTCCAACTTCTGAAAAATCAGGACGAAGACACTAAAAACTAACTGTTTTCCTGGTGCTTGTATTCAGGAATTAACTGGAAAAATCCCAGCGATTGCACAGGACCACCCCGAGTCGAAGGAAGCTGTAGTCCATGTGGAAAAATATTATATCCAACATCAACAGTCTGAACTACTTAAAGGAGACTTTTTCCATCTGCTCAGGGTCCTTGAGTCTCTGAACTGCCACACTTTCATCTCTGGACCAACTCCTCCTCTGTGGGTTGTTTCAGTTGCCTGCTGAGCTAGCACACCTGGTTGTCATCAATCTGAAGTGACTGCACGGTGGCTTTTATAGATAACTTTATCTTGTTTAGGGAGCACAGAGGGTTTTATTTCTTTACTCTTATTTTTCTTCCTCCCCTCACCCCCAGCCAGTTGTAACATATGGCTGCCCCTCCTTCAGCCTGGTTCTGCGGGAGGTTTCTTCTTGTTAAAAGGGAGTTTTTTCTTCCCACTATCACCAAGTGCTCACTCATAGGAGGTTGTCTGACTGTTGGTGTTTTCTTCTGAACACTGTGGCATCTTACCTTACAGAAAAAGAGACTTGAGGCGACATTTGAGTTGTTCTAATTTGGTGCTATATAAAAACAACTGAACTGCATACAATTCGATGATAGAGATCATTTGGAAGCGATGACAACGATTTACTGTGACACAGAATTCGATGAATTAGAATTAATTAATTCAAACTTTCTGTCTGGCATGGGGCAGCCAATCAAAAGAACTTTGGCTTAAAGGGAGAAGGAAAGGGGGTGGAAATGGCTCGTTACAGAGGCATGAAAATAATACTTCCTTTTTCGACCATCATCAAGGTGACCATGTAGGTCATGGTTGCCTATAGGTTACAATAGAGACACAGAGAAACACTGCATTTATTTAAAGTCAGGTATCTGCCTGTCTTCCAGATACAAATGACTTGTTTACCATTGTGATGTGTCTGAGATAATTCCTTCTGCTTTATTATGTGAACAAATATCACAATCTTTTATAAAACACACTTTCCATGCTTTTACAGGGACCGCAGAAAATCCATGGGCTCATTTCATTAAATTAGATTCTGTAATGTCCACATAAATAACGGAGAAATGTAAAAAAACAACAAAAAAAAAAAACAACCTCCAATCGCGCTCAAAAGGTAGCATTATTTTCAATAGGGGCATTTAAATCTGAGCACATTTAAAGGTGGCTTGCAAAAGTCTGTATAAAAGCTTCCTCCCCTGCTTTTATTGGTCTTTATACACCATCAAATCTCTATCTATCCTGCTATCACATACCACCTCTTAATGTTTTATTTCTCCATTTTCAACAACTCCCTGACCAAGGTCCTTTTGTCCACTTAGCAATGAAATATAATTGCATTATGACAAAATGCCCCAAAGCTCGAGATTGCTGTTGTTACAGTACTCATCTGTGTTGCACATCATTTTATCATCCATTGCTTCCTTTGTAAGTCCCAGCTGAGCAGCTGCTTAGTGTCCCTTTGGGCAAGTTTCAGGGCCGGAGTATCTTGCAGAGAAACAAGGTGAACAGAATAGGTTTAGTATGATGTTAGCCAAGGTAAAAGGGGTTCAGTGGTGCAGTAATGGAGCAAAGTTGCATTATAATGAGCTCAGTTTCTCTTCCCGTGAGAATCGAAGAAAGCATGATTTCCACGAGGACCAAAAAAATTCTTTCACGGTCATTGTGTCCTTAAAAGGCCGGAAAGTGGCTGAAATAACCACAGATACGGGAAATAATCTGCTTTTCAGAACATCATTTAAACATCTGGCAAAGCAAGACTTGGCCAAATGTTTTACTTTTATAGCTGAGCTCATGTTTTGATGATTATCACTGGAAAAGTCTCCTCGCCAGTTAGTGGAGTCAATACCAGAGGGAATCCTGAAGGCTAGACAGTGCCACACCACTGTTTCTACCAAACTATGAATGCATTTTTTTTTTATGCTTCCCCATATTATTGATTAACTTATCCACTAGGAAGCCTGGCTCTCCTTTTCTTTGGCTCACTGGATACCATAACTTAATAGATCCCTTTGGGAAAAGCACGCACTGAACTGTGAGACAAAATGTCAGCCCGCGATTGGCCTTGTGAAGGCCCCGCGTAAATGAGAAGAGCACCGGTGCTCGGGTATATTCTTGCGCGTTTGAGAAAGTGGGAGGTGGGAAGACAGGGGAGACAGAGAAGAAGAAAGAGGATGATTAGGGTGGAGTGTGTGTGTGCGTGTGTGTGAAGGGGTCGGAGGGTGGGGGGGATAAGACAAAGAAAAAGAGGAAGAGATTTGAGAGGTTAATGAGACAAAACCTTGCTGAGCCACGAAGAGCTGAGCCAAGAGCGATAAGCTGAGATGTTTCAGACGTTGCTGTTCTGCCATTTGAATTTTGACCCCACTTTGTCTGCTTTGTTTCTTTTTTTTGTGGGTTGTTTTGGGTTTTTTTTTTTTTTTTTGCTCTGATTCTCTCCTGTCTCCATTTGAAGGACTTCTCTCTCTGGCGCGAAAGCAAAGGTGCATGCCAAAAAAACGAGTGTGTTGTTCCTCGTGCTTTTGTTGACAGCAACCGAGTTACAGAGTAGGTTTTTATGAGCTGGCCTCAAAAATCACAGCAATTTATGATTAAAAAAACAAAAAAAACCTTGGCTTTTATAGAAGCACTGCCTCCAGCATGTAGATAAGAGCCTCAGTGATTCAGGGGTGTTTGGATTTTTTTTAAACGAGGTGGCATAGATATTTTCAGACCTGAAGATTTGCTGAGTTATGATGATTTTAATTATATAAAGATGAATCTGGAAAAGTGGCTGATCTGTAACAATATGGTAGCTGGATCCAAGAACAAGAACTGCAAGGAAATGAAGCCAGAAAATAAGTGAGAGAAGTAAATATCGATTTCTCACACATTGTTTTAGTTCACAGTTGCAACTCACAGATGTTGAGAATATTAGGCACTGGACCAATCCCCTATGAGCTGCTCCACGCTCTAAGGCATGTCCACGTAAGTCAGTTTTTTAAACTCAAAAATGTGTTGTTTTGAACCAAAAGCTTCAGTGCATACTATTACTCAAGATTATATACATATACTCATTCAAATTCAGTTCAGTTCAATTCAATTTTATTTATACAGCGCCAAATCACAACAACAGCCACCTCAAGGCGCTTTATATTGTAAGGCAGACCCTACAATAATACATACAGAGAAAAACCCAACAATCATATGACCCCCTATGAGCAAGCACTTTGGTGACAAAGGAAAAACTTCCTTTTAAGAGGAAGAAACCTCCAGCAGAACCAGGCTCAGGGAGGGGAGGAAAGGTGATTTAAGTGATTTTGAATGTGGCATGGCTGTTGGTGCCAGATGCGCTGATCTGAGTGTTTCAGAAAACTGCTGATCTACTAGAACCCTCCCACACAACCATCTCTAGGGAAAAACTTTCCCCGATCTGACCAGCCTCGTTTTCTACTGCGGCACTGGGTTGGTAGGTGAACAACGTGAAAGCATGGATCCATCCTCTCTTGTATCAACGGTTCAGGCTGCTGCTGGTGGTGGAAAGGAGTGGGGGATATATTTTTGGCACACTTTAGGCCCCTTAGTACCAATTAAGCATCTTTAAACCCTCACAGCCTAAGTGAGTGTTGTTGCTGTCCATCCCTTTATGACTACAGTGTACCCATCTACTGACAGCAGGAGAATTCGCCTTGTCACAAAGCTGGTGTATATCAAACCTGGTGTACGACGTGCTCTGCCTTAAATCTTCAGCAGCGTTGGAACATGAGAACCTGAGGGATGAAGGGAGCGTGCCAAGCTCCGAAAGTGACGGCTCGTACCACAACAGTGGTCCAGTTGAAGGGGAAAGGCGAGACCTGGTTCCATTGGTCTCAATGTGCAGTAGCAGATGAGAGCTTGGTGGAGACAAGCTCATCTCCAAATAACACGGGTGGCAAAACAGAGGCAGAATAAACCCTCTGACCCGTGCAACGACTAACCAGTAGTCTACCTGGGAAGTTGAAGAAAGAACAGGAGGATCGCAGAGCATCATTTCACTCAAAGAGGAGGTGGCCCGAGGAGTGAGACAATAAGAGGGTGTTGGCCTTTTCTCAAGGCCAAAGAGGAGGTGTATCGGGATGAAATATTATTTTACTATGCATAATCATTATTATTACTGTTGCATCACTTATGATTCATCATTATTATAATTTCATTGACACATTTATTGAAACTGTTGATGTTATATTAAAGTCTGTATTTCAGGTGTTAGCATAAGCACATAATAATCTTTCATTGCAGGTGCAACTGTAATCATGTTATACACATATAAGCTAGGTCAAGTTAATTAATGGTTTGAAGCTACGGGCAGCGCGATGTCTGGCCGATCAGTGGAGCCAAGTACAGCTATTGAAAGGTTGCCTACATGTTTACAGTACAATTTACCACATATTAAAGGCCTGTGTGTGTGCATTCAGCAGCCTGCTGCACTGAAGTTTGCCTGGTAACAGATGACGTAGAGGGGGGGGGTCATGTACTGAGGTTAACAACACAGACACATAGTCTGCCTGAGTGAACTGACTGCAAATGTTGTGTACCTGCATACGTGACAGTTTAGTTCTGATAAGCCCAGAAGAGTGTAATAACAGGAAGCATCTGGAGGAACAAAGGAAGTAGCTGTTCTTTTTTAGAATATCTCCTGAGATAGAATTACTGGAACATGCATGTTGTTTTTCATCTGCGGTGATGCGAGTTACTGGTCATCATAAGTATAAATATCACACCCACCTATTGTTCGGGGGAGATTGAGGCTGATGTTTTCCAGAGCCCATCTTCACCACATATATGTGTTTTAATAAAATCATTTGTGTTGACCCACTATGGACTTTCAGTCGTATGTCTCTTCCTCAAAAATCCGAACCTTAACAGTACCCAATAAAGTGCCCACTGACTCTATATTTACAATAAATACCCGCTGTTCTTTCCAGAAACAATCCTCCTGCTGAGATTATTGCTGTTTTATCGTATAGTAGAAAACACATTAAAAGAGTGAGTGTCTCTATTGCATATGCTTTGAAGGCAGGCCCTACACATTCCTCTGAATACAAAATACAATAATTGCAAAGCTGGGAGATCAGTGTTTCTCTGTAGCCTCGTGGATAGATTTGTGAAGCCATGATTCCTTTTCAGGCTATAATAAATCTTTCTCCCTCATTCGTAACACTAAAGCTGTCTCCTGGTAGACATGTGTGCTGTATCTCAAATGGCAAGTTAACAAAGATGTGAATACAGTTGACGTACACTTGAACCAGGGAGAATATAATAGGAAAATTTAGTGCTTTATGATTAGTTCAAAAGAAAATCATGTAATTTTGGACTAAAACGACATTTAAAGTGATTATGATCTTAGTCATTATCAGCATCAGTGGCAGCAAATAGCTTTACTGCCCCATCTTTCATTATCATATAAGTCAGGGGTGTCAAACATAAGGCCCGGGGACCAGAATCGGCCCAGCAATGACTCCAATTTGGGCCGACTGGTTGGTTTTAGAAAATGTGAAGACGTGTTTTCATTAGTTTTAGAGTTTTTACTGTTGATAAAGGCCTCCCACACGGCCATTCACACTGCACCAAAGTAAATGAGTGATAAATAAACATTTAAATTACAGAAAAGTCCTGTTTTTGTCACAATGTATTGTAAAAATGCACGTTTTTTTGTTTTGTTTTTTTATTACAATCGGTCCACACAAAAAGGACTCAGCAGAATGTTTTTGTGTAATCTGAAAAAAACTTTAACTTTTTCAAGTTAAAGCCCAACGAGTTGAGCTGACAGATTTTGGTCCTTTACTCCAGCAGGATTTCTTTATCATGTAGAAAAACTGTGGAACTTCTTCACACTGGGAGAAACAAGAATTTCACCGGTCTGCCCCACTTGATATCAAAGTGGGCTATAGGTATTGTGACATCCCTGATATAAGTCATAAGCTATAGGTATTAGTTTTTCATCATAAATGATTTATGTCATTTTGTCCTTGGCTGCTATGTTTTTAAGGGGTGAAGAGTGTTGATGTGCTTGTGACAAGCAGTTCTTGAACTTGCAAAATGAAACCCTCAGACTTGAAGTACGAGCATTTATTTGATTATTTTTTGTAAAGATGCAGTGAAGGAATAATGAAAACATCTCACCAATAAATATATATATATATATATACCCATATTATACTGCATCCTTCAAGGATTTGGCTGTCGCTCTGATGGCACAACAAGCATTAATTGCTTCACTGTTGAACTAATGACTATTTTTATTTTCGCCTTAACCCTCTCGTGGCAGGCGTTGCCGATTTGCAACAGTTAAAAACTAACAACCTGATTACCCCACATACATATTTTATGAGTGTTTTTTACTCAGAAGTACCACTGCAGGACTTGTGCATTAGCAACAAAAAGTATAATTTGAGCCTGAGAGGGTTAATGATGGCAGCAGATGGGCACATAGAGGAGACCATATGTCCTTTTACCTTGCAGCCTTCTTCAGCTGTCCAAGGTCTACCTCGTGGTTACTCCATAAGGACACATCTGGATAATCTGTGAACTGGAAACAGGCGATAAGGAGGTCTTTTCTCAGAATTAAACCTTCTTAAGTAGCACTTCTAAATGTTACAGTTTGCAAACCTTTATATGGAGCTCATTCCAAAACATCTCCATTAACATCTCTAAAATTCAGCATCTTCTCGGCCACAGGCTACAAAGTGATCAATGCTTTTTGGCAACACATTTAAAGAGAAACTCCTTTCCAACTACAGGTGTTGTGCAAAAAGCTAAGCTAACTAATGACACTTTTACCACTACTCTTACTTATGAATCAAAATATGATAAACTCACCAAGCAGAAACTGGGGAATAAACGGAATATATCTGTTTTGAAGGCATCGGTTTTAACACCGACATCTGATAACCAATCAAAGAGCTCAGTTACTGAACTCTAAAGATATGTCAGTGACGTCAGGCCAACAAGATTCAAATCCTTTGGCATTCAGGGTGATCCAAGTTCATAACTGTGCCACTGGGTAGCTTACTGACTACTCTAGTGTGCAGAACCACAGAGATGGACTGAAAACCCTCCAGTTGCAGCTCTGCCTCCTGTTAAGAGGGGCAAGTCTCTTGGGTCTGGGAGATACTCAAAGCACTCCTTCCATCTTTTAATTACTTTTCCACCACTGATGACACCAATTTCAAGCTCTTACAGGAAAGCCTGGGCATGATTTGTCCTCTCTCTCAGCCTCCAAATGATTCTTCAGAACCTCTTTAAGGCTACCCAAGTGTCTTCTTTGGTAATCTTCCCAAATGATGGAGAAGAGAAATGAATAAAACCCGACACAAATAATGCCCCGCTTAAAGGCCTGTGCCATTAGAATCTCATTCGACTCTCAACTGACAGCTATTCTCTTGATTACTTGATTAATGTGACATTTGATAAATGTCAGAAAATAGTGAAATATGTTCATCAAATTATAGAAGCGAATGCATTTGTTGCTTTTCTTTTTTGTCATGTGAAAAAGTCAAACATATACCAATGACACCAAGCAACAATAACAGATAGGAAATCCTGCTTAATTGGCAATTCTCCTTGGAAAAACTCATTACTAATCAACTCGAGCGGTCGATTTAGTTTTCTGTTAGTCATTAATAGAATTAACATCACCGGTTCATTAATCCAGGAACTTTAAATCAAACTTTTTGGTAGGTAGGCAATTTCTGCATTAGTTTTTCAGTATTTATGCCTGCTGTTTTCATCTAATTGGTAGGACATATCAGTAGCAGGGATATTTTTATTTTTAAGCAAGTTAAAATATGAACATCTCATAATTCGCCTTCAAAAGAAGCTCTGAAAATGCCCTGCAGCTACTGTTAGCCTGGCAAGATGGTGGTCTTTATCTGTGACTGTGTCTTGGCTCTAGAGGTGAAAGACACAGAGCCGTGGATCTCTCAGACTGCAGTGCTAATTAAAGGTATCAGTCACGAGGGATGCGTGTCAGTTTATAAGACGAAGACAGCGGACAGAGGCCTCATTTGTCACTGCCCGGATTTATATCCAATGAGAATTCAATTGCTTGGCATGAATGCATGGTTTGATATATGGTTAAGAGGACAGGAGGGAGAGAACAGGAGCTTCCAGAAAGAGAGCTAAGAACAGCCTAGTCTCTCCTCACCTTAGTAATAAACCAAGCCTAAACCAAGCTATACTACTGTGTATATAAGTGCAGCACACTTACCCTGGCCATTGATAGGAGCACTCAACCTCAATGATAGGTTACATTGAGATGAGCTGGAGAAAATGAGACCATTAGAAATGGCTTCGGCATTGTGAGGCAAACCGGCGAACGTGTACTGCATTAATGAGTAAAGCAGGACGATAAGTGGCTCTTTCCACTGCTAATGTGCACACCCCTATGATTTGCAGAGAGAACACAGAGCACCACATTCAGAATCGGTTAAAACAACTTGCAGCATGTTCATGTCCCTTGCAGTTTTGTCCCTGTGCACTTCTTCTTTTATTTTTCTTCTAAATTTCAGGCCACTCAGTCGCACGTTGTACTCTGCGTTTCCTCTTTGCCGTCCTTACCGCCCTCGTTCCCGTGAAAGAAACAAAGTTGCTTTTTGGTTTTTTTTCTTTTTGTTTTCGTGGAACACCTGCTGTTGCTTCTTGTCAGGGTGAATCAGTGTGCCCTCTCCTGTCCCACTGAGAAGAAGTTGCTCACAGCTTAGGTAAACAGATGTTAGTTTCTGTGTCTGAGAGCAGCACATGGGTATATGCATAATAGCCATCTGAGTCGGTGATGACAGATTAGACTGTGTGGGCTGTGCAGCTGAATATCTGCTACTACCTCTGCTACTAACTTCCGCATCATGTCTTAACTTTGTGTGTCTGTTGCTTGCTCAAACTCTTTTAATTGCTCCATCTGTTTGTTGTCACTCCCTCTGGGCGTTCGGATTGTAGGATGCATCTTTGAGGCTGTGCTTTTATAGTTCGACTAATCCTTGAAAGGCCCGAGGTTAGAATTAACATGTGACATATCAATTCCTTCATGAAATCTGCATGCAGTTTCTTAGTGGGGGAAAAAAATAACATGTAATGCTTCACTATTTGTGTTTCATGGTCATTATCTTAACGCTTCAACTGTAAAATTGAAGAACAACTAAAGGGGAGGTGTTGCTAGTTTTGTTTTCACTTGGTCAGCCCATCACTTCCATTAAAAACCGATGACTTCTACTTTAGCTTCTATCACCATCACGACGTTTGCATTTGTGTGAACGGTGTTAATATATGTAAAAATCTACAGTGTGCTGCTGAAGATGTTCAAGATCCTCGAGAGCATCTTGAATAGTGTGAATATCTGACCTCTGACTTTTTCTATAGCACCTCCAGCAAATGAAAGTTTTCAGTGAATTCAGTAAATATTACAGTAGATCATTTATGGTTGACATGAAAAAATAATAAAATATGCAGTAGAGAAACTGGGGATATGTTCACCTCTATTTTCATCATGAGTTTTAGAATTTAACTTTTGAATTCCTTGGAGGTTCCTGGATTAGAATTTCTCCATCGCTGGGCCTTAAAGAACTGTGTGCAGGTAACACATACTGGTTTAACTTATACGCACGATCTGATATCGTCGTGTTGGTGTTGTTCCCAGATCATCATACTAAATGTTGTTCCAGGATCAACATTGCAAGTGACCAGTCAGAATGTTGTGACGTCATACTTTTGCGACTTCGGGAAAAACCGCCGTAAAAAAACTGTACTTAAGCTGCGAGAAACCGTTTCTGTCCGCCGATCAACAGACCCTAACCCTGACCCTAACCGTAACCCTTTAATAAACGGTAAGCAGAACTGATATTGTCCTTGCAACATTGGAATTTCATAAATGCACGAATGGCTTGGTGCGCAAAAGAATAACGTCACAACAATGTGATTGGTCACTTGCAATGTTGATCCTGGAACAACATTTTCATGATGATCTGGGAACAACACCAACACGACGATATCAGATCATCCAACTTGCACACAGTTCTTTTATACCTAAAGTGCATCGCTCTGTGGTACTGTTCCAGTGATCACAGATGTAGATTTACTTAAACATAGCCTTTAACTAAAATTGCCATTTTGACTTCTCTATTATGCTAGCTGTTAGCCGTTATAAAGTGCTAGCAGCTAGCACACAACCCATGACTAAGGGTGTAATTCCCGTAGAATTAATGGAATGGGATTTTTTTGGTTTTTTTTACTGTATTTGATCTGAAATTATGATTTATATTTATTTACCAACACATACTTACTGGTTAGGTACATGAGAATAAGAAGTCTTTACAAGAAAGACGAAATATTTATACTGTAATTCATAAGAAACTTTTGTGTATTTTGGTGTAAATGCAAAAAATATTTCCCCAACTTACACTGTAAATATGCAGTACTTTTATATTATAGAGTGGCTTAAAATCAGAGTTTATGCTTTTTTTTAGTGAGCATGATGGATTTTTGACTATTCAGTTGCACTCTGATAATGCATAAAAGAATGTGATATGGACCATTTTCCTTTTCCTACTTACAATTTAAAAACAAATGAACATCATTATCACCATAATATAATATTACAAAGAAAGTACTGCATATTTAAAGTGTAAAAATGTGTGTTCTTATGCTAAAAATACATGGAAGTTTCTCTCTACTTAAAATGATTTAATTGTTTAATATTCATATTATTTCCTGTAAGATACATCAAGTCAACCACTGCATAAAAATTCTTACAATATAAGTATTTATTATTAATAATTATTGGAAACTACTTGGTAAATATGATTACATCATACTTTCAGATAAAACACACTGATTCTGTGTAATTCTAAGGGGATTATATTCTCAGTAGCAGTGCCACATTCCTTTTTATGAATTATGATCCATTTCCTGTTTTTAGTCCAAATATTCTAATAAAGTTTGATTTGAACCATCAGTGATCCACCGGTCACCTTCATCTATGCTAGTTTTCACTGACTATTGATCACAAGGGCTCTGCCTTTACATGACCCAAAAAAATATACTTGGACATGCTGTACACTCCTGAAAAAATACACCTCACATGCTATGGCATTTTGACTGGCTCCTCATTTCGCCCTTGTGGACTTGATGCAATCAGGAGTAAGTCATGAGGAAACCTTACACACTGTTTGTCACCTGCTGTTGTTGATTCAAATGATGGGTGTTGATTTCCCCTGTGGCGTCAGCAGTTTTGGTTAAAAGGATGGGTTCACACATTCACTGTATGTGTTATTGATTGTAAACATTCCTACTGTTTTCAGTAAAGAGATCTCTTCCTAGTGTGATTCGGCTGTAAGTGTCTGGGTTATAGTTCGGTGAAAAATGTCACCGGAAACAAAGTTCTGTGTCAGTGTTTTTGTAATGGAGAAGCCATTCTTTGTTATTTCCTGGCTGAGCTCATCAGGAGAGATTGCAGCATTTGGACGGAAGTGGCCGGTAGACACTGCCAACATTAATGTCTATTTACTGATTTCTTAGATACCCATCTGTGATAAACAGTGCTGTAATAGAGGCTAATGTGGTGTTGGTTTGTGCTCACAAAACTGATGTCAGATTGAATCAAAATTGGAATGTATGTGGGAGAAAAATATCTTATGAATGGCCCAAAGACAGAACTATCTCATGCATGACTGGGTGTCATCATTATGTCTGGAAGAGAAGTCTAAAAAAATCCCAAAGCAGAAGGATGATTTTTGTTTTGTCCTTGTGCGGGCAGACTGGTACCTCTAACTGGGGTTTCCACTCCTTTTAAAGCCCTCACAGCTTTGTCCTTTCACGTCACCTTTATCGTCTTTATCTTTTAATGCATGCATTATCCGAGCTCATTTGTAACATAGCCTCCATTTTTTACCATTTCCAAGAGTTATATGTGATTGGCCCACTTAGCAGAATTACTCTAGCAGTTATTAACCAATTTGCAAGGAGGTTTTACCAAATATGGGACTAGTTCCACTTTAGAAATGCAGATGGATCCATAGGATTTTTGAAAGGATTCCTTACTCTTAAGCAAAGCTGACCTTTTGCATCAGATCTTTACACTTGGTCCTACATAGGTGGATTTTTCTACCTTGGTGGAGGTACGCAGTCAGGGATTGCTCTTGTTAGCAGTGCAACAACGGACATCCATGGACTGCTGTATTTTTATTTTTCGTCCAGTTTGTTTTCACCTTGATCAATGATCAAGTATTTTATTCAGCTGATAGCCTGGGGCTATGTTTGCTTACTTTATTCTTTGCAGCATGTACATTTCTCTGAAATCTCTGCCAAACCAGGAAGCACAAATTTGAGAATGGACCCAGACACAGCAGGTGTACTACACCACAAAGACAAACACGGAAAGCAATATTACACCACCACCAGTGCACTCTGAGAACACATTTATCTTCACAGAGGTACTGTATGTATTTCAGTGGCAAATACTGTGGTGTGGTTTTTGGTGTGAGGCAAGTAGGAGGAAACTTGTGTGTTCAGCTTGAGGCTATTTTTAACAGCAGCTCCCTGCCAGCACAAAGTTAGATGGAAGCCTGCACGCTCTCCTTCTACCTAAGCATTGCTCTAATGGAGTCTAGCAGACACGCATGCAAAAGCCAAACATATCTGACCTGAAAATGTTAGCGTGTGTTAATGTTAATCGATAAGTGAGTAATCAATATTACAAAAATCAGTCATTACCAAATGCTAGGATAAACTGTCATAAAAAATAAGGTCATACATAACGTGCCCTAGAATTTGCCGAATTTGCTGCCTGGTCAGTCACAAACTGCAGTGTTTCATTAATGGACGTTGTAGCCACTAGGCACCATGGTTACCATGAAAATCCTTAGTGGACAGGTGCAAGTGGAAAGGACTGTGGATTTGGTCTGAATATATGTATTTTGATGCATTTTATCAAACTGATATTTATTGGTTATTCTCTGATTTTATGACTCATAGTGAGAGAGAAGAGACCATCAGGAGTTGCTCATTGATACCACCGACTGCACCCACTTTTCTTGCATTCAGTGATCAATTGCAAGTAATTCCTGCAACCAAATGATCGCCCAAAGGTTGAGTGTGCAACACTCTTAACCACTGGGCAGCCGCTTTTGATCTCAAGGTGAATGCCAACACTTTCGATCTGAGTCGGTCTGTGCTGATGAACACAACTCGTCTGCAACTCATCTCAGCTGGTTGCAAACCTAAGACAAACTGTCTGAACTCTGAATGAAAGTATTTAATGTGATTTCAGTTTAATGTAAACTGATAATGTGTGTAAACTGCAATAGATTTACAATAGGCAGCATTACATTTGCAATTTTCAACAATTTACAAACTGATTGGAGACTAATTCGATCTTTTTTCTGTTTTTTTGCTGTCCTGATGCCTCAAAGTAGCTTTGAAGATGGCGAGTGATTCCTGGTCTCCATCTTCTATGCAAACATTTTAAAGGGAAGACCGCAGCCTCCAGGCACTGTTTTCCCTAGTGTGAGTGTATCATTACAGTTAATTCAGATGCAGAGTGTTTTTATTATGGGGATCCAGCTCTATGTTTGTATCAATTATTCCAGCATTGTCAGAGGTGACGAGATGCCAGGCACCAGATGAAACTCGGATGATAGAAAAGCAGAGGTCTAATGACTTTCAGTCGTGGTTTTATTTCCACCTCTGCTTTTTGGAGATTGTGTGCAGCATCTAACGTAAGTATGTGTGACTGAGAAAAAACTATTTTGAGTGAATACTGTTGTCAGCACTGAGGCATGCATTTACAACTCAGAAGGTTTTCTGATGGGACTGCGTTTGCTGCAAAAATAACATGAAGTCTTTGGACTTTTTAGTTTTTTATTTGTTGGATTTGTGAGGTTTTTGCATTTTTTTGCATTGATATTTATATGCCTTTGAATGTAAAACTAAAATAGGTACTGATGAAGCGTGACCTCTTTTAGTGGCACCTTTTGACCTTAAGTTCTGAACAGCTGTAACAGAGTGTGAATTAAGTCAGAGGTGATGATTAAGTGAATTGCTGGGCTATAATAACCAGGCTCTCTTAGGTTACAGAAATAAGCATGTGTGATTTTTGAGACTTGTAAGAAGAAAAAAGTCACTAAAGAGTCACAAAAGTCAACAAATCTCCTAAGAAATATCATCAAGCTGACAGCTATAATATATTAGCCAAATTGGGACTTACTAAAAGTACACTTTTTGACTTTGGGTGAATCAGGTTTGACTTACAAATGATATCAAAACAGGAAACTGTAGAAGTGTTGTTTGTTGTCTCCTATCCTTTCGCTGTTCATATTTCCTCCTCCTTCTGTGGTCTGGAGAGGTATTATCAAAACAGGCCTAACAACCTCAGCCTGGTAAGCCTGTAAATTATTCACATGTCTATGGGCATGTATTTTGTGTTTCCACATCGTGTGTCAAGGGAAAGGGCCGCGTGCATGCGCACACAAACGCAGATTTCTGAAATTTCGGAGCCTGCAAATAGATCCCGTCTGCATAATTAATCCGAATGTGATTAAAAAAACATACAAGACATTGTTGCATCACTGCCTGTGTTGACGTCACATCTCTGTCTTATCATAAATACATGTTCGTTACATAACTCAATTTTTAAATATTCATTTGTGGATGCGCACAGCTTCATTTGTGCTCCTCATTTAGTCACAGTGTACCAACTAAGTCAGGTAAAGGCAGAGAACAGGGCGAGGCGATGACAGAGGCTTCTGGGTAATTAAAAACATTATTTTGATTCTAGAGAAAACATTAAAGTTTTTTGAACCAAAGAACTCTGATCAAAATTAACAAATAATTAAGTCATTCTGGTAACTTCCAAGATTTCTAAGGCTTTAATAACTGGAATCTGCTGCTATTCCCAAACTGACTGTTCAGTCTAGTATTACTTAGTACAGCGGTTCCCAAATTCCAGGCCACAGACCAGTACCGGTCCGTGAGTTGTTTGGTTTTTAGCATTATTTTTTTTATCGTTTTTATTGTTAACACGGTTTCCCTGGATCTTTTCCTGTGTGTTATGAATAAATCGTCTTTTTTGGTACTGGTTTTATTTGTTGTATTTATCTTAAAGGCCGGTCTGTGAAAATATTATGACATAAACCGGTCCGTGGCGCAAAAGAGGTTGGGGACTGCTGACTTACGATAGCTATGTAATATTATTCTTGAACTCTACTAAAGTGGCTATGTGTGATTCACAGTTCAAAATAATCCTATTTACCTCATGCTGGGCAATGATGCAGACCCTCACATCACCCACTGTCGAAACGAAGCTCTCCTCCCTCACCCTTTCTTTAAGGCAACTTTCTGTGTCCCTATCATAAACAGAAGGTTTGAACAGCAGGTCAGTGGTGCTCAGAGTCATAGCTGTGGGCTCTCTCTCAGTGACATCATTAAAATTCAATATTAGAAAAAAAACACAAAAAACAAGCATTTAGAGCAGTGTGAAGCCCCAGCTTTTGGGTAACAGGCATTACTCGGGCAAACTTGTGCCATGTTTGGTAGAGCCTAGGCCGATATGATGAAGTGAAGTCTAGCTATACTGGTCAGGGCTAAGTTTTGGAGCCTTCCTGTAAATGCCATTATGTCTTGGAATAGAAACTTAATGTCATAATAGTGATGCATTATACTGCTATACATACTAAACATGAGGGCTGCTACTTAGGGAGTGTTTGTAGAAAATTTAAGCTTAATTTAATACTTGAATGTGATGCACAGTCTTGCAAAAATCACTGCAAGCTGGAATCTCTGAAATAGAGGAACAGAAGAATCAACCTGTGACAGTATTATAACGCAAATATCATTTGCACTTGTTAACTTTTATTTTAAAGGACAGTAAAGTTACTAAGTTGCTCCTTTATTACCTTTGAAATCTGCATGGCCTGCTCTTCTTTCCATTGTAAAGACTATCTTGGACAGCTGGCCTACGTGTTCACCCTCTCTCTTTCCCATCAATCTTCTTTTGCATTTGTACCTTCAGTAGCTCCACAGGACATATGACACACATGTATCCATTACTCACATGGGTGGCTGAATTTCACACAAAATCATCGCTTTTATTAAATCGATGTACGTAAATGTGTTGTGTGGACCCCAAACGTGTTACTCTAACTGCGCCCATTTGTAACAAGAGGCAGAAGTTGTGTCTCTGCTATAATTTATCATTTCAACAAATATACCGAATATACTCTGATGCACTTCTTACACAGGCTCTTTTGTCTCATATAGACATTAAAGTCTTAGTCATAGCGTGGCAGTTGCAGCACAACTATAAATAATTTTACCCAGGGAAATGGCTGGATGGGTACATAGCACTTATTAACGCACAAGAAACACCATGTTTTTTCCTCTCTGCTGCATGAAAATACATGAAAAGAAAAATATGGAGAAAACAATTTGACATTAAATCAAATTTTTCTGTGTGATATTAACAAAAAATAAGAACTAAAACACGTCTGTTGATCCACTGAGAATCCACAGCTTACTGTGCAGTTCATTGTTCTGAGTGTTCAGTGTGAATAGTTGCACAAGTTATTGGTAGGAAGCCAAAGTAAACAAGGGTCTGGTAATTGCTAATTACTATTTGACAGACCACAGATAGCCAGGTGATTTCCTCTGGGAATGGCAAACCAAATCAGGGATATAACATCATTATAACTTCTGTTTTAAGACACTTTATTTTGTTGGGTATTCCTACAGCCATGCTTATAGCACAATGGCTATAAGACTAGCTAATTGGGTTTGCAGGCAGCTGGTCATTACTCAGCTAGAGCCACTGTAAAATATCTTAACAAGCCCTTGAGGGATGGCGAAGATATTTTGTAGGACATTGTTGGTCCCCAGAGGCTTCATTGTGCAGAGTTTTAGGGTACAGTGACATTCTGAACCCTTGGGTTGCACGACTTGTAGGTGCTTAAAGTGGCCCGGTTTCCTTATTTGCCATCTTAAATACTGTTATAATGTTGGACACACATAAAGTATTTAGCACAAAATGCATATCTTGGTCTAAATACTTGTTTTCAGACAGCCTTAAATTCACCAGATGTCTCAGATATGGTTATCCTATTCAGTTGCTCCTCTTCTTTAGTCAGTCAGAAGAAAGCCGACTTCAAGGGAGGCTGTGTTTTTGAAAAAAAAAAGGGAGCTGAAAGGGCTTATTTCAGTCAGCGGAGAAACGTATCCAAGGCTGTACCAGACACTAGGAAAAACATAGGAAATTAAAAAGTAAAATTAAAACTGAGGTGATGAAAACAAAGTCATAAGAAACATTAAGCAGATATAAAATCTGTCTAATAACAAAAAAAGTAATCCTCCTAAGACTCGAACTCTTCCACGGCATGTATTTTTAATTTCTCTTTGATATTTGGGCATATTGGGACCCAATGAATGTCAAAACAAAGAATTACCAGATTTTTTAAACCTGATTTTTGTTTCTAAGAAAAATGAGAGCCACATATGAGGATATTCGTTTAGAATTTTGATAGATCAGTGGCAGCTTAATGTCCTCGTAAGTGGATATCAGGCCCTTGTAGAGCAAAATTGAGTATTTTGGTCAAAATAACCCAAAATGTGACGTCCACATATGTGGACGCCAGGTCCTAGGAGGTTAAATCAAAAGCACATTTGAACACATCTAGTCTGTCATACCACCATCTTGGTAAAAGTACAAACTTTCTGTACTTACGTAGAAGTACAGATACTTGTATTAAAAATATTTTGGTAAAAGTTGAAGTACTTATTCGGTTTCTTTACTCAAGTGAAAGTGAAAAAGTACAAGCTCTAAAGTAAAACGTAGCTCAATGAAGGATGTTTCTACCTGCTATTTTTGTGTAAACTGAATTTTGAAAATAAAATGATTTTAGTATATGGGAATACAAACTTTAAACCTTTTCTCGCCACACCTAAACAGTAAAATGAGTAGAGTTCTGGTAGGTGGAGAAACCCACCTAAGAGCAGTTGTAGTGCCTACTGCTGCTGCTCTGAGGTTTGCTGCTCTTTGTTGATTCACACAACTGAAATCAATAGTTTTTTTATGAGCTATCTTAGCCAATTTCCACTCCCTACACTAACAGTATACTGTTTATACTATCTTTATACTAGACAGTATAAAGTGGGTTTAAATGTTGAATTCAGTGAATGAGACTAAACATTATCAGCTTGAATTCAATTAATCTCTGCTACACTTAATGTAACCTAACGCTGACCATGAACATTACAGCTGCTGTGCACCAGTGTTTTACTATGAATTCACAATAATACTGCAAGCTAACCTGTTCATCCTGCAGTAAACTACAGAGTATTTTCACACAAGCATCGAATAACACACAGTTATTATACCTCAGCACAACTCGCATTATATTCAGATGCACTATCTAATTTTTTAAAAAGATGACTTCACATGTAAGCTTTCAATTTCCAGTTTATCAAATCTCACTGAGCAGTCCTTACCTTTAAATATAACCTCCATCTCACAGTGAACTTATCTCCCACTCTCTTCTCTCCCTGTGGACTAGAGCAGCTGGACCTTTAGCAGACACAGTGTGCAGTAAACTACAAACACAAACTGTTTTATGTGTTTGCCGACATAAGCTGAGTTTGAAAAGTTGCATTTAAAATTACCTGCCACTTAAAAAAGCGTTACACTTTTTGTGCTCGCGCCTCTTCTGTAGCACCAGATAGATACTGAAGTATAAGGACCTTATGGACCCAGTGGGTCCAAAAACGCCCCCATGGGTCATTCTGGCTCACTGAGTATGTTTTTATTTCATTGATCTCTTTTTGTGTAACAAGCCTTGGAGATGGCTACGCCAATACGAGTGCCTTGTATGTGTTAATGTTCCCTCTGTTTAGCCTGAGATGGGTTTGATGTTTGAAGGTGTGCGGTGATGTGAAATAAAAAGTTCTCTCAACTGTGTTAACCCAAAGGTAACAAGCCTGTTTTAAAAAGGTAAGAAGCAGAAAGTGCAGATATTTGTGTCAAAATGTAGAGAAGCATCAGAAAAATAACCTGAAAATTGTACCTAAGTAACGTAAGGAAGTATTTGTACTTATTACGTCCCACTTTTGCAGCTTAGCATTCTCATGCTAACAGTGGACAACAAGGCACTGCTCTTTCAGGTCAGAAAAGACCTGAGAGCACGTACTGTAGGCATGAAAATAACCACTTTTCACCTGCTTAATTGTATCCCTGCTGTGATGGTGGAAATTAATCGAGACCCACACAAGCACAGCAGGCACATGCCAGGTTTAAAATGAGAACAATACATTAAAACAATGGAGCCACAGGAACAAAAAAAAAGGTCAAAACAATGGGGCATATTTTCTTATATGAATTTCTTTGCATTTAATGTATTCCACTTACTGGTGTATTGGTTAAATGAAACTTCCAGTCTTGTTCTGAGTCACCCTGATCAGCACTGCCTCTATTTATACACTTTATACACTGTGCTGTGCTGACTGTAGATTTGGTGTTTTCTCTGAGGCCTCAGCACGGCGCTTTTACTGAAATAAAGACGGGATGTCACACTGGAAGTCAAACACAACAATTTCGCTGATCGCAGGGAGCTGGTGAGACGTTATGAAACGCTACACCACCCTGAAAGGGGATATGACCCACAAATAGTCTGGTTACCTTGCAAAATGGTTTCCACTACTGGGTGCCGCTCACCCATGAAAACGCCATCTCCCCTCCATGTGTCAATACACCCGCCGTTGACAGGTGAAATGAGTTGTGGTAGTGGCACCTTGTCAAGTCTGCTGCGATAACTGGGACGTCTGACTTATATTCAAACCGTTCTTTTCCCAGATGAATGAGGGTTTTTTTTCCCCTTTCCTTTCCCTTTTTTTTAAACATTTTTTATTTAACTCACTATGAATTCTGTCAAAAGGCCGATTATGTTCAGAAGCATCTTGGGTAAAAATAACAATTGGTCGCCCCAGGGGTACATGGAGAAGAGAAACAGTGATGAGAATGGCAGAAAAGGACAGCAATTATCTTCATTTTTGTGTTTGTGTGTATGTGTGTGCAGAAGTGTGTTTTCATTAATATAATGGGAAAAGAAGAGGAAGGGAAGGAAAGCTGCAAATGGTAAAGGAGTTAGGCGTGACAATTTAAAATCAGTTGAATGCAGCGACTGAGGATGTATCTGAAAAAAAGACCTAGAAAGGCTCAAAATTCATTGAAGTAGGAAGAAATCGTGAAGCACGTTTATGTTATAGCATATGCTTAATGAGCATTATTCAACCCAAATAGTCTTTAGAATAAACTTTTAGAGCAGCATTGGAGAAAAACAACTTTAAAAACAACAGTGTTTCCACATCAAGGTGACATGCTCCGTACCGCTATGGGAATCAACACCAACTTTGCAAAGAACACAGCAGTGCAGCCGGCCGAGTTTGTAGGTTGGAGTCCTAATCCTGCCAAAACAAGCTGTCATCCAATAATCAAATAGAGGCTGGATCGATGGTGGCGGAGATCAACATGTCAACAACGAGCCTGTCTGATACCAACCGCTAGTTCAACATCGAAATTGACCGACGCTGCCCTCAGTTTGTCGAGACTGGGTTGGTGAAAGTGGGAGTGGGTGTGAGGAAAAACAAGCGGTTGTTCGAGGGCTAAATGCAAACTGCACAAAACTGCAGCCTAAGCACGATCAAAAAAGTGTACACGGAAACCTTTAAAGAAATACAGTTTTGTCCTCGCTGCTGCTCTGCAGGGAGAAGCAATTTCCCTACTTTTCACAAACTTACACCTGATTATTTTCGCATACTGCACCAGATGACACTCATTAAACTTGCATTTTTTTTTTAGCTATCTGAGCATCCTTCTCCTTATGTGATCCCGTTTGATACTGTAACCATTATACAGCGTCTGCTGGTGCAACACGCGTCAGCATTCCACATTCTCATAAACAGATATCGAGGCCCGGCAGGATTTCCAGACGCATTCTGTTTTTGTCCCTAAAGTGGTAGCCAGACAGTCCAGAGCCAAATAATCATTTGAGGCGCGTGGCGCAGAAACCGGCCTCTTCCGATGTCACTGATCCATAGATGTGTGGCATTGCTCGGGGTCGTTATATCCCACTGGAAAGTTAATCTTGCACCAATTAGTTCCAGCCCAGGAGGTACCACCAAGCGCTGTGCTATGAAATGGTGGTATCCTTTGGGAACCCTCCTCCCCGACTCTCTCTCCCACCTTTTTTTTTCTTTCTTCCCACACATCGACTTCTACACAATAAAACACACATACACATTCTCGCTCCCTCTAAGGTTTTCTGTATTGATCTAGCCATCATTCTATTTTAGCGCTGCAATTATGTCTGGTGATATTACCAGAGGGTGTTACATGACTCTTCTAATTGGTGTGTCGATATGACGTCAGGGCGTTTGCTGCTTTATGATTTCAGTTCCCACCTAAGTGCCTCTGATGTAACGTTTTTTCATCTTTCAAAGGGTAATTTCTTTTCGGTTTTGTTAGATGACGGATGCTCTCGTGCTTTTTAAATGGCCAGCCTGTGTAGCTCATTAGTATAAATAAATTCCTTTTTCGAGTGCTCTGCATTTTACATCGCCCCGTATCGCGTGATGTCTTGCAGTAAACTGGCCCTTGTCTGTGACTCACACGATGTACTTATTTTAAGATGTACTTTGCTTGAACAAAAAAAGGAAATCAAAGTTAGAGCACAGCCAAAGATTAAGAATAATTCGGTTTATATGCTTTAAACATAGCATGAGTAAAAGTGAACATAATGTGCTTTGTTTTTCTTAAAATAAAGATATATAGCTGTAGCTGTACAGCTATCTGAATCGCATTGAAAATGGGAGGTTTAGCTTCAAATTGAAAGCTGTCTGGTATTCCCTGCCACTTTGATTTGGTGATTTTCTTTACCTTCTTTCTATATTTTCTCTCCGATCTCCCACCCTGCCTTCACATTTCTTCTCTCTTTATTTTGCTCCCCTGTTTATCCCACTTGCTTTCATTTCATCATTGCTTGATTTCTCACTCCCAGCCCCTGTTGCCTACTTCTCCCTATCCACTTTTCTCTGAACAACTATTTTCACATGTCTGTGTGACATGACCGGGGGGCCTGTAAACGGGGATTGTGACAGATGCAGATGAGTGTGTGACACCGAGAAGTTCAGGACTGCTGTCTTACATATTGCCTTTCAGCATGCAGGCTGTCATGCACGTTGCACTGATATCATTGTGCGACTGCTTCTTGACATCCTAGAATGCACCCACGAGTCCTGTTTTTTTAAGAGTTGTTTGTGCATAAAATACTTTTTTTATTGAGAGGTGCTATACGGATAATAAAGATGCCTGCTAACCCTTGCCTTAACACTTCAATTTTTGTGTTAATCTCAGAAAAACAAGACTCAAAGCAGCACTTCATGACTTACTTGTATAAGTGTGTTTCATGTCCATGAATTTCAGTCATCTGCTAAACTATATTGCCAAAACTATTCGCCTGTCTGTCTTCACACAATTTCAGCGACATCCCATTTTTAATCCTTAATATGATGTCGGCCTACCCTTTGCAGCTATAACTGCTTCAACTCTTCTGGGAAGGTGTTTATGGGAACCTTTGACCATTCTTCCAAAAGCACATTTGTGAGGTCAGACACTGATGTTGGACAAGAAGCTCCGACTTGCAGTCTCCACTCAAATTCATCCCAAAGGTGTTCTGTTGGGTTGAAATCAGGACTCTGTGCAGACCAGTAAAGTTCTTCCACACCAAACTTGCACATCCATGTCTTTATGGACCTTTAGCAGTCATGTTGGAACAGAAAGTCAACGTTGTTGGGAGCATGAAATTGTCCAGAATATCTCGGCATGTTGACCCCGCACCACCAAACTTTACACTTGGCACAATGCACTCAGACAAGTACCGTTCCCCTGGCAACCGCCAGCCCCAGACTGTCCAATTCAGGGTCAAGAGGGGCTGGAGCCTATTCCAGTCATAGGGTGAGAGGCAGGGTACACACTGGACATGTTGCCAGTCTGTAAGGCTCATAGTAAACATTATACATGCTATCCAAAAGAGTAAAAAGGACCATTGTGCCTAAATACTATCAAAGTGCAGCGAGCTGAGCTGGTTATCATGGCTGAGAACCTACACAGACAGCCCCTCCAGTGAATGCACACTGACCTTCACAATGAGCCCTGTTTTTATGCTGTAAAAAGGACTGTTCTAGTTAATTGCCAGTAAGATATGCTAATAATAAATTCATAAATATAGTCTAATGACAATTACAGATGCAGATACAAATGTGGTCCTGGTTGCAAATCAGACAAAATGTAAGAGCTCCGTAAATACTAAGCCATCACTGGACTGTACGATAAATGCCACCGACTGTGTTATCTCCTCCTGGATTTTATGAGACTGTCTTTTCTTTTTCAACATAATTTGCTCTGTAGAGTCAAAACAGCCTCAGCAAATTCAACATTTTTACTGCCAACAGGAGAAGAGCACACTGATCTGACTAGGGGGGAAAAAACTGCTGCGTGGACCTAAAAATATGCTAGAAATTATTAATTTTCCAGCATGCTTCTCTACATCTTTATCTCCATTTATTTTTCTGTATTTTGGTTTATGGCTGATTGCTGATTTGACTGGGAGGACATTCAGACTTCAGTTTGGGGGCCCCTCTGGACACAGATATGTGCTTATGTAGAGAATTGCTCATGCTCCACTGGAGAATCTGACTGTCTTTGCCAGCCAAGCCTCATCATGGCAGATTTGCCTGCTCCCTCATTGTGTCTAATTCCTTTTGCTGGCTAAAAATCCTGACCATCCGCAATCGAGACCCCCTGAAGAGCCAGACTTAGCGGGTTTCCCTCTAGACCCTGATGATGGTATTCTCGTGTAAAGAGGCTCGAGCTGCTGGGACAAAGCATGAGTGAGCCACTTTTAGCAATTACCCTCTTTTTTTTGTCTCGTTATATCAATACTGAATGGAAGCGAAGTACCCTAACATGTCTTGCGCAAACAAGATAAATAGTTGCAGTCAAATGTCAGTGTCAAAATTTGTTTTATGCTTCAATCACCACAGAAATATAGTCATAAATATGCCATTAGTGTCTTTTTTTATCCGCTGCACGGATTGGTAAAGAGCGCCTCCCTGATATACCACAGTGTAAGACAAAAAAGTTTGTATAAGTATACTGTTATTACTTTTAAAATATTTAGCTCCTGTCATACAGGCGAACTCTCGTGGTGACAGAGAAGTACAAGTAAATAGGGATGAGTCAGACATTTAAAAATAACACAGTTTCTCACTAAGAACTTCCCTCCTCCTGCCGACTCTCACACATTCTCACTCAGAATTTGTTCTCGAGTGAACCCATAACACTTGAATATCACACATGGAAATTTTCTGAATATCTTAACTCTGAAAGAATTATCATTTAACCTGATTTTCTGAAAAGAGTTTAATCACATTAAAGGTCTGGGAAATGAAGTCAATTAAATGAGTTTTAATTAGGTTTTATCATTCTGGACATGCTGTGGGTGAGTTGTAAAAACTGGAGTGCTGTGATTGTAACCTATCAAAAACAAATGGAAGACGCAGCAAATTAATGCAATAAAATCAACTCCCTAGATGTCAAAGACACGCTTCTCTTTGTGTGTCTGTTGATGTGAACTCTATTTCAACCTTATCCTCGGGAGAGTCCTGCTGTAATTGAAATAGGAATAGTGTCTCCGAGCCCGGTACCATCCCCTCATCCGCTATGTACAAATGGATTGTTAAATGGACATGCAGCAAATGTTTGAGTTGATTTTTGTCACCCACAATCTGTCAGGGCGAACATTCATCAGGGGACATATTGATTTAGCAATATGGGTGAGATTGGCTGGGAGTTAGGAAGCAGTATATCAAACCACAAATCAAGAGTTCAGAACACTCAGGAACAGGTAGTGCTGGACTGAATCCTGAGTGAAAATGCAAGATTCGGTTAGTGGTCACAGTTTGCAATAAGAATTAACAAATATTACAGAGGATGAAATGAAAATCAGCAGGTGATCGTATTTTACCGTATAATAAGTAGCAGTTTTAGTCGATGGAAGATCAATCAGGTCTCCTAATGCGATGTTTCAAAGACACTAACAGAGCTCCGGTGAGGGCAGCTCATCTATACCCAGGCCGCATCCGCTTTGTTCAAAAACTGCTAAATTAATTAAAATGTCAAGGCAAACAGTCTGGAAAATTACAGTAGGTTGACATTTCTACTAATGCCACCGAGTTAACATGAATAAAATTGTGTTCTCGAGGCAGATTGACTAACTTGATTTCCACTGGCTTTTCAAGCCCGGAGTCAGTTCAGGACAAGTTTGTTTGATGTACTTGTTCAGGAAGATAAGGAAGAACAGTTTACAAACGCACTGGGTGTTCAAACTGTCCAGTAATGGTATAAGACTGTTCGGCAAACTCACTTGTTCACTCGTAGCAAATAGCGCAAAATTACACTCTTGTTTTTTATCAGTCGAGCAGTACAAGGATAATGTACTTTTGTGTTATGTTTCTTTGGCTGCATTTGGTTGTGCTCATTGGTTCTAAATGAAAATAACATTTTCTGGTCCTAATTGGGTCGATTTGCTTTTGAACCTGTCACTGCGCTGCAGGCAGCACCTTCTTTGGATGTATTGAAATCAAAGTAGACTTCTACAAAGAGCGAGCGCACACCTACGCAGCGAGTGAAACTCAAACACAAACACACTGTCATAGAATATACAGAAATTCATACGTTTGCACATTCATAGACACACGCAGGAAGAGCACGCAGCGCTCATCTACAGAGTGTGACTTTAGCAGATTGTCAGCTTTTGCAGACAGAGACACGTCAACATCACAGGACCCCCCCAACCCGTGACAGGCGTCTCCATGGCACCCTTCAGATCACTGTGGCGCCACTGCAGCAGCTCCTTACATTTCAATCTCCCCTCTTTTCTTCCCCCACAACTCAAGCACCGGGGTCTGGAAATACATTTCAGAACAGAGCGGGGTTTTGCCCACACACGTACGCGTACCTGCACAGAGCTCACTTGCAAACTTTGAGAAGAAAGGAGCATCACCGTTCTCAATCCGTGTGGTGTTAAAATGGGACGCAGCCAGTATAGGCGAACATGTCAAATCAAAGTAAGTATCGTGCGTTGCTTGATACTTGGGTCACTCCACCTCAGTATATCTTGGTGACAACATCTGCATTCTCTATGTTATCTATTTTCTTTCCTCTGTGGAGTGAATGTTGGTAGGCATAGCTGCTTTATTTGAATCATAATGTAATTTGTGATGATTGTATGAAAACCCAAATGAAAACTGTCAGATAAAAAGGGAAAAAACAGCTAAATAAAATGCTTTCTGCAGTTGTATTAAGTGTACAAAACACAGAAAGAAGAGCCAAGTCAATAAGAACAAGTCTAAACAGAAGTGAAGTCATTGCCCATCATACTTCAGTGTAACTTTGTCATCTATCCAGATATTAAAGGTATTTATTTAACTCTCTTGATATTCATCTTTGTATTGTGGATATATGAAGACTATTGCTGCAAACACCTCTGGCTCTATAAAACAAAAACCTTTAAGTGCATCACATGTATACGTTTAAGAGTATTAGGTGCAGACTGGAGCATGTTACAGACATTAAATATCTTGTACTCTGTACCTAGTTGAACAAAATCAGCAATATGTCTGTGAGTCCAGACCCTTTTCTTTCCAAGCTACTTATAAAATCAGCAATATAATACAATGTGTCATCTGCATACAAATGTGCAGAACAATGATCAAAAATTGAACTATTTATGGTCCTGGACCAAGAACCAAACTTTGTGGGAAAACCCTTGGTCATAAGTAAAAGACTGGAAGCAAATCACTTTCTGTAGTAGTTCCAATACAATTGGTAATTACAGAAACATTTGCCTAAACTGAAACCAAAACTATTTACAATATATAAAAGTACAAAATAATTATCTCATTTAGTGCATTGACAATGTTATTCATAAAACAATGATTCGTTATTGTCAGAAACCAGATTGATATGAGCTTAGAGCTGATTTGTTGACAATTTTAAGTTGGCAATGTGTAGGCAACTGCATAATGTTGTATAATTTACATATTGGTCTGTGTGGTTGGGTTTTCATACTAGGGCACATTTGTCATGGCCCTGGGTCATGTGACCCAGTATTCTGAGTTTCTTGGTGTTTTGTTATTCTTTTTAGTCTAGTTACATTCTGCCATGTTTCATGTCTAAGTTTTCTTTGTTTGTCAAGTTCAAGTTATGTCTGGATTTCCTTATGTTTCCTGTTTTATTTTGAAAGAGTTTTGTGTTTATTATGTTTAGTTTCACGTGTCCTGTCATTATGTTAATTGTTGTCAGCTGTTTTACCCATGTGCTTCTACTTCCTTTGATCATTCCTTATGTGTATTTAGTCTGTGTGTTCCACTCAGTCAGTGTCAGATTGTCTGTTAACCTCACCAGAGTTTTCATAGGTTTACTCCATTGTTTCTCTGTGTTTTATAGTTTACTCAGTGTTCACAGTTTGTCATAGTTTTTCACTGAGTGTCACAGCCTTTTTGTTAACACAGTGTTCATAGCCTCCTTAGTTTCCCTAGTTCCTTGTTTTTTCTTCTGCAATCAGCCAATAAAGGCTCGCTTTATTTTTGAAACTACGTTTTGTCTCCACCGTGTCTGCATCTGGGTCTACCTCTTTCCTCACACCGGCGCACCCCGTCGTGACAACATTCACTGTATTACAAAAAACAAATGTAAATAATGGAAAATGTCCTTGTAAATTTCTGCCAGAACATTTTTTTTTTTTTTTTTTTTTTACAGAAGTTTATTGATATAAACCCAAAAAGGAAAATAAAATGATACAGCAACGTGTACTAAAAGTAAAACCAATGTGGTTTTGCAGTAAGCACGTACCCAGCAACATGGGGAGGCAGAGAAGCAGCAGAAATGCTGTTATTGGATTTCACCATCTGCCAAAAATTCTGCAGGATTAAATGAATAAGAGGTTGAGACCAAATTCAAGGAGTTTTACTCACAAGGGAAGTTTATTACTTTCTAATCATTGCAAACAAAGTCCAGTGGTATGCAAGGTACCAAGCTTTATTTATTGACAGAAATACTCTATGGAAAATATGAACTATTGTCTGGGTTGATCATTTTAATGCCATAATTATTCACAACAGTAACAAATGTTGGAATGAATGATTAAAATAAATGAAAGATGAAGGTCACATTTTTTTCTTTTTTGTTCTTTAATATTGCTGTAAAATAATCAGTGAGATGGTTCCTTTACTATTAATGCATCATGGCAAGATGTGAAATAGACGCACCGGTTCCACCATGCAGAAGTTGCATTACCAGCAGGGGGCGATAACATATTGAAAGCGGTATTGAGCAAAAACACATGAAATACACCCCATGGTCCTTAATCGTCAGAAATGATTAAGCTAGGCAGACATGCAAATGTGTTAATGATGTCTGTGTAAACGCTTTCTCTGCTGTTACTGCAGCTTACCGCAACTTCTGCATGTGTGTAGATTTCATGCTTTTGAAAGGCAAAGCAAGAAATGGACACGGTGGACCTCTGTGTCTATTAGACATTTTAAGTCTGTATAAGAAGTCAGAATCATAAAAAGTAGGCCTCGTTTTAAGATTATTTGAGAACATGAAGCTTGAAAAAATCTCCATCAAGTAGTCAGAAACATTAGTCAACCAATCAATGTGAAAATCTCCAGAGACTATCCTTTTAGTATACCAAGAAAAGTAACTCTCAGGATCCGCTATACAGGAAGTGTATAAATCTCGATGACTACAATGGAGTTATTACACCCACAGTTTACCATTAAGGGAATGAAATAAAGACATTTGGGCACAGTAACAGCATAACAAATACAAGAAGAAAAACTGGATTTGACAGGGAAAAAAACATTAATGTCAAAAAGCTATTACAAGAATGATTTTTGCTTCTCAAAATACAGAATTTTTGCATCCCACAGTCCAAAGGTATAAAGGCTGTTTGACTGAATCTCCTAAACGGCCCCCAGGAATGAATAAGTAATGGTCCAATCCCAATGTCCGCCCTCACAGTGTCAAACACTTTGATGTTTGTTTTCGATATTTCTCCAGAGGGGCTCTTGGTTATTCACATGTGGAAATGACAATTGTATGAAGTGTGTTCCTGACTGTTTTTGAGTCTTTTAAACAAACCACTTTGAACATGTGGTAAAAAATTATGGAATGAGCGTTCAAAACAGACCGACTTGTAGACAGCATATCAGTGGCATGTGGTTGTTTGTCCTTGTATGAAGTAAGTTTAGAAATAAATGATTAATTCTATCCAGTAAGTTTAGTTTAATTACTAACAGACAGCACATAAGGACTTCACAGTCACTTAAAGTAAGAGAAAAGCTTCTGAAAATCAAAATATTTGATATATCTAAAGTGTTCTTTTATTTATTTTTTTTCCCCATTACCTTTTAAGGACCTTACACCTTCATGCAATCATGTGCATTAATTGAACATTTACTGTAAGAGGCCTGAGTTTGTGTTAAAGTTAGATGTCTACAATATTTGGACCAGATGCCAATTGTTCCAATTCCTAAAGTCTTGTGCATATTGCAGGATAATAATAATAAATGCATTTTTAGTGCAGAGAGGGTATGTAAAGATGACCAATACTTTCTTTTTGACAGCAGCTTTCATTAACAGGTCACTAGTGTGTCCACAGTTCTTCCACAGAAAGTCAATGACATTAGGCATCTTGAGAAATATTTGAACTTTGTGTCACAAGCAGATTTTTCCATCATAGAAGCTCCTGAATGTCCCTGACTTTCAGAGATCTGGTCGCAGCATCACTGCCAGTCCCCTGCTGCTAAACTGTATCCAAACACGGAGTGATTTGCTTGTCACGCGTCGTTTTGAAGCTGTTCACTATCGGACATCCAGGCTCAGGCTGTCTAAGTTCAATAAGAAAGATCTGCATTGACTCATCTCTCTTCTTTCCAGGTGTTTGGCCTCTAGTCTATGCTACATTATTTCCACTCTCCAATGCTGTAAAACCCAATGCTGACATCTCTGCTGTAGTCAAATCTCTGCTTACTTTAAATTGCACTCTTCATTTTTCCTTCTCCCTTGCTCCTCAATGCAACCCACCTTCTTCCCATCACCATCTCACACAAGTCATTCCATCCAAGCCTTCATCTTATCATCATCACCACCACCATCTAGACCCTGAGAGCTCCTGCCCTAATTCCTATCACTGCTGGGATTTCATTCTGCTATGATGGGCCATTGGAGTCTAATTGCCAAATAGCATGATTGAATTGTGCAGATCAATAAATGATGTTTAATACCTTCCAATGATCTCTCCTTATTGAATTGTATTTATTACCCTGTCATATGTCAGTCAACAGTATCCTGCGCTCTCACTGGTAATTGCTTGAAACACTTTCCTCAAAGTTCAGAAACATCTATCTGATGATCCACTTACTTCATGTGGGTTTTATTCTTTTTTTTGCCAGCAGCTGCTTTAAGTCACTGAATGTCATTGACTTTCTATAGGCTCTGATTGCCTGATCACAGCCAATTGCCTCCTGTGTGGACACAGCTACGCTCGGGTTTCACTGTGGCCAAGATTGTTTCAGATTGACTTTGACTTTTGATTTCATAGATTCCAATTGGGCTCGAATAACATGTGTTTGGTTTTTTGTTTGTGTGTGTGTGTGTCTCTTGTATTCCTGTTGCTCGTTGTAGCAGTGAACACACTCTGGCATGGTCATCCCAACTTTGCTACGCTTTTTTTGTCACGTTCAACTTTTGAACTTCTACCATAGTGTGGCGGTTTTAGAGACACAATCAAAGATATCGCCACAGTTCTTCCACACTGATCATCTTTCATCTGGGATAACCCAAAATCACAGTGTTTACACAGCATAAAAAGCCCGTAGGTGGGGAACTAAAATGAGCTTACTGGTAGGATGATGACAAACAAGGGGTTATTTATGGCTTGGGGTGTTGCAGCAAGCTGAGTCAGTACATGAAAAAGGTTATGTGTTCTTCTGATATAGAAAACCATATGAAACTGCATGCTAGAAAAACACAAAAAAAGAAGCGGGAATAGACAACTATATGAAAGTTTTGTACCAATTCATCATGTGCATCTTGCTTATTTAAAACACATTTTATTATATCAGATATAAAGCCTTAAAGTATGAGGCAAACCCAATGAAAAATAAACAAATACAAAGCACAAAGGCAGCTCAACTAATAAATGATGGATTCTATTGTCATTTCAGTGCAGTAACCATCTAAGGCAACCTCGAGCACTCCTGAGGTTTAAAAAACATGTTATTGATTTTACAGTTGTTGCTCTGTGCAGCATGTTAGTGGCATATTTTGAGGCACTTAGAAGTAGAGGCCATCACCGTGGCCTCTTGTGTCAGCGGGAAATGAACCCAACAAGGGAGCTGGAGAACAGCAGCATGCAGGCCCCTGGGGAACTTACTTATTGTGACCTCGCGTGGCCCGCTCCACTCGTGGCTGCCTCGCTGAGAGTCGTGTTGCAATGGTCATTCGGTTTCAAAGAGCTTACCACCGCTTCACAGATACCTGAAAAACAAAGAATTAAGGAATTACCATACAAAGGATAAGCATGAGCACACTTCAGACAGGAAGATATATAATTATGCATATACCCTGCTCACTGAGATTTAATTATTCCTGGCTATGAAAGCAGTAATCTTACTTTTCCCTACACGTGCTGACTATAAATGCAGGTTTTATTTATTGGTATGTTTAAGTATTAATTAGTCAGTGTCACCCGTTGGTGTGCTGTCTTCCCAGTCATTTTTGTCTTCATTCACCTAACTTGACCTTTATATTTTCCACAGCTTTCTCAAACTCCTGATTTTTTTACCAGTTTTTTTTTTTACGCTCCGTGAGAAGAGAACAGCCTCTGCTGTCGCTCAAAAGTCGAGGCATGCTGTCAAAGATGTTTTATCTGAAATTTTTACTTTGTTTATCATCGAGTGTGTGGGATGCTTTTCATCCTCTCAGCTCAGTGAGTCCTCAATTCTTGTTTGTGTGTGGGTGTTTGTGTGTGTTTACACAGCTCGTAATGCCACAGAACTGCCCCTCAGAGTAATTAAGAGCTTACCCCGTGATCCACTCAGGCAACACAGGGGACTGGCTTCACTCAATACTGCCGGGCCTCCATCACTAGACGAGCGAACGAGGAGCAGAAACACTGAGTGCTGCGCAACAGACAATCAATTCCTTCATATCATTCTCCCTTAATCACATTCATGATCGTCTCTCTGGTGAGCAACTGGTGAGACGTGGTGAAAGGCGTTGGAAATTGAGGATAAAAATGAAGGAAATAATAATATGAATGGTGGGCACAGAAGCTCCAACAGGCTAAAACTATCCCCCACTTATATTCAGTGGGTCTCTGTCACATGCACAGTCACAGAAACCAAACAGAGACTTGCTCACTGACTCTTGCATTGTGTTACGTAGATGAGATGAGCCTTCATTAGACAAATTAAGCTGATCGCCATCTTTATTGGAAAGTTGACACATCACACTGTTTTTTTTAACTGTTTCCTTAAATGCTGAGTATCCGTTGTGGAGATGCAATGACCTAAAAAGACCTCCTATATCCAGGTACAGATGCTCATTTTTGGTCTGTCAGGAGTAGGTTTGGCTCTTTGAAGTGTTAATTCACTCTCTGACCTCTTCACCAACTATCCCCACTGAAACCAGGGTGAGGAGTACAGTACCAGAAGCTTTACATGACAGGGAAGGTTTTTTGTTGTTTTAAAGCTGGTCTACGATGGCTTTGCAGATTTATTTAGCAGCACTGGTTTGCTTTATGCCAGTTTTTCCCAACCACTGTGCCACGGCACATAGGTGTGCTGTGAGAAATGATCAGGTGTGCCATGGAAGATTATCTGGTTCCACCTAATGAGTACTCTAAGCGATCGGCATGATTATTTTACATTCTCTTCCACTAGAGGGCAGTACAACTACCTGCTCTAATTAAATGGGTTGCCAACTTCCAGTAAAACAGAAGTAGACAAAGAAGAAATTACATGATGGTCATGCTGTGAGATGACACAGCGCGTGATAGCAATAGATAAATATTTGAAAAGAAAAAGTAGTCAATCTGACCTGGGTCCTGGAGAAAATTCCGACCCAGATGAAGGCCGTAGCATGAGTAGTGGTCAGAAGAAAGCAAAAAATGTATATTGGGAACAAACAGAGCCAATTCTGCTATGCCTGGTGCTTTTTGTGACATTTGTGTTTGGTGGTGTGCCGTAGCTCCAAAAGGTTGGGAAACACTGCTTTGTGCTACAGTCACACAAGTGAAAACAGCACTTGGAGACTCTGGCATAACCAAAATTATTGTGACCTTGTACAAAGAGCTTGTGATCCTGTTGCCTTTGAAATGATTGCTTCGAAGGAGAGACCAGGTCTGCAACCACTTGCAGTAAGCTCCTATCAAGATGGTGATAAAGCGACAGGAAGCTGGAGTCAGTCGGCTATCACGTTGCTTCTGAACGGGGTTGATTTGTCTACGTACGAAATCAGAATCCAGCCAGAACCTCATAGATCTGAAAGAAAGTCATCCACAAATAGAGACCTAGGTGCTGCAGGACAGGGATTTAACTGTAGAAACCACTAAAACATTCATAAACCCAATTTCTGAAAACGCAAAACCGTAAAAAGAAGAAGAAGAAGATCTGCAAATCTCATAATGCCATGAAGCCCAAATTTTTAAACTGAGAAAACATGCAATTTTAAGAAAACAATTTTTTTAATTTGATGGCTGCAACACATCTCAAAAAGTCTATGATTCAATATCAGCAGTCCTGGGTTTTCTTTACATTTTTTTGACTTATGATGAGTGAAAGGCCTTTACCTGGACCACTCTAAAATCTGTATCTACCTTTTGGTATTGATGGTGACAGTCCAGTTCAAGTTTCCAGTTCCACAGACATACCATCAAAGATGCAGAGATGTTCCTGGCAGTCTGACAACAGGTTGGATGGTCCCTCTCCTCTTTAGTCTGGATGTTGCAGCAGAATTTCAAATGTCCATTTTTCTGATCACAGAACAGTTTTCTATTTTGCCTCAGTTTATTTTAAATGAGTCTCGGTCCAAAGAAAACAGCTGCATGTCTGGCTCATGTTCACATATGGCTCCTGTTTTGCATGACAGAGCTGTAATAAGCATTTACGGATGGGACAGTGAAGTCTGCTCACAATCATTTCTAAGACGGTCACTTCTTTTGATGATATCATGTACTGTAGATGATGAGATTTTATTGACAATTTTATGTTGAGAATTATCGTGAAACTGTTCCATCATTTGTAGATGCCGTTTTTTTTTTTTGTGGATTGAGTAATCTCAGTAATCATTACTTGAGGGAAACTATGTGACTCTTAGATGTTCTTTTTATACCCAATCATTTTATGAACCTGTTGCCAATTAGCCTATTTAGTTGCAAACTTATTCCTCCAGTTTTTTCTTTTAGTAGGCTACTTTTCACTTTTCCAGTCTGTTTTAAAACTTTTTTTTTTTTGATGTCATCAAACTCAAAATGATCAAATTTATAAATTAAACATCAAGTATTGCAGTTCTTTGCAAAGCTCTTTGAGTTGGTACATAATTGTTTGCCTCCCGTCAGGCCACCTCTGCAATTGGCTTTCAATTGAAAGTTGAGTGTGTAACACCTTGAACTTCTAGGCAACTGGTTGGCCTTCCCAATTGCTTGAAACTTGCGAAATAAGAAACCAGTTACTTTTAAATAAGAATAAATGATAATAAAGTTCATACAGTGGCAAATGTGCCCCTGTGTTTGCTAATCTTGCTCACTGGACATTTTAAATTCCAACTCTTCTGAGCTCAGTACTATGCTATGCTTCCCAGTTTGAAGGTAGTGAGACTTAATCATTTTAGTTCAGACTGCTGCTTCATGTCACATTATGATATTAAAGCTTGGTTAGCCTGTCACTTTGTCCATTGCATCATTACTAGAGTGACATTTCAGTTACTGTGTCTTCTGATGCGACTGCTTTGTGTTGTTCTGCTCTTTAGAGCTGCAGTCATTTGATCTTTTCTCTTCAAGTCTTCAACGATTTAAAGATGAATATAGGATTTAAGAAAAGACAAACCTAGAGTTAAAATGCACAACTCATACTTTAAACGGAAATGTCTTCTGAACCAAATGTGAAAGGTAGATTTAAAAACTTCAAAACTTTTTTTTTTGGAGAGTCTTTTCTGTAGTCATCTTCAATTCGTGGCATGGTGTGACGGATTCTAGTGATGACCCAGTTTCAATGTTAAAAAAAAAGGTTTGTCTTAGAAAGGGTCTCATGCAAAATACATAATATTTTAATCAATGCAAGTCTGAAATCAAAGACAGTGGATTGCTGGTTAATAATGACTGCTGTGGAGATGGACGGATCTTTGAATTTATCCCGTTTTTGACACATTTCAAGACACATACTGTCGTTATGAAGAACAAAGAGCTTGGCGAAGGAAGCGCTTTTGGCTACAGATTGATTTGTGTGTACACAGACAACACATACATAAAAACTGTCCCCAAAGCTCACACCAATTTGAAACAGGCAAGGTTATTCATAAAGAGATAGATGTAGCTTTTTGCTTCTGCTGTCATTTGACGATCCATCTTAATGCATGATAATACCGGCTGTTGAGTTTTTCCCTTTGCCAGGCTCCACACCAATGCATCCAGTTTGTCTGTTACAGAAGGCTGATGATAGAGACAAATTACCGCTCATAGCTGGTTTACTGTACTTCCCTGTGGCCAAAGAGGTGGCTGGAGGCCACAACATTTTAAACACAGGGAGCCGATCAGCTGATATATGTGAGGTTATCGGGAGGGGGGAAGCAAAATTGAGGAAAGGGGCTTAAGCATTCGTAATTTTGTTATGCCATTGATTGCAGGTCACATATCTAATGTTTGCAGACTGAAACAAGAGGATTTATGAGGTACAACGTAATGGAAAGTTTACTGCTATTCCACTCTGAGCCAAAGCTTGTCTTCTTCTACCATTTAGCAGGGACAATATACGAGGCACTAATGGAAAAGGCAAGCAAGGCATGTTAAATATCTTGCTCCTTATCAACACAGGGCATGACAGGTATATGGCGAAGCATTACAATGTTTCCCCCCTTGATGCGAAATCAATACTGCGACATGTTCAACCGCACATGCCACGACGTCCTCTTAATTGAATGTGATGTAGCATCTGCTGAATTTGCACTTGTGCTCGGTTTGCAGCAGCTTTACATTGCCTTTGAAAATATCGATAGCTTCTCTATACCTCTGCAAACCATATAGGACGCATCCGTGCAGTGTGTGACTTTTATCAAGCCTGATGACAAGGACAAATACTGTAGATTGAAAGTGTGAGTGCCTAAGTATGCACCTAAAACTTCATTACACCACTGCATTAGACTAATGTATGTAAACCTTTTGAAGTTTTTATTTTTATTACTTGCTGCTAAGAAAGCATAATCTACGCCTGTAACTGTCACTTAGGCCTGTGACAGACTTTTGCACGGGTGTGGAAATGGCATGCATTACGAAATGCCCCGTATTTGTCACAGTTTTGGGAGTGAAGCAGGCAGTTGTGCTGATGCCATGAGGAAAGCTGGACATTTTTTTGTCCTGCTGCCCTGCTAATGAGTGGCACATTAGTGGAGCCTTGTAAAACTTTCCATTGTCATAACAGGCAGATGTGTCCTTGTTACTGTCTATGTACCAAATCTGCTCGCTGCAAGAGGATGGGAAGAATTTGTGTTCTTATTCTGTCTGACTGTCCTGTTCATGGCTCCGGAAATGCAAAATTAAGCAAATGTAACTAATAATGGGCTGCTTCCCAAAAGCGAAACCTGCCAAACGGTGACGTACATGGATAATTGTTAAGACAACATTATTTGGCATAAATATTGGTGGCTGTGGACTGTGATCTTGCACGTTGCTCGGTTTGACTCTAATAGCGTGTTCCAAAACCCAAAAGTGGTTAGCAGCAGGAAAAATAATCTTTTGAATTTTAATGATCTTTTTTTTTTCTTTTTAAACATGGATTGTGTGTATGCGGGTACGAGCCATAATGATGATTTTTTTTTTCCCTCCTCTTTTGCTTTTGCAGCTCACCTCATGTCTGCCCTTAATGTCCGTGCCTCTAACACTTCAAATACCTTGTTGTCTGAGCAGGACCATCATCCACCCGCCATCCTGCTCTCATTTGTCTTTTACAATCTCAGCTAGTACATGTCAGGTCATCAGCCTGTTTGTCCTCCCCCCCTATTGTTACCCTGAGATGCGTTCAACAGCCCACTGCGGTGCAGGATAAATGCAATCATTTGGGATTTAGCACATGAGCGGCGGATGGAGTAAACGAGGGGAGAAGCTGTTGTGCTAAACTTTCATGTATTTCGATGAAAACTGGTTTATTCTTAATTTTCTAGAGTTGATTTTAATGTTGTTTATGTGGTTGGATTACATTATGATGCTGCAAAAGCTCCAAAATGAGTGTTAATGAAGTCATTCTAAAGTTAACGCACGCTGTGATCCTGACATGAGGTTAAGGTTGTCTTTATTTTCTTTCCTTGTTTTTTCTGTTTTCTGCATTGTGTAACCACTCTTGAAGATATATTTGGATCTGCTTTAGCAAATGAAATAAACTTGAAATAATTAAAAGACAAAGCAGAGGATTTACTTGAGCCAAGGACAGCAGCGTCTATTTTCAAAACCCATAAACCGTCATAATAAAGTGTCTACGTGTACGTGATAGATGCGATAACGACTAGGAACACAATAAAAGCAGTTATACCATACCTAGTCGCCTTGAACCATCCAACTGAAGTTTTTTTGTGCTTTTGTGTGTTGAGACTTCAGTGTCAGCACTCAATCCTAGCAATGAATCATTCTCACCTTTTCCAGTCCATTATACTTATGTTTCGCAACTGCGTTCATGCTCATCGTTAATCAAGTCACATGACAAAGCAATCAAAACAAACCTTACTTTTAACATTTCCTTGATAGAGCTTTGGTTTACAGAGAGGAACGGGAGGAAACTGACCCCCCACGGGCAGTTGCTCAATGTCAAGGTCAATGGCGAGTTGTCAGAGCTACAAGGAAAAATCCATTACCGCGGCAGGGGAAAGGTGTTATATTTGTCATTCTCAAATGAACAGCAGCTATTTGTTCCCCATTGGTCAAGTTTGCACTCGTCGGGAGTTTGACCTGACTATGGCAAACATTCAGACCTCCCTTCTGTGTAGGAAAAACTATCACTAGTCCCAGTCTTACCTTTCGATTTCTTCTTCTGCATGTGAAATACTCTGTTAGGGAATTTGGATGGAAAGTGGTTTTTCAGCTAAGTACGAGTATGCACCACTCATTATATTTTAATTAATGAAGAAGACTTTTCTAAAACTGTTATGACAAGGCAGTGATTTCTATACGGGATCGGGCTATTGGCGAAATTCTGGTCTGGTCTGAAAATATGCTTGACTGATGCATCTTGACACTAAATGAGTACGAGAACAAGGCCACCTGAATTTCATCCAAAAGATGTTGACATTTGAGTTCATGAAAGTCAAATATTATCAACCAGATATTTTTTGAAAAGAGTCCATTCAGATCCATGGTTATAAATGAACTGCAGCTACGTTTTTTGGAATTTTTTATATCAAGCACTGAAAGCTTATAAGTCAAAGAAACAAATGTAGAATATGAGGTGGTTTTCCCATCAATGAAACAAGCAAAAGTGCTGCATTACCTCACCCAGTAGATATTGATTTACCTGTTAATATGCTAATTATGTATGAAAGGGGCCACACAATAGGGAAAACTCCATTGTCAGGCAGAGAATACATCAAAATAAAAAAAAGAAGAATATAGTGAAGAGTCAGTGCCCCTCTTTATCACAGTCCTATTGTGTAATGAGATGAAATGATTGCACAAGAGAGGCATTTAAAACTGGGTTACGCTGACAGTTCCCTCTGAGAACTGCTTTGACAAACATTCAAAATTTAATCTGTTTATATTTAGCTGCTTCATGATTAAATAATGCCTCCCTCTTACATGCAAAAACAACTGCAGGGTGTCAGCGATAATGAAAAATGGATACATTCAACATAGTTCCACGAAAAAAGTTCTCTTCTGCATTTCTCTTTTGCAAACTCTGCCAACCAAATCCATCATTAACAGCATTAAATCCATAAGACATCAACTAACCCGAGGAGGAATGAAGGGAAAAGCCAGCGGAATAGCTTACGATTAATTCCATCACTGGCTAAATCCGTTTGTAAAGATTTATGGATTTGTAATTAGCATAAACACGAAGGAGATCGATAACAATGACATTATCTCTGCTGAACTAATCGGTTTATTCACACATCAAAACAAGGCAGAGTAAATCTTTTGTTTAAAGACGCTTCATCTCTGTAGTGTGTTTGGGTTTTAAGATACTTTAACAACAAAGTACGACAATAGCGAGAGCCCACATTGTCTTTACGACGCTTATAAGGCGCCATTTTGGTGCTCTTATGTAAAATCAAGGAATCAAGGAAGTGGCTGATATCATTAAACCGTCAAATGTGCTTCATGCTGACAGGTCCTTCCATTTAGAAAAAATGCAAGTTAATTCATATCAGCCACAATCATTTTACATGAAAACAAACTCTCTGAACAGATCAAACAGGACTGGAAAAAAAAGGGGGGTGGGGGATATATTCACAGGACCTGGGATGGTTAGGGATTGCTGTGCCATCTTGTGGACTGCACCACTGTGCAAGGACCCTGCTTTCCAGAGAATCTCTGCACCATCTCTTGATTGACACTGTGTCATCTCCCTGTCAGGCGCAGGAATAGAGCTCAAGGGTCGGAATCCCTGACGGCTCGTAGCCTGAGGAGAAATACCAGGGAGCCAGCAGGCACTTGTGTTTTTAATAGAATCCGGCCAGAATAAGATCTGTCATTTCCTAGTGCACTATTTGGGTGACTTCTAGAGGCCATTAAGAGCAACTTTTCCCCACCTTTAACATGGAACCACAACTACCCACAGCACGCACTGACAGGACTGAGTGCACCTGCTGGAGGAGTGCTCCATTTTCAGATAGTAATTCATTTTAAGGAATGACTTGCAAATGTTATGCAAGAGCATCTGTGCACATTTACATATCACAGTCTGCATGTGTGCACATGTAGATGTATGTACATTGGCTGGTGATTAATGAGAGCATTCGGAATTTCTTTCACCTGCTTTTCATTTATTTGTAGAAGCTGCATTATGAGGAACAAAAGTAAGATGGAAAGCAGCTTTGTATAGCATATATGTGCATGTGTAGGCACGAAGTTTCACAGACAGACAAAAGAGAGAGAAAGGGTAATAGAAAATGAGACCCTTGAATATGAAGTACAGTATGTGCAGGTACAGTATTTCATTCTCAATGAGTGCCGCTCCATCTCTTGCTCTGCTCGATAATGGTCTATTTCATCACATAATTTGTGTAATTAGGTCCTGGACATGAATAATGTTTCATTTATTATAACAACAGCTGTCAGCATTTGAGAAAGAAGGGCATCCGTTTGTGAATTTGTCAGAGTTAATGCAAAGGGAACAATATGTCTTGGTTCAACAGCACTCCCAGGGTGATAATTTGGATGTTCTATAACACAGAAACTGAGTGACATGCAGAGTATATTAATAAAGTATATGAGGGGTTTGAAAGTTAAACAAATAAAAAGCAGAATCAAGACCACCAGCTGACTCTAGGAGTCTTCCCTCTGTTATTAAAAACCTGCAGCTTTATATGGTTGCCTATGGAGTCCATGTGTGCAACCCCAAAGCAAGATTTACACACATTTAAGGATGTGCCATAACAATTAGAAGTTCATTCATTTTCATTGTTACTGATTACTAAACAGGGAAACAAGATTGCAATCTGCTCATGTCTATCCTAGGTAGGTGTGGAATTGTGAATTAAATTACAGTAACTTGGTGTGAAACTTACTTTGAAAAGTTACAATACTTCTATTGTAATGTCATTTATTTAAAGCGAATTGCACTATATACACATTACAGTCCCATACTGTAAGAATCATATTATACTACTGTGGAAACTGATTAGAGTGTGGTAGCTCTCCCTGTGAGTTTATTAAGGCAGGTCACCTGAAATAATGAAGCTGATTAATTTCTCGAAACCTCTTAGCAGTAAAGTGTTTGTCTATTCAGCTGCACCCCAACAGGAGGCCACAGACACCGTGACGTCACCCACTGGTTTCTGGCTGGCATTTTGAAGTCTCAACATTTGCACTTTGGACACCATTATTTTGGGATTTAACAGATTGTCTTTAGAGAGCTGGAGCTTGTTGTGCTAGGTTATCAGTATGGGGATCAGCTTCTTGCTCTTGGACTCCACCTTAAGTGGCCACTTAAGGAACTGCAACTTTTAGCACACTCTAAACTAGCTAGCAGCTAGCTAACTTGTATTTGGGCGAGGAACTTTGGTAGGTACTATTCAACTTTCTTTGCAGATCTCTTTCAAAGGAAGCTGCAGTAACACAAGTGATTTTTAGGTCACTACTTATGGGAATTTAGATTAAGCTTATACTTATTGCTAAAATTCTGTATTCACTAGGATTTTGCTGTAATAATGAACCATTTCAATTATTCATAGGATGTGAGCGCCGCGCTTGTCATAGCAATTTCTTTTAACCCTCTCAGGCTCAAATTAAACTTTTTGTTGCTAATGCACAACCAAGTCCTGCAGTGGTACTTCTGAGTAAAAAAAACCCATAAAATATGTATGTGGGGTAATCAGGTTGTTAGTTTTTAACTGTTGCAAATCGGCAACGCCTGCCTTGAGAGGGTTAATAATGCCAAGGGCCTTGTATTTCCATTAAAGTGGAATATCTATGTTCAGAATTTAAAAATCAAACACTCAAATGTCTTTTCTAAGCTCTTCAAATGTTACTGTTGGGTAACCCCTCTAGTTATTTTGCAGCACACCCTCTTGCAAGCGTCTGCAAAAATTCTTTCCAACCAAGCAAAATCCACTTCTTCCTCCATGATGATTCCTCCTCAAATTATTGGAGGGGATGACATACAGAAGAGCCGTGGCGGGTAGCCATGAACCTGCCTGCATTTGCTGACTCAGAAAACGACATTAGCATACAGCTGCCATTAGCCAGGCTGCAGCTGCCTTTTTTACTTTACTAAGAGGAGCTCTTGTTGGGCACAGGGACCTGTGTATGTGATTCCCGTCTGCTTTGATGACTGATAATGTGGCGCTCAGTCTGCAAACATTTACAGTGCTGTATTGTATGAATTACTTAGAACAGGACATAAACAAAATGTGAATCCTGTTTTGAGCCAAATATAGATAGATACATGTCTTTGCTGGCAGATTCAATCACAAGTGCACAGAATTTTGGTATTTGTGGTTTCAGCCAAGTTCCCTTTAACGGTTTTTAAATTAATTCTGCTTGTACCAGTCCACTCTAAAGGAGAACTATCTTTTCGTGTCTAGTTGAAGCTGAATCGCATCCTGTCAGGGTTGAGGTGATGTTGCAGGCAGATTGCTTATCTGTCAAGATCACGGCAGACACAAACAGGTTGCTGATGCTGCTGCTTAAACCTGTCTCAGTCAGGCCTCGATCATCAAATCTGTCCCTGTCTCCCATGATATATTGACAGCATTGCATTTGTCTCCCCCTTCCCCTCCGAGCTGAATTCCTGACCAATCCCGTGCCTGGTTATCAGCCCATCATAAAGAATGTATGACAGGACCTTAGAGCGGTGAGAGATGGTTTCAGTGAAGCCGGGAGGGCTGGTGAAGATGGAATCAGAGCCGGTGCCGACCTCCCTGAGGCTTGTAAGCAAATATTACCAGGGGGCTCTCCCACCTGACCCAGGAGCCATGTAAACTATTTGCGACTGACACACAGTCACACCATACACCCCAGTGTTCCCAATACAACACTTAAAAGAGTTTGCTTCATCTGCTGGTTTGAGGACAAGCAGACTGATAATCAATGAGGTTTAAACAAACAATATTATTAATAGAAACAGAATGCAATAATTTTCAAATTATTTAAAATTATTAATTATTTTTTTTAATTACATTTTAAAAGGAGAAGACTTCTCAACAAACGTGGCATATCCTTAACCACTAAAAATTCCTCACACTCTGTTTGTTCTTGTTTGACATTATCTGTTTTATGGCTTCATTTCATGTAAGATTGTGTTTTCATATTGCATTTTTTTTCATTTTGCTGGAGAGACAAGAGGGCTGTCTAGACTGACATAAAAGGTGTTTAACAGTCACACACATGTGATTTCTTACACAAATACATCAAATCTCTGTTTGCCCTTATTGTTGTTTTTGGATGCCAACTCGTCCTAAACAATCAGGACTTAAGAAACCAAACATAGCAGACAGACCACTATAGGTTCTCATCTATGTCACAAAATATGACATCATCATATCGTTGCCTAGCAACCAATTAGCAATGGGCTAAAATGACCTGATTTAAATATTTTTGCATCTGCAACACCTTATACTGTGAAAGGACAGTTTTTTGTGTTTAATGGCAGCATCATTCATTTATATTAAAACTTATGCATATTATGTTCCCAACTAGCTGCAAGGCAACCACCTAGCAACGGGCTAATTGACATTGTCTTTGTGTCCCTTCATGCACTTGCAACACTTTGACAGATTCCTGTGATTTTAATTTCATGACAGTAACATCTCAAAGAGCTGAATTTTATAAGACAATACAGTCTTGTTGCCTAGAAACCACCTAGCAATGAACTAAAATGATCTTTGCATTTATGTATCTCCCCTACCTTAAAAATCATTATATTCATTTTAATTTCATGGGGAAACAGAATGAAGAGGCCCAACAATTCTGTATCCAGGGCCTGTACTGTCTCTTCAGAATCTTTTGTGGAGAACTCTTTGTATGTGCACTAGCTGTCTGTACAAAATGTGCCCAGAGAAACTGTAAGCTAGGACGGAGATAAAGTTTATAAAACCTACTGACATCAAACAGGGAGCGGAGACAAAACACATTTACCTGACTTATTTACTTTTGGGTTTTTTTAGGTGTTCATTTGTAATCACGCCACGTCTTTTGAGAGTACTTTCAGATCTATCTGGTAACTGAGGTGCTTAGCCAGCATTTAGTTAACTTGTGCATTGGGCCAACTTTGAATGGAAAAACACAGGTGTGGAGTCACCTAGACGTCGCCCACTATGGACACTATTTGACAATTTATTGAAATTAATCAAAAATAGGTGGAAAATGTGTGAAAAAGGTTGGAAAGAATAAGTACACCTTCAATTTAACACCCACACTGTTCAGGTTTGAAACAATTCCTATAGGGAAAAAGAACAATGTTCCAATTAGGTTTTAATGTCGTAAACACAGCTGATCTGTTTTTATTTGTCAGTTTAGTTTTATCCATGGACAGACAGATGGCTACATGTAGCTCACCTATTTATCAGAGAAGCAGAAATTCCTTTTAAAAAAGTGTTGATTGGACATGGTTGGAAAACCTTAAACTGCAAGTGTGCTTTACAAATTGCGATCTCCAGAGATAAACCTCAGACCTAAATCAATACAATCGGCAGGATAGTGACGTCAAATCTAATTAAGATTGCTTTTGTGGCACAATGGTACCAATCTGTGTTGGGTGGGCCCAGTGTCAGCATGGGCTACTGCAAGGTTATTTTTCTTTCATTGTTTGAGGCTTAGAGACACCTCCAGAGGGATCCCTATAGCCAAGACACTATTATCTGGCTATGGTTTGGGACAATCACACTGTCCCTCTCTCATTTCTTGTAAAGGTCCCTCTTCAATTAATCTCAGAGCCAAATCTTTTTATTCTCTTCTGTACCAACCCCATGAAAAGAGACTTTTTCAAAAGAGATTGTGAGCAGGTTGGCTTTCAGTGTTAAAGGAGAACAAAGAGGGATTATGTCATATAAGAGTAAACTGGGGAAGAGAGGATGTACCCGGGCGATTCTGATTGTGTATAGATAATGCTGTGCTGTTACATCTGACAGAAAGTGTTTGGCTTGGAAGAAGAAACATTTCACAGACTGATCTCTACATTTCAGTTTGGTCCAATTTTTCATTCAATTTAACTAAAACCAATCCCAGTGTGGCATCTGTGTGCAGATTTCAGAAACTGTGCAGTCAGTGCAAAGAAAACTGTGGCGTTAACTTTAAATTACACAATACTTGGTTTCTGGGCTAGGTTCTGTTTTCTAAATTCTATTTTCATTCACTTTCCTATGCAAAAATCCGAGAAGGACCTGGACCTGTTATATCTGCAGTGTAACATTGCAAATATAGTGTTGCTTGTTCTGCCACCAAACTCTCCAAGCTCCTCATGGCATGATTACTTTCTGACGTTATTATTATTATATATATATATATGATGCAATCATTACCTTAGGACTCATTAATACATTTATTTTCCAGTGTGTTGTGTTGTTACACAATTCTAACAAAAACAGAAAGAAATGGAATAATATGTTTGCAGGCACAACTATTTACCTATATTTACCCATGTAAGTATTTCCGCATTGTTTGAATATTTGACTATGCTAAATATATACATTCCTATTAACATTATATAACTGAGGAAAAATAAGAAAAAGCATGAAAGGGGCACTTTTAAGAAAATCTTGTCATAGATGATAGATTTCTCACTCCCATACGTTATTCTTATTCAGTGCAAACCTACTTTTGTAGGTTTTCCTATTGTTTGTCTTGGTTATGAGTAAATGCTGAAGTCTGCAAAACCGAAAGTCCCAAAGGAAAACGGATCACATGAAACTGTTTTACAGATTTAAAAAATCCGCTGTGTGAGTGAGTTTGCTGAGAAAAATAAACCCCAGAATTAGGGTTGCCAACTCCCTGAAAAATAAATAAGGGACACCTCGTGGCCAGGGCCGGGCAACCCAGTTGTCTTCACCCTTCCCAGTGTGGGGAATTTTGTAGCTCTTTTTTTTGTGTGTGAAATTGTTTTTTTAACCATTTGATTTGAATTTGATTTAAGTAGATGCGTATTCTTTGTGATATGAACACATGGGAAACAAATGATCATTTAGCCATTTATTTTTAGCTCAAAATGACAACATTAACACAGTAAAACAGGTCTCTTTCTTAAACAGAAGCCTGTCATGCTTAACTTTTGAGAATATAAGTAAATCTTTCTTTAAAAGTACTCTGTCCTGCTTAACTTAAAATTATATAAATTAATAGAAAGCAATAGAACGAAAAATATTCTTGTAACTGTGCACATATAGTGCATTTAGTACAATTGGCTTCAGTTGAGGTATTATTTCAGCTTTTCTAATCCTAATCAGCTGCTCCTGTTTGTAAACCCACTTGTTCCCATGATTACGCATCTTAACTCATCATCATTATTCATCTATGTATTACTTTTATGTATTAGTCATCTATTCGTTGTAATCATCTGTCCTTGCAGTTGTTTATTACACAAAATAAATTATATTAGCACACTTCTGGCCACATAGCGCTGATATTCACTGCACATGCCCATATTAACCTTAACCAGAGGGTTTAAAAAAAACAAACCAGTGTTTACATACCATATCTGCTTCTGCCGTGGCCTGGTGGACAAAAAATTGGTTAAGGGTTCCCCAAGCTTTCACGCCCCTCATGTTCTTCATGTGCCCACCATTAGAAGCATGCCTATGGAAAAAGTGCGCCGGCACACAGTGCAGTGCGCTTTAAAGGTGTTATCGTGCATTTTCCCAGCCAGGTGTTTTCCTTTTCCCATTCCTCCCTGTACTTTTGCAGCTTTTTTTTTTCTTTCTCTGAGCGAACAAACATTGCTGCTCTAATGCTGGGCTTACACTGCGCGATTTTTGGCCCATTTTGAGATGATTTTTGAGTCGTGCGACCGATTTGGTGATCGGCCCGATTTTGGCCTTCATCGTGCAACGTGTAGTATACGTGGGGTAACGAGAAGCGATTAACACCTCACGACCAGCTCCCGATCATCAATCGCTCGTGAGCCGCTCACACTGCTCACGCGCAAACACGTAAACGTCGGTGAAAAAGACGGAGCAGCACGGCTGTGCAGCCTGTGATCTGGACACAAGCGATGGAGGCACAACTTGTAGAACTTTGGAAAGCTCATCCGAGCCTTTTCGATGTGGCATCACAAAATTATCACGACCACAACAACCGTGAAAATAGTTGGATTTACACTGCTGCTCAATCACAGCTGCCTGATCAATGTTTTTCATTAGCAATTTAGCAAAGTTGATGGTGGTGGTGTGTCTGTGTGAGTGAAAGACAGAGAGAGAGAGAGCGACAGAGTTTCTGTTATAACCTTCATTTTATGGAGGCACAGTGTGAGCACTCAGGTCGCATCAGAGCATCGGGCGGTATAGTGTGAGACCCTGCATCGTAACCTACCAACTTCTAACCCCTGCGAGTCAATCGTGCAGTTTGAGCAGGAGCTGAATAACGTGACTGAAAAAATCGCACAGTGTTTGCCCAGCTTTAGGTGTACTGTCGTCCGAGACTTGCACCGCAGTGTCGGCGTTTGTTTCCCTGTTGGCCATGCTTCTTGTTGTGGTCATCTGTTGTCTTCCGGTATTTTCTCCGTAAGCGACCTTTCCTCGACCAATGAGATAAGCGGTAATCTGAATTGTCATAAGTGTGCTGTCAGCTCATTGGTCACAAAGCAGGAGAGGGGCTGGGAATTATGTTTTCAAACAAAGCGTTAATTCCATTAACATTTATAGACTACTTTTGATTCTCACTGTATTACGGGACAAAGTGCGTCCCTTATTAGCTCAATACGGGACGTGTACTTTTGTTTCTAAATACGGGACAATTCCGTTTTTTAAGGGACGGTTGGCAACCCTACCCAGAATACATATAGAGGTTATTAATTTTTCTGTCCAGTGCTGAGTTATTAGCTATATAGTTTAGATGCGATTCATTTCATTCCTCCTGAACAAGAAAATATTAGATCATTTAAGCACACAGGTTTATCTGAATATAAACTTCAGTGAGTACACTGTCAGCCTAATCATTAGAAATTGCTCCTGCTGATTCCATTATCACACTTATGTAAACTTTACCAAATTCAAACACATTCAGAAAATCATCAAAATCAAAGGAGTCCAATACAGTATCAACTAATTATAGTATTATGGTGTATTGCTGTTAGGTTTTTCATTTCTTCTTCGCACACCATTAAGGAAGGAAGCTAGGCTAACCTAAGCTAGCTTCCTGCTTCATTTAAGCTAGCGTAAATGACATAATAAAAATACCTTACCATCGAACACAGCTCCTTCTTTAAGCTTCAGAATTTAGTCCAAAATCAATATTCGACATCACAGTGGCTACGTTCCACTTTTATTTTTATATGTTTGTTGGTTTTTGGTTTTTGATTTTCTTTGATGGACTCAACAAGATTGCTGCTTGAAAAGTGGACAGGTGAGCAATATATGAATTTTAAAAAAAGTTATGGCTTGTTTTATGAAGGAAATGCAGTCAACAAATTTGTTAAAAATCAAAGATAAAAAATGAACATTAATGCTGTTTGTTACTCTAATAAAAAAAAGAGCATTACTGCAAAGTCAAACAGTCAAACTCCTCCTAGAGAGAAATTAGCATGTCCACCCCACTGTTTTCATCTATATTTGCACATTTGTACCGAGACCAAGCGGGATTCTCTGGGGCCGAAAGACGATGTTGAAGCACATGTGTCAAAAACCTGCACTTTATTTAATGGTCATTTGAGGCTTAATGCTAAAATGACTTAACAGCATTGGGAAGCAAACATGACACAGGTCACGAAAACCCAGCCAAAGGGTTGTGCTAATGTTGGGGATCAACAATGGGCAAAGCTACAATAGCTCGCCAATTAACATCATTTTAGGACATTTCTGACTATGGGTTTGATTTTTAAATCAGAATACAATTCTAGACATACTCATTTATCCCATCTCCCTTTCTTTCTTTTTTAACCACGTGTTTTTGTCTTGGTTAGCAGTACTATAGCAACCCAGGAGCCACCACATATGATGAATTAACAATAACCCGTGTGGTGGATAGGATGACTGGACAACAGAGGAAATCGCACCATCCTAATGCAGACAAACTATCGAAGCAGGGAATGAGCACAAGATCTTTATTTGTTCGTCACTTAGCAGAAATTAGTAGATATATTATGTGTGTCTGTGTGCTGGATACCAAACTTGTTTACCAAATATATTAGCATCTAACTCCACCCTTTCCTCTGAAAATAGTCATTTATAGGTCCAAGAAACTCACGTCAACCTTTAAATGTACACAAAGAATGAGAGTTACTCAAAACATATTTATGCCCATATGCAAGCTTTAATTAATTAGATTACATGTAAATTTTTCCTTGTAATTTTGTTACATAAGTACTGTGTAAAACATTTAATGGATTCCTGTCACGTGAAATTTACTTGCCTGTGATACATGCAGTTCACGCCGTGGAGAAAGATGGGATAGAGAGAGACTCATTAAATCAAAGTGCTGTATAGAGAGCACGTTTTCCTTAATAAATAATCATTTGAGTAAATAAACTTTTGATTTAATATATTTCAGTCACATTTCACTCAAAATCTCCCCTTTTTTCTATTTTAGTGCAATTTCTGTTTTTTTCCACAAACTTTTATTCGACTGCTGTGTTGCCACAATGTTCCAACTTGTCACACTGCCTTAACTGCTAAAACTCATTTTACTGATAATGCAATTTATAGACATTAATCATCACACAAAAATATACAGAACATTTATACACGAGTACCGTGCAGTGCCATGGAGATGGCACAAATTGAAACTCAATACCAACTGTATTACAAACTTAAATATTCATCTCCCCATTTCAAGCACTTGAACAAAACAAAATCAACAAAACATCTTGTGTTCATTTGTTAACTAATATTTTTTCCCTAACCAACCCTGCAGACATGTAATCAGTTCAATACAACCTTGAAAAATGCAAACAAGGCAATCGTGTCGGGGCGATTAATTCATTTCTGGATTGCTGCGCCTGACTGAATGTTGAAAACACTAAGATTAATTTTGGAAATTTATACATTTTGTTAAAGTGCTTTTGGAGTGTGCAAAGACGAATGCTTATTTGGACGAAGCAGCCGAGATATAGCGTTACTCTGTGGCCTGAACACACGCATGCAGTCAAAGTTGTTTTAAAGTCAAATGGATTGTAATAGGAACCCAAGATGCACTCTGTTCCTTACTCCGAGGATTAGGTAATGTGTAGAACAAAAGAGTTGTGAATAATTTATTGACCATTGCGTGCACTGTGGTCATACACATACAAGTGTCATTTTCCGATTCAGTGTGTGAATCTTAAGCATGCGCTAGACAGATTACACAAAGACCCTTTTAGCGCTATTAAAGCGACTGCAAGGACGTCAAAGTTTCCTTTTATCTTACGTCGAATCTTTAATTCGGATGCTCTTCAGACAGATTTGAAGTTTAGATTTTCTTCACCTCGGGATCAAATCGTCTGTGGCGTGCGTCTTCGTAATCACCGCTCCATCTATAACCCCAGAATCAATTTTTAATGATGTTCTTCACCCGTGCACACCGGAAAAATGCAACTGTCCACATTTGCAGTTGCTCAGGGATGCTGAGCACTGAAAAAAAAAAGAATCAGGTGTTTCATGTGATTAATTTTTTTCAGTTGATTTGACAAAGCATTTTGCTGGGTAGAGAAAAGCTTACATTATGATATTACTATAGCTTCTAGGGCAACAGTGGAGCTTTTTTCCTTCCTTTTTTCTTTTTTTTTTTTACTTAAAGAAGCACTGTAATGGGGACTTCATCTTTTTTTTCTTCTGGGGCTATTCTATAAAAAGGTGCCAGTGTCTGAGGTCCCAGTGGTACCTATTACGGCAGCCTAGTAGTCATTAATCACAGACAAGTAAGCATTTCAACACAGTGTCCGCCCAGAGTTTCCAATAGCCATTCATTAACAGTTTCCACCACCATCTCTTTTCTTAGTATCTGCCCCCTCCTCTCATTTGCTCCCACCTGGACTCTACGGAGTCGGTCCTTTTCTTGCTGACGTACCTGCTTTTTATTGCCGGTGTTATGTATAAAGTGTCGAGAAAGGTATGCTTTTCTTTTCCATAATATGGGACAGATCTGAAGATAACCTTCGCAAAAGTTCTCCTTTCATGTGCTTTCGCCTGTTCTCCCCCCCCCCAATCCAAGTTGTTATTTCTTACAAAACCTTGTTACTGTTCATACAGCGTACGGTGTTTATTGTATAGCAGTGAATAGCACTCTGCTGAAAGCTGACAACCTGCCGTCTTTAATTGCATTCATCTGTCTTGGGTTGCGACCAGGTCTAAAGGTAGCGGGGAGGTAGATGAAGAAAAAGTTCCTCTTTTTTCCAAGAAAAAGAAAAAAGAAAGACACCACGATGCTTTGAAGCTGATGTATAGCGTCACCAACATTACCAAACTTTTCATCCTTAAGCAACTTCGTAGGTACTTTGGTGCAATGAGACGGTATTGCTTCTTCCCGTTTGTAAAAACGTTCATTTTATATGTGCTGCTGAAACTAGTATGTCAAACATCAAGGGAAAGAGTGGCCAGCGGGGGAATTATAGCCATTATTAATGGTCTCCGTGATCTCTCAAGGGTTTTCCATTATAATTATTGACTCTTTCCTTTCTTGTCTTGTGCTTTTTTTCTGTTTTTACTTAAAGCTAAAGCAGAGTCAGTGTCTGGTAAAGGAGCTGCAAAACAGAAATCCAAAGCATTAATAACTGTGCGGCTGGGAAGGTGTTTTTGTTGCAGAAACGAAGACCCCCGAACACTGGGGTATTTTTGGTTGTTTTGATTGGAATCAGAGTTAATTTGATTTAAATAATTTCACATGCGTTAATTAAACTATAAAAGTTTTACGGGACCTTTAAAGTGACTCTTTTGACTGCAAATATCCTTGTTTGTTCTAATAAACAAACCAAAGTGGGTTATTCAAAGAGGCGTGGGAGACGTCTCATTTAAATTTAGCGAACTGCTTTGACACCAGAGAGCAGCTCCTGCTTTAAGGGATCTGTTTAATTGCCCGAGAAGGCAACTGGTTTCCTTCCACTCAGTGTGAAGACCGCTTCACCATCAGTTTTCTGCAGGTGGTAAAAGAGAATTACACCTATGAAGTGAAAGCCTGATTTTCAGTGCACCTCGTTTGTGACTTTTATGTGTTGTTTCTGAATAGCGAAAACTCATTAACAACTTGGATGTACTACACAGCACCAGCAAAGCTACTGTCTGCTTTCCCTTTCCCAAGAAGTTGGGCATCAGGCACGCCAAAGATGGCCAGAAAACTGACATCTAAAACCTGAGTGATTTGGCTTTTGGCTCTGATTGATTAGGCAGGGCCCTGAGCCTGTTCATTGATATTCAGCAGAGAAGGGGTAGACTTTCTTCTCAAGATAATTTGGCTACATTTACAGTGAACCTAACACCTCAGCAGCACCTTACTTAATATCAATCACCTGATGTGGGATATCCCAAAGTGCTGACCAGCACATAAGCTGGAAGACGCCTCCTCTTCAGTTTACCTCACGTCATATAGGACATTAACCCTGAGAGGCAGATTTCCCCTGGCAGCAACCTAAACAAAATGACTGCTAATCATTTGTCGTCTGGCTCGCTGCAAGACTGTGAGTATAAGTCTGCATTGATTAAATGGGAAGAAAGAGAGAATGAGAAAGTGCAGCCTTCTTTGCTTGACGAACGCACGCGAGAGGTAAAATGTGACAGACGGCAGAAACCGGCTAATCTAAGGTCAAATAAGGATGCGCTTTCATCAGATACATCCACGGCTTGCAGGTGGCAGCGGGCTTTGACGGGGGACTCATTCCACAGTTTTACCCTGACACCACCAGAATTGTAATTTATAACAGCCGGAAATGAAACGACACCCTACTTTGATTGCTTTGCTAAGGGTCATTTGTACGTGCTGCTAATATTCCCATTATAATATAGAAGGGGAAAAGTGAGCACAGCCTTATATTGTTTGAAATCGAGAGTTTCTGTATGGTGAAGAAATGCAAGGTAAATACCCCTGTGGCCACACAAAGAATGGCAGAGCCATTACTCATATCCCGAAACGAAATGAATAGGCCAAAGTCTACCATACTGCGGGTGCATGAGTAATGCAGGGTCTTGGCTGCTGGTATGTTTCAGAACAGAAGCTAACAGTACTTGCCAATTCCACGATAAATATCAGATAGTCTGGCAGCACATTTTGGAAACTGAGCTTCGTGATGGAGAGGAAATTGCCATCAGGCTGATGCATTGTTAAAGACAAGCAGGAACAGCTGGTGGCCTTTTCCAAGATAATCCAGCTCTTGATGTTTTGGACTTCTTGTTGGTGATAAGAGCCCGTGTCCTCCTATTCCTCTCAGCCGTAAGAGTCCTCGTTGTATTCTCATGTGCAGACTTTACATTCACGACTTGTTTAAATTGCACGACTCAAAACGTGAAACGATTTGGACACGGAGTCTGGGAGTCTGCATATATGCAGAATCTTAACTACTGCTCCATTAACTCACAGTAATGATGCATGCCATCCGTCTGTTTGTCTGTTGATGATTTGCAAATGGCACACTGTTGCATGCCTTCTGCACTTTCTCATTCTGGACAAAATCAAAGCCCCTCAATTGGAACAGAAGGAGGGAAAAAAATATGAAAGGTGCATCTGAGCTGTACTGAACAAAATGGTCCACGTTGTCAGGGCTCACAGTTTATGAGCAGGAGAAAGGCAGAGAAAAAGGGGTGCGTGAAAGACCACTGTACCTTTTTTTTCTCTCCCCCTCTTCTTTTTCTACTGTGAAGTGTATTTGTCTGCAGCCCCTTTGCAGGGCTCACAAAGCAGTTTGACGACTGAAGACATGTTTTCTTTATGTGAGATTCAGTCGCTGTGATACGCAGGGAAACTGCTATTTTCTACCCCCAACTGTTGTTTATGGGAAGCAAGTGTCAAAAACTCCTTCAGTTTCCAAAGTGAATTTGATAAAAGTAGCAAAATGAAAAGTGCATGCTCTTATTTTCCCATCACTCGGCTGTGTATGAGAATTCGAAATTTGCTCGTGTGATTCGGGAAGTCAGCTTTTTTTTTTTTTTTCTTTTTCTCTTTACTTTGAAGTGCGAACGTGCAAAATGTATGCAACTCTCGACACAAAAAAAGCAGATGGATTTCTCAGCTGAATAGGACTATTATTAAATTATATCGGCACACTGAGTTGTGAGGTGTACAGCCTAATTACAATTCTTTTGAAAAACACTGGTGTTATTCTGGGCTCATACAAAATGGAAGACGGTGTCAAGAATACATTTGTTTCTTAAACTCTGAATGCACAACGCATGCAGGCGAAAACTTTGCTAGGTTTGTAGGACAACGTTCAGTCGTCCCTTAAGTTGTGACATTGAACTGATGACACTGACTTACAGTAGGTGTTCGTAATGAGCACTTCTCCTCAACACAAAGAAATTCGCTTAAGAGCAATATTCAGGCAATATCCCCCTTTGAAAACTGACTGTTGGTATTTCCATTATCCTGTGTAATGAATATCCCCTGAGAATCTGAGCAGCATGATTAACCTTTTCTTACAACATTAGAACCTCATCAGATATAGTTTCTACAGCACGCTTTTGTCTTGAACCTGTGCGGCAATTTGTGCACCCTCTATCTTCCTAGCCAGCACTCCGAATTCAGTTTTCCCTGCTCAGATAAGGCCGGAATAATACGTTTCTCATGTCAGTTCTGGGAATTACCCCGGGTCTCCTGTTTGTCTCTGACTCTGCTTCTGGAATGGCTGGTTGGGGCTCAGTATCTCTTAAAAATGTAATTAATCATCAGTGGTAATACGCAATCAACCCTGCTCACACTTATCTGGATGTTTAGCCTAATATACACAAAGAAAACAGTTTGCCCTCACGATATCAGGTGCCAGGTTAATGCGTGTGTTACAGGTCCGACATTGTAAGTCGATGACAGTTCATTCCTGGATAAACAGGAGAAAGACAGGTCGAATTCACGTGGCAAATACCAAAAAAATAAATTTTCTGGTCTTAGATTTTGTTTCCTTCCACAGACCTAAACAATGTACAGGGGGAAAATCACACACTTCACTATATATTCACATTTAACAGACCCGAAATTACAATGCTGTGAATAAATAGCTTCCACTTGATAAAGCAATGTAATTATACTATATACTATATATAAGTATCAAAGTAACCATATGGATAATTAAGTAACCACTATTAGCTTCATGCTAAAACTCAATGCCTCAGCTAAAGATTGCATTGTTTTCTCTTTTAAGTCCCTATAATAAGTGGACTGGTATTTATATAGTGTCTTTCTACTTAGCTGAACACTCAAAGTAATTTTTACTACAATTTTCGTTCACCTAATCGAACACTTCATACGGTGCTTTCATCTTTGCCTAAGTGCTTTCTAACATTCACACATGTACACACTCCAGTGGATACGCTGCAGGAAACTCAGGGTTCACTATTTTGTCAAAGGATAACCATCAGATTGGTTAACAACCCACCCTACCACCTGAGCCACAGCCGCCTGAGAAAGTAAAGTATGTATGTATCTAGTCGCAGAAATAGAGGTCTATGGCTCAGTCACTCATTTCAGGTCACAATGAGTAAAAAACATTTTGTAAATTTCGATCATACTGTGTTTTAAAAAAGAGGACTACTGGGCTATGAGCCATTGGTCAATGGACATGCCTTTCACGCTCTAACCCACCCCTCTGTCTTCACATCTGTTTCCAAAACACCAATATGGCGACAGTAGAAACACTCATCTGGATGCTTTAAACCAGGACTTCATTTTTTATACTGTCCATGTGTACAAATCAGTTCACAGAAGGTCTGCAAAGCTGCCACATATGGATGGACACTTAAAATAACATCCCACATTAAAATCCAGGACAGGTTAAAAAGTGCATTTTTTCTCCAAATATAATGATGTCATTGTTTTGGTTTTACAGCTCACAGTGCATTTGAAGTATGGAAGTATGGGAAGCTAAAGCACTTAAAACTCTGAATATTTGGAATCAACGTCGGAGTGCATTAATAGATATGTGAGAAAACTGTAAGAAAGATGAATATAGAAAATCTAACCTGAAAGAAATGGAAGAATATTGAATATTGAATGAAATCCATTGCCACTGTTATATCCTTGTCATCAGAGTAATAGCTCTCTGAACTCTCTGGCTTTTAAAAATGGCATTGACATATTCCAATACTTGGTTGCACTGACAAAAAAATATGGTTATTAACAGCTGCTACATTGTGCTACCTTGATGATCCTATTGCCATAATTGTGATATTTTCAGGTTAAAGGTGTTCAATAAAACGTTGCTGAGAAAATGATACGCATCATTCTTCAAAATAATTAACGTCTCGTCTCATTACAAGTCAAGGGAGATGATGAAGAGTTCAGGGAGAGTCTGAAGCACATGATATACGCAAGGAAAAAGGCAGCGATCAGTCACTATATTCTGCTTTTCAATCCATTGTAAAAGCTAGAGCATTAGTCTATAATATACTGACAAATACACTCTTTAAAATAAACTACCTATATTACAGTTTTTACCGATTCCGATGTACTTCTTTACTAGTAGACCAAACCATGAACCAACCAAGCAAAATAACTTTATTTGGTATCCCAGAGTGTGTTTGTGAAGATTCTCAGTCATCCAGGTCATCGTAGTTTAAGGAACTTGGAAAGAAAAGCATCTGGACTTCTTGGACTTCCTGGGAGTGTCCCCAAGAGGGTTATGGACCCCCTATTGATCCTCTACCTAATCACACGAGCCAAGATGTGAAAACGGGTGTGGGTCACAATCAGCCAAGGTTTTGGGTGAACCCATAGTGAAACCTGGCCCAAGTCTATCATGTGATTTATTGAAGTCAAATGGCCCAGGATGTGAGTGGGCGTTAAGGCCTCTGGGAAGGGATCTCAAAACTGGATTTATAGATGGCAGACAGTTGGTGTTGTAAACCACAATCTCTGTTCAAAGATGGCCGTTCACAGTGGACATAGATGGCTTCTTTCACTCCTCTTATCTGGATAACCTAGGGCCTTTTATCAGCAGAAAACTGAGAGTCCAATTAAAGCATCAGAAGTAACTAAGCTGTTATGTCTAACTATCGGGAACCTTTTGAAGTGTGCTGGTTTTGTCATATTTTGCCACTTGTACATGGTTGTACCTTTAGAAAAATATTTTAATGCTTTACCCTCCCAAAGATTTGGTCTTTTAGATTTTCCCATGTCAAGGAGAGAGCAAACTTTAGTCAATACTTCCAGATTTTCTACCTTCAGGCACTACATTTTCTTTGTGCTCAAAAAAAACCTATCATACCAAGACATGGCAAGAGCCTAGGATCTCTGTTCTATTTTGCAAGCTGTTTGCAGGTATTGCATCAGCAAGTCTCCCCTTATCCTCAGATACTTTATTCACAAATGAACTCGTAACGGCTGCAGACAACTCTGCCCACCCCCTGACCTAACACCTCAACGATCCACGATGTGCAACCTAAGGCAACAATCATCACGCATTGTTGTAACATTATTGGAACATCCCGGAGTCTGTCAGAGCTGCTTTCTAATGACTGCCTTCCCTGCTGTGTTGGATGTGTAACTTGTCAAGCTACTATGAAATAAAAAAAAGAGAAGTAGCTTGATGAGGCAGAAAACAGTGGAAGGACTCCAAAAGGCTTTTTTTGACGCGTCACTTTCGTTGGTAGAGTCGTAGGTTTGTGGTAGACTTTGACTGAAAAGATTAGGTGGGAAACTTCTCTATATGAGAGTTTGAGAATAATGTGTGCCAGGAGGCAAGAGAGACACTGCATCAGGGACCAATTGACACTGTCAAGATGAAACCTCAGAGGTGTTACATCTGGAGGTGACTTGCACTGAGCGTTTTAAAATTATGCGCACATATATTTGAATATTATCAAGTTCATTCTGTACTGATCTCAAAAAGCATGAAAATCCTGGGAACATGCAAATCACTCAGCCGAAAAGGGTAGAAAGGTCTTTGCCATTAAAGATGATAACCTCTTTGAAATTACAGTATTTCAAAAGAGCACATGAGCACACAGTGGTGGTATAATGTTCAAAAATCTTCACAACACTGAGCTCAAAGTGCATACTAATTGCATCATGCTCCAAAATTTACAAGTGATTATTTAATACCTGACTAACAAGCAGTACTTCATTTACACATTAACAAATCTGTTTTTGAATGTCACGTCAGTCCAAATGATGAAACTATCATCGAATTAGAAAATGCTGATACCACCATACCTTTTTTTAAAGCCTCCCTTTGAGGCTCTCCTGCTCTGTTCTTGATTCAACAGCCGATTTAACATTCGACCCAGTTTCAGCGAGGTTCTCTACTGGGACGCAACCCAGAAGTGTCATACTGAAGAACCAGAATAATAAGGCCCTCGACTCTGGAAATGAAGCAAACGATACTCTGTTTATGCTCCACAGATTAATATACAAGAGTAGCGTATTTCTGTATGGGTGTTCTGCTTATTTTAAGAAGCACACACAGTCATCAGCTTGCATTATTGCAATCAATGTTGATGGGGAGAAAAAAGAGGCACAGAGACACAGACAGCATAAGTGCAGTGTAATCCAATATGCACACATCTCATTTTGAAGGCTAATTAGGCACACCCTGCCCCGTTGGTGTTAGTTTGTTATGGAAATGACAGCCAACAATTTTATGCGACCCTTAGGAATATAATTAGTATTATAATATAATGTAATTAGTCTTACCGTGCCATGTAATCACACAAGGCTTGGAATATCAATAGTTAATGGCAAAGTGGATCACAAACAACCTGATTACATTTTCTAACTTACTTTCAAAGAGCCAGAAGCAGTCTGCCAGCAGGTCTCACTGGGAATTTAATGGTTTTACTGAAGTTAGTGAAGTACATATTGTCTCTGAGGTGAACATGCACCGGCACAAATAGCACTAGTCTAATTATAGGAATTCTGATAACAGCTATGTAGTCCTAGTATGTGTTTAACCAATAGGGAATCATAGAATCTAAACATGCTGCACTGTTCTGCTCCCATGGCTCAAACAGTGTGGAGAATATCCATAAATAGGTTAAAAACAGCTTTGACACCACAAAATTTTTTGTGGTGTCAAAGCTGTTACAGACACTGTACAGCAGTTCAGAACAAGACAGTGTTATTTAATTTAATACTATTATGTCCTTTAATTCTTAATTAATTAATTTTACAAAGTAATTATGTGCCTTCCGTATTTAACTGATTTTAACTTGGGTTTTCAACCGCGTGCCACGTTGCTTTCAACTAATTATTATATCCATTTCTGTGATTAGCTCTGATTAACCATTTATTCCTTATTCCTAGCTAAGTATTCAGTTTTTTAGCCATTTATTCAGCTATTTCATCTGTGTATCCATGTGCTTTATTGAATCTCTTTCCTACTGTGTATTATAAGCTTCAATGTATTTCACAATTATTTAGGTAATCCTGCTGTTTAGCTATTCTTTCAGCTAGCTTTTTTACTCTTTTCTTTCTGTTAGCCATTTTTGTTTGTTAGCTTATTTTTTAGCTACGTATTTGAGTTATTTTAATTTAGCCAAGCCTTTTAGCTGCATGTCACTAATCTACTACACAGTATATAGCCTACATAAACAATTCATTTAACATTTCAGTTACTGTTAACTATTTATAAATACCTTTAGCGAAGGATTTAGGCTACTAGCTAGGCGCTTCGTTTTTCACTATGAGCCATTAGCATTTAGCTTTATGTTGTTTAGATCTTTCCGATCAGTGTTCAGCTCAAGATATTTGGTGTGTGTTATAACAACAATATACATTATTGTTATACATACTGGAATATGTATATTGTAGACTTTAATAACAATATACAGTACAATATAGAAGACTTTTTGTTATTACTTTTACATTTACTTCATTGTTATTGTTTGTCCTTTAAATGCGCCAGATGCGATGTGCATACTCACCGCTTATGCATGCAGTGTAATGAAACAAATAATTTCTTCTGATGCATGTTGTGATGTTTTAATCATGCCTCTAGTATTATGATTTAGGTGGTATAGTTAGCATGGCTGAAAAAAGTGAAAAGGTTTTGTGCTTTTTGTCAAAAATAAAATGTTGTCAGTGATGACGTGTGAAAAGACTTTGCATTAAGGCTGAAGCTAAAAGTGCAAAGAAAATAGTTCTGAAGATTCATGTACGACTACAAACAAGCCTCTCTGTTATCTAGGGCAGCTTGCTGTAAATTACACTGCCTCTGTAGTGGTTTTTGCCTATCTTTGCGAGAGCATTCCTCTCTCCAATCATGTTTCCACCATCCACTCTCCAAAGTGTTACAGCCATAATTAGCCTAGATTAATGAGGAGGCCACTTGAACATGAAACATATGAATAATAAAGGTGGTGTTATACAAACGCTGTTTCATCTTTCATTAGAATCTTACGTAGAGCTCTTGTGGGACAGTATAGAAGCGTGTTATCGGATTTATCAAGGCCGTTCTTAATATCTGCGCCTATAAATGTTGATAAATGGGTTAACCATATATTTTTCTTCCTTGACAGTTTGCGATGTAAACCAGTTTTTATGTAAACCTTATAAATCTATCAAGGTTTATTTCCCTTCCATACGCCATGGGACATTTCTTTCTTATCTCTGTGTGATTTTTGCCAAAGAAATTGCATTATCACTATTCGAAATTAATTAAGTGCTGTAACCTCATTGAACTTGAATATTGCTTGTGTCAAAATTTACTCTGATAACAGTAAAAAGTAGGTCAGTTAAGTGTAATCTGACTAAACATCACAGTGTTAAATTTTTCACAGGGTAAAGAGAAGAATCGAGATACGCTGTTATACAGCCTCGTGACATAACTAATAAATTAAAGAACAGTTTCAGTCTATGACATACAGTGCATTAAATTATTAGCGTATATTCATGCCAAACACCATCATCGTACTCTGGGTAAGCCACACGGAGCATTGTGAATATGTTCCATGTAGACAAGCACTTTGCTGCCTGTGCAAATAACTGATTATCAATTATAAATATATAACTGCCTTCCCTGCCTTACAAGAATTACCCAGAAAAAAGGACAAAACCACCACAGCAAGTGTCCACAGAGTTTATGTTGTAATATTTAGCCGTATAAGTCCCATAACCACCCACTTTTAAAGCATTAACAGCAGGAATAAACCGCTATCACTATCACTAAAGGAAGACAACATGCAGCTCATAAACATTTTAAAGCAAAGACGGCTGCATAACTTTTACACACCGCGTAATGCTCTTACCCAACACTCACACAAAACACAGGGGTTTTAGCTTTTCTCTGGCATATCAAACATCAGTGAGTCAGAATGCTAATTTCTCTGGTATGGATGTGAAGCAAAGCCAGTGAGCTAAATTTCCTAGACCACCAGGTTTATGCAAATGGCAAACATTAAAGATGAGCTAAAATACACTATCCGCGGCTGCTACCAGAGACACATTTGAACATAAGTGGCGACAACGCATATGCTTGTGCATGTGAGATGCAGTGTTACTGTACACAGCTATCACCACATTTTTGCAGGAAAGGACTGCATATTGAAGCTGGAGCTGTCACTGATCTTTGACTGCCCTTTTTTATTCTTTATTCACGGCATAACTGACTGACTTGCGATCTTTGCAAACAAGACCATTTTTAATTCAGTAAAGTGCAAATGCAACAAAATAAATTTACTCTTTTGTTATTTTCATCCCTGCTCATTAATTATTGATCCTAAGTTGGGAACTGCAAGCATCGTGTTTAACATTGAGTAACCCTTTAGCATGGTCTCCTACACCAGCGGTCCCCAACTGTTTTTGTGCCACGGACCGGTTTAATGTCAGACAATATTTTCACGGACCGGCCTTAAAGGTATCGCGGATAAATACAACAAAATAAAATTATACGACCAAGACAAAAACGGTGGTATTTTGTAAATATTAAAATAAACACGAATTCACTGTGTAATTGTGTAACTTAGCAGCGTCCCCCTAAAATGCGTCAACAACATTAAGAGTAACATCCTCTGCCCCTTAATGCTCTCTGGTTGCTATGGAAACGTGTAAATATTCCTTTCAAAATAAGACACACAACTACAGCAGAGGAAAAGAAAAAACCCTGAAAACCATCAATTTCACACCCGAGCCTCAACACTCACGGCCTGGTACCAAGCGACTCATGTACCGGGGGTTGGGGACCGCTGCCGTAGACCAGCGCTCCCCAGAGCAGTTTATGTCCGACAATATTTTCACGGACCGGCCTTTAAGGTGTCGCGGATAAATACAACAAAATAAAACCAGTACCGATACCGAAAAAAAAAGATTTAGTCATAACACACGGGAAAAGACCCAGGGAAACCGAGTTAACAATAAAGACAATACAAAAATTCCGATAAAAAAACAATTAAAAATCTTGAAAACCATAAATTTCACACTGAGGCCTCAACTCTCGCGGCCGGGACCTAACGACTCACGGACCCGTACCGGTCCATGGCCCGGGGGTTGGGGACCGCTGCCCTAGACCATGAACCAAGAACTGAGACAATTTACCATTTAACTTAGACCATAATTTTTCCCTAAACTAACCAAAGCAAAAATCAAATGTAATTCAAACTCCTGCCTTCCAGCTGGAAGTCAGGAATGTGACACTAAGTGAATGTAAGAATGTGTTGATTAAAATTGACCCCTTTACAGTTAATTAAACCCATGGGAATCTATGGGACGTCTGCTAAGAGAATTGAATATCCAGCTCTATGAAATGATCATAGTGCAAACACTGGCTTTTCTTTACTCAGTTAGCAAAGCTGTACCAGCTCACATATAAACTATATAAACATCTACACAGTATATTTACAGTATGTGTGTGGATTTAAGAGCAAAGCCTCTTTGCTTTGGATTTGCTTTGAGAGTGACTCTAATGATAAATTTGACCACCACGATCACTAAAACTGCCACGTTATAGTTTTTTTACATTTTGTAACTGTGTTCTAAGGTTATGAGGACTTGTGTTAGTAGCTTTCTTTACGTTGATCACAAACCTCCCTGCACAGACACACAACAGCACCAAAAAAAAACAAAGGAAAAAAAAATCCATATTTTCTTGCAGCTCTCTCAACAATGTACAAGAGAGATGCTGCTAATAAGAAACCTCCACCAAATGGCTTGAATGAGTAGCGGTCACCTCTGATGTCAGAATGAAAGAGCCTGTGTATTTCCTTCATTTCTCAAGAAAGCTTCCTTGATGGGCCTGTGTGGCAGAAATTACTCCTGAAAATGGCTGCAGGAAAAGAGAATATGATATGTCTTCTCTCTCCTCTGTCTGTGAAGGTTTCCCAAAATGAGAATCACCACCGTTCAGCTCCCCGTGAAATAAAGGTTGCTTTGTACTATGTTAAATTTAGCGTGACAGGATGAAAGTTAATTTCCACATTAAACAATTGTGCTGATCTCCGATTTTTGGAGCAACAAACACAACACAGTGTGAGACCAGTGGAAAGTGGAGAGAAAGTGGAACAAACTTTTCCTCAGAATCCAGGCCAATGCTTTGCCCCTCTGCCAAGTGTTGTTTTTTTCCCTTTTTTTTCTTTTTTCAAAATGCCAGTGATGCTCTATGATTAGGTCTTTGTTTGAACCGAGTAAAGGCCCACACACAAAAACTTTTTTCTTAATTGGGGTTTTTAAAGGGTGAGAGTGGGTAGGAAAAAGACGGAAAAAGGAAGGAAGATAAATCTGATATCTGGCAAAGGCGGATACTGCATCTTCAAGCCACTCAAGATCTTGGAGATCAAGTTTAGCTTGTTTTATAACTTGTAATTTTATCCAGTGGGTGATGCTTTTCGGCGCGGCGTGTCTTAGAGGAATAAGTAAAAACCTTTCAGGAGTTGCAAACGGCTGACTGGCAGGTATTAAGAAAGGCAGTTCATGTGTCTGGGAGCGTGGGTCCTTATGGCCTTGGCAATTCACGACCGGCCCCGTTTGATCTATAGAGAACGCACCGTGGATGTCAGCTCCGGGAATGGTTATTTCCCCTGGGAACCAGCCAGTGGGGACAACAGAATGCAAGAGACTAAAAATATATTTGCGAGAGGCGATTACAGGTGTAAAATCTGACTTGAACAAGACTTTGAAATGCTAAATTAGTGTCCGCGCCACTGCCTGTCACAGATACTGCGCTCAAAAAGGATGATTGTCATCATCCTTTGCGATGTGCTTCATTTCACTCATATATATAAATATATATATGAGTGATGTGTCTATATTGGGTAGGCCTAATTATCAGAAGAAAATTGTGCAGTGATTGTTGACATTGCATGAAGTTAATGACACTCTTATCAATGTAAGGTAATATAGCTTTGATCAACGACTGAAATCAGCTAAAGATCATTTTAAGGAAAAGCTGCACCACTGTGCAACGTTCAGGCGAGGGCAGAATATATCTGCATTAATGCCCTATAACGTTTTATCTGCCTCCCCTACGGCCAAATTGCCTTTCGTTTGTAACCCTGCATGTAAGAAAAAATGTTAAACAGATGCTTTCCTTATCAGGAGCCCCTTCAAATTCTTTCTGTGTTCCACCTCCTCTTGATTAAGAGTAGCCCCAGACACAAAAGAGCAAACACGCTTATCAGACAGGGATCGAGGAAGAAAAATAACCCTTGCCGCGAAGGCACCTCTCCTCCCCTTTCCTGCGACTTCCTCAGCCGACGGAGGGTGGGGACGAGCGGTCGAGGAGGACATATAAGTGCTGGGATGAGGAACAACTTGTCAAGATGGTTGATGATAAACAGAACGCGCCATGTGGGTGGAGGAACTAAGTGATACCGCTTGCCCCTTGGGTGGCTTTACCCACACTTTCGTAACGAATGCAGCTCGTGTCGCATTGGCATTCATCATTCAGACCTTTTTGGCAAGGCTTTTACTTACATCAGTCATGGTTTGTGCAGGATATCAAATGCGCGGGCTCTGCCATAGGAGCTTCAAAGAGCCAAAGTTTATTAAATAGTTAAGTACCTCAGTGCAAGCTCCTCTATACCTATTTGCTACAAAATAGGTCTTTGTGGAACAGAGAAGCGCTGAGAAATATCAGGGCTGGTGGGGTGCTTTAAAGATCCTGGCAAGGAGACAGTGACTGCCTGTGTTCTTCACAGTCTTGCAGTTAACTTTAAAGGGTGCGGTGAGGTAGCATAAATGGCACTGGCGAGATGCAACGTGATTTCACAGATCTAAGAATAAACCAAACTGTTGCCTCACCACGCTCGCAAGTAGAGCCGAATTGGATTTTTGCAGATGAAGTGTTGATATCCTCATGACACCGCGCATCATGCGCCCGTTTCCCTTTGTACCCACTTTGTTACGAGAAAATACAATTAAATTAGTGCCGCGTGAGACGGACGCTACACTTTGGGATTTTTAAGCATCAGAAATGAAATTAGGAGCGATCAAACAAAACGGAAAATGCCATCACTTACGGGCACAAAAGCACTTTGTGTATTAAATACAGGCCTGGACAATGGCTTTCACCACACAAGTCCACATAATAAAGAATTAATGAACTATTTGCCCGAGTGATGCATATTAAGCTATGTTTAACAATCTGTCAGGCGAGCTCTTGACAGCCACTTGGTCGGGGTGATAGATTTCAAAGCGGGATGAGGCATCAATCACTGTCCCGTGGTGATTGGTTGTTTGTGTGTGCGGCTGTGGCCCTCCATCTCAGCAAGGCGAAGGTTGGCTGATTGCTCTTTCTGCCTCTCTACATTCATTGTAGCTACCTGACACCATGTTATACACCCAATGCTGAGCGTGGAAATGCTTATTTACACTTGGCTGGGCCAAGCCTCCACATATGCAATATCATTTGGGTGTCTTGAAGCTGAATTGGCTGGTTTGCTGGTGTGGGCAAAGCAGGCTTAGTAGTCTGGTTATTGCCTCCCTCGCTGCTTTTGTCCATTTATTCTGAGATAGGTTAGATAGAGGAGTGTTGGTTGTTTGTTTTGCTGGCCTGCCTGTCTTCTGGCCCTGCTGCTACGATAGCTGACTGACAAGTGGTTAAGATGTCTCTTTGTGCTTATCAAAAAGTTGGCACATAAGGGCATAAAGCTTTGCTCTCTATCTGCTTTTTGAGCTGCAGCAGAATTCAGGTTTTTCCAGGTATTCAGAGGCACAATTGAAAGCACAAATTAAATTACTCTAGCACGTACAACTGCCGTCTGCATCGACATTTATATGTTCAAAACCTCAGATGCTAATGAGTAAAATGATGTATTTGTTTATCTTAACGATGTTCTCGGGTAATTTTATTGCAGCTGTGAAATAAATAAATAAATTTAATTAAATTCAAAAAAAACACCGCAGCAACAGCACTGTTCTTTTTACTGGTCTGCTTTTTCTCTCATCTTTTTATTGTCATCATCACTTGTGTTGCACATAATTGTGTCTTCCTAAAGCCGTTTCCTGCTACTTTTCCTCTGGCTACACATTTATGAAAAGGGAGTCCCCAGATCTTCTTATTGCTGTGCTTTTTCTTTTTTTTTGTCTTGAACCTTTGTGGTGCATCTCATATATAAAAGACTGATAGGCATGGTAAAAACCTGCAGTGCTAATGTTTTACAGAGAAGAAGTAGCAAATCTTCAAAGCCGCTGAACGGGAAGGCGTACCATGTTTACTGACTCCGTTCATTTGCCAAATGAGAAGAAAGTGTTGTCATATCATCAGAGCTCTGTGTGTTATGTCCTGACAGAAATGGAGCGAGAATAGATGACAGAGGAGACAGATTGAACAAACTCCTCAAGGGAGCAGATGGGTTTTCCATACTTCATGTAGGCTTTCTGTCCCATGGAGAAAGTGTCATTAGTAGTTAAAAGAATTTGAACGAAGCTGGTTTGTCACGGCAAGTGGCGTGGATTCGCTCTTTGTTTCCAAATTGCCTACTCAGAGAGGTCGACAGTTGAGGGTTGTGCTAAATGCCATCTTCTGACAGCTGGTGAGCACAGTAATTTAAATACCCCAGTTTGATTTTAAGCACGGCCCATTATAGCTTTAAGTTTTCACCCAAGTAGTGCTTTAAAACCTCCAGGGCTGTAAAAGAGCTCCTCCATTAACACCGCGAAGCTGATATTAGCTAAAGAAAGTCAGTTACAATAGAGGCATCAGCTAGCTAGTTAGCATAATACCAACACGTCACTCATAACTGTGAGTCAGTTTGGAACGGTGTGAATCAGTCATGGTGTTAATAACTGTAGAGCCACTTTACAAAGTGTAGAGCCAAATTAATCAGGTTTAAGTAAAATGTTCACATCGCTTTGATGAAAAATGAATGAAGGATAAGCAGAAAAAATCTAACTAGTAGAGTAGATAACTTCTGAAGTTCTTTGGCGCTCATTTGTTTCAAGGAAAACAAAATATGTGCAATGACACACATGATACATGTGGCTCAAACGGGTCGATGACAATTGCAGGTCAACTCTTTTACCCCTTTGATAGCACTATAAATCATTCAGCTGGTTCAGGACATCTAACCTCTGCAGCTCAAAGAAATTCATGTATTTCATGTATTTAAAGCATGTAGAGTTCTTTACTCTTTCTTTAGCTCTGATGACCACTGTCTTGTTTTTTCAGAAGTCTAATAAGCTTAATAAAAAACTGAATCATAAAAAAGTTTACGTACTAATTTTGGTGCTTGTACTTCCACCTGTGAATGGTTTCCATGTAACGTAAACTTGTCTGCTCGACTAAACCCAGCAAAAAATTTCTGGCACAACTTCACCTACTTCCAAGGTGCATGGAGAGGATGAGAAACTAGCAATGCAGGGACTCCGCCAACACTTAAAAGTAAAGAGGAACAACTTTGTTAACTGACCAACGCGTTTCGGCTTGTGGCCTTCGTCAGGGTCATAGTAACACATAATACAATTTGTGCTAAATAAAGGACAGGAAACAGGAAAAATAGAAAAATAATTCAAATTAACCAATCACATCTTCATAGGTAAACCAGCTGACATATAGCAGGTTGGTATTGGTTAATAGGTTAATTGGTTAAGTAACAGCCCAAGTAAATACTGGACTGGATCATTCTTCAGCATTTACCAACTTAGAGTCCCGGGGATGGTGGGTGCTGGAGCCTATCCGAGCTGTCATAGAGCGAGAGGCGGGGTCACCAGTCGATCACAGGGTCAACACGCAGAAACGGTCGACCACATTCTCTCGCTTCTACACTGACAGTCAATAAAAAACACTGTTAACTTTCAAGCATGTCCTTGGACTGCAGGGTGCAGGAACCCTATGCAGATGTGGACCAACATGCAAACTCAATACACAGAGGCCTCAGATGTCCCTTCACATATAACTTAAATTAGCCAGAAGTGTGCTATTGCCATTCGCACGCTATAGATTGTAGATCAGGGGTGGGCAACTCCAGGCCTCAAGGGCCGGAGTCCTGGAGGTTTCAGATATCACCCTGAATTGATTCAACACACCTGAATCAAATGATTAGTTCATTACCAGGCCTCTGGAGACCTTCGAGACATGTTGAGGTAATTTAGCTATTTGGATCAGCTGCACTTGAGGCCTGGAGTTGCCTACCCCTGTTGTAGTTGAAGGGTATTTCTAAATATGTTCCCTCCAGGCATACGTACATTTCCTTTGTCCTTCATGAGCGGCTGTCTTTTCCTGTGCAATTGTGCTCAATTCTTCTGCAAGTGGGGATGAAGTTTCTCAAAAAATTCTTTGATATGCATGTCCTGTGTTTGAAAATTTAAAAATATACACATGTATAATAAATATACTCAAATACTCAAAAATTGTTTCCTTCAAAGACTGACGTGTTTTGGTGTTTTTGTTGAAACAGAATCCCCAATGGCTGTATGCACCAGATTTCTTTTGACACATTTTCCTGACCTTGTAGTCCCGTCCCTCCCTTAGCATGATGAGTGATGGAGGGAATTAAGAACTACTCTACTCTACATGAGCTATCACTTTAAGCTACCTGTGATTTAATCCGAAACATATTATATTCAGTGGGATACACATTCATTTTGCAATGCTACACGTGTGTTTAAAAGATATGATAATGCGCCTTGTAATAGACTTTGTACCAGACAGTCTCTGACATTACATCATATTGGTATGGTCTATTGTTATTGGTATGGTCTTAACTGTAATGCCTCCTCCAGATGGCCCTCCTCAATTGAGCTATTCTTTTCCAACACCCTGAAGAAGCAATGTGGGTGCTTAGACTCTTGGCAGTAATGTAAATTTGAGTGTGTTGCTGCATCCTTCACAGAATTAGTCATAGGGGTGCGAGCATTATTAGATTCAAATTAGAACCCTGCTGGGTTTCAAACCACACGGATAATTGCGGGATTTTTAATCATTGTTCTCAAACACAAGGAGAGGTCACTGACTGACCTGTAAGTCTCTGAGATTTATAGATGTAGCAGCACAAACACCTTTTTTAAAACTTTCTATTATATTTGGTGTGACCACCTTCTGTTTTGTCTACTGTACTTGGCATTATCAATTTTCAATTTTGTAATCCAAGAGGCAATGACGGATAAAACATGCATTTATGTACTTTGATTGAACTAAATGGAGGACGTTTGGAAATCAGTTGCTCACAAGACATCTTCTCAGTGGTTTCATGTCGTATTTGACTTTAGAGTGACAACTTTATGGTGCTTGGGGGAACGTTTAAATAGTTCCCAAACCACCCAGCCACAGGGGTTTAAGTGAAAATGAAGCGCTACGATCTCGTCAGCTGTCTTCCTTCACTTTGCACGACTAACAGTAGCCTACAGATTTATTTTGTTTACTGTATTGATGACCCATTAGAATTAAATCGCTGTGCAGTGCCTGACAGATTATAGTGTCCCGTGTCATTATCGCTTCCAGGGATCAGCGATAATAACTAGATTAGCTCAGCAACAGTAACATGGTATATGACTCTAATTATGGAGGTTCTCTGATTATGTTTTGATTTTGTTTTTGTGTTTTATACCATCCTATTATCATTTAACAATTTATAACACTGTCATTAGTTAATTGTTTTTTTCCAGGATTTTTTTTCACCTCTTGTCAAAGCCTGTTTTATTTCACAGTCTCTTTGTACAAGAGCATTGTTATCAACATTTACTTAATTAGCAACCCTCTTTCTTATATATGCTAGCAACTTAAATACCTGCTACTTGATTTAGCTTAAGTCCTTTTACCTGAACAGTAATATCAAAGTAATTCGCAGTCAGACTTCGTGGCTCTCATTGTAAACAAATAAAACAGAAAAAATAAAAGCACATGCGCAAATACATACATATATCTCTGCATGTATACATACACATATAAACTTTATTATGAATTTCTAATAGTGTTAATAGCAGCTGGGATTAATGATTTCTTGACCAGAGCATTCTCATTCCCAACGCGTAACATACCGACGATTTGTCTCAACCTGAGGCGTCTCGTAGTTACTCGAAAGGTACCCTTCCACATCTTTACGAGACGCTCCGGGTTCTCAGTTGAATCCAATAGCATGCCACTAACGCACGCTTAGAGCAGAGGCTCCAGCCGTCCATTCCAGCCTTAACCATAACCTTAACCATGAAACCATGTTTTCCAAAGTGATTCATGATCAGAGCATGAAACACATTTACATGTATACATTCATTCCAACCGGCTCTGATGCCTCCGAACAGGTAACACACCGACGATTTGTCACATGCGTCAGCATTTTACGCGTATATTGAATGAGTTTTGCAGCTAAATAATAATAGTACATCGAGTTGGTATTAAACCATTTATCTACCAAGGCAGCCTTTGCTACCTAACAAGCTGGTAACTTGTAGACTTTGAGATTCTTCAGCCAAGATTTTTGTCTGTCTCATACTGATGTTAGTTCTAAGTTAAATTTAAGTTATTCAGAGCTGCCTTTGGTACACTTGAATTAAAAATTTATTTACTTATTGATTAATTTATACCCAAGAACCTACGACATGTATTTGCACACATACTTGTCCATTTATATTTATACCTACATCTCTATTTATTTTAATATTTTTCTGTCAATATCTCTGTTTCTACACTTATTTTATATGCGTGCTTGTTTATTGTATATTTGCTGCTATGAAAACTCAATATCGCTCTGGGATTAATAAAGTTTCTCTGATTCTGATATTGAAAAATACACTGATCTCTATTGGATAAGCTACAATATACATAATACTAGACTTATACTAGAGTAAACAGTGGTTGGAGACTGCTCCATGACCAAAATTATTGTGAACGAAAATGATTGTGTGCAATGAACTTGTTGTCTCATTGCCTTTAAAATAGTTGCTCTACAACCACTTACTGTCTTCAATCTAACTCTGGTGCATTAAGACAACACTAAAATGGCAATAAGATGGAATTAGTCTGCATCAGTTTGTGATTGAATGGGATTAAGTTGGTAATTACATGCAATCTATTTGTGTTCAAACAACCATTAACCGTTCGGACAGAACTTCACAGATTCAAAAACAGGAATTCAGAAATTCCTTCGAAATAGTGACATGGTTGCTGCAGGACAGCAGTGTAACTGCAAAATCAACCTTGCTTTTATGTAGAGATATAACAAGAGTACAACAAGCTGAAAACCAGCTGAGCTGAGTCCCCTGTTGCAAAGAGACAAGTGCACTCTTTGGTGCAGAGTACGGCAGGTATTTGCAACGTTTTGCAGGTAAGTTTGAGACTACAGTCAGTCTAAATTAGAGTGCGATTGTAGACAGATTGCCTCCACTCAGAGGTAACGTATGCAATGCCTTCATCAAAAGGTTGAAGCCACTGCATGTTTAAACTCTGGCAGTCCAGTTGGTAAATGCAACTTCTTGCAATCCGTTGCCAAATATGAAAAATTCAATGCTAATTTTTCCTAATTTTTCATAACTTTTTTTTAACACAAGCATGTAGGTAAAATGACCTTGTAAACAAAGCAAAAAATACATTTTTAAAAAAGCTTCAATTAAATAATTAAGCTTTTGGGGAGGAAATAGTTTGAAAACAAAAAGGGAAAAAACTCTATTAAAAGTAAAATTTTGCAATATTCAGTTATTTCTTCTTTTTTTTTTCTTCTCAGTATTGGAAACTTTTTCACTCCATACATGGCAAGAACATCCCCACCTACACACCTTCAACACAACCTTTCAGAGAGCCGATAGCTATAATTGTGCACTGACGACTATTTAAAGATGATGATATCACCTAACAAGCATAAAAATCCTTTTATATGCACCATATTAGGAACACACACACTGAAAATATCCCACATAAGGTGGCATATGTAGGTATTAGATAATGTAATGAAGGTGAGCAGAGATCAAGTGCATATTATGCAATTAATCATAATCGTGATCATTATAGCAACGGAAAAATGCGGCGGTAACATTTCAGAATGGTATGCATCTCTTTGACATACCCAAAGCAGCCAATACTTTCATCTTCTGAACTATCACCTTTCAGGCTGCCTCATTATATGCCTTGATCTTTTATGCAGTCAGGTAAAAACAGAAGCTTTGCAATGCTTTGATCTGTAGCATAAAAGCTCCCCAAGAACTGACAGCGCCTCGAGACGGAAACTGCGTTAGATAGACGACGTTGGAGTAAAATGTTGTCTGATATTTTGATGCCTTATTGACCGTGAAACAAAAAGAAAATGTTGACCTCGTCAAATATTGAAGAAGATACGGGAAAGTCACAAGGCCGCCCAAAGGTTTGTCCATTTGTATGGTGAGGTTTCTCTCACCTGGAAATTACACCGACACGTCCAGGTAGTAACACTGCAACTGGACTGCTGCTCAGATATATTCGGGCCAGCTGTGCTCAAAAAATATAGTTTTTTTTCTTTTAACAATTTGTTCAAAGACATCAATAGCTGTTGGGGGCTTCCTTTTTTATATGTGGTTTGCTGGTATTTGCTCTCTCTTTGTGTCAGTTGTTCAGACTGCTGTTTGAACAGTTAAAAAATCGACTCAAACTGTCCTCAGTTTGGGAATTACAAACTCATAAGTGACTTCAAAAGCGTTGCCTTCATTTGTACCAACAAAGAAACAGAATGTGATGATTCACTCACTTCTCTCTTTTTTCTTCTTCTTCTCTTTTTGGACACATTTTGGGTGAAGCAGAAACAGAACCCCCTCTCTGTGTACCCATATGGCCATCAAACAGGCTGCGTTATACAAAAACACACATTTATTCAACAGGCAGACTTTAACTGCGTATTTATAGCAACTGCTCCAACTAATATATATATATATATAGTTTAATCCTCCATATTCACTAGCTCTTAATTGCCCTATTCTTCCCTTCATCTTGACAGATTTGTTATTGTACTTCTTCCTACCTGCTGATTCAACATAGGTCACACAGGTGGTGATAATCAAAGCTGTTATTGAGTATTTAATGCTCAGTTAAGATGTTAATTATGATTGGCTGTCACCTGGGACCCCGCTGAGAAAAAGAATAACTAGTAATGTCAGGGAAATTAAGGCTCTAGCAAGATTAGTAATGGGTTCAAATCAATACACATGCAAATTTTACCTATATACACTCCCCTGTTCAACGCATATATCTAATTAACCAATCATAAAACAGTAATTCAATGCATTTAGGTATTTAGACATGATCAAGACAGAAGTTTAAATTAAGCATTAGAATGGGGAGTGAAGGTAAGACTACACCATGTGACACGCTTATTAGCTAAGAACATGAAAATAAAGCTACAATTTAAACAGCTTCCACAAAATTGAGATTGGAAAAAGTTCCCTGATCTGATGAGCCTCCATTTCTGCTGTGATATTTGGACGGTGAGGTCAGAATTTAGTGGAAGCAACATGAAAGCATGGATACTTCCTGCTTTGTATAAATGGTTCAGTCTGGTGGAGGTGGTGTAATGGTGTAGGAGATATCTTCTTTGCACACTTGAGTCCACTTAGTACCAGCTGTGCATCACTTCAGTGCTACGGCCTACCTGAGTATTGTTGCTGATGATGTGCGTCCATTTATGGCTACTGTATACCCGTGCTTACATGCATGATGTGTCTTGTCACAAAGCTTAAATCATCTCAAACTGGCTTTGCAAACATGACAATGAGATCTCTGTACTTAAACGACCTCGACAGTTGAAAGTCAACACAATAGAGCACCTTTGGGATGTGGTGGAACAGAAGATTTGCATAATGGATGTGCAGCAGAGAAATTTGTAACAACTGCATGATGCTGTCGCGTCAACATGGACCAAATTGTCTTTTGAATGTTTCCAGAATTTGTACCAGGAAGATTTAAGAAAGTTGAGAAGCTCAAAAATGATCTAATCTGGTGCTAACAAGGTGTATCTAATAAAATGTCTGGAGAGTCTATACATTTTAAAGTAATATAATAACCTGAATTTAAGTTTAAGACTGCTAAGTGCATCAGAAGATTTTTTTATTTTTTTTTTTGTGCATATTATTTCAGTTTAATTTGCCCAGCGGATCGCACTGTGGTGATGACATTATCTAATTAACTCTTTCTCCAAGGCAACAAATTAAATCATCTATTGAACTCTGAACAACAAAAAATTTAAACACCCCACATGTGACCTCCTAGACAGTGAAGCTAATGACCTGCAGCCAGGAGCGACAGTTTGTCATGACATAATCAGCTTAGCCACACTTTAATTTAGAAATATATTGGAAGCAATATGAAAGCAATACAAGAGGAAGCACTTGCTGTGACTCCGCGATGAAATAACAGGTTCATTAATTCTGACGTAATTGTGATTAGACATCCTGTTAGCATAATGTTGTGTCCCAGAAGGGTGAAGGACATAGGATTCTTTAAACATGCTTTGCACTATGCAGATTCCAACATGCGTTCATCTGCAGTTTAGCACTTTCTGTGTGACGGTAGAGTACTACAGCAGGGTGTGATATGGTATTACATTAATTCCCTTCTTTCAACAGAGTAGTGCTCCAGATTCAGAAGTATGCACAGTGTCTCTTTAATTGTTTACCCTCTTTCTTTTCCTCTCTATTTGAATATGCATGCAAAAGAAGAGGAGCACTTGTACTCCCAAGGATATATATACTGTGAGAGTTTGGATGAAAACAGATCTGGCTTAAACTGGATGGTGCTCAAAGAGGAGTTAACCTCATTTTCTGCCTTGATCTGATTCGAAGTGTTTTTGGAAAGAAAGTAACGACTTTAAAACTCCACAGTAATTTTCCGTGATTATGTAACAAAGCTCCACCGGTGGAGTGTTCAGATAGCGAAAATATGATGTCACACATATACAAATAGGAAGAACAGCGTTTTATACATGCTGTGAGCAATCTTTATTCTTCGAGCTTGAGGTTCCTGTCCTAGGATTGCACTCTCCTGGACAGAGATCTCAGATAGCACTCAGTTCAGTTCAGTTCAGTTCAGTTCTTTTTTTATTTCAAACATATACATTCACCAACGTTTCATAAAATCATTCCATACAGTTGTTTGAAAAGGAGTAGGCAGAAGTATATACTTATTTAGCCCTACCCCCTCAGGTTTACATCCTCATCATCTAAATTTGAACAACAAAAACGTATACAATGCCTTCAACTTAGAACATAACATCTCAAAAAAATATTTTCACACGTTCAACTAAAACTATATTTAGATTTGCTAATTTGCAGAAGAAAATAAACATGAGTTTGACTGCTGTCTTGGGTTAATTGCATTTTCTTCATTCTTATACTTATTTAATATTTCTTTTTTGAGTTTTATTTTAAACTGGTTTATATCACTACTGACCTTTATTTCTTCTTTTAACTCATTCCAGAATTTAACTCCCGCTATTGAAATAGACATCCTTTTCAATGTTGTTCTTACTCTTTGTAATTTTAAATTCCACTTCCCTCTAAAATTATACCTCCCTTCTCTTTCTAAGAACCATTTACTTATTTCGATTGGGAGCATCCCTTTCCTTACCTTATATATTATTTGCACTGTTTTAAACTTCACCAGATCCTGGAATTTTATAGCTTGCGTCCTAATAAAGAGTGCGTTTGTGTGAGCCCTATACCCCTCCTGAGTTATTAGTCTAATGGCCCTTTTCTGCATTATGATTATAGTCTGAATATTACTTTTATATGTATTTCCCCACTCATCATGGTTGTTATGATTTTGTGGTCTATTTCCCGATCCCTTAGTCCAAGTTCCTTCCTTCAGGGCAGAGTTCCAGGTTTCCCGCTTTTGCCTCGCATCAGCAGCAATCGCCAACCAGTACATAGGACTAGCTCATACTTCAACACTCCACCTTAAGTTAACACTAGGCTTCCTTCAGTCTCCAGTAATTCACATTCTTGGATCAGTACCCACTATTCACCTGTTGTTTACCTGGTTTCCTGACCCTGGTCAACTCGGTTATCCTGTTTCTTGCTGGGCACTTACCTGCCTGTCCTCCTGCTCACACCACTCCTCGGTACTCTGGAAAAAGGGAAAGGATGGACATTTTTCACTTCCAGTACTCCGCTTTCGGATACTCACTAGCTGCTTCCCCCCCTTAAACCACTGACTTTTGCTCCTCAAAGTAAGTGATTCAATTTAACTCCCACATCTAAAAATACCTACTCCTACTTTGTGTTCATATGGCCTGAATTAATCCGCCTTTCCCTCTCTTTAGGTGGAGTCTCTCCACTGAAAGGACGCTCGATTTTTGCACCCCTCTGTTCATTCAGACCATCGAGTTTAATAAATGTTTACTTTTGAAAAAAACAGACTTTTTTGTTTGCATTTGGGTCCAAACTTTAGTACAGACCTTTGACACAGTCCTTGAATCTGTTGCCTCCACCTTCCAAATCTTCTCCAGCTCCTCTCTAAGCCCTCAGTAGGTCTTCCTGTGCTCCTTCCTCCTAATGTTGCTATGTACATGTGCTGTCATAAAAACATGGGTATGACATCAATGGTGCATTAAGGAGAGCTGCATAGTTTGACCACGCATGGAAAATGCCAAAGTATATTTGGCTGGAATCCAGCTGAGTTTTCTTTTAGCATCTCTTTTCTAAAAATAATGCGACACGATGGATACGAAACCACCTTTGTGGCTCTTCTGTTCTGTCTTTCCTCAATTTGCTTGCCTGTTTAGAAGCAATGTTTTAATAGCAAAGTTGTGTCATGCAACTGCAGTTTTCTCAAATGGAAAATGCAGCCTTGAAACGAATTTGCATGTTCGAGTCTTGTTTTGGAATCAAATATGTGCACGAACATGAATATCTTATTTGGGCAAGGACTGCGGCACATCCTGCAGGTGAAATAAACTTTATTTCACAAGCACAAAAAACTTCCCACACTGTTTATTACAAATACTATTTTATGACCAAATGTGTTTGTGATAATGGCTTGTTGGATGTTAATGTCACGCTGATTGGGTTTGTGATTATTGTCTTTTAGGGAGTATTTTCTCTATGCAGCCGAATTCACTAACTATACTTGATGTCATTTTAAACCTAAATTAAAACCAGGCCTAAGATCAGATAATTGCTGTTGCTCTGATTAATTTCCACGTTGTGCAGGGCATCTGCCACCCAAGGTGTAAGATGACATTTAGTACAAAGACTGTTGAAACAAGACAGACAATACACGAAAGAAAAGGTAGAGAAAGCTAAAGTGAATTTGGAACTAATTCGTAAAGAAACACACAGTGACCCTTTGTCATTCTTTGATGAATCAATCTGAAAAATAATAGCTTAAACACTGCTCGTTGGTGTGGTATTTCTGGACCTGTGGATGGAGGAAATCAATGGCAGACACTACTACCCTTCAATAGCGAACGTAAAAATGCCATCGAGCAGAACTCACTGAACTGAGCCAGCTGCTCCAGTGGAACTGCGCAGTGTCCAACATCAGAGCTCGGTGGTTGAATCAGGCACCTTTAAGTGCAAAAGTGTGTAGCTGTGTGACCTTGTGAAGCTAAAGCGAGCATTCATCCTCTCCAGCCTTTTCTGATTGAATGCATTCTTTGGAAAAAAAGGTGGGGGGGGGCTCATACATGACTTTGATTTTTTGCAGATCTGTATCCTTTATAAATATTACATGGTGAGATGCTCCTCTAGTTTCTGCTGGCACGTGTTACTAAATCCACATCAAATCATCCCACAAAATGTTATGGACCTATTATGCAAATTTTCTGCTTAATATTTTTTATTCCTGGCATGTATTAAAGTAGCTTGATTCACTTTTTAATTTATCTTTATTTGTCTCATGCTCTCTGTTCAGACACTTTGCACAGAAGGTAGGTAGGTAGGTAGGTAGGTAGGTAGGTAGGTAGGTAGGTAGGTAGATAGATAGATAGATAGATAGATAGATAGATAGATAGATAGATAGATAGATAGATAGATAGATAGATAGATAGATAGATCTTATCATATAAAACTAAATCAGAATTTTCTGTCAAAATTAACACTGCGTTGTCTGCGTTGACCTGTCTGTCACCTTATGGCAGCTGGGATAGGCTCCACTTCTCCAACCCTAAATTGGAGAAGTGGAAGAAACTGAAACTGAAGAAACCATAATATTTTTCTTTCAATTAGGAATTTTGTGCAGCTGCTTTTTAGTATTTAAAAGGACTGCGTTCATGGTCATATTATCTGACTGGAATCCACTGGCCTGCATAGTACTTTTAACCAGGTTCTCACAAAGGACAGTATAGAGCTAGAGGGGGAAAAGAAAAGAAACTTCTGCCACTTCATCACTTCAACAAATGACCTTAACCTAGCAATGAAAAACTTGAAGACACGGGTCACTTTAAGCGCTGGAAGAAACGATCAAAGCCGTCGTACTTCTGTTAGGGATACTTTCTTTCATTGTCTCTTAGTGGATACTGTCATATTGCCTCCAGTGATCCTTACATGAATTCACTGGTAAAGACAATTAATAAATGATCAAGTATATCATACCCAAGTATAACTATGGAAGTCTAGTATCAATCAGTTCTCATTAGTGCGTTTTCAAAGAATTCGGCCAGTTCCTGATTGTTTCAAGCTAAGGCAATGACTGAAGGCTGTCTGTCCTGCCCTGACAGAACCTTAATATTAATGTTCCTCTCGCTCAGCCCCATTTTCTTTTTAATCCTGTCTGGCTTTTTGAAGATAACTGCACCTTAAAGGGAAACCGAGCGTATCTATCAATTCACATCAAAGGTGGATGTCCGAGACGTTCGAACACCTTGTCCGCCAATAACCGGTAGAAATTCTAACATTTCTGATCATTATTATCTACTGTGTCTTTGTTCTGTCTGTAAATGTGCCTGGAATGCTTCAAAGGCATGTTAATCAGGCTGTGTGTGGAGATGCCAAGAGACCAATTACACTCGTGAGCTGCACTTCAGCTTTCTCATTTCCCTGAATCCTGCTGCTCAAACATGGTTATAGCCCAGATTTCCATTCAGTTCCGATGAAATAGTTGACCTTGACAAATAGCAGAATGCAGAGAGGAATTGGTAACTTGGGCACAGCATGGGGTATTTCAGCATCTCTGCAGCTCCCGTGTAAAGCAGCAGTATCCGTCGTGCATGAGCTACATTGGTTTGTATTTTTATGAGCAGAAGTGCGAACAGCTTTGTTGCTCAAGGCTCGTGTGAATGCAGCGGCAGATTGAATTTGCCGAACAGGTGGTCGGAGGCTCATATTTTCACTGATTTAACCTGGACCTGATAATGCTTAATGGCTCACTTCAAGGTCTAGATACACGATTCTGCCTCCAACTTTGAATGGGCAACATTTCTCACGGCAACTCGAGGTTGCCTTAATCGTCAGGTGCCAAGATCGCTGAGTCAAAAAACTAAAGCCTTCCTTTAGAGTTGTACTTTCTGGAGAACAGATGCTGGTCGTACAGAGCTCCCCATCCCTCCAGCTGTTTTTTCATTTCGCTGTAGGGTGGACTGAAGAACAGGAGAATCTGTCACCAGTGGAAGCTGCATCCCAGTTGGCCTAAGGAGGCCCTAATCATCGGCCGTCCATCCATCTGCCACCAGACTGATATGCCCCCAGATGTCGTGAAAGGCCCCGGCGTGCCCGCGCACCCGCCAGCCAGCGAGGGCCTGTCTTTGCTCGGCTGGCATCGCGTTCTGTTCACACCAGGACAAACTTGATTTGACCAGAGGGAGGCTTTTATGATTGATGATTCCACCACATATCTTCAGCCACAGCAATCTGGCCTGGCTCTACTGCTGTGCTATGCATGCATGTGTGTGTCTGTGTGTGTGTGCAGATCTGTCTGGCTGTGACAGTGAATACGCTTTTTCTACGGGAGGACAAAGAGTTCGGGAGTTTGTGCAGAGGTGTATGTGCATATGGAACAGAGTCGCATGCAGAGGTAGCAGCGCCGGTTGTTCGATTGTTGTTTGCCAGGCAACGTTTCCCAAGTATAGTACAAGCTGCAAGCCCACTCTATCCAGAGTTTGTTAAAGAAAGCTCAAAATGTCATCGGTTTGCCTTTACACCCACAGGTTTCCTCAGCTGTGGCAGTAATCAGCACTGAGAAGTGGCGTCCATGCCTCGGTGCCCAAGCCAGAAGCTTTCCACACTGCTTTTCTTCTACTACTTCCCTTTTTTTTTTCTTTTTTCCTAAATGTCATCTCTCGTGCTCATCTCCCATTGTGTTCCTCCGGCAAACAACCATCAAGGCACCAATGTTCTTTCACTATTAAGGCCGCATTCCTCTCTTTACGGCGAGGTATATGTTACAACTACAAAAAAGACGAGCGCCCCATCTGACACACAGACGCCTCACGGAAAAAACACTCAAACTCCTAACCGGCGTGTGATTAAATTCAGAGTGAGACAGGGTATCGCATTAGGATGAATGTCTATTCACAACTTTGTTAACTCGCTGATGTAACAGGAGTATCCTGCATATTAATTCAATATGCAGTCTTTCAGAGCAAATATCCGCCCTGATTATTTGTGCCAAAAAAGCACGAGCACCGGTGGGGAGAAAAAAGGGAAATTATATAATATGTCAAAAGAAGCAGGGAATAAAATCATGACAACAAAAAGCCCCAGACGCAGACCACAAAGAGGGACAGCGGTCAAAAGTTGAAACTAACTAACCCGAGGGTGTATGATGGAAAAACGGAGCATAAATTCGGGATGACAAATACGGCAAATTGGCACGCGACCAGCTACGGCTAATATGTTGCTGCAGAGATCTTTTTTATCTTTTTGTGTGTTTTTTGTTAAAGTAAACTCGTGTTGTGCTCTGTGCACCTCTCTTGTTGAGACAGCGCACACACCAAAACCTTAATGACATAAATGGCGTGTAATGATGACGATACGGAGCTGGGAGGGGGTGCAGGGGGGGAATAAATCACTGATGTAATGTTTCCGCTGTAGGTGAAGCCAATGCCAGGGGCTCCATCTACTGTTTGCCGCTGAGAACTTCACACTGTGTCTTCTGACTGTGCTCCGGCTGACTCAGTTCATCCCCCCCCACCCTCGCCCTCCCCTTCCAGCAAACAAGGAGGGACAGCTATACTCAGCAGTGAGGCTGAGGCAGTATAATTTATGCCTATGAATTATGGATATGCCGAGCAAGTGAAGGCCAATATATGTTTTATACCACGCTTCCCTCCATTTATTTTGGCTGGGGTTATGACTTAATAGCGTGCCGTTCTGTTGATGATGGATATCCTGATTTATCTGCTCGAGTCAGGCAAGGCACTCAATTAAAGCGCTTTGTCAGGACAGACATGCCGAATGTACTGTCACCTGTTGTTTATGACTGACTGACTGTGCTCCTGCAAGTCAGCGTCCACCCGTCCTGCCCCGCTGTGATTACTTTCAGGCGTGGGGCAGTAAAACCATGTGTGTTATTCAGCTCCGTGCAGCAACCAACCGAACCAGCAGCGTCTGCTTTCGAGCTCCAACCGACTTCTTCTTTTTGTTTTTCTTCTTTTTATCTGATAATCAGAATTACAGTAACTGTAAACTAGGATACAACCCTATACATAGCAGTGTTTTACGGCTTCATTTTATAACCTCGTAGAAGTCAGGAACATATAATTTCTCACAGATAGACTGAGATGTATATACTATCCATTCCCCTGGAAGCCATCGGCAGCAATTTCCTTCCTCTTTCATCATTCTAAATGCGCCTAAATGGTTTGGGTGGAGCGGGGGGGTGGGGTTGAGCAGCAATAACCGCAACTTTGTGTCAGGAGGGGGATTTTGGAATCTTTGATGCTTTCCCTGGCATGAAATGTATTTACAAATACCTTTGTGGAAGCCAATAAAAGGTTTAATATTTAATTAGGCCTAAGGGCATCTCACAATACCGGGCACATTTCTGATCAATGGTATGATGGAGGAGTCTTCCCTCATTGTCAGTCTGCGTGGGGAGAAAGCCTGGCTTCCTCTTTTTAAATGTTGCTACAGTTACTTAAACGCAGACGGCACTTTGGGGAGAACGGTTAATCACTGAGCATTAACAGCGCGTCTCCTGGAAGGGCGGGTGGCCGGCCAGGACCGACTGATTCCACTTCGTATATGTGCACATGTGGATTTTAAGACTTCTGACTGCAGCTAATTACCATGAATGATGGATGGTAAATGATAATGAAAAATGTATTTAGGCTCTCTTTGTGCCAACGCTGATCAAACTTTCATGATCCCCATGTGGAAAACAGTGATGTCATGGTGTACTATGAGAGTAGATGGTATAATGCATGGTCTTAACTCCCCATAGTCAAAAGGTTGGTTTTTATTTTTTGAAAACTACCTGATTGTTTGCAACTTTAGGCTATTGACTCTTAGAGGAAACTGAGATCAGTAAAATCTTAGCAAATATTTGACACCACAGAAAAAGTGCAATTTTATTCCATTTATTTTCCATTTTAAGGGATTTAGTTTATTTCCACTTACAAAGGTTTGGAACAAGGTTAGGGATAGGGATGGGTACCGGTTCTGACATAAACAGTAGTAACCAGACCGAAAAGCAGCGCACATTACGGTGTTTTATTTCAGTGCATTTTTTTTCCTGAGACGTCACACACTTTGGATTCTAGCCAATCATTTTACATTTCCAAGGATAGTAGGCGGGCCCAGGTACGTACGTTCTTTTAGAGCAGAGCTACAGATTAAAAATGCCCAAGGCGAAGCGGTCAAAAGTCTGGCTGTACTTCACAGCAAAAGATGCAAACTCAGCAGCCTGCAACAAGTGCTTTAAGGTGATACTGTGCAAAGGAGCAAACACCTCGAATCTGATGAAACACCTGGCGACGCATAGCGTTTTTTTTAAAAGCCGAGAAATGCGCCGTATTTGATAGCTTGTGGCAAGACCTTACACCGAGTGCGGGTGTGCTGCCTGGATCGGACCGGAGTTAGCAACATCTCCCAAGAACCCGAAGAGTCCTGGCCCCTAGCCCTGCCAGTGTAGCAGAAATGATGATGGCAGCAGCAGCCGTTCTTCTCTGCTTGAGTAGCTTAATGTTGTCCGTGTGTAATTTACGTTGAGTAGGCTAACCACGTTATTACATTAACGCATGTAAGGTGAAGTAGCAAACACCGTTGTAGTTACATGAGGCTGTCTTCTTGTTTGATGGCAGATACTCCCTTCACCCTGGCCAAAAAGGCTAAAATGACCAAAGAAAAAGTGGAAAACAGCTGAACATGAGAGGTTTTTGGACAAAGTGTGTGTTCTACATTCTTTAAGCACCGGTTTGAGCACCGTTTAAGCACCGGCACCGTTTCAAAAGTACCGGTTTTGGCACCGGTATCGGATAAAACCTAAACGATACCCATCCCTAGTTTTAGTTTTATGAAGTGTCATGTGTTTGAGTCCCATGTGTCATTTATGTGTTTTGTTTGGTTTTTGCAAATCTTTTCATACAGGCAGCCTCGGTATCAGCGAGCTACTTTAGCTTTATTTAGCTTTTTTTTTTTTTTAATAACCAGGGGGGTCGTTAACAATAGTCTCTCTTTGTTTTGTTTTGATTTTTTTCTTCCTTTTAACATTATGCATGAATGCTGCTTTAACCATGATACTCCAATAGAGACTTCTCTGCTCTAATTATGAGCAGTGCTGATTGTGAATCACTGCAGCTCACTGCATACGTTTAATAAAGAAAGTGGCGTTAATTAAAAGCTTTAGTGTTATGATGATGGCCTTGCAAATGCTTTCCCAAAACGTTGCCTCAAAGTTTCAGTTTTATGGAGGGAACGTTCCGAGACGGGCGGGCTAATTTGGCGGTGACGTGGTGTCAAAGCACAGCAGTTATAGCATCGGCGCGGCATTACTGAGTAAACCTCACTGTTGTGTAAATTAGCACACCTGCTCCAAGACGCTGAAGCCTTCAGTGTAGCGCTATCAAAATACACATGGCTTAACAACAGCTGACAATGCTCCGTGACAGCTGTCACAGAGTCAACACCCCTCAGTCTGCTTTCTCCTCAGTCTGCAGATTTTTCTGTGAAACTTTCCATGAGCAGGAGGGGAGGGAGAGAAGAAAAAGAGAGAAAGCAGCGTGTCACATTTTTATTCCCTGTGACAGGATGAAACCTCTTCTTGCTTTAGTTTTAATCGGAGAGATCCAGCCTGTACTCTTGAGCCACATAGCAATGAATCGAAGTGTGCGCTCTCCACTTTTGAGGCTTTTGTTTCGCTGCCACTGAACTCACGTCAGAGAGCGCCCATACCGCAGAGACAAGGCACAAAACATATAAATGCCCAATTATAGATGCTTCAAAGCGGGATGCATTTAAAAATTAATAATGGAGGTCATTACATAATTCATGACAGTTAGTTATGTAAGTGGCCCAAATACGAAGAACAGACAGGGTATTATCTTTTACTCGAATGACAGTGGGTGTGCCTTTTTTTTAATTCCCCTGTGTCCGATTTGATACGTCACCACGTTCGTTTAGCTCTGCGTGTGCCGATCCTGTACATGTGCTGTACGTATGAGAGACAAATTTCGAACGCTCTGATTTTTCCCCATTGTCAACGTGCCTTCAGCCTGTCACCTCCTCAGAAGTCGACCTTTTCTGTTCCGTCTCCTTGTTGCCTCGATTCAGCATCAAGGCTGCTCTGTTTGAGGTATGAATGGCTGAGGCACTGTACAGTATTTCCCTCAGAACATAAAAAATAAATAGCAGATCCCGAGGCTCGATGAATTGCCGTCCCTGCGTGCTGCTTTTGTGTTCTGAATGCAACTTTAGATTGCAGCCTCAACTGAACTCCTTTATTGTTCTACTTTAAGTATATATTTAAACACATTTTTTTCTTTTCATTGTCCCAGATTGTTTTATTTTTTATGGTGTCTTACATTTAAAAATAAAGTAATTGTTTCCCTTGCACAAATGGCTGTAGGATATGATAAAACTGCAGACAGCAGTTACTGTGAGGCAAAGAATGGTCTGCTATTTAGGTAAATTGCCTCAAATACAAAAGAAGAAACAGGGAAAAAGGCAAAGATTGAACTCAAATCGACATGCATCCTTGGGTGATGCTTATCAGCTAAACCTTGACTGGTACAGTGACGTCTTGGAATCAGTTTGATATTATGACAGGTAACTAATTTAAAAGAAAAGGCTAAATCACACTGGCTGGATTTTGAACTGGTAGAGGGAGGAGGTTCTGCACCTGCTCTCTGTGCCCCTAAAGAGTATTACCCTGGTCGGAGTCACCAGTAACCAGTTATACTCTGACTACCTACATGCAAGTAATAACTCTGATCCACTATCAGGATAGACTATCCAGCAGGTCATCTGCTGATTGGAAGGTCGGCGGTTCCATCTGCATGTCTGTGTCATGCCAGCGTATCCTTGATGCTGAACCCTGAGTTTCCACAGATGCACCCACTGAAGTGTGATTGTGTCAATATTAGGTTAAAAAGTGCTTTGGCATAGAAAAAGGCCTTAATATGAATGCGCCTGTGAATGGGTGTATCAGCCTTGTAGTAAGAAAGTACTCAAATAGAGTAGTAGAGCATTATGTACCATATTTTCCGCACCATAAGGCACACTTAAAATCCTTGAATCTCAAAAATCGACAGTGTGCCTTATAATCTGGTGCGCCTTATGTATGAATTCTGGTTGTGCTTGCTGAGCTTGAACCGATTTTATTTTTATATGCTCAAAAATCTGTCAAAAAAATGTTTTAGTACGACTTTGGTAAGTTCGTCGGAGCATTACGGCTACCGTAGTCAGGAGCCTCGCGGAGTAATCTGGGTCCAAAACTCCGTCCGCATCAGTTCCCAATGTCAGACGTGGCATCACTGAGAGTTAAAAACCGACTAAATTCTTTCATCTTTAATAAAATGAGCAGCGTTGCATCTTTATCGGGTTTGTAGGGTTACTGAAGTTGGGCTAGCTGGTATATAATAATGTGCTACATGATCGCTAGCAACACAACTATATTAGCATAACATAAACACAGTGAAGCTGGAGGATGAATGCTAACTTTTTTCCACTTAATAAAAGTTAACGTGAGGGTTCCCGATGGTTGGCGACAAATGCAATCGCATGGCAGGATGCTGTAAACAGACCAAACTCCAGTCAGGAGAACAACTGAGAATGATACGAGGTTAGTCATTAATATACTGCAACAACATGGGAATAGAGCAGCTGCGAGAGAATTCAACATTAATGAATGAATGGTACGGAAGTGGAGGAAGCAAGAAGAATGAGTTGAGTAAAATTTGACTTATCTGACTGTTATGTTTTGCTTAATGCACGTTATGGTCCGAAAAACACGGCAAGTGCCACGCCATTTACAGAGTAGTCCCACTAGTCAGCTACAGTTACCAGACACACCTGTTAATGCACAGACACCTGTTTAATCCATAATGATCTGTGCAATGCAGTTTTTACTTTAGTGGCCAGGAAAATAGGCCTCAGAGATCTGTTACTTTTTTGGGCCATTGCAAGCTGTTGGAACTTTAAATATATATGTATGAATATGTAATATTTATACAAAAATCGTAACTTTGACCATTAAACAAGGAATCTTAAATGTCAGCATCCAAAATTTAGCCTTTAAGTGCAAACTGAATATTTATTTAAGCGGAGGCAAAACTTTAGCTCAACCAGATTATGCCATCAAATCATAGGAATCAGTTCATATGAATCACTTATTTAACTGCAAAATCTAAGCAAGAGCTGAGGCTAAATATCTACTACGAAATTTGGAGAGAGAGGGGGAAAGGTAGCCTGGCTGAAACAACCACGACAGCTGTAGATCCTGAGAGGAAAGACTAACTGCATCCAGAGGCATCAAGTTCCCCCAACATGGTAGAATGAGTCGAGGGGGAAAAGTCTCATGAATACAATTTTGAAATTGCAGATGCAGATGATTCTTTTGCTCAACTCTGGAGGAATAAGACTCTATTATCACAGAAACTTCACTTTTTCTACTCTTTTGTAAAATCTACTTTCCTGTTGTTTGCTGCTTATTTGAACAAATGTGAATAACACTTATTATCACTTCATCATGCCACCTGTTAGTGGGTGAGATATATTAGGGAGCAAGTGAACATTTTGTCCCCAAAGTTGATGTTAGAAGCAGAAAAAAACAGGCAAGCATGGGGATTTGAGCAAGTTTGAGGGTTTGGGTCTCCAAAACTGTAGCTTTTCTGGGCCGTTCTTGGTCTGCGGTCATTATCTATAAAAAGTGGTTCAAGGAAGGAACAGTGGTGAACCAACAACACAGTCATAGGTGGCCAAGGCTGACTGACGCACACGGGGAGTGAAGGCTGGACCATGTGGACAACAGAAGAGTTACTGTAGCTCAAATTGCTGAAAAGGTTAATGGTGGTTCTGATAGAAAGGTGTTAGAACACAAAGTTTGTTGCGTATGGGGCTGCATAGCCAAAGATTAGTCATGCTGGAGCCTGTACACCATGGAAAGCGCCAACAATGGGCATCAGAACTGGACCACGGAGCAATGAAATAAGATGGCCTGATTTGATAAATCACATTTTACTTTACATCACTTGGATGGCCGTGTGTGTGTGTGTGTGTGTGTGTGTGTGTGTGTGTGTGTGTGTGTGTGTGTGTGTGACTTACCTGGGGAACATCTGGCACACCAGGATGCACGATGGGAAGAGGCAGTGTGATGCTTTGGACAATGCTCTTTTGGTAAACCTTGGGAATCCATGTGGATGTTACTTTGACACCACCTACCTTAGTAGGTTGTAGACCATTTACACCCTTTCATGGAAACAGTCCTCCCTGATGGCTGTGGTCTCATTCAGCAGGATAATACACACTGCCATAAAGCACAACAACAAGTTTGAGGTGTTGACTTGGCCTCCAAAGTCCACAGATCTCAATCCAATCAAGCATCTGTGTGAAGAACAAACAAAGGGCCAAAGAGAAACCAACAACATATTAGACAGGTGGTCACAAGGTTATGCCTGATCAGCGTATATTTCTGAACTCTGCGCTACATCAACCATGTTAAGGCTCGATATTATGTCCTTTATTTGTGATTTCCGTGTGGAAACGGACATGGAGATCTTTTCCTTTTCAGCAGAACATTTCCTAAGGAAAGGACAAACGGGCAGATGTGGTTAGTGAAGGTTTTGAATTCGATGAGGATTTTCTCTTTTTCTTCCATGCTGATGTTCTTCATCTTCGTAACTAGAGCCATTCCCAGGGGACAGGTTCCAAGCAGCTTGTTCTTAGGAAAAGCGATGAGCCTCGGCAATAAGCGGAACGTCAGTGCGCTGCGCTCTCCGTGGTAGTGGTACTTAGAGTCTACTTCTACAAAGGGAGAAAAAATGTTTTGATTCTGTAACTTAAAAGAAACTAATTCTTAAATGTATAATTAAGTTTGTTGCTTTGTTGGAGACTTCGTGTGGGCTAAGAAGAGCCCCACAAAGGAAATAAGGACAGATGCATGTGTTGTGTGGGTCCTTAATTAGCAGGAATCCCAGTTGATATGTGTTTTCACTTACTGTCTAAGAGATGAAATTCTTTCCTTTTGCACTTTTTGATCATGTTGAACTCCTAATGTAATTAAGCAGTACGCTTTTTTGCAGCAGCCTCAGTCTACGTTTCTTTATTTTTATTCCAATTCTTCACTAGCTCCCTCTGCTTTCATTATTATTTTGCTCACTTACCTCTGAGGTGTGTGTTTCACGATGCGCCTGTGTGTGCACAGCTGCCCTTAATTCCCACAGAAACCTGCATTTAACTTGTGAGCACTTCTGCTTTGACCAAGTAAGTTAAAAAAAAAGCAGACTTTAGAGACATCCCAGTTCTAACCCAAATCCATCCAGTGACAGTACTTAAGCCCCTGTCTACCTAGAAAGGTAAGAAAGCAGCTTGATCTTTTGACTGAGGATTACAGAATGGATGAAAGCGGGGAAAAGCACTCTACTTATTTGGATAGATACGCTGTGGATTGCTTGATTGTTCTCAGGAGTGTAATACAATTGTTAATCACACAAAAAAATGTTATCGCAAAGTTTTCCCTGTAGGTCATATACCGGTCTATTGCATTTTGGTGATTGGGCTGTTATATCTAGAGTAACACAGGCTAAAAAATCCTTCTGATTGTGTTCCTGAACATTTTTCTTGCTCTACCAGCCGTGATTGTAGCTGCATCAAAGGTACATGCAGTCACTTTTGCAATAAGGTTAGAATTGAAATTTAAAACACTGCACAGTATCTGGATACCATATGGTTGTCACTTCCAAACTGTGTAAACATATTTTGCAAATATATATTACATTTCTGCCTAGTTAAGGATGTTCTACATTGTTTCCAATCTTTTTTTTTTAATGTTTATGCTCGTGGTAGCTTTCATTGAAGGGTTCAACAATCTACTGTGCTTTCATATTGTTAGGTACATCGGGATCATTAAAGGAGAAAATGATATACTACTGATCATTTTATCCATCATCATATGAGACAAACTCCAAAAGTGTCTACAGTTCCTATAATAATAGTCTGTATATAAAGGATGGACGTAAAGTCAGCAGTTACCTTCTGATTCCTCGTTTTTAATCCTTGAGCTTTTGTTTTTGGCACTATATGTGATCATACTTACAAAATAAAGCTAGCTAGTTTGGTTAGCAAGGTACGTACATAAATTCACAAAGTTATAGACACAGATCGGTGAAATAATACTATCATTTTATAGAGTGTAAAGCATAAACTCCTTGCAACGAATTTCACCCAAAAACCATTATTTCCCAAATAACAGTGTTGAAAATGCATCATGACTTGTTCGTCTGATGGCTGTTGGAGCAAAGATAATTACTGTATAAACCATGCTGGTGTGCACTTTGGGACTGAAAGCCTGGATCCAGAACCAGGAAACTGAAAACTCATTATGCAAAGGGTACAAGTCGTCAAGTAAAGTCAAACTGGCTCTGTAACCTCTGTAACCGCCTGATGAGCAGGGATGCTGGGTTTAGCCATGGCTCACTAATCAGCCTGTTAGACCATTTAACAATCTGAGTGAGTTTCTGTTCTTTCTATAAATATCAATGACACCAAGGAAAAGGATCAAAGACAGAGAAAGTATAATAAACTAAAATATACTTCTGCATGTTGTTCCCCGTCCTCTTTTCTATCAACTGCACAGTGTCCTATCGAAACAAAATAACAAAAAATGCTTAACTTTAAGTCTTAATACAATTTGAAAGAGAGAGTTGTATAAAAATTCTATCGCTTGTTATGAGAGAGAGAATTAGCTGTAGGGAACAAAAACATTTATATCACTGTATATATCTTTATTTTCAACTTTAAAGATGGGCATTTAAACATGGAGTGCCAACTGGGTTTGACTGGTGTTTTTTTTTTGAGTGCGCCTCAAGTGGACACTGGAGGAACTGCAGTTTTTTACATTAGATTTTGGCTGTGTTTTGGAGGGTTTTTTTGCAAGTCGACTGTATCCCAGTTCTGCAATTATACAGGACATACAAAATACATACATACATAAAAACGAGATATGAATTAGACAAGATATGCAAAAACCTATACTGACAGTTATTTCTGTCTATGCATAAAATATATATTTTCCCTGTAACTTTCCCAACCGCTCAGTGTAAATTTCCATTAAACCTACATTTATGTAATTTAGCAGCAATTTCAGTGCAGACTTTCTGACTGGAAAATCCTCACGGCTTTTGGGTTTCACAAACCTTCTGTTCAGAGTATCTTTTCAAACTTTAAAGAGCTCACTCAAGAGCCACAGAAGGCTTTAGACAAGTTTACTACAAATTGTGATGACTAAGCTGAACTTGTACAACATGCAAATCAGTGGAGCTTCCCTTATGAAAAGAAAAAAAAAGAGGAAAAAACAGTCACGAGTTTTAAACGAAATGTTTTCTATCAAAGTGACGAGTCACTTAATTGGCGGACTCCTTCAGCGCCACGCTGAATAAAAGCTGCCAGAGCTTGTTGCAGTAACAGCTGTTAATTCTACCCTGACATACTTTGGTGCTATTGTTGTAATATCATAAAAAGCGAAGCTGGTACCACAGTCATTACAATGTGCTGATGAATGGCTGTTTTTTTGAAATGCATAAACCTGACAGAAGAACAAAAGTGGTAAACGGAGGCCCCCGTGGTGCAACATCTTTTTTGTTTTGCTGTGCTGCTGTTTGAAATGATTCACAGTTCCGACTGTAGCAGAGCACCCGGCAGAATGAAAGCAGCACACCTGTCCTGAATCACAAAGTGATATAGCGTGTTGTGGTTTTCATGCTGTGCCAGCACACCTGTGTGAAGTAATAGCCGCTCTGGTTATGCATGACTTTCCACTACACAGCTAAACACAGTATCCCAGCCTCATAGTTGGGTCTTTTTCTCCTGTATGCTGGTTTTAGCCTCTGGTGGAGTGTAAGTGGGCTGTAATTGTCCTTCAGCGTGCCGTAAGTCATTTATTCATCTTCCTTCCTGAAATGAGTTATACTCTTTCATGTGTCGCGTTCCAAGGTTTCAAAGTGTGTGGGGGTATTTTTTTTTCTTTGTCCAAACACAATCGGGACTCTCACCGGTTGCGAACCTCAGCAAATCCCTCACGGTTCCCTGACTTGTCCAAGAAACCCCCTTCCTCTTCTACAGACTGACTGAGATTCCAATTATGAAGAAATATGGACAGGAGACGGGCGACTGTCACAGGTCCCATGGAAATTTCATTTTAATTAATCTTGGGCAGAAATTGGCAGCTATGGCATCCCCGACACTCATCACGGCTCCCTGAAGTAGATCCAATTTTCTGTCTCAATAGGCATTAAATTAGCAAGAACATTTCAACCTTCGTCACCCCTGCACGCATAACAAATGAAATACATTTGGCTACGTGACATAATGGAGTGCTAATAAATGACTCGCCAACCCGAGCAAGGTGCAGGGAGACGGTGGCAGGTGAACAGCGCTCGCCGGCACCTCATCACATCTGGGAGTGGTAGAAAGAGACAGAGGAATGGGGATGGGGCAAAAAAAAATGTGCAGGTAAGGCAGATTTAGGTGGTGGAAGTGAATCTGGAGACATTTTTTGCTCTCTGTGGGGATTTTGTCAGATAATGATTTCCTGGATAGTTTGAGAATACCGTAAAGAAAAAAGGGGGATTAGAATGCACTACAATGACTCATCCTCCCAGTATAGTATGCAAGACTTGACTGACATTATTCTGCACCCAGGTGGCAGTAGCTCTGTAGACTCCGAAGTTTATTTACGCTGTCTCATTAGAAAACAGTCTAATCGAGCTCACCTCTGCAGACAGCGCTCTGAAATTTAACAAGTGTTGATTTCATAAAAAATGCCCCCTGCACCACACACACATACACACACAGCGGCATCATTATCGCAGAGAAGCTTTGCATTTGCCGTGTTTGGATTGTTATCAGAGTTTCCATCAAACAAAAAAAGACATGCTGCAGCAACAGATCAATGCAGGTCTATATCCAGAAGTTCTGCTGAATTAATTTCCTTTAGGAACGCTCTGGCGCATACTGAGGAAGGTGATTCGGAGAGAGCGCGTTGCCATTAAGTTTGCGAAAAGTTGGTATCTGTCAAAAAACTTTTAGTGGCACACGTGTGATGGAGGGGGGGCACACTTTATTAGAGATGGGACAAACTCATGCATACAGCTGTAATCAATAGACAATGAGTCAGGGGCTCATTTACATTTATTTTTTCCTTCTGTTACTCCAGCATGTCTTACCCTGACGGGCAATGCGCATCCATCTTTGTAAAACTCTTGCCACATCAGTAGCTGACTCTCATCCGCCCACAGCACATTGCGCTACACTCCGACTGACTCCACGCTAATGTAGACTGTAAGAAACGTCTCTCTTTTGCCGAAGCAGAAAAGTTTGAGGCAATCTTTCAACAAAACAAAAACAAAAAACATTTTCCACACATTGTTCACACAGCGATAGCCATCTGTCCAAAAAAGAGTCACAGTGGAATCCAAATCTGGAGTTTACAAATCGTTGTCCAAGGCCTTAGATCTTCTGCTGCTTTCTTCCAACCCCTTTGTTCGTGGCGGCTGAGGGATTTAACTAGCTGCATTGGAAAGCAGCGTGTGAGACGCCGCTTGGATGCATTTTTTAAAAATTCCCCCTTTGGTGCCAAGGAAACAACAACATTGTCATTCTTAACCGGTCTTTGTGATTTTCACCCAGTGCAGAAGTGAAATACAGAGCAGGTGAGCAACAGCCACCTCCGTCTATAAATATCAGATCATTTGCACAAAGGCTGACAGCAGTCGAGAAGCCTGATTGCAGCCAATACCTGTGTTTGTCCGGCAGTAGATACCTAACAGCAGAGCTGGGGGAGATGGAACAGGGGGGTGACAGTACAGTATGTTGTGTAATTCAATACAGGAGTAGAGAAAAGTGTGGGTTGTGCTATAAAATGAAGCCACCTGTATGAGTGATGAGCGGTTGTTGCGTATTGATTATAATAATTTGTCTTCTCGTCGGTTCCACTGGAAGGAACAAATCAGTTTGGTTATGCAGCACGGATTACAGTCATGGAACATACAGCTTATCGGGTATTAGCTCATACCACAATCCTCTGCCAAAACTAGTATTGCTCAATTGTGATCGCATGTCCTGCCAAACAGTTTACATCCATGTCTGTCCAGACTGATACACTATGGGCCAGATTTATAACGCCTTGCAAAATTGCAAACTGGGTTTTTGGTGTTAAAACAAAATAATTAAAAAGCACTTTTGGTGTTTACAAAAGAAGTGTAGTGACAAGTAAGAGGTGGGAATTCTTGAGATTTTTTGCTACTGCATGTTTTGATATAAATAAAGACAATAAATTGAATGAATTATGAAACACTTATTTTACAACCTGAAAAGCCAAATAGATTGCATTGGCCTGTACAGGAGATAAAGAAAAAATTTTAACGACAGCTGTAAAAGTGAAATAGTCCAAATCAGAAAATAGATACACCAAAGTATGTATGTAGTGAATGACATTTGTAGTACAGGAAGATGGGTCCACCTTAATATGACACTGAACCAGAAATCTTAAAACAAACCTGCAATATAAGAGTTGTATGTAAACAGGTGTAACTGGAATACTGTCTGATTAGTTTTCTTTTTTTGATGACAAACAGACGGTTGAAGCTGTGTTCAGCTTACCGCATCTTATATCAGTTGCACAGAAGTAGCTGTCTGTAAGTAATCTGGGCGCTACAGCTTTAAGCAGCTGCGCGCGCTCCCGCAGGCGGCAATCACTTTCTGCCAAACGATCACTTTTTGGCACAACACCTGGAGCTAGGGGGCAAAACAATCACATGAGTGCTGCTGTTTGACTGAGGAACACTAAAGTAGTGGTGGTAAGCCAATCACATGACCACTTTAAGATGACAAAGCAACAAGGTGATATATACCAGTTTTTAAATTGTGTTGAGAGGCCACGTAAAACCAGAGTCATGATAAACAATATATACGCGGCGTTTTTTCCTCAATAGTTTCGTCACGTTTAACGTCTAAGGACAGCGCTAGCAAGCACTCTCTGCTATTATAAAAAAAAATTAAAAAAAAACCCAAACAAAAAACTCATCTTGGTGGAAAAATAAAAATGCACCATGTCGACCAATCAAAAATGATAAGGCAACATGACATTTGGTTGTTTAGGAAGAGGGGGGAGTTTTAGGAGTGACGGCTAGAGAGAAAGAGAGAGAGAGAGAAAGAAAGACAGCAGAAAAAAGAGAGAGCGAGTTTTGAGATGTGAGAGATTTGTGACGTTTAGCGTGTTTGGAGTGTGTAGTTAATGTGTTGTCTTGTGTAGTTAGTGTGTAGTGTTGTGGATCGTTTTGTGTTGTGTGTCAGAACAATGAGGCGACTGCTGTCTCCAGGTAGAAACAGCAGTGATACACCTGCTGCTGTCAGACCTGCAGGTATCAGGCTGTGATGTTCTCCTTTAGTAGACAGAAATATTTGGAGTGGCACAAATAATTTGTGTGGCATCTTATTGAATGCAGAACAGCTGATTGTTATGTAAATAGTTTGAAATGGTTATTAAAAAAAGAGGGTAAAAGGTGAATGGCTGCAAATAACTTTGTTGTTTGCAAAACTTGTGCATATGATTTTAAAATTGACAATTTATATTTGCATTTAAAGTTATGAAATATGATTCATTAAACATGTTTGTGGTTGTTACAGTAAAAAATATAACTTTTTCTACTCAGATTTTAAGTTTTTTGTCTGATTTTAGATCAATTGTGTTAATACAGTACATCAAAATGAAAACATAACTGTAAATTCAGACACGTGAGGCTGTGCTGAAAAGAATGATACCAAACAAGGCAAAGTAAATAGTTTTTAAAGGTAAAATGTGGAGGTCAAATCAAAAGTAGTTAAAAATGGCTAATTATACCCTGGACCCCAGAGGGTTAAACATTTTTTTAAAGTAACGCAATAGTTACTTTTCAAGTAATTAATTACTTTTAGAATCTTGTAACTCAGTTACTAACTCTAACTAGTAACTATCATTAATTACTTATTCAAAGTAACTTGCCCAACACTCCTTAGGACCATATAATTATAAATATGAGCGTGATGAAAGTTGGGCAGCACGCTAACGTCTTTAGTCCACTCTGAATGCTCGTATTGGTCTAACCCTTTCACTCCTTTGATTTTTTTCCTCATACCTTTTTTTGTCTTTTCGTCAAGTCTGTCTTTGTACCATGGGAGTATCCATAACTCAAAATTTCGAGTTATTAACTCAAAATTTCAACTTATTTTCTCAAAATTTCGAGGAAAGTAACTCGAAATTTCGAGTTAGCTCTGCGAATTAGTAATCTACCGGATCAAAACAAATTGGCGCTTTCAAGAGTACGTTTGCTGATAGTAACGCCATGTGATTCAGCTAATAACACAAGGATTTCATCATTTGTGAAGCCACACTGAAAATAATCAGCAATTTGTGCATTCATGACTGGCTGTAATACTGGTAGCTTAGCTGTAGCATTTGTAGCTGAGAGCTTCAGCTTCCGGGTAACAAGGAAATGACGTCATTCACGTAGATCACTGATTGGCAGAGCTAATTCAAAATTTCTAGTTATTCACTCAAAATTTTGAGAAAAGTAAGTCAAAATTTCGAGCTACTTTTCTCAAAATTTCGAGTTAATAAGTCAAAATTTCAGAGTTATGGATACCGCAGAATGAATGGTTACCGGTGCTGGAAGTGCTAGTGCTTGATGCAGTGTTTTGATTTTGCTGCCACTCGTACCTGCAATGCAACGTGCTCAAGTCACGTGGTCTGTCGATCTCTTTACCAAGTAAATGTAGAGTCATTATTGCCAACACCATACCGAAACCGATCATTTTAACCCATAAAGGCAATTAATGTAGGAGAAAGCAGCGTGTCCTCACTTATGAGATGAATCATCATAAATTTGCAAATTATGAACACAATTTATTGAAATCACGGTGAGGATAGAAATAAAGTATCACTCCTGTCATGCTAGTATAGATAGGATCAATACTGAAAATATAAATAATATTGATTGTATCTAAACCAATACCAGCTTTGGTATCGATACTGCCGATATTCGGATGGATCGACCCGCCTCTATTTTTTGCGACCAATCCTGTTGCATATGCATCTCTGGGAGTTACGATGTTTTAAAATTGGTGATGTGAAAGTTGGAAAACATTCGGTCACATCTAATAAACATTCACAAAGTGTTCCTCAGGCACTTACCACGAATGAGACAAATGGAAGCTGATATTTTGATACTTTTCTCATGATCAAAGTCCGACATGGCATTAAATGATTTCATGTTCATGCTTTAGAACCTGAAAAAAGAACGCCTCCAGACGTAGCTGCTACCATTTCACGAACAATCGGATATTAATAATTTTTTTCAACTATAGAGAGATACTAGGTAAAACTCCTCCTTAGCTCTGTACCCTTTTTCTATCCGAGCTCTGGTAGTCAGCAGCTACTCTCTTCCAATAGTTTCTTTCTAATGTGCCGCAGGTTCTGAGAAGTTTAGGGGAAAACTTAATTTTCTTACTATGTCCCTCAGACATGAAGTCATTTGCATGAAGATCTAGACTCAAACACCGTTATCTTAATAAATGAATTCAAGGGCATCGTAAAGAACGTAGTGAAGAGAGCATGTGACTGAACTGAAAGGCCACTGATGGATTCTGTATATATCATGTTGTACATGCTGGTGCTTTCTCGGCCCCTAAAAATGAAGTGAAAAATAGTGTATCAGAATCCCTGTTTGCTTTGCTCGACACTATCAGTCTGAACAGAAAAGCCTGGAGAAAATTTGAAATACAGAGTCAGATTGTTTTGCTTTCTACAACTGTCTCTGTGTTGCTTTCACTTTTATCTACAGTACTGTGCAAATGTCTTGAGCCACTTCTCATTTCTTTATATTTTGCTGTAAAAATGGGAAAAGGTTGTAGTGATTTATTGAAATGTGCAAATATAAAAGGAAATACAGCATAGCAAAGCAGAGTTTGTACAGTTTTAACAACCTTGAAACGTAATATTTGGTATGACCACCTTTATTGAATGCAATCTCTTAAACACGTTTTCCTGTCATTCTTTCAGGAGTCTTCAGGAATAGGTCTTCAGACTTCCTGAAGGACATCCAAAGCTCTTCTTTGGATGTTTCTGCCTTTTTTTTTCCTGTTCTCTGTCAAAATGATGCCGATAATGTTGATGTTCGGGCTTTGGGGAGGCCTATCCATGATTCATAGTGTTCCACTGTATGTTTTTCTATCCAGGTATGGTTTTGGAAGTGTGTTTGGGATCACTGTCAAAATTCCATGAATTTTGAAATATCTCCAATATCTATGGCTAAAATGCAGCCTCAAACCATGATAGATCCTCCACCATGTTTTACAGATAGCCGTAGACACTGATTTAACTCTCTCCCGACTGTACACACTCATGATGATCCAAAATTTTTCTTAGTTGCTTCATAAAACCTGTTGCAACTGATGTTCAGTCCAGTTCTTGTGTAATTTGACAAACTTGAGCCTTTTCTCCCTGTTTCCCTTCCTTAAGATTAGCTTGTTGACAGCAACCCTTCAAATAAGTCCATTTCTGTTGAGGCTTCAAAGACCAGTACATGGATCAACTGATGAACCAGATGCATCTCTTAGATCCTGTCAGGTCTTTGCTGGATTTGAATCTAAGGGGGGTTCAGGTTTTTCTTTTTTCATAACGATGACTTCCAGATGTTGTTCACGTGCTTAGTTTTTCAAGCTTCCGCTCATCCAGTTTGTTCAATTTCATAAGGGCACATTTCAACCATGCCAAGATAGGCCAATTTTTCTACTAATAGCTACTTGGGAATCACCCTGTTAGTGAAACATTTTATGCCTGTCAAACTGTTATCTTTGACTAACTTTGGCAACAAATTATATGTTTTTGTGACAGACTGATAGCAACAAACATTCCTCTGGAAATGGTCGAGTTCAAGGACTGGACTAAAAATGAATGAAAAACCAGCCAATGTCTAAAGAACAACTTGAAAAGGTTGCTCAAGACCACAAAAAAAGTCTGGCTCCTTGGATGCAACATATAAAGAAATGCATGTTAAATCAAGACATTTGCACAGTCTGTGTAACCTCACTTCATCTTTGTATTGTTTGCTGGGTGTCCATTCTCCGTTTTGCTTTTCTCACTCAGTCTTCAAGCCTCAAGCATCTCTAGCAGTAGTGCTACTCTACTAATAAAACTAGCTACCACTATAGCCAAAGGCTCTCACTGGTAACTGGAATGAAATATGGTCACTTGAACCATTTGCTCTCATGGGAGACCAAACTCGCAAAAGCAAGCATCCCTGTTTTTAAGTTCAGCCAAATGCGGTCAAGATTTCAGCAATTTAAAGGCAATCTCTTCCAATTGTTTTTATATCTGATTCAACTCACAGCTCCCACTGATGATGTCACATAAACTAGGCCAGCATAATTTTTCTGAAAAGTGTTGTTTCTCCAGTAACGAGGAGCACGCTCTTAACCTCCATCCCTGTCATCACCCTCTTCTTTCCGGCATTTTAATTGGCCGGGGCTGGAGCAGCCCCCTCCAACCCAGCTGTTTTCTTGCAGCATCCTGCAGCAAGACTTGTTCTTCACTAATTACCACCGCTGCCTGCGATGAACTGTGACACGCCCGGCTCCCGTTGAATTACCCTCGCCTTTCCCGTGTCAATATCCTTCCTGATTTTCATACATCAGTAAGAAATCTACATAGGAGTGCAAAGGGCTGACCAAAAAATGATGCCTTCTAAAGAAGCTCCGGCAAGACGAATGACTGTTAAAAAGCAATCAAGTGGTAGCAGCAGTCTGGGTGGTAGATCTCTGTAGTTTATTGCTAACGCCTGGTCACAGCACCTCTGCTGTTTAAATTATTGCTATGTAAATCACCTGAAGTGCTTTGGTATTGGAAAGCAGCAGATTTAAGATGCTGGTGCATGTGCTAAGTAGACAGTATCCCGATATTCGCCGAGGCCTCCATTTGAGGGACTAACTCCCGCTATTCATCAGCGTGTCAGTCTACCTCAAGCTGGCACTACATTCTCAGAAGTTCCCTGGCGGAACAAATGAAGTTCTCCCTGACTCACATATAAAATGCTTATTCTGTATTTCTGCAAAATGGATGTGAAGCATAGTGCCTGAAAAGTTCTGAACTACCCTGAAGTGGGAGCACTTTTACCTTATATGTGACAGCACTCGTATTCGTCCCAAAGAGATTTGCATTCAGGGTCCAGTGCATGCAAATCTTTCTGGGACCAGTGTGAATGCAGGTGCTATAAAACAATACCTGTAACAGTTTTCTTTGAATTGTGTTCCATGACATCTAGTTGCTACATTGCATGCAAAATAAGGGCTCCTGGTTAAAACTACTGCTAAAAAATAGCAGTTTTCTGTCTGTAATGTATAAGATTATGATAGGAAATGGAGCCCCACCCTTATGAGCCGCAAAAAAAACCATACAAGTTGGATACATGTGTTAGAACAAATCTTTACATGAGTTGTCACTGTCCTCTGCTGGCTCTTATACTGTATTACACCCAGAGAGTGAAAGCTTAAACTTTGTCTCATTGTTAATCACTTCCTGTTCAGAATTTCAACAAAGTGTAATTAAACTACTTCAGCCATTATTTCCCACCTTCCCTAACTATCGCTCAGCCGCCGAGCCCAACTAATTTGCGCCGGAATCCGAGCTTGTGACTGTTAATGTGCTTATCACAAAAAACTCCATTGCGCGGATTAATTGCTTAATTGTTTAAAAGTCTCTGTTGTCTTTCCCGGCGCATAGGCGTTTTGCAATAGGAATGCACTCCCTTATTCCCCAGCTTATTTGTATTCCTGTGCCAGATATGGTGTGAAGCTCAATAGAGTTTTCTCCTGTTTTTTTCCCCTTTCCCACCTATTCAAGGATCCAAATTGATTTCTCCGCAGCACAGATATATCGGTCATGACCACTGAAAATGTAAGGATATGGGATCAGTCGTCGGGTATGAGGTAACCGCTGTAGTGCCTGTATATATCACACAATGTCGTTCTTTGCATTCGTTTTGGTAATTCTTTTGAGATACCGGGCAGTGGGGGGGAAGGACGGAAGAACTCACGCCCCCCCCCTTCCTTTCTCAAACACACGCCCCTCCACACATGCATCCCCGGGGCTTTGGTCATGAGGTTGCCAGATTCTGTACCCAGACAGTCCCACAGTATAAACCTTCATTCACTCCCACCTCAAATAAGTAGCGAAGCGGATTTTCAGCCTGAGAAAATGCTCGCACGCTGTTAATAATCGACTGGTTGCATTTAGATCATTTGGAACGTGACATATAATATTATCATTAGCCCAACCTGTCAGAAACTCCTACTTTTGTCTCCTATATGCACTCTGTAACAATTACATATGGATTTTTTTCCTCACCGCTCAATTATTGACAATGTAAATTGCTCAAACACCTTATTTGATCCTAATCTGCTACATTTTAAAAGAGAAGAGAATCAATATGGTTGATTTAGTTAAAGGTCAGCAGTTAAAAATTAAAGATAACCGCCACTAGATTATTTGCCACAACAGTTTTATGCAGACACTGTAATGGTTTTCAGAAGCTATCGCCGCACTGAGGTTAAGTTAAAGTTAAATTAATGTTAAATCCCATGAGGAGTACTGGATGACTGCCATTAAACATTGAATACAGTTATCCGGGTGAGCTTGGTTATCCTCAGGCTTTTCGTCTTGTGCCATCCATACATAAAAACCTCCCTTTGGCTTCATAGCCTGGAGCTCTGCTGTCCTGTTTAGTGCTGATTACCAGATTTCAGAGCCTGGCAAACTTATCGTTGGCATTTTATTTTTCTTGTGTACCGATGTAGTCCAAGTGCAGCCTCACAAAGTAACTAGCTCGGCTCTATAGACTCTACAGCTGTTATTGCATAGATGCCTCAAGCTGTAACGGGGTGTTCACATGGGACTCATTCTTAAAGGTGCAAAATACAGAGGAGGAAATGAACACGAGGACTCGGGGCTGGGATCAAATAAATGGCATGAAGGCAACCTGTGATGAAAAAGTGAAGAGGAATGACAAGCAGTTGCAGGCGTTGTCTTAGAGAAGAGGAGCGGGGAGGAGGAGATAGACAGAGAGGCTGACAGTCATATGAACCGCTGCTGTATAGCTCCCTCCTAATGACTCCCACTGCGCCATTTTTACCAAAGGCGGGGATTACCATTAAGCCCAAGTCACATCTTCTCACATGATCCTCCATCCTGCCCAAGGTTTACTCACACACACAGGCAGAGCTGTGAGCACACGAAGAATGGCAGCGAGGCAGTGCGAGCGTGAGCGGTGGTCACAGGACTAACAGAGCCTGGCCGCAGTTCATGAAAAAGTCATGAAATTTCTTTTATGTGAATTTTTCTTTCTTTTTCTTTTTTCTCAAGACATTAAGCATGACCGACTTTTGATTTTAAAAGTGCCGTGTCGTTTGCACATTCTTTATTTTTTTTAACCAAACCCATGAGTTTTAACCAAACAACAGTAAAACAAAGTCCACAGCAAGACTTCAAAAGTGATCCCAGAGGAGAGCGCAGCTGGGTGTGTTTGTCTTTTCCTAAGTGGTTTTGTTGCCTAAATCTAACCAAGAGTGAGATGGAAGATACACTAGACAGCAAGAGAAAACAAAACATGTAATGTAACAATAATAAATACAATCATTAAAAAAGACTGAAGTTAATGATCCGTGAAAAAATAAATAAATAAAAATTTAAAGGCTGTTTCCCAAAGTGCCACAAGGCTCGGTTGGATATTTACATGTGGCTCACATATCGAATCAGCCTGTTTGATTGATAGCAAGGATCAGCCAAAAGTGTTATTTTATGGGCATCTTAGTGATGTGATATCAATGTCAGCCTTTGGAAAATCTTGTCATACCCCTGATTTATCTTTTTCAATGTTGAGTCAATATATTGCAATAATGTGTAAGTACCAGTCATTTATCATTTAGTGTTTTGGGGATCTTTGTCATGTTGAAAAATGAAACCGGGACATGATTTATTTATTTTTTTGTCCTCTACCAGTTTCTTCAAATTTTTTTAAGGACATGCTGCACATCATAGTTTTCAGTTTATAACTCTTTGGGAAATGAATCCAATTTTATTTATCCGGTCGTTCAGTGATGACGTGACGAACCCTACTTCTGGGCCTAAAGTAGTCTGCGTTTAATATGGCTTTTGTGTTGTTAACATGTTTAATGTTTTGTATTTTCTTCTATTTAATCTCAAAAAGCTCCTAAAACAGTCAGTGATCACTGTTGACCTCCCTTGGCTTTTATTACCGCTAATCATTTATTTAAGCTCAGTTTTTAAAACCTTAGGATGTAACTACAGCCCAGCCCATGCAGCAGTATATGAATGACTAACCTCGTATTGTGGATGGATTATCTCAGTTGTTCTCCTGGCTGAAGTTTGGTCCTTTTACAGCATCCTGCCATGCGATTACATTTGTTCCTGACCACCAAGAACACTCACGTTAACTTTTATCGAGTGGGAAAAAAGTTAGCTTGTTTATATTATGCTAACATAGCTGTGTCACTAGCGGTCACGTAGCACATCATTATATACCAGCTAGCCAAACTTCAGTAACCCTACAAACGTCACTGCTGTTTAGTTTTCTATCTTCATTTATGTTGGAAGTGATAACAGAGCTGTATGTTTTAATTTGTTTCCAAAACCCCGCAGTCAGGACATGCTATATTGTATTTAGATAGAAGCTAGCGAGCTAACTTCCTGCTAACTTCGTTAAATGTCATAAATTCCGTTTTCATGGATGCCTGGATGTTAAACTCAATTGTTACACCTGGTAGAGCAGAATGCTAATCATTTTATTAAAGATGAAAGACTTTAGACAGTTTTTCAACTCTCAGTAATGCCATAGTGATCGTTTGATATATGGACCTGCAGCGGAGTTTAGGCCCAGACACGGCTAGTGACGTCAGACTTAACGACCGGATAGAGCACCGTTGATTTAAAAAATACTAATTTATGCCTGGCAGACTTTGCTATCTTTTGAATTTTTCATAGAGTCGACTAAAGAAATTGGAACAAATTATGTGTTTTTGCAACAGGCTGCTACTAACATAGTGTCAGTTAGGTGTAGACACCACAGCGGCTTATCTCTTGAGTTAGGTGCCTTTTTTTATGATTGAATGATTCATAGGTCAGTGTTAAAGTGGCTTAACAAACAAAAAACATTCATCTGAAAATGATCAGGTACAAAGACTGGACTGAAAATGAGTGAAAGGCAGCCAACTGCCTCTGAAAGATCACTTTAAAAAATGACAAGAAAGTTTGTTTCCTTCAAAGAAAAATATATAGAAATGAAGGGTGGATCAAGACTTTTGCACATTATTGTACATCCGTTAAAAAAGTAATTAATTTTCCCTATTTGGCAGTTTAATTAAGGCTAAAATGATGTCTTTGGCAGACAGTAAAGACAAATAGTGAAAAGCTGGTGGCTTCTGTCCTGGAATATGACCTTAAAACACTGCAGTGCATTTTCAGGTCAATAGAACTTTGAATTATTAAACACCCATGACGATAAATCATAGATATAACACTCTAAGGTCAGAATAATTCATAATCATGTCTATTACAGTATTCATCTTGACTTTAAAAAAAAGTAGAAGATAAGAACTCGGGGAAAAAAAATAATGTTTAAATGGTCCAAACAACTTTGCAACACTAACAGGCCTCCTTATAGTCCTCAAGGGCACATAGGAACAGCAGATGCATGAGGAATGTGGCTCTACTTTCAAAAGTTACAACATGAGAATGAGCTTAGCGCTAGCTTTGTAAAATCCTCCCCGTCACGCCCCAATTATGAAACAATACGAGCGAGCTGGAATTATGATAACCAACGTGAAACTCATGTGACTCAGTTAAGAGTCTTTGCCTTACGGTGTAAGGAGTCACGTTGGGGAAAGAAAGAAAAAGATGGTTCTCCTCTTTCAAAGCTGTGGCTTTGTTGTGACATTGTTTTATAAGCCCGAGGAGAACATTTAAATGATGAATGACTTGGCATGCAAATTATTAATACTGACAGCATCAGTACCCTTCTGTCTTAGCAAGAACAAAGTGGTAGTGACAACTTGCCCCAGACTGAAACATATTAGCTTTAAAGCAAACTGCATCAAAACATTACTCAGTTAGATCTTTGACAATGAAATTAGACTTTTTATCAGCGGGGACGAAGGAGTGCTAACAACATGAAGTACTCTGTTGCAAGCAAAACTGCGGCATTTACTACCTTACTCTTGTATTGTGAGCTGAGCATGTTTTTAGTGCAACACCTGGTGGAGGTGAAGCTAGTTTTAGCCACTTTTTTATAAATAACCCTGTTATTTTCCAGCTCAAGAGTCACGCCCTCTCAAAGGTTTGGAGGAATTTCATCTTTTTTAAAAATACCTTATTTTCTTACAAATGTTTTGACGTGCAACACGTCGAACATTAAAGCAGATGACCTGCAGCGGCAGACAACTGCACCGGATGCCGCTACAGTTTTCTGGGTTTCACAAAACTTGTACAGTAAAAGATCAGAAAGATGTTTCCTCGTCTGATGGTTTCTGATGCGACACAATTGGACATAAACAACCATGGACCCATGCTGACTTCATGGGTTCCGGTTGCTGGTGGAGATGTGGGGGGTATTTTTGTGGCACACTTTGATCCTGCTTTGTACTTACTGAGAATTGTTTAAACACCACAACCTATCAGAGTGTTGCTGCTGATCATGTCCGTCCCGTATGAGCACAGTGTACCCATCTTCTTATGGCTGCTTCCAGCAGGATAACGCACCACGTCATAAAGTTCACACCGGTTTCTTGAACATGACAATGAGTTCTCTGCACTCAAATGACCTCCAGTCACCAGATCTCAGTCCAATAGAGCACCTTTGGGATGTGCTGGAATAGGAGATTCACATTATGGATGAATTATGTTATTGCGTCAATGTGAACCAAACTCTCAAGGAATGTTTCCAGCACTTGTTGAATCTGTGCCATGATAGATTAAAGCAGTTCTGAGAGCAAAATGGATCCACCCCGATATGATGCATATCGTAGCTTCAGTTGGATATTTAAAGAAAAGCTGCCTAAATTTTGTACTTACTGCACAACTATTCCATGCATTTAACTGCAAGTGTTGTTTTTGAGGAACACTCATTTTCTGCTGCTTTACTCTTTACTTGCCATTCAACAGAAAGCAGATGTTGTTATTTAAAGCCAGACCCTTGACATGAACTTGTTTTTCTTCCTCTCCTGAAAGATCTCCCTATGACGAGCATTTGATGTGTGAATTTGCAAAGCATCTGGTTGCTAATTAGAGGATGTTGATCCCCCTGGAGGATAGCTAATATACATGTCCTCGATGTTGTTAGATAATATCTAACAATTAAAAGCTATCAAGTGCCCTCTGAAATCCAGGGTAAGGCTTGCTGTGAATTAAGGGCAGACTGTAAGATGTTTTTGAAAGCATCTGCTTTGCTGATCCTGCCCTAGATTTTAAGTCCTTAGGGTTATGGCTGCAGAGTCTGTAAGCAAAAACAGACTTTTTTTTCTCTAATTGCAAAACTGCCTTGAGGTTATGATAGCAGCACACCAAAATAATCAAGATTTTTCACTGGTATCATCAGCTTATTTGGAGTAATCAGTGCTTTTCTTTTTGTTTCCACCTCAGCTCCTTCACCTGAGGAACAATGGAGCAAATCAACATCCACATGCTCGAGGGGCAGTTAAGGGGAGATTTCAATTGAATGTTGTAGAAATAGTTCATAGAACAGCTAAACTGGGGGGAAATGACACGTTAAAAGCAGAGGAAAGTTGTTGTTGTTTTTTGTTTTGTTTTTTTGCTTCTTCTGCATATTAAACTTTTTATAGTCATGGAAACAATTGAAAACTATGAACTCACGCGGTATAAGACTCATAAGAAACACCTCTCACAAAGACTGATGATTTTGGGTATTTGCACATATCGTGTGTTTTCTATTGAATCTAACATTACTGTATCTCCGGCCCTGGAGGGAGCCGGAGATCGACAGACGGATTGGTGCGGCGGCTGCAGTGATGCGGATGCTGCACCGATCCGTCGTGGTGAAGAGGGAGCTGAGTGTAAAAGCGAAGCTCTCAATTTACCGGTCGATCTACGTCCCTACCCTCACCTATGGCCACGAGCTGTGGGTAGTGACCGAAAGAACGAGATCGCGGATACAAGCGGCGGAAATGAACTTCCTCCGAAGGGTGGCTGGCCTCTCCCTTAGAGATAGGGTGAGAAGTTCGGCCATCCGGGAGGGGCTCAGAGTAGAGCCGCTGCTCCTCCACATCGAAAGGAGCCAGCTGAGGTGGTTCGGGCATCTGACAAGGATGCCTCCTGGGCGCCTCCTGGGGTTGGTGTTCCGGGCATGTCCCACCGGGAGGAGGCCCCGGGGCAGACCCAGGACACGCTGGAGAGATTATATCTCTCGGTTGGCCTGGGAACGCCTTGGTGTTCCCCCGGATAAGCTGGAGGAGGTGGCTGGGGAGAGGGAGGTATGGGCTTCTCTGCTTAGGCTGCTGCCCCGGGCGACCCGGCCCCGGATGGATGAAGATGATGGATGGATGGATGGATGGATGGATGGATGGATGGATGGATGGATGGATTACTGTATCTACTTTTGCTTAATTATGGTGATTGTGTAAAAAGCATGCCTCTGCTTTAAAGCATATATCAACAGTGTGCATCGGCAGTGATGCTTTTCTCTTATATAAAAGGTAGGGTGGCCTTCTTTAACAAAAAGAAGGCAGCCAGAGTGTCTGGTGTTTATTTATAAGGCTCTACTTCAAAGACTTTCTGGTCACCTGTAATCTCTTATTACATTTAAATAGAGTATTTACAGTGTCAGGTCACAGGACTTTCTAACACCAGCTATACATTTTACTCACACTGGGCTTAGAAAAACTGGATGAATGGGCACCGGTTTAGCTCAGTGTGTTGAGTGGGCGACCACGTGACATACGGCTGAGAGCAGCCGGCCCAAGTTTGAGTCTGACCTGCAGCCCTGTGCGTCATGTCTTCCCCTCTCTCTCTCTCTCTCTGCACCTGCTTTTCTGTCCTTTCTTCACTGTATCAAAATACAGCAGGAAAAAAAGAGCCAAGGTCCCGATCTCAGCGAGGCTGCATGTTTAAAGGATTTAAGAATCATCATAATAAAATAACTTTACCCAGATAATTAATTTGGGGTGTTACTCACTCTTTGTATATGGAGGCATGACCCTGGATACAAACATCACAGTGAATCAAGAAAATTAGCTAAATGCATTAATTATGGCCAACAAAGATAAAAAATTATGTGGAGGGAATCAGAGAATCAGAGTTAGTAAGCATAACCAGTTAGACCACTACCCAATAACACAGTCTGATGGTGAGAGTTAGCAAAATAATTATAGTTACTAGTAACTTTGAAAGAGATTTTAACTGAAAATTAGGTAACATTCCATCTAATACAAGGACTGAGTTATCTTATATGTAATATCTTTATACGTATAAAACTTGTATTATTAGAACTAACACAAGCAAAGGCACAAAATAAACATAATAAATGCCGTAACTACACGTAAAACAAGAGTTGTACATGATTAATGAATGACAATTAACAGTAACCTTCACCTCAAATGCAGCTGATAAATAATGTGGTGAGATCAGAATCGTGTTTAAAAGAAGAAAGTTGTTTAAATTTTTGGAAACTGAGCAAACAGAAGAAGTCTGGATACTTCTTGTATGTGGGTCAGCATCTTTCTGAAGGTTGCTAGCTGTTGTTACACAAAGGAATTCAAAGCTGCACAAAGAATTATGGTCTCTTTATATGTGAGCCTTTGAAGATAAATCCACAAAAGTCACATCGGACCAACAGCGAATCTGTTTATCATTCAGTGGCTATTCTCAAAAATGTGACTTTTGAACTGACGTAACAGGAAAATAAGTCCTGGAGATTTAATTCAAATTCAGACTCTCAGCACTGTTTGGATTCTCATGGCATCAAGTGTAACGGGCAGATTAGCGTTCTGTAAAACAGGAGAAATAATGAGCAGAGGAAACACGCTGCTGTTCGCCTGATCAGTCCTGCCAGAATTTATTAAGCAAGCACAAGCAGACATCTTTGCTTCTTTTGTCACTTAGCTTAACCACAGTTGTTCACTGTCAATCAACAGTATCAACATAAAAGAAAAATACAGTTAAAATAAAAAGATACACATTTATCATAAACAAATGAAGAAAAGAAGCCAAGGTGTCATGTGAATGGTTTGTTGTGCAGGCTTACATCCAGTCTTCGTTGTGAAGTGAGCCGTAACTCATTCTTTAGAAGTGAATTTAAGTTAGAGCTGCAGGAAAACATGTTTTTCTCTCTCTCTGGTGTCTTTAGTGGTTGAAAGATTCATCGCATGGTCACACGTCCAAGCTGTTAAACGTTTGGGAGGCTTGCTAGCAAACATGCCGTATCTATGTTTTTAAATCACAGCCATCTTTAGGGGTGTGTTGTACTCCGTGTTGAAGAATATTAAATAATTCCTTAAAGTTAGTTGGAAACAGAAGGTCCTTGTGTGTGACAGGTATACAGCTTTCCCTCCTGCTGTGCCTGAATTTACTCCTGATGAGACAAAATGATGTCCCACCTTCTGCTTCTCTGGGATTGTAAAATTCATATATTCTTACTTTTTATGGTCTTTTATAACAGACATGCCGAGAAACTGTTTACCTCTTTACCATTTACATCTTGCACTATAAAGTTTTTGTAGTCCTGAGGATTTCTTCGAGACTTTTGCAAAGATTTTGGATATATTCGAAATATAATAACCTTGTCTACATAACACACAGTTGGCTAACAAAAAATCTGAAAGAATTCCTGAGCTTGCCCTTTATTAATCGCCGATAAGTACTGTGTGTTTGCATGGGAACTACAGCACTTCAGCCAGCAGAACCAGCTTCAGCACTGGTTGTGTGGGGCACCCAGATGACATTATTGTGTGGTGTGACCTCCCCAGGCCACATCTTGGGTTTCCCCTCCCTGCATGAAACACCATTATACCTTCTTTATCTCCAACAACCAGACTTGCCACCATTATTACCTCAAAAGCCTTCCTACATGCAATCCCTCCAGTCTGACATCACACAGCTAGTTCTCATGACACTGATCACCTCATTCCCCACGTCACATTACTGCCAGAGGAGCTGGAGACAAAGGACTTTCAGATGGAGAAGAGTGTGCTTTAGGTTTGTGCGTGCAGTACGAGCCCTCAACAAACACTGTGTGTTTCTGTGTAAGCTCTGACTGGGACGACAAATTTCCTTGTAGGCAAGTTATAACAATCTATCACGCTGAGCATTTAAAAGGCTGATTAAACCAGCAAAGTATTTATTGACCTGTTTTGAATTCAGATTTTAAATTTCCATGCATGACGTGCATGGAAATAGGAACCTGTTGCATTGTTATTTATTCTGATTTAAAACACAGAGACATTTTTACATTTCTCAAAGACTTTTTCTTGTGGGATAAATGCTGTTCGTGCTTTCAAGTCTCATATGCTCTGGACAGTAAAATCAGGCTCGGGTTTGGGGAAAGAAGGAGGTGGAGAGGGCGGGTGGAGGGGCCTTCCTGAGAAGTCAAATGACCTGAAATATGATCACTTTAGCAAACCTCTGAGGCAAGATTAAATTCCAGTGTCACACACACACTAGGTTGAATTTCTTCAACATGCTGAAAATCTTTTTTTTATTATTATTTTAACTCTCCAAACATCTATTGCTTTGCTAAAGGATTTGTGAGGGGGAACTATTACTTCATAGCTAATTAATTTTCATACAGTGCTCATAAAAGCGCACTGAGACGTTACACTGTGTGTGTGGAAGTAGTCATTTATCATAATTTGTGTTTCTTAGAGTCGGTTATTAATTGGACTTTCTTACATTTAATGCTGTGTTTATTCGGTCGACTGTAGACATCCAGGGACTTTTTTTAGAGGAATAAAAGTGTGCATGACCGGATCACACTACCTTCTCCATCCCTAGGAAATATGATGTTATGTGATGGGATCACGCGGGAGTCAGTAAATCCGGGTAGTCATGCGCTAATCCGGTATTTAAGGTCGTCGGTTCAGTGGTTTTGGGGGGGAAACAAGTGGAGTCTTGCGTGGGTGCATGGAAGGTGGAGGTTTACACCCACTCATTTGGCAGAGAAGAAATAACTTCTGATGTGAAGTGATGCAAGTGTATTTTGAGGGGAAATAATTAGTTCAGGTTTGTACTCGAAGTCAGTCAGTAAAAACAGACTCGAAACCAGCCGTGCGTAAAACTTTGGCAGCGACTTTTCTTTTTTGGATAATGTGGCAGTTCTGCTTTTTGGTGATTGTGGGCGCGGTGGTTGTGAGCGCTCAGTTCCCCAGAGAGTGTGTGACTCCAGAGGGTCTCAGGAGTGGACAGTGCTGCCCGTCGCCCTCTGGACTGCCTAATGACCCGTGTGGCTCCAGCACCGGACGTGGACAGTGTGTGCCGGTGGCGGTGGACACACAGCCGCATGGGCCTCAGTACCCGCACGACGGACGGGATGATCGGGAACGATGGCCCAGCCGTTTTTTCAGCCGTACCTGTCAGTGTAACGGAAACTTCAGTGGTCATAACTGCGGCCGCTGTAAACACGGATTGACCGGGCCCAACTGTGACCAAAGAGTTCCTGTTGGTAAGTGCAAACAAAAGCTGCCAAAAATGTACCAGTTACGCGCATCTCGGGTTTTAAAAACCGATTTCCAATCAGCGCGTGACCGGTTAAGCTAATATGTTTGTTTGTTTGTTTTCTCCAATGCTATAATCCTCCAGTGAGAAGAAACGTGATGCAGCTCAGCGCGGAGGAAAAGCGTGCGTTCGTGAACGCGCTGGACCAGGCCAAGCGCACGGTGCACTCCGAGCTGGTGATCGCAACACGGCACTATCCGGGCATCTTTGGCCCTGACGGGAACACCACGCAGTTTGAAAACGTCTCCATCTACAATTACTTCGTTTGGTCCCACTATTACTCCGTCAGCAAGACCTTCCTGGGCGCGGGGCAGGCCAGTTTTGGGGGCGTGGATTTTTCGCACGAGGGCCCCGGTTTCCTGACCTGGCACAGGTACCACCTGCTCCAGCTGGAGCGAGACATGCAGGTGAGATAGTGCAGATAATTAGATCTATAACAGCGTACACTGTAGTGTTGCGGATGTCATTAGGGTCTTTTTAACTCAAATTTGAAAAAGAAAAAAAAACTAACTGATTTTGTTGCCTGAGAGTCGCTAATCATCACTTAATTGTTTATCGACATCTTTAATTTACCAGTTCAACACCGACAAATGTCCTTCTTGCCTCCCACCCTCCCCTGCCCGCTTGTTTGTTTTGTCTAATGCGCTTCCCCGCAAACTGTAATGGCGAAGAAATCATAATTGACGAAGCAATGTCACACCTTAATAAGCGAGCAGCGCGCAAAATGTGACTTTAACCACTTCAAATTAGAGATTGGATTCGGTCTGCACACCATCCATTTGGAGAAAACAGCACTGAAAGGAGCTTTGTTGAAGAGGCGTTAGTAGACTTTAACGATCACGAAAGTGACACGTGGAGAATGTTAATAATCCGCTCCAGGGTCGGTGTTGCATGCATCAGTCGGGTCACAATTAAGGACAGAGAATGAGGCTGCTGTGTGTGCTGTGTGGGTTTGAACCCTGTCAGTGTTGGACTCCTGCAGAGAAGCTCCTTCCTTATCCTGAGCAAGTTTCTGGTTTAAATTGGGATCCCTAATTAGTGCCTTGTTTTTTGTTGTTCTGTTTTCATCCTCAAATCTGTCACACTGGTGAAGTTTGAGGGAAATAATAATAATAATAATAATGATGATGGATTACATTTATATAGCGCTTTTCAGGGCCCTCAAAGCACTTTACAATTCCACTATTCATTCACTCTCACATTCACACACTGGTGGAAGCTCTTTTTTTTCTCCAGTAAGAATTAGAATGAACTGTCTCTGCTTCTTGTCCTGCTGCATTTAAATCATATAGGTAAGAATGCCTGGATTTTAATAGTGTGGTGGGGGGATTTCTATCTTGAACTCACTCTTTTACCCAACTGGTTTCATATTAGCAAGCATAGACTTTAAAAGTGGGATTTGGTAAGTTTTCCTTTGATAAACCACCAGAGAAGAAGAATTGAAGGAGGGAATAATTCACAGCCAAGCAGACAGACTATGTTCCTTTGAGATTCATGAATATTTTGCCCCTATAAATCCTCTATTGAAACATTTTCTTTACCTTTACGCCTTATCTTAAACTACGAAGTTTTGCATTGGAAAGTCATGAAATAAGTCGAAAGCAGAGCAAGAGCGCTGCACTGCAACTTCCTTTCACAAAGTTTCATCATTTCTGAATCCATCGTGACTTTATAGAACCGTATACATCCCCCCAACTTCTGTCTTCATATAGACGTTCTACATAACTAAAGGGATTAAAAAGACTTCCACTAGAGCTTTCTTTTTTAGCACAATTTATTAAAAATAAACTAAACTTTAAATCAAATCAGAAAGATTGCAATACCGACTCTTCAGACTGAATGCATTTGGTTTGCATCACAGTCAAATACATCCTTATCCAAGGCGACACACTCTAACCCAGCCATGCTTTGATTTTATTCATACTCAATACCCAGGACATGCTGCAAAACCCCTCCTTCGCCCTGCCCTACTGGAACTTTGCTATCGGGGGAAACACATGTGACATCTGCACAGATGATCTGATGGGAGCCAGGAGCAATTTTGACATGAACTCTCTGAGTCCTAACTCCATCTTCTCCCAGTGGAGAGTCGTCTGTGAGAGCGTGGAGGACTACGACACGCTGGGAACCATCTGCAACAGTGAGGCTGGAGACTGGTGATGTTGCAGTGATCTGTGGGGGTTTTTTTGTTTTGGGGTTCTTTTTGAAAATACGGTAATATCCAGGTTGTTTTCCTTTCGCTCCCTCCCTCCAGGCACCGAGTCTTCTCCCATTAGAAGAAACCCGGCAGGAAATGTGAACAGGCCTATGGTCCAGCGTCTCCCGGAGCCCCAGGACGTGGCAGACTGCCTGCAGGTCAACACTTTTGACACGCCGCCATTTTACTCCACCTCCTCTGAAAGCTTCAGGAACACCATTGAAGGTGAGCGAGCACAAAGATATTTCTGTCTGTCCGTCATACAACTCTTGCGTTCACATACACAGCTTTTCGTGCCCTTTCGTGCTATTTTGGCAGGCTACAGCGCCCCCAAGGGGAACTACGACCCTATAGTGAGGAGCCTCCACAACCTGGCTCATTTGTTCCTGAACGGGACAGGAGGACAGACTCACCTCTCCCCGAACGACCCCATCTTCGTCCTGCTCCACACCTTTACCGACGCGATATTTGATGAATGGTTGAGGAGGCACAGCCCAGGTCTTTCAGTAGCATCTGTTTTTAAAAAACGTATTGTCCTTCATAATGGCTTTTGTGCTAATTTAAAGTGCTTCCCGACAGATGCGGCTGTGTACCCAGAACAAAATGCTCCCATCGGTCACAACAGGCGCTACAACATGGTGCCCTTCTGGCCTCCGGTGACCAACTCGGAGATGTTTGTGACCGCCCCTGAAAACCTCGGTTACTCTTACCAAGCCGAATGGCCAGGTACACATTTGACCCGCACGCCTTTAATCTCGCCTTCAGAGAAATGCTCAGATGACCTGTAATCATTGTTTACTCCTGCCTTTCCAGGTGAAAATTTCACCCTGAGCGAAATCATAACCATGGCCATAGTCGCTGCCCTTGTGGTCGTCGCGGTCGTTTTCGCTCTCACCACGTGTGCTGTGCGTGCCCGGTCTCACAGGAAGGAGGGCCACCAGCCTCTGCTCGGGGATCAGTACCAGCGCTACGATGATGAGAAAAGCCAATCTGTTGTATAAACTCTCTCTCACACACACAGACACACACAAGCCCCACTTTAAAGCGCCTCTTTGTCTCACAGTGACCCACTTGTGTGGTTTGTTAAAGTCTGAATCTGTTCTCACTAGAACATAAAATCATCTCTTTTGTTGCTGCATTTGTGCGTCTATATTTACAAATAGTGCAGATGTAAATATTGACTTTTACATTTCCTACTTACTGAAGACTTTTTATAATGAAAAGACCCTGGAATAGACTTTCACCCCATCTCTGCCCAGCGCCACCCCTCCAGGACCCTGAATTTGATCAGTGGTTAAAAAAAAAGGCCTTAAATCAGGAATTACATATCAAGATCAGCTGACTTCTAAGTTCAGTGTTTGCTGATTCAGTTAACAAAAAGGGGGTACACCTGAAAGGAATGTGCCAATGAGCGTTTTACATCCATTTAAAGTAATGAAGGAAGTAATACTTCTTGAACATGACTATCGTTTTACTAACTGCATACTCTACATCATCCCCTGAGTTTATCTGACTTCTTAGGTTCGCTTGGTTTAGCTGCACAATACCAGAAAAGGTATATTTCATCAAAGTGCCCATGCAATTAAGCCATATTACCCACAAGGGGGTGCTGTAGTTTAATTTCTAGAACTTTGCAGGACCTACTGAACGTTCAATACATAGATGTGCTTTTTTATGATGTGTTAAGTTACTGTTTCACCTGACTTGAAATGTTGGTAATAAATGAAGAAGTAGAAGGAAAATAAAGCAGAGTGGTGATTTAGATCAAATGTAAAAGAGTGTCAAGAGTCTTTATTTTCTGTCTTTTTAGCTGAAACACATTTTTCATACAATAGTTGAAAAATGTAATTTATACTTTTGCATTTTTACATAAATAATTCTGTTGAACTTAGGGGCTTTACATTAAATAGTTTGGCATCTGGGAATCATTTATGCTACTTAAGGGTGTGAACAATGCAGGCCCACGGGAAAATCACAGAATTTGATGTGGAACAAATACAGTGTAGAAAATTGGCATAGATAGCAGTGGGCATGGATTTCAGGCTCATTTGCTGCCCTGCGCCCTCGTGCAGATGGTGTTACGCGATAAGCGGCACTGCCCACGAGGTTAAACACTGTTTGCATTGAGTGTTTTTGCAAAGCAGTGAAACAAATGTTTAGACTTTTTGTGAAACGTCTTGAAATGTCATGAAACCATGACGCTTTCTTTCCAGGCTCCATGGACTACCACAGGGCTCTAGAGTGCGACCAAATTTTTCAGTGGTGCGACTAAAAAAAAATATTTGGTTGCACCTGTGCGACCAACTGTTCGGGTAGCAAAAAAAAAAAAAAAAAATCTGCAACCTTCCCTGTGGTCAACAACAGACACACATTTTGCCCCTATCGTGGACTAAACCAATCAGAGATAGTAAGGGGCGGGACCTCTCTGATTGGCCGTGGTCCAGTTGAAAGTGCAGGTGGAAGTGGGAGGTGAGTAGCTTGAATAAAGCGATATCAATTCATTAAATCCTGAATCGACTTTTAAATATAACTGTGTTTTGACAGAAACGCCAGATTCTCAGATTAAAGCTCACAAAACCATTTCAACAACAACCAAACAGCAGATGAGAGCAGGTACACGGATTCCACACAAAGACGTAAACACGGAGCGGAACCGACGCATCAGAATCAACTTTGTCTTTCTCGGCTTTCTCACCCGACGGCCCGTAGACGGACACGCTGTCGGAGCTTAGCGATTCTGATGCGTCCGGTCCGCGCTGTGATTACGTCTTTTTGCGCTGATTCTGAGCTGCAGGTTTTGTCTCTCTCCAACCAAAATTCACCAAGCCAGCAGTAAAAGAAGCAGCAAACTGCGCTTCACATTTGATCAATGTCGTCGTGAATTTTGCTGTTTTGCTTCCACGACTATTAAAATCACACTTCATGCACAGCTAGCTCTCTCTCTATCTATCTCTGTACTTCAAGAACAGTTTCCCGTCTCCAATCTCGGTTTTCTGTATTATTCATTCGCTTATTACCCACCAGTCTACCGTTGTTTACAGCGCTGTCGGCTGCTGTCTTTTTCTTTTCTTTTTCTTTTTTTCACTTAAATGACCTTGGACAAGAAAGCCTATTTTTTCTGTTGTTCAATACTGAAGAAATTTAAACTTTATATGCAGAACATTGTAGAATATTTTTAAGGTTATCTGCTATAAAAAGCCATACCAGGAAAATCTCCTTCATGTTTTTCTGTGTTTTATTCTCAGTTACTTTCACACAAAGGCATCTGCTGTGATGTTCACAATTCTGATGAAGTCAGTACTGATAAATGATCAGAATTATAATATTTCTGACTGTCTGAGGCTAAGTTGAATCGAATCGGGACTTTGAAAACCGGAATCGAATGGATTATAGAAATCAGTGATGATACCCAGCCCTAGTGAGCAGCCTAGGCACGACAGAAGTGGATGTAGCTGTAATAGGAAAATAACTATTGCTAACTTTTCTGTTAAGGCCTGGTCCTTCTGAAATTCATAGCCAGTGCTCTGACACGGTGTCATCAATCTTTGAATGCTGAAAAAGCACAGTGTATCCAGAAAAACACATTATATTATATAAATTATTATAAAATTTGTGTGCGCCTAACTTTTGTGCCGGTACCTGTACGCCCATGGCAAAAAGTTAGTCTAGAGCCCTGGACTACCATGACCTGGATGATTGAGAATCTATGCAGAGACGTATTTAAACTCTTTACTCAAGAAAAAACTAGAAGATGTTAGCTTCAGCTGCTTCATTATTCACAAAGGGTGTTTAGTTTTTACACCAGATGGCCTTCTTGATAAGAGCCCTAGAGGCCTTGGGTGACACCAGGGATCTTTTGCTTGTTAGCCAAGTGTGTAAACCCCTGTACTATGGAGCCACTAATCCTAATAAGTGCCCTAATATTACAAAGGTTTTAGAATTAAAATAAACTTAATGCTTAAAGTCTCCACAGAGACCCAAGTCTCCTTTGTTGTTGGGTCAGGAAGTCTGACAAATCAAACATGTCACGAGGGGTACAACATGGACCTACTTGTTGTAGTGACCCCTCGTGACAAGGGAGCAGCCTAACAGTAATCTGGCATGGTGTTGTGTGTGTGTGTCGTCCCTGTGTCTGACAAAAACCTTTACACCGAGCAGCAGGTATACCATCGCCTCAACATCCTACACTGTTGTGTTTGCGTCGCATACATATGACACAACGACCTATAACGACCCCCATACACATTGAGGTTTTACTTAATTGTAATGGAAAATGACCAAAACCAAGCAGAGCAGACTCAAGCTGAGTAGTCGCTAACGAAAAGAGGCATTATATTTTCAGGGGGGCCAGTAACCATGCCCTCCACCCCTCTGGACACGCCCCTGCTACAACTTCATTTATCACTTCTAGCAACTGTCTTTTATTACACTTATAGGACTCTGAAAGCACCAGTTGACTGTGACTAGTTTCCCTTGACAACACGAGCTCAGCTTGTCCAGGGGGGGTCACGAGGTGAGAAAATAAAGAGAAATATAAGACTTTGCCAAAAGTTATTCATAATAAAATTTTAAACAGTCATGCTTATTTTCTTTGTGGGCTTTTGCCACCGCATTTGAAAAATAATATCCTGGAAACACCTCTGCTTTTTTATTTCTCTCGCTCTCTCGTCTCACCTGTAGGGTGTCTGGTTTCAGAGGAAGCTCCCCCAATGGGAGAGCGCGTTGTCGTTAAACTGTCCATTCACGAGCTTAAATGGGAGGTCTGTTGCTGTGGCAGCGGTGAGTTTAGCGTCACAGCGAAGAAGCTGCGATGAGCGCGCGCCTTAAAACTTTTATTAGCATACTTTGACTCCACTCCTCTCTGATTAAAGCTCGCGCGAACAGCCCACCAGGCTGTGGGAATATAACCTCCGTGGTCGCAGATAACTGTCCTGACTGCGTGTGTGACACCCCGCGATGGAGGAGGACAACAGCGTCATGCGAGACTTGAAGGACATAGAGACGAAGTTGGGCCGAAAAGTTCCGGACAGTCTCTTTCGCTCTCTCGCCGGAGGGAAACACGACAAGTCCGCAGCGCCGCATTCAGGGAACTGCAAATGTTGCGCTAACTCTGCGGACATAAAAAGACTGGAAAGCAAAATGTTGTTTCTCAAACAGGAGATGGTGAGTGTATTGTCTGAGCTCTATAGTAGGTTGCAAACAGTTTAATAGTCTTCTCTTTAAAGCTTAATTTCAGGTGTTGTAAGTAATATTTTAATAATTACTTTCAGATAAATGTGGTGGCATCGTTGTTTACTGCCAGGGTGGTCCTGTTTCTTCTGTTGCGTTCAAGGACCTTACCTAGACACAATAGCATTACCTGAGCTCCAGGTATAACCATTAACTGTGAACGACTGTCACGGGGGCAGGTGAGAGCCGTTCACACTGTGCTGCGGGCAGAGGACTGTTTGTGAACTCCCGTCACCTCAGGGCGCTCGCCCCCCCTCCTGTCGTATGATCCAGACCACTGCAGTTGTGCAGCTGTAATTATCTCCCCATGCTTGCATAGTTTTATCTGCGATCACTCAAATTGTTCTCAAATGTCCCTGGAATGTCCTGCTAGTCTCAAACTCCGACAGAGTCGCAGCAACGCGCCATTTTAAAAAGGTCAAGACTGGTATTAGGAGTCCCGAGCAGATGGTGTGTCATAGCCAGCAGACTGACCCGCTGCCACAGATCTCGCTCTGATAGGATTAGTTTATTAAAGATTACTGTAAGGACAATAGTAGATCTGTAATTGGCTTTTTTTTTTTGACTTAAATGACACCTTTTTGCTGACAGTTATTTTGTTATGCAGGCATCCTGTAAAAGAAAAAAATACTAAATGAATTTATTTTAAATGAACTGAGTGTAATCCCAACTGTGACTGGTCTCTCATTTCAGCCACTAATCCAATCAGACCACTTCCTGCATGCACACTCACAAGTTTGTGCCAAGAAAGTAGCATTTAGCTTTTCTATTGCATTATTTACGAGCCCAAACTAATCAAAGGCTTATCAAAGGAGCAAATTAACTGTAAACGGCAGTCCCACCAGGCCTGTTTGGGGTTTTGTATCACAAATCATGTTTTGCATCCAGTGCAGACAAAAACTGTGCTGCACTAATTGTGTTTCTGATATTCATTTTGTGATAGAGACCCAGTGGTGCCATCCTATTAACACAACATAGCTGCTTGGCCTATAATTCTGGTGTAACTCCATCTGCTGAGCTTCTGTGTGTGTGTGTGTGTGTGTGTGTGTGTGTGTGTGTGTGTGTGTGTGTGTGTGCATAAGGCAGGTGGTTATACTTGCAAAACAAACACACCGGCAGCAATGTGAGCCAAATGAAGGGTGGTTACAAATCCACTCTAAAGAAAAGCTGTTGTGTCAAAGCAGCTGTCTGGAACAGTCTACCAACCCTGTCTGCCTTCATCTGCCTCAGAGTGTTTTCACTGTAGCAGGATGTTGCAGCTGCCCGTTTACCAATTTTCATTCAAACCGGGCGTTTGTCACCAAGTAGACGCAGGGGGAATCCCTTTTGAATGACTCCATAGGCAGTTCCATCCACCCTCAATAGCATGGTTTGTCAGGGCAGGAAGTTTAGTCAATGGCCATACTGTGTAAAGTAGGCATCGTTCATCCATTGTCCTGAATAAAAACTGTCTCTTGGCTGTGATTTAACACGCGTACAAGTCGTTTTTCCGGTGTCACATGACCCAACAATGACTGGAGTAGATTGTGTTTTCTCTGACTAATTTATCTGTGGGGGAGAGTACTATTTCTGAGACCAGGAATGATCCTTGAACCTTGATGCTTACAGTAGCAATACTGACACTGCTCGTTTTTAGTTGTTTCATGGCTTCCACTTTACTTATGAGCTCTATTTCTTGCACTGTTAGTGGACTTTGTCTTTAAATTGTCACGCCACAGCTACTGGCAAGAAGTAGTCTAATGCCTGAATTACGCTTCAGCGCGAAATCTACGCCATAATCTTCCAGACCAGTCGGACTCATTGTGATCTGTGTTGACCGGACATGTAGTTACATTTCTCAGGAGGTCCCTTCAGGTTACCTGGAAGGTTACAGCATGAGGTTAAAAGGAGTTTCCAGTTACGACTTCGATTTTCCTCAGAAGTCTAAATCTGGCATAACTCATATCTGTCTGTTTATCTACAGATTTAAATAGGGTGCTGGTGTTGCTCACATGGCTGTTACAGGTTACGTAATTGCTGGGTCATTTGCTCCAGTTCTGTCATTATAAATGCTAAGAAGTACACTTTTCACTACTGTGTTTGCAGTTTTGAACGCATAACTGTTAGGCAATTACAACTAAATAAAATACTCTACAAGCTCCCCTGCAGTGTGCTCCGAACAGTCAGACAGTTGAATCTGGAATACCATCTTTGCTCTGTAGATGATGAGAAAATAGTGGGACCAACAGACAAGTCACACAGTAGAAGAAGAATATACTGGCTGGGGAGAAAAGAATTTGGTATGTGAGGTCAGAAGCATGATAAGACTTTGCAAATGTCATTTTAAGTCAGCCCACAACACTTTGTCTCAAGCTGAGCAAAGAGCAAGACTGCTAGAACCCAACTGAGATTTTTATGACCAATGCCGATATCTGCTGATTTAAAAATCTGATCTGTCGGGCACATGAAATGTAAACAGATTTCTCAGACATTTATCATGTAGGTAAGTTACAGAGGCCTGGATGACCTCCTGTATTCCCCAACCAGTTGTCAAGTCGTTGCTGAGAGTTGCTGGGTGAAATCTGTACTAAAGAGGGTCCTACATCAAAAACCTTTTTGTGATTGCTTCGGTCACTAGCAGATTGCCTGTAGTTTGTATGGAAAATCCCAACATGTATGCCAACAGCTACCGAATACCCTAGGCACATTTTGCAAGTGTTTGTAGACAAGTTGAAGTTTTTCATACAAACTACAGTGGCCACTGCAATCTGCTAGTGGCCAGAGTAATCACAGGATGGTTTTTCATGCAGCCCTCTATACCTTGTTACAACTAATTTGAGCTTGCAAATGACATCAACTTTGAGCAATTGCCCACAACCCAATTGGAGATCGTCAACCAGTCTCTAGGCATGTGTGACACGGTCTAATATTACAAGGTGTAGGTTAATTTTTCTTTCCCCCCCTTTAAGTTAAGCTTACCCACTGCATACATTAGCCATGTATTTAGAGAACAGACATATTGATATGTTAACCATATTTCCTGAAATGCAAAATGCAGTGACCTTACTTGAATGTTTATTTTTCTCCACAATACAGGCAAATCTGCGAGCCATTGACGTAAAGCTCATGCAGCAGCTTATGTCCATCAACGAGGGCATCGAGTCCATCCGCTGGATGATAGATGACAAAGGCAGCGTCACCAGCCATGACGGCAGCCTGACCGGCAGCTTATACAGCCTGTCGGACAGCCAGGACGGCGCCTCGCTGCGAGGAAGCTTCAATAGTTTGAACGATGGCAACAGTGACGGCCTGGATGGTCTGTCTGTGGGTAGTTACCTGGACACACTAGCAGAGGACCTCCCGGATGAACCCTCGCCTACGGACCTTGATTGTTTTGTGGATAAAACGGTGATCGACGGCGACGCCTTTGCCAAATCGCCTTTGAAACTCAGGGTGGAGTCGGATGAATACTACTGCTTTGGATAATAATGATAAGCTAAATGTGGCGATTACAGAGGGACTACTGTAATTTGTGAAGAATGGTTTTCAAAAGTATTCTTCACTTTTAAAACAAATGCTATTTTTTTTTCCTCAAATTGTAGCGAGATGTTAGCAAGTCTTACCTGATGACTAATGTTACGTTTTACTTTCCTGACTCTGTCGAAACGACGCGCCTCTTCAAACCGTTCACGCTTAACATTCATGTCTTAACACTTTAAACGCAGGTTAATTGAAAGGGTGTTTTATCATGATTCAAAGTTCTAGTTGATTTCAGCTATCCAATACCTCACTGGGTGTATCTGTCACACTTTTTAGCCTAAAAGTATTTTCAAAGGTGGGTGTGGAAAAAGTAGAAACATCAACTGAACAGCCGATTTTCCTCACTATCTGTGGAAAACCCGACTCGGAGTTTGCGTCGGGACAACCACAATCAGCTCATCCGGGAAACGGACTAGATTGGGATTTAGCAGCCATTTGGAAAATTGGACATTTCATGCTGAACGATTCTCGAGGTAAAACAGTTTCAAGTGATTAGTCTAAGTGTCACAGCAAGTGCACTTTGCTTCCATGCCAAATCCTGAGCTCCACTGCTGTATGTGTGAAACTTTTAGTTCTGCTTTTTATTGTTTTTGTTTTGTTTACCGACAGGAGTTCCCAAGTCAAACTCTGCTCAGCAGTAGTAGTTAAAGCCTAAAACACAAGAGATTCGTTGCACACTTAAAGCTCAGATTCTTGACTGAAAACCAAAGCAGTTTGATTGTCTCATAGATAATTTAGGCCCTGCTTTAACAGCAGATGGGAGGTTTATAAATGGTGGATATATGTGGGACACGTGTTTTGCTCTGTGGGCAGATTTTAAATTCACTGTTGTTAAAGAACGGTTTAACGAGAGCGATACACCGCTGTACATAAATGTGTTATTTTTAGCTTTAAAGCTCCTGTGTTGACGTATCTGACGTTTGTATTCGCCTGCTTTTTAAAGCAAAAACTGTTTTTTGTTGTTGTTTTGTTTTTATTTGATTGCTGATGATCTGTTGTGGAAAATGAAATAATATATTGTGATTTTTCTTGCTCATTGTGCAAAGTTGTTTTGTTTTTTCTTTAAGCAAAGAAACTTCTAAGCATGATGCATTCTGAACCTTTAGGTCCCGTTTTTAGAAACAAACCTCATTTTGGGATCCAAATGAGATGGAACGTGAACCTCACAGTGCTCTCCTTTTTTAGCTGATTGAAGTTGAGAATAATCTCTTAATAATGAGGTCAGACTCCGCGGTGCCCCGTGTAATGTGCCGTGGAAAATTACCCTTGTTAATTCACATTGTTAAAAACTCTAAATTGGGCAAATAGCTGGTTATTTGTAGCCTTTAAAATACCCAAGCTGTTAACAAAGGAGGAGTGTTTGGAGTCATTTTCTTTGGCTGGCATAAACTAGCGTTATTAAAGATGACAAATCATGCTGCCAGAAACTCACGAGTATCTGTCATCTGGCTGGAATGACTGGACTGCGTCACTTGAGAGTAACTAAGGCAAACAAAGACGAGACAGAGCTATTGCTGAAATGCCAGCCATGCAGAATCATTGACGGGCTGTTATGTTATTCTCATTTGCAATGCATCGCACTGGCTCCTTATCTTTCATGTGATAATTGCAGGTCCAGACGAGCTATAGAGGGAAAGTCTTCATGGGAAAGATGAGAACCCTGCTCTCATTGGCCTGCAAATGAATGAGTGGCCTTTGCCCACTGTACTTCAGTAGCTGTTACGCTCGCTTGGAAATGCTGCCTTGCTCCCTTTGTCCACAGAGCTCCATGTGCGCTGTGAGCCAGCGCTGTGACGAATGCTGTTTAGGGTGTTTACTAAACGGTGGCAGCAATCTCAAGATTGGACACAAAGTACACTTTTAAGTGTTACATTAGGTCCAGACAGATATAATCACTGCATCCAGGCACATTAAGCATGCTTTTAACTTTGTCTCGCTCCAAGTGCAAAGCAGCTTTATTTGGTTTTACGCTGCCTTATCTCTACCACCCAGAGGCTTCGGCGTAGCTAAAGACTCCTGTAAAGCTGAACCGGGCTGATTCCATTAAAACCAAAAGATCCGCGTAAATGACAGCGTGACCTTCATGTCAGCAATTCAATTAAAAACACAAACTATTCTCTAAACTTTCCCAAATGTAATGTCACAAAAAATATATCCATGTAATGACAACTGATAGCTCATTACTTGCAGGGAAACTGTTGAGACTAGAGTTAGTGGCCGTGAAAGAATTGGACCTACCGAACAGGTTCTGTCAGTTTATGCTGAATGAGTCTGAGTCAGAGTGTTGCATGGTACACTACACATGAATGGCAGCTGCCATTTGCCCATTTTCTGTGGTCTTAACAAGTGTACGTTTGCTACGTGAATAGGATGACCAGTTGATGGAGCTTTTAAGATAAAGACAGCTGCCGTCTTTCAGCGCAGCATGCAAGACTCAAACCTTCATCAACATTAAACTTGAGCCCATCATCATACTTCATTTCCTCTTGATGCCAGCATGTAATGACATCTTTAGAAATTTAAGCAAGGAATGCTGCAGTCAGTGCTTTATTACAGTCAAGTTTGCAGATTCTCCCATCAGCAGTGACGGTCACACTACTCTGGGGGTGAATGACACCAAGGCTTTGCAGAAAACAAACAAGAGGAAAATCGGCTGCAGTTGCCCGTGTTCGGGGGGAAAAGTACAAAACAATGATTTATTCATTCCCTCAGTTAGTCCTCCGTTACTTCACTTGTGCACATATAATTCCACCGCCGTACAGTCTTGACAGCAGCTTCCAACAGGGATCCATTAGCAAATTAGACACTGGGGTTGGACCTGTGCCACAAGATGAAGGGAAACCAATACTGTCTGGTATCTGGGAAACTGTCACCACGGTACCAAATGAGGATACAGGATATGGGTACTGGAATGGGGTTCAGGGGGTGGGGAGGGATCAAAAGAGCCGGAGACGACGCGCACCCCTCAGACGGGAAGCGGCACATACAGGCTAAACTTGTCGCCTTATTTTATTCTACTTTAATTAGCTTTTCTCTCTGCGGCTGTTTACTTTGTTTCAGAGTGCTGGAAGTTCTTCTGCAACTTTATATCAACTGGAAAAGTTCTATATGAATAAATATCAGTGCTAAAATAATCTATTTCTTTTATACCAGGCTGTAGAATGAATGTGGCTCGGTGGGATGTGCAGTCACACTTGTGGTGGACAGTAGTGCTTTAAGTTATCTTTTCTCTTTTTTTTTTTTTAGCTCTATTACAATAGCAGGCAAGAGGAGCTCCATGCTGGGAAGTAATGAAGCTGTGGAAAAGTTTCTGTAGGAAAAATCACTTAATGAATGTCAAGGTCTGCTGTAATATTTTCCCTCACATGGCATTTTCTGCAGTGCCGATGGGATGATGACACGCAGATTCATTCTCGTTAGATTATTTTTTGCTTTAAAGTCAGATAAACTTTCAAGAGAAGGTCTTGAAGGAGCTTCGTTGGCCGTCTGCCACGCTGTGAATCTGAATTGTTCTAAAAAGGCTTTGTGAAACTTGGCCACTCTTGGGATCTGCTATGTTCACAGCACAAGATGCTTGAAACTGTTTCCGTCGCTGCAAATAATAGATGTTAACGACGGCTGTCTGCGCCCTCTTAAATTACTCTGCTGGCATTTAGAGAAGTGTCCTTTGGGAGCTTCTGTAAACATCACATAGGAACATCGGAGAAACCCAAATACAGAAATTGGACAGCTTGAGAACTTGTTGCCCTCCAGGCTGGTCAGGCTGCATTCCAGTCATAATTAAGCCAGAGCTGAGACACAGCAGTATTAGTTTATCTGATTACACCAAAACTGGATTTTATGAAACTTGATATGCAGAGTGCGCTAAAGCAATAACTTGGATGCAGAGCTGGATTTCTTCCTTTAACAGTCCAAAAAAAGAGCGTTGGCATTGGCAAAGGATGCACGCTAAATACAGGGAGTGCTTGGTTACTTATCAGATGTGCAACTACAAAGATTAGAACAGTAACCCATGAGACCTAATCTGCACTCTGCTGTTCAGGAATCTCACTGGATGTAACAAATTACACCTAATTCACCGTAGTGTTTTACTGGTACAGTGAACCTCAATTTGTTTATTTTTCAACTCAACTCTTTTCTACACTTCTAGTTGCTTTTATAATTAGTTTTTTTTTTTACTACTTTAGAGTAAATCTGGTGACGCCATAACTCATTATCTTCAGAAACTCCCACCTGTCAGTCAAACACAGATACTGTAAAACACTGACGTATGTTCTGGGTCCGAAAAATGCCTAAAAACCTGCATTCTGTCTGAAGGCCGATGGTGATAGTTGTGGTTTCAGAAAAACGTCCAGTCCTATATTAGTCTATGAGAAATCAGCTTTCTGACTTGACCTCTGGAAACACTTACCTGATGAATTTATGGGCTAACTCGTTCATTTTGGGTCGTACTGAATAAAAAAAATTAAGACTTTTTAAAAAATAACTATTGGTCATACTGTGTTTATAAATGGAGGATTATCTGTGATTTGAAACTGCGCATGCAAGGGTACAGTTTCACAGTCACAAGTGCCCCGCTCATTTCAACACTTCAGAATCAGATGTCCAAAACCAATCCGGTCGTTAAGTCTGACGTCACTAGCCGTGTCTGGGCCTAAACTCCGCTGCAGGTCCATATATCGAACGATCACTATGGCATTACTGAGAGTTGAAAAACTGTCTAAAGTCTTTCATCTTTAATAAAATGATCAGCGTTCTGCTCTACCAGGTGTAACAATTGAGTTTAACATCCAGGCATCCATGAAAACGGAATTTATGACATTTAACGGAGTTAGAAGGAAGTTAGCTCGCTAGCTTCTATCTAAATACAATATAGCATGTCCTGACTGCGGGGTTTTGGAAACAAATTAAAACGTACAGCTCTGTTATCACTTCCAACATAAATGAAGACAGAAAACTAAACAGCAGTGACGTTTGTAGGGTTACTGAAGTTTGGCTAGCTGGTATATAATGATGTGCTACGTGACCGCTAGCGACACAGCTATGTTAGCATAATATAAACAAGCTAACTTTTTTTCCACTCAATAAAAGTTAACGCGAGTGTTCTCGGTGGTCAGGAACAAATGTAATCGCATGGCAGGATGCTGTAAAAGGACCAAACTTCAGCCAGGAGAACAACTGAGATAATCCATCCACAATCCGAGGTTAGTCATTCATATACTGCTGCATGGGCTGGGCTGTAGTTACATCCTAAGGTTTTAAAAACTGAGCTTAAATAAATGATTAGCGGTAATAAAAGCCGAGGGCAGTGTTGCCAACTCCTCAGTAAGGAAAATCGCTATTGGCTGTCCTAAAAGTCGCTAGAAGTCGCTAAATGACGTCATCGCCTAATTTGCATAATTTGTCATGCTAATATAATTGTAACCTACTTTGTTGGAGAGAGAAATAACATCGTGGAAGAGACATAAAGTGAGTAAAAAACGTCCTAAATGCATTTAGAGTTTATTTAGAATTACGAATTAAATTTATTTTAGCAATTATTGTTTTTTTTAATGTCACAATTCCAACCCTGCTCCTTTATCCGGGCTTGGACCGGCAAAAGTGACCCGAAATAGGCACTCTGGTGGAGTTACTTTGTGTGTGTGTGTGTGTTTATAAGTAGTTTTAAACCTGATCCACAAAACAGCATAACAGTAAAAGAAGAACTGACTGTGTTACAGTCAGTGCGGGAGCAGCAGCTTCGCTCATGTGCGATTCATTTGCAGTTTGGACGCACAGGTGTGAACATCTCCTGCCCTGATAGCAGCTGGGGGAGGACTATCCTCCGCCTGTGAGCGCTTTGGCACGGGCGAGGTGCCCACGGCAGCACTCGCTGCTTGTTGAGAGTAAAAGCGATACGCGCTTTCACGT